>NC_083733.1:37437500-38090533 GCF_028564815.1 Eubalaena glacialis | reverse complement strand
AGCAAAAGCTAAGAGAATTCAACACCACCAAATCAGCTTTACAACAAATGCTAAAGGAACTTCTCTAGGTGGAAAAGGGACCAGCAACTTAAAACAACCTTGTACATATATAAACTGCTATATCAAAACCTCATGGGAAGAGCAAACCCCAAAACTACAGTAGATACACACACAAAAAAGAAAAAGCAACCCAAACACAACACCAAAGATTGTTATCAAACCACAAGAGAAGGGAACAAAAGAGGAAGGGAAGAAAAAATATCTTCAAAAACAAACTTAATACAATTAAGAAAATGGTAATAGAGACATACATATTGATAATTACCTTAAATGTGAATGGATTAAATGCTCCAACCAAGGACATAAACTGGCTGAGTGGATACAAAAACAAGACCTTTGGATAAGCTGTCTACAAGAGACCCACTTCAGACCTAGGGACACATACAGACTGAAAGTGAGGGGATGGAGAAAAATATTCCATACAAATAGAAATCAAAAGAAAGCTGGAGTAGAAATACTCACATCAGACAAAATAAACTTTTTTAAAAAAAGGCAAAGGACGCTAAATAGTGATCAAGGGATCAACCCAAGAAGAAGATACAACAATTGTAAATATATACGCACCCAATATAGGAGCACCTCAAAATATAAGGCAAATGCTAACAGTCATAAAAGGGGAAATCAACAGTAACACAATAATAGTGGGGGACTTTAACACCCCAGTTACACAAGTGGACAGATCATCCAGACAGAAAATTAATAAGGAAACACAAGCCTTAAATGACACGTTAGACCAAATAGACTAAATTGATATTTATAGGGCATTCCACCCAAAAGCAGCAGAATACACATTCTTCTCAAGTACACATGGAACATCCTCCAGGATAGACCATGTGTGGGGCCAAAAATTCAAGCCTCAGTAAATTTAAGAAAATTGAAAAATTATCAAGCATCTTTTCCAACCACAATGTTATGAGATTTGAAATCAATTACAGGGAAAAAAACGTATAAAACACAAACACATGGAGGCTAAACAATGTGTTACTTAACAACCAATAGATCACTGAAGAAATCAGAGTGGAAATCAAAAAATACCTGAGACAAATGACAATGAATACATGATGATCCAAAACCTATGGGATGCAACAAAAGCAGTTCTAAGAGGGAAGTTTATAGCAATACAATCTTACCTCAGGAAACAAGGAAAATCTCAAATAAACAACCTAACTGTACACCTAAAGCAACTAGAGAAAGAAGAACAAACAAAACCTAAAATTAGTAGAAGGAAAGAAATCATAAATATCAGAGCAGAAATAAATGAAATAGAGATGAAGAAAACAATAGGAAAGATCAATGACACTAAAAGCTGGTTATTTGAGAAGATAAACAAAATTAATAATCCTATAGCCAGACTCATCAAGAAAAAAAGGGAGAGGACTCAAATCAATAAAATTTGAAATGAAAAAGAAGAAATTACAATGGACATCACAGAAATACAAAGGATCATAAGAGACTACTACAAGCAACAAAATGCCAATAAAATGGACAATCTAGAAGAAATGGACAAATTCCTAGAAAGCTAAAACCTTCCAAGACTGAATGAGGAAGAAATAGAAAATATAAACAGACCAATCACAAGTACTGAAATTGAAACTGTGTTAAAAAAAAAACTCCCAACAAACAAAAGTCCGGGACCAAATGGCTTCACAAGTGAACTCTATCAAATATTTAGAGAAGAGCTAACACCTGTACTTCTCAAACTCTTCCAAAAAATTGCAGAGGAAGGAAAACTCCCAAACACATTCTATGAGGTCACCATTACCCTGATACAAAAACCAGAAAAAAAAAGGAAATTAGAGGCCAATATCACTGATGAACATAGACGCAAAACTCCTCAACAAAATACTAGCAATCCGAATCCAACAATACCTTAAAAGGATCATACACCATTACCAAGTGGGATTTATCCCAGGGATGCAAGGATTTTTCAGTACCTGCCAATCAATCACTGTGATACACCACATTAACAAATTGAAGAATAAAAACTATATGATCATCTCAATAAATGCATAAAAATCTTCTGACAATATTCACATCCATTTATGATAAAAACTTTCCAGGAAATGGGCTCAGAGGGAACCTACCTCAACATAATAAAGGTCATATATAACAAATCCCACAGCAAACATCATTCTCAATGGTGAAAAGCAGAAAGCATTTCCTCTAAAGTCAGGAACAAGATAAGGATTCCAATCCCCTGACTTTTATACAACATAGTTTTGGAAGTCCTAGCCATGGCTATCAAAGATAAAGAAATAAAAGAATCCAAATTGGAAAAAGCAGAAGTAAAATTGTCACTGTTTGCAGATGACAGGATACTATATATAGAAAATCCTAAAGATGCCACCAGAAAATTACTAGAGCTCAGCAATGAATTTGGTAAAGTGGCACAATACACAATTAATGTACAGAAATCTCCTGCATTCCTATACACTAAAAACAAAAAATCAGAAAGAGAAATTAAGGAAACAATCCCATTTACTGTCACATCAAAAAGAATAAAATACCTAGGAATAAACCTACCTAAGAAGGCAAAAGACCTGTACTCAGAAATCTATTAGATACTGATTAACGAAATCAAAGATGACACAAATGGATGGAGAGATATACCATGTTCTTGGATTGGAAGAATCAATATTGTCAAAATGTCTATATTATCCAAAGTAATCTACAGATTCAGTACAATCCCTATCAAATTACCAACAGAATTTTTCACAGAGCTAGAACCAAAAATTTTACAATTTGTATGGATACACAAAAGACTCCAAATAGCCAAAGCAATATTGAGAAAGAAAAATGGAGCTGAAGGAGTCAGGCTACGTGACTTCAGACTATATTGCAAAACTGCAATAATCAAGACAGTGTGGTACTGACACAGAAACAGAAATATAGATCAATGGAACAGGAAAGAAGTTCCAGAGATAAACCCATGCACCTATGGTCGCCTAAACTATGAAAACGGAGGCAAGAATATACAGTGGAGAAAAGACAGTCTCTTCAATAAGTGGTGCTGAGAAAAACTGGACAGGTACACGTAAAAGAATAAAATTAGAACATTCTATAACACAGGGGTCCCCACCTACTGGGCCATGGAACAGTACCAGTCTGTGGCCTGTTAGGAACCAGGCCACACAGCAGGAGGTGAGTGGTGGGCGAGCGAGCAAAGCTTCATCTGTATTTACATCCACTCCCTATCACTCGCATTACTGTCTGAGCTCCACTTCCTGTCAGATCAACAGCAACATTAGATTCTCATAGGATCACGAACCCTACTGTGAACTCCACATGCGAGGGATCTAGGTTGCGCATTCCTTATGAGAATCTAATGCCTGATGATCTGAGGTGGAGCTGAGGCAGTGATGCTATCACTGGGGAGCAGCTGCAAATACAGATTACCATTAGCAGAGAGGTTTGACTGCACAGAGATAATAATAAATCAATTGCTTGCAGACTCATCAAAACCCTATCAGTGAGTGGCAAGTGAAAAAAAGCTCAGGGCTCCCACTGATTCTGCATAATTATTTCACTATATATTACAATGTAATAGTAATAGAAATAAAGTGCCCAATAAATGTAATGCACTTGTTCTTCCCAAAACCATCCCCTGACCCTGGTCCATGGAAAAATTGTCTTCCAATAAACTGGTCCCTGGTGCCAAAATGGTTGGGGACCACTGCTCTAATACCATACACAAAAGTAAACTCAAAATGGATTAAAGACCTAAATGTAAGACTGGATACTAAAAACCTCTTAGAGAAAAACATAGGCAGAACACTCTCTGACATAAATCACACCAAGATCTTTTTTGATCCTCCACATAGAGTAATGGAAATAAAAACAAAAATAAACAAATGGGACCTAATTAAACTTAAAAGATTTTGCACAGCAAAGGAAACCATAAAGAAAATGAAAAGACAACGCTCAGAAAGGCAGAAAATATTTGCAAATGAAGCGGCCAACAATGGATTAATCTCCAAAATACACAAACAGCTCATGTAGCTCAATATCAAGAAAACAAACAACCCAATCAAAAAATAGGCAGAAGAAAAAGGAACCACGCCATGGGGAAGTCTTCAGCCTGGGTTGCTCCTTTTAAAAAGAAGGGCAGAGGGAGGAACTAAGATGGTGGAGTAGAAGGATGTGCTCTCACTCCCCCTTGCGAGAACACCAGAATCACAACTAGCTGCTGGACAATCATCGACAGGAAGACACTGGAACTCACCAAAAAAGATACCCGACATCCAAAGACAAAGGAGAAGCCAAAATGAGATGGTAGGAGGGTCGCAATCAGTGTAAAATCAAATCCCATAACTGGTGGGTGGGTGACTCACAGACTGGTGAACACTTATACGACAGAAGTCCACCCACTGGGGTGAAGGTTCTGAGCCCCACGTCAGGCTTCCCAACCTGAGGGTCCGGCAACAGGAGGAGGAAACATAGAGAATCAGACTTTGAAGCCTAGTGGGAATTGATTACAGGACTTCGACAGGACTGGGGAAAACAGAGACCCCACTCTTGGAGGGCGCACACAAAATAGTGTGCGCATCAGGACCCAAGGGAAGGAGCAGTGACCCTGGGGGAGACTGAACCAGACCTACCTGTTAGTGTTGGAAGGTCTCCTGCAGAGGCGGGGGGTGGCTCTGTTTCACCGTGGGGACAAGGACACTGACAGCATAAGTTCTGGGAAGTACTCCTTGGCATGAGCCCTCCCAGAGTCTGTCATTAGCCCCACCAAGGAGCCCAGGTAGGCTCCAGTGTTGGGTTTCCTCAGGCAAAACAACCAACAGGGAGGGAACCCAACCCCACCCATCAACAGTCAAGTGGATTAGAGTTTTATGGAGCTCTGACCGCCACAGCAACAGTCAGCTCCACCCACCACCAGAGCCTCCCATCAAGCCTCTTAGATAGCCTCAACCACCAGAGGGCAGACAGCAGAAGCAAGAAAAACTACAATCCTGCAGCCTGTGGAACAAAAACCACATTCACAGAAAGATAGAAAAGATGAAAAGGCAGAGGGCTATATACCAGATGAAGGAACAAGATAAAACCCCAGAAAAACAACTAAATGAAGTGGAGATAGGCAACCTTCCAGAAAAAGAATTCAGAATAATGATAGTGAAGATGATCCAGGACCTCGGAATAAGAATGGAGGCAAAGATCAAGAAGATGCAAGAAAGGTTTAACAAAGACCTACAAGAATTAAAGAACAAACAAACAGAGATGAACAATACAATAACTGAAATGAAAACTACACTAGAAGGAATCAATAGCAGAATAACTGAGGCAGAAGAACGGATAAGTGACCTGGAAGACAGAATGGTGGAATTCACTGTTGCAGAACAGACTAAAGAAAAAAGAATGAAAAGAAATGAAGACAGCCTAAGAGGTCTCTGGGACAACATTAAATGCAACAACATTCGCATTATAGGGGTCCCAGAAGGAGAAGAGAGAGAGAAAGGACCAGAGAAAATATTTGAAGAGATTATAGTTGAAAACTTCCCTAACATGGGAAAGGAAATAGCCACCCAAGTCCAGGAAGCTCAGAGAGTCCCATACAGGTTAAACCCAAAGAGAAACACGCCGAGACACATATTAATCAAATTGGCAAAAATTAAAGACAAAGAAAAATTATTGAAAGCAGCAAGGGAAAAATGACAAATAACATACAAGGGAACTCCCATAAGGTTAACAGCTGATTTCTCAGCAGAAACTCTACAAGCCAGAAGGGAGTGGCATGATATACTTAAAGTGATGAAAGGGAAGAACCTACAACCAAGATTACTCTACCCGGCAAGGATCTCATTTAGATTTGATGGAGAAATCAAAAGCTTTACAGACAAGCAAAAGCTAAGAGAATTCAGCACCACCAAACAAGCTCTACAACAAATGCTAAAGGAACTTCTCTAAGTGGGAAACACAAGAGAAGAAAAGGACCTACAGAAACAAACCCAAAACAATTAAGAAAATGGTCATAGGAACATACATATCGATAATTACCTTAAACGTGAATGGATTAAATGCTCCAACCCAAAGACACAGGCTTGCTGAATGGATGCAAAAACAAGACCCATATATATGCTGTCTACAAGAGACCCACTTCAGACCTAGGGACACATACAGACTGAAAATGAGGGGATGGAAAAAGATATCCCTTGCAAAGGGAAATCAAAAGAAAGCTGGAGTAGTTATATCAGATAAAATAGACTTTATAATAACAAATGTTACAAGAGACAAGGAAGGACACTACATAATGACCAAGGGACCAATCCAAGAAGAAGATATAACAATTATAAATATATATGCACCCAACATAGGAGCACCTCAATACATAAGGCAACTGCTAACAGCTATAAAAAAGGAAATCGACAGTAACACAATAATAGTAGGGGACTTTAACACCTCACTTACACCAATGGACAGATCATCCAAACAGAAAATTAATAAGGAAACACAAGCTTTAAATGACACAATAGACCAGATAGATTTAATTGATATTTATAGGACATTCCATCCAAAAACAGCAGATTACACTTTCTTCTCAAGTGCGCACAGAACATTCCCCAGGATAGATCACATCTTGGGTCACAAATCAAGCCTCAGTAAATTTAAGAAAATTGAAATCATATCAAACATCTTTTCTGACCACAATGCTATGAGATTAGAAATGAATTACAGGGAAAAAAATGTAAAAAACACAAACACATGGAGGCTAAACAATACGTTACTAAATAACCGAGAGATCACTGAAGAAATCAAAGAGAAAATCAAAAAATACCTAGAGACAAATGACAATGAAAACACGATGATCCAAAACCTATGGGATACAGCAAAAGCAGTTCTAAGAGGGAAGTTTATAGCTATACAAGCCTACCTAAAGAAACAAGAAAAAGCTCAAGTAAACAATCTAACCTTACACCTAAAGGAACTAGAGAAAGAAGAACTAACAAAACCCAAAGTTAGCAGAAGGAAAGAAAACATAAAGATCAGAGCGGAAATAAATGAAATAGAAACAAAGAAAACAATAGCAAAGATCAATAAAACTAAAAGCTGGTTCTTTGAGAAAATAAACAAAATTGATAAGCCATTAGCCAGACTCATCAAGAAAAAGAGGGAGAGGACTCAAATCAATAAAATTAGAAATGAAAAAGGAGAAGTTACAACAGACACCGCAGAAATACAAAGCATCCTAAGACACTACTACAAGCAACTCTATGCCACTAAAATGGACAACCTGGAAGAAATGGACAAATTCTTAAAAAGGTATAACCTTCCAAGACTGAACCAGGAAGAAACAGAAAATATGAACAGACCGAACACAAGTAATGAAGTTGAAACTGTGATTAAAAATCTTCCAACAAACAAGAGTCCAGGCACCAGATGGCTTCACAGGTGAATTCTATCAAACATTTAGAGAAGAGCTAACACCCATCCTTCTCAAACTCTTCCAAAAAATTGCAGAGGAAGGAACACTCCCAAACTCATTCTATGAGACCACCATCACCCTGATACCAAAACCAGACAAAGATACTACAAAAAAAGAAAATTACAGACCAATATCACTGATGAATATAGATGCAAAAATCCTCAACAAAATACTAGCAAACAGAATCCAACAACACATTAAAAGGATCATACACCACGATCAAGTGGGACTTATCCCAGGGATACAAGGATTCTTCAATATACGCAAATCAATCAATGTGATACACCATACTAACAAGTTGAAGAATAAAAACCATATGATCATCTCAACAGATGCAGAAAAAGCTTTTGACATAATTCAACACCGATTTATGATAAAAACTCTCCAGAAAGTTGGCATAGAGGAAACCTACCTCAACATAATAAAGGCCATATATGACAAACCCACAGCAAACATCATTCTCAATGGTGAAAAACTGAAAGCATTTCCTCTAAGATCAGGAACGAGACAAGGATGTCCACTCTCACCACTATTATTCAACATAGTTTTGGAAGTCCTAGCCACGGCAATCAGAGAAGAAAAAGAAATAAAAGGAATACAAATTGGAAAAGAAGAAGTAAAACTGTCACTGTTTGCAGATGACATGATACTATACATAGAGAATCCTAAAAATGCCACCAGAAAACTACTAGAGCTAATCAATGAATTTGGTAAAGTTGCAGGATACAAAATTAATGCACAAAAATCGCTTGCATTCCTATACACTAATGATGAAAAATCTGAAAGAGAAATTATGGAAACACTCCCATTTACCATTGCCACAAAAAGAATAAAATACCTAGGAATAAACCTACGTAGGGAGACAAAAGACATGTATGCAGAAAACTATAAGACACTGATGAAAGAAATTAAAGATGATACCAACAGATGGAGAGATATACCATGTTCTTGGATTGGAAGAATCAATACTGTGAAAATGACTATACTACCCAAAGTATTCTACAGATTCAATGCAATCCCTATCAAATTACCAATGTCATTTTTTATGGAACTAGAACAAATCGTCTTAAAATTTGTTTGGAGACACAAAAGACCCTGAATAGCCAAAGCAGTCTTGAGAGAAAAAGATGGAGCTGGAGGAATCAGACTCCGTGACTTTAGACTATACTACAAAGCTACAGTAATCAAGACAATATGGTACTGGCATAAAAACAGAAACATAGATCAATGGAACAAGATAGAAAGCCCAGAGATAAACCCACGCACCTATGGTCAACTAATCTATGACAAAGGAGGCAAAGATATACAATGGAGAAGGACAGTCTCTTCAATAAGTGGTGCTGGGAAAACTGGACAGCTACATGTAAAAGAATGAAATTAGAATACTCCCTAACACCATACACAAAAATAAACTCAAAATGGATTAGAGACCTAAATATAAGACCGACACTATAAAACTCTTAGAGGAAAACATAGGAAGAACACTCTTTGACATAAATCACAGTAAGAACTTTTTGATCCACCTCCTACAGTAATGGAAATAAAAACAAAAATAAACAAATGGGACCTAATGAAACTTAAAAGCTTTTGCACAGCAAAGGAAACCATAAAAAAGACGAAAAGACAACCCTCAGAATGGGAGAAAATATTTGTAAATGAATCAACAGACAAAGGATTAATCTCCAAAATATATAAACAGCTCATTCAGCTCAATATTAAAGAAACAAACAACCCAATCCATTAATGGGCAGAAGACCTAAATAGACATTTCTCCAAAGAAGACATACAGATGGCCAAGAAGCCCATGAAAAGCTGCTCAACATCACTAATTATTAGAGAAATGCAAATCAAAACTACAATGAGGTATCACCTCACACCAGTTAGTATGGGCATCATCAGAAAATCTGCAAACAACAAATACTGGAGAGGGTGTGGAGAAAAGGGAACCCTCTTGCACTGTTGGTGGGAATGTAAATTGATACAGCCACTATGGAGAGCAATATGGAGGTTCCTTAAAAAACTAAAAATAGAATAACCATATGACCCAGCAATCCCACTACTGGGCATATACCTAGAGAAAACCATAATTCAAAAATACACATGCACCCCAATGTTCATTGCTGCACTATTTACAATAGCCAGGTCATGGAAGCAACCTAAATGCCCATCGACAGGTGAATGGATAAAGAAGATGTGGTACATATATACAATGGAATATTACTCAGCCATAAAAAGGAACGAAATTGAGTCATTTGTTGAGATGTGGATGGATCTAGAGACTGTCATACAGAGTGAAGTAAGTCAGAAAGAGAAAAACAAATATCGTATATTAACGCATGTATGTGGAACCTAGAAAAATGGTACAGATGAACCAGTTTGCAGGGCAGAAGTTGAGACACAGATGTAGAGAACAAACGTATGGACACCAAGGGGGGAAAACAGTGGTGGGGTGGTTATGGTGGTGTGCTGAATTGGACAATTGTGATTGACTTGTATACACTGATATGTATAAAATTGATGACTGATTAAAAACAAAAAAGGAAAAAAAAATAGGCAGAAGATCTAAATAGACATTTCTCCAAAGAAGACATACAGATGGCCAAGAGGCACATGAAAAGCTGCTCAACATCACTAATTATTAGAAAAATACAAATCAAAAATACAATGAGGTATCACCTCACACTGGTCAGAATGGCATCATCAAAAAATCTACAAACAGTAAATGCTGGAGAAGGTGTGGAGAAAAGGGAACCCTCCTACACTGTTGGTGGGAATGTAAATTGGTACAGCCACTATGGGGAACAGTATGGAGATTCTTTAAAAAACTGAAAATAGAACTGCCATATGACTCAGCAATCTCACTCCTGGGCATATACCTGGATAAAACCATAATTCGAAAAGTTACATGGATCCCAATGTTCACTGTAGCACTATTTACAATAGCCAGGACATGGAAGCAACTTAAATGTCCAAGAACAGCAGAATGGATAATGTGGTACATATATACAATGGAATATTACTCAGCCATAAAAAAGAACAAAATAATGCCATTTGCAGCAACATGGTTGGAACTATAGATTGTCATACTGAGTGAAGTAAGTCAGAGGATGACAAATATCATATGATATCGTTTATATGTGGAATCTAAAAAAATGGTAAAAATGAACTTATTTACAAAACAAAAATAGAGTCACAGATGTAGAAAACAAACTTATGGTTATCAAGGTGGGGGGGAGGGATAAACTGGGAGATTGGGATTAACATATATACACTACTATATATAAAATAGATACCTAATAAGAACTTACTGGGCTTCCCTGGTGGTGCAGTGGTTGAGAATCTGCCTGCCAATGCAGGGGACACGGGTTTGAGCCCTGGTCTGGGAAGATCCCACATGCCGTGGAGCAACTAGGCCTGTGAGCCACAACTACTGAGCCTGCATGTCTGGAGCCTGTGCTCCCAAAAAGAGAGGCCGTGATAGTGAGAGGCCCACGCACAGCAATGAAGAGTGGCCCTCGCTTGCCGCAACTGGAGAAAGCCCTTGCACAGAAACGAAGACCCAACACAGCCAAAAATAAATAAATTAATTAATTAATTTTTTAAAAACCCAAAAACTTACTGTATAGCATAGGGAACTCTAGTCAATAGTCTGTAATGACCTACATGGGAAAAGAATCTAAAAATGAGTGGATATATGCGTAGGTGTAACTGATTCATTTTGCTGTACAGCAGAAACTAATGCAACATTGTAAATCAACTATACTCTAATAAAAATTAACTTTAGAAAAAAGAAAAATGAAAAAGAGCAAGGCAGGTAGCAGTAGAAAAAGAAAAAAAGGGAAACCTCTGAGTCAAAACAGAGTGGCTGCAGGGTTTTTTAAAAATTTATTTATTTTATTTACATTTATGTTTGGCTGTGTTGGGTCTGCGTGCGGGCTTTCTCTAGTTGTGGTGAGTGGTGGCTACTCTTCTTTGCAGTGTGCGGGCTTCTCATTGTGGTGGCTTCTCTTGTTGCTAAGCACGGGCTCTAGGTGCACAGGTTTCAGCAGTTGTGGCACATGGGCTTAGTAGTTGTGGCACGCGGGCTCTAGAGTGCAGGCTCCGTAGTCGTGGCACACGGGCTTAGTCGCTCCACAGTATGTGAGATCCTCCCGGACCAGGGCTAGAATCCGTGTCCCCTGCATTGGCAGGCGAATTTTTAACTACTGTGCCACCAGAGAAGCCCATGGCTGCCGTTCTGATTTAATCCTTGTGATCATTAATATACATCTGAGGCCAGGCTCCCCACTTTCAGACTGCACCTTTAAATCACAGATACTTATCTTTAACTAGTTGCAACTCATTTAATTGCCTTTAGGAAAACCTAGTGAAAAGTGGGACATGTTTCAGTTTGGAATTACAGCTACATTTTCTTTTTATTATTTGTTTTCTCTCTGCAAAACCTAGAGTCCCAGAACCTATGAAATGATCTCTCCTGGATCCAGCAGCCAAATCGGTGCTTAAGAAAATAAGGTAATGTTGTGATTCTAAAGGCTCACACATCTACTGTGACATAATTAGACACAGCAGACGTGCCTTGGAACTCTAGTGACCGCTTAGGTCACACTCTCATTAAGCATTTGTTTAGAGGCTATAGGAAACTGGCCTTGGTGTGAGTTTTACAAAAGAGGAGGTTCCAATGAATTCCAAATTATAGCTTCATTTCAATCCCAGCAGCTTTCTTAAGGCTCAGAAACCTTCAAGAAAGCTTAAGAACAGTAACACTTAATTTAGATATTTTTACTTTTTATTCATTCATTTATTATTCTATTAAAGCAGAGCTTGAAAACTCAGATGTCTACAGAAATGTAATGTAAACAGGCAAAGTGTGCTGAGTTATTCTTTCAACATTGACACAATTTGTTCAAGTAAAGACTATTCCTACATGTTTAATATGCTAATAAAAAATGGTCTCACTCCCATTTTCTTGAAACATATGACTCTCAAATTCTTTCCTTTACTTCTGATAGAAACAAGGGTGCTCAGTTTGAGTTTCCTGAAAGGCAAAACCTGAGATAAATGTTTGAGAACAAATGGTTTCTTTGGGAGGTGATCCTAGGACTCTCTGGTTGGGGGGTGAACATGTAGGACAAGAAGGGAAGGAAGCCAATACAGGGTGTGCTATTAAGAACTGTGGGCAACTGTGGGCTCAACCTGCTGGGGACTCTGGGAGATGAAATGGAACATGCCTCAGAGAATTCCACCTGAGAGTCAAGGAGGCTGGGCTTCTTACACCCCAGCTTCTTGTTATTGGTTCTGGGCCACTTCTAGGAGTGTTAACTTTCTAGCACTCTGGCCTGCCCTGCTGCAGCCATGACTGTTACTAAGCAGCCTTGGGCATAAGAGATGAATGCAAAGGGGAAATATTTAGGGCACAAAAAGTAACTGCTATAAGTTCAATAAATAAAACCAAAAGGACATGTATGATGATAAATGACCACCTGATACTCAGTCTTATATCAGGGATCCCAAAGGGAGTGGGGAGGACTGGGACAGAGTGCCCAGTCAAGAATGGCAGCCAGGGGTCATCTCCAGCTGATAGTTGCTATGCAGGAATGCAGGATAGGTCTAGGTTTTCCAGATCTTCTCTTTTTTAAGATCGTTGGGAATCTGGCTCCTGATGCAGCATCTCCTGATTTTTAAATGTTGGAAACTGATGAAGAAAAAGTAGACTTCAGGCTTATAGAGATGTTATACAGATGTATAGCACTACAAGCTTATACGTCTCAGGGCTGAATTTTCCCATACATGGCCAGTTTTCACCCTCCAATTTAAAGTTTTGTTTTAGTACTCATTCTGTGCTCAGAATTTTTCTGGGTGATATAGGGAGTTCAGAGGTGCCCTAGACCCAGCTCTGCTTTCAGGGAGCTTATGGATGGACTAGTGGGTGACGAAGACAATTGCAGAATGATCTGGAACATAGCAAATACATTTATGCAACAGATATAAACCAAAAGCTGTTGAGCTTAAAAATGCATAAGATTTAAAGAGAGAGAAACACCATTAAGCTCTTCATTGCTAAATTTAAAGACAGCCAAACAATATAAATTGACATTAAATGCTACTGTTCAACAAATATGGGTGCTTACTATGTGTAGAACACAGTGCCATTTAATTCAAAAACCATGTTAAAGGTCAGAACATCAGGCAGAAGAAAAAATGTTTAGCTTACATCAAAATTATGATGCAGGTGAAGCTTACCTTTTTTTTTTTTGTATTTTTTATTTTACTTTATTTTTTTAACATCTTTATTGAGTATAATTGCTTTACAATGGTGTGTTAGTTTCTGCTTTATAACAAAGTGAATCAGTTATACATATACATATGTCCCCATATCTCTTCCCTCTTGCATCTCCCTCCCTCCCAACCTCCATATCCCACCCCTCTAGGTGGGCACAAAGCACCGAGCTGATCTCCCTGTGCTATGCGGCTGCTTCCCACTACCTATCTATTTTACGTTTGGTAGTGTATATATGTCCATGCCACTCTCTCACTTTGTCCCAGCTTACCCTTCCCCCTCCCCGTATCCTCAAATCCATTCTCTAGTAGGTCTGCATCTTTATTCCCGTCTTGCCCCTAGCTTCTTTCGCCCATTTTTTTTCCTTGTTTTTCTTTTTTTTTTTAGATTCCATACATATGTGTTAGCATACAGTATTTGCTTTTCTCTTTCTGACTTACCTCCCTCTGTATGACAGTCTCTAGGTCCATCCACCTCACTACAAATAACTCAGTTTCGTTCCGTTTTATGGCTGAGTAATATTCCATTGTATATATGTGCCACATTTTCTTTATCCATTCATCTGTCTATGGACACTTAGGTTGCTTCCATGTCCTGGCTATTGTAAATAGAGCTGCAATGAACATTTTGGTACATGACTCTTTTTGAATTATGGTTTTCTCAGGGTATATGCCCAGTACTGGGATTGCTGGGTCATATGGTAGTTCTATTTTCAGTTTTTTAAGGAACCTCTATACTGTTCTCCATAGTGGCTGTATCAATTTACATTCCCACCAACAGTGCAAGACGGTTCCGTTTTCTCCACGCCCTCTCCAGCATTTATTGTTTCTAGATTTTTTGATGATGGCCATTCTGGCCTGTGTGAGATGGTATCTCATTGTAGTTTTGATTTGCATTTCTCTAATGATTAATGATGTTGAGCATTCTTTCATGTGTTTGTTGGCAATCTGTATATCTTCTTTGGAGAAATGTCTATTTAGGTCTTCTGCCCATTTTTGGATTGGGTTGTTTGTTTTTTTGATATTGAGCTGCATGAGTTGCTTGTATGTTTTGGAGATTAATCCTTTGTCAGTTGCTTCATTTACAAATATTTTCTCCCATTCTCAGGGTTGTCTTTTCATCTTGTTTATGGTTTCCTTAGCAGGATAGAAATTTAATGCACAGAAATCTCTTGCATTCCTATACACTAATGATGAAAAATATGAAAGTGAAATTAATAAAACACTCCCAGTTACCACTGCAACAAAAAGAATGAAATATCTAGGAATAAATCTACCTAAGGAGACAAAAGACCTGTATGCAGAAAATTATAAGACACTGATGAAAGAAATTAAAGATGATACAAATAGATGGAGAGATATACCATGTTCTTGGATTGGAAGAATTAACATTGTGAAAATGACTCTACTACCCAAAGCATTCTATAGATTCAATGCAATCCCTATCAAACTACGACTGGCATGTTTCACAGAACTAGAAGAAAAAATTTCACAATTTGTATGGAAACACAAAAGATCCCAAATAGCCAAATCAATCTTGAGAAAGAAAAATGGAGCTGGAGGAATCAGGCTCCCTGACTTCAGACTATACTACAAAGCTACAGTAATCAAGACAGTATGGTACTGGCACAAAAACAGAAATATAGATCAGTGGAACAGGATAGAAAGCCCAGAGATAAACCCACACACATATAGTCACCTTATCTTTGATAAAGGAGGCAAGAATATACAGTGGAGAAAAGACAGCCTCTTCAATAAGTGGTGGTGGGAAAACTGGACAGCTACATGTAAAAGAATGAAATTAGAACACTCCCTAACACCATACACAAAAATAAACTCAAAATGGATTAAAGACCTAAATGTAAGGCCAGACACCATCAAACTCTTAGAGGAAAACATAGGCAGAACACTCTATGACTTAAATCACAGCAAAATCCTTTTTGATCCACCTCCTAGAGAAATGGAAATAAAAACAAAAACAAACAAATGGGACCTAATGAAACTTAAAAGCTTTTGCACAGCAAAGGAAACCATAAACAAGACCAAAAGACAACCCTCAGAATGGGAGAAAATATTTGTAAATGAAGCAACTGACAAAGGATTAATCTCCAAAACATACAAGCAAGTCATGCAGCTCAATATCAAAAAAACAAACAACCCAATCCAAAAATGGGCAGAAGACCTAAACAGACATTTCTCCAAAGAAGATATACAGATTGCCAACAAACACATGAAAGAATGCTCAGCATTATTAATCATTAGAGAAATGCAAATCAAAAGTACAATGAGATATCATCTCACACCGGCCAGAATGGCCATCATCAAAACATCTACAAACAATAAATGCTGGAGAGGGTGTGGAGAAAAGGGAACCGTCTTGCATTGTTGGTGGGAATGTAAATTGATACAGCCACTATGGAGAACAATATGGAGGTTCCTTAAAATACTAAAAATAGAACTACCATATGACCCAGCAATCCCAGTACTGGGCATATACCCTGAGAAAACCATAATTCAAAGAGTCATGTAGCAAAATGTTCATTGCAGCTCTATTTACAATAGCCAGGACATGGAAGCAACCTAAGTGTCCATCGACAGATGAATGGATAAAGGAGATGTGGCACATGTATACAATGGAATATTACTCAGCCATAAAACGGAACGAAACTGAATTATTTGTAGTGAGGTGGATGGACCTAGAGACTGTCATACAGAGTGAAGTAAGTCAGAAAGAGAAAAACAAATACTGTATGCTAACACATATATATGGAATCTAAAAAAAAAAAAAAAAGAAAGAAAGAAAATGGTCAGAAGAAGCTAGGGGCAAGACGGGAATAAAGATGCAGACCTACTCGAGAATGGACTTGAGGATACGGGGAGGGGGAAGGGTAAGCTGGGACAAAGTGAGAGAGTGGCATGGACATATATACACTACCAAACGTAAAATAGATAGGTAGTGGGAAGCAGCCGCATAGCACAGGGAGATCAGCTCGGTGCTTTGTGACCACCTAGAGGGGTGGGATAGGGAGGGTGGAAGGGAGGGAGATGCAAGAGGGAAGAGATATGGGGACATATGTATATGTATAACTGATTCACTTTGTTATAAAGCAGAAACTAACACACCATTGTAAAGCAATTATACTCTAATAAAGATGTTAAAAAATAAATAAATAAATAAAATAAACAAATGGGACCTAATGAAGCTTACCTTTGACACTTTGACATACCACATGTTCCTTTCTGAAGCCACTTCCACATCAGGAATTTGGTCACCTCATGGCTCAACCCCTGCTAGTTCCATATCTCCCCCTGCCTCAGAGAAGGTCCCCAAACTGGGTCCTCAGATCCAACAAAGTTCTGCAGGTTTCAGACACTGTCTTGAAAACCATTACATGCCCTCCCAGGATGCATGCACAGGACAATCCACTGGAGTACAGGACAGAAACATTAGAAATAATAAGAAAAAAATGTTTACTAATAGTTAATGCATGATTGTCCCTGAATCCCTCTCCCAGGTTGTCAGATGGCACATGTCCTATGAATTCCATGAGGTACCTTGAGGGGAATGAAGAGTTTCACAGATCGGAACTGAGTGTTCCTTCTGCAATTTACTTGTGCTTGGTTAGTGGATTTGAGGATAGTAATATCTTGTTTTAGTCAAACCAATACTGATCAATGAACAGAAGGCTTAAGTAGTTTCCTACAGAGAAACTGCAAAATGGAGATAATACTGATGAAGTGAGAAGAAGGGATCAATAAGAAAATGGGGTGACAGAACCCCATCTCCTAGTTTGAGCTCTTTGTCAGCCCCATTACAAGGCTAAAATCATCATTATCTAATTAGATCGGTCAAAAAATCAACAAAAACAAACAAAACAATCAGTAGGTTTTTTATATATACTGTCATTAATGATAAGCCTCACCCTAAGGGTCAATGGTGCCTTCAGCTATTAGCTAAAGATAGAACATATTTATAATTTATAAATAAATACTGATATATTGCGGGGGGGGGCATGCTCCAAAGGCTTTACTAATGGACTGTATGATGAAACTCAGATATCACTGAGTTAAATAACTAAATTTAATGTGAACAAATTAATGAAAACAATATAAAAGAAAAAATTCTATAGCAGGTTTATTTCATCATGAGGTCCAAAAGACAGAATTTATTACACATATTTAACCTATAAAGCAAAATAGGAAAGAGAGGAAAACTATTGATTGTCTCATTATAGAAAACAGACAAGCACATAAAAGCAGGATTTTGTCAGAGTTCAAGCCAGTCTCTGAAAAACGTCATAATGAAATCCACCTGCACCCAATTAGTGAGCTTGGCCCTGACTTGGGGAGGTTGGTGAGTTGATGCAAGCAGAGAGGCCATACACACTGGGTCCTATTTTCCACAGTACTTTCCCCAGGTAAGTGCCTGACTCTAGGCAAAGAAGCACATTTGCTGTAGAACCCCAGGACACACTACATTGGGAGGAAGCGCCCCCCCTGCACCAGGCTTTAGCTGCCTCGCCCATCCTGCTGACTGGCTCTGTAAGGCTGGTTAACTTTTCAGTTTGAATCACGCACACAAGTTCATCTGAGTGTTTGACAGCCAAATGCCTATGCCTAGCTGTCACAATAGCTCGGAGCCAGATTGTGCAGCTGAATGGAACTTGAAATGACTTTTCAAAGACAGGACTCCAAGTTTCTTTAACCTATTTGTTCTCTTTTCTCAGCTTAACAGAAAAATGGTTTCCCATTCTCCTTCTATATTTGTACATTTTTCTCTCATCTGCTGAAATCTTACCTGTAAAACAGCAAAGGCCAAGAATAATCCCCAAGAAAAAGAATCTAATTTCAAAAAAC
Organism: Eubalaena glacialis; assembly: GCF_028564815.1. Taxonomy (NCBI): domain Eukaryota; kingdom Metazoa; phylum Chordata; class Mammalia; order Artiodactyla; family Balaenidae; genus Eubalaena; species Eubalaena glacialis. The sequence continues at coordinate 38,071,917 of NC_083733.1, read as the reverse complement.
TTACAAGTATTGTCTGTGTACATTAGTACATTAAAGGTCTGTGTCTCTTTATTATCCAACAAACAAAAAAAAATTTAAAAATCTCATGACTCCCTAGGGGAATTACCTCGAGCAGAACCCAAATACAAAGAGAGGAGGAGCTGGCTCAGGAGGTCTGATTAGGTCCCATTGGTCATCTCTCCTATCTTTTAATGGATCCACTCAATCAGAGCCCAGAAAAGAGACACTGACAACTACAGGCCCACAAGGCTCATGCCATCCTTATGGTTCTCCGATTCTCTAAAATCCGGTTTTTAGCAATTTCCAGAGATTCTGAATTTTGACATAATTGTTCACTAAAATGCTGCAGAATTCCATTGTTTAAAATCATCTGAAAAGAAATTAGCAAGTTGTGACCATGTTTTACAATATGATTTCTTGACAAGTACTTTTTTTTCCTTCTGTTTAGTTTTGAAAACTTATCTTCCTTAAAAGAAGCAAGGTTTAACAAATATTCTGTACTAAAATTATTGAGTGCCCCCTCCCGCTTCCTGCTACCTTTGAACTTCTCAAGTACCAGATTTGTGTCTTGATCATCTTTGTATCTATCATCTCTCGAGAGTGACAATTGCCTAAGAAATGTGCAAATATGAAGACAGAATGAATGGGTAAAAAGTTGATTTTTATCTCAGAATATCTCGTTAGGTACATCATAGTAGGAGAGAGAACACAAACTTGAAGTTCATCCCAACCCGGGCTCTAAGTATACACCTTGGGCAGGTTACTTAACCTCCCTGAATTTCTGTTTCCTCATCTTTAAAATAGAGATGATAACAGTGCTTACCTCACAGGGTTGTTGTGATAATTAAATAAGACAATGCATGTAATAGCTTTCCCTGATTCAGCCCAACTTCCTATCCACCTCTGCCCTCCCACCAGAACCCACTCTTTGGGGAGGTGACTGCAGGTGTGATAACCTCAGCTTATGAAAAGGGCAGCAGGGCCAATCCTAGGGAGCCAGGCCATGGGGCACTGAGGGTTGGGAGAAAAGACATTTACTGCTTCAATCTGCTCACCCTTGTATTTTTTATTTTTTTATCTTTTAGATGGCAGATATTTGTTTTGAAGGATATGGACAATTTAAATCAGACTACATTTTGTATTATATAAATACAGTCATCCCTCAGTGTCTGGGTGGGGGAGATTAGTTCCAGAACCCCATGTGAATACCAAAATCTGCAGATGTTCAATTCCCTTATATATGATGACTTAGTATTTACATGTAACCTATGCACATTCTCCCTTATACTTTAAATCATCTCTACATTACATATAATACCTAATACAATGTATTGTAAATGCTATGTAAATAGTTGCTGGAATACAGCAAATTCAAGTTTTGCATTTTAGAATGTTCTGAGATTTATTTTTTTTTCAAACATTTTTGATCCACAGTTGGTTGAATCTGCAGATGTGGAATCCTTTGGTACGAAGGAGTGACTGTAGATCAAATTATAAACCTATACTATTATTAATTTTTTTTCTTTTTCAATATCATTGAAAATTATCATACAACTGAGGTCTAAAGGGGAAACTTACTTTCTCTCTCTTGTATAAGAGGTTAGTTAAGTATGTCACAAAGAGATTAAATAACTTCCCTGAGATTATATAAATCTCAAATCCTTATCTAACACAGAACTTTTAAATGGGGATAATATTAACATAATGGGACAAGCTTGAGAATGAAACTGGATAATTTATGTCAGGTATGTGTACAGTATATCACATACATCAATAAATGTCACTTCCCTCACTCACCACCAAATAAGCCCTCCACCCATGGCCCCTCCAATATTTCCTCACATGAAGGATTGTGCTCACCATTTTAAAGTTCTTACCCAATGGGCCTGTTTGCAGGCTGATACAATATCTGCCCCAGCCTCTGTCCCAGTCCTGTGCCGTTCCTGGCACAGAGGGTGGACAAGGCAGAGCAAGGCCTCAGCTCTGGGGTGGCCCAGGTCTCACCCAGCACAGCAAGCTGACCATCAACCAGCTACCACCTGGAAGTGGGTCCACTGGTCATGTCTTCATGCTGAAACTAGTCACAGTGGTCAGAGAGACATGACTCACTGAGCTGAGAGAACAGAAAGAGTGGTTCTCTCCCCCAAATTGGCTGCTTTTACTAAAAGACAAGGTAATGGCTGCTATCTGCCCCACCCAGCTCCAGGAACCAGGCCAGAGTTGCACAAAGGGAGATCTCAGGCAGAAGCCAAAGAGGCCATCTTCAGAGAGGTCCCCTGGACCCTGAGGCAGCCCTGCCTCTGATGTTGGGTTGGACAAACTGTGAGCCATAATGGAGACGAGGGGATCAATTATCTGTGGAGGAAAATGAGACTGGGCTTTGAAAGCCCATGGTGGCAATCTCTTGAGCAACGTGCCAGCACTCTTCCCACAGGTCTTGCGAGCACTGCAGGCAGTGGGCAGTACCCTCAAGGGCCCTGGCTTCCAAGGAGGAAGAGAAGACAATAATGAGGGGGCTGTGTATGCAGTCAGAAACCCCAGCTAAGAATCAGCATAAATCAGGAGGGGACAAATACATCTGAATTTTTTATTCCACCATCGTCAATTAATTCCTCTTCCTAAGGGAAGGTAGGGCTATACACTGTATATTTTTTTCTTGCTGTCCCACCTCCTGATCCCAGGGCCTATCTGAGTGGTAGTGACTCCAGTGACAATAATAGCTGTCATTTACTGTGTACTGTGTGAGTACTTTCATTATCTCATTTAATTGTCTCTGCAATCTAAAGTAGATACTACTTTATTCTTATTCGATAAGATGCAAAAATGGAGGCTCAGAACGGTAAAGTGGCTTGCTCAAGATAAGCCAGCCAAGAAGCAGCAGAGCCAACTTCCACTCCAGATCTGTCTACCTAGCAGTCTCTGCTCTCACCGGTTGACTGTGCCGCCTCTCCACAGAACTGCCCAGCATCTCTGACATGACCCTCTCCTCTGTACAGTCTTAAAAGATGCTTCATTTCCAGTGAGACTGGCCTCCAGAAAAGGAAACCTGAAAGAATATGGGCCTCTCAACAGGGACAGAAATGAAGCTGCCTTGCTTGAGGAGGGAAGGACAGTAAGCAGACGTCACTGGGCAGGCAGTGACCACACCAGGGAGGCATGTTGGGGAACTGCTTCCCACCTCTCTTGGTAGGACAAGGGTGGGCCCTTCACCCCTGTGTCTTGTTATGGAGAGAACAAACGGCTCTTCTTTCTAACAAGGCTAACTAATTGGGGAAGGAGCCATCTCCAAGCAACTAAGACTTTGAAAAAGTAATTGAAGTTCCAACTGGACAGCAATTGGGGGTGGGGAGGTGTGGTACTGCATCTTGCTAAAAAGGAATTATGACAATTAGCCCAAATAGAAACATTTTTTTCCTCCATTACAACCTTCAAATTAAAAACCACTCTACTGAATGGACTTAAGGACACGGGGAGGGGAAGGGTAAGCTGGGATGAAGTGAGAGAGTGGCATGGACTTATATACACTACCAAATGTAAAATAGGTAGCTAAAGGGGTGCAGCCACATAGCACAGGGAGATCAGCTTGGTGCTTTGTGACCACCTAGAGGGGTGGGATAGGGAGGGTGGGAGGGAGACGCAAGAGGGTGGGGATATGGGGATATATGTATATGTATAGCTGATTCACTTTGTTATACAGCAGCAACAAACACAACAATGTAAAGCAATTATACTCCAATAAAGATGTTAAAAAAAAACACAACACTCTACTGTAATGATTTATTCCATTTTCACAGGTGCAGTAATAATTGCACTGAAGATAATGGGGTCCATGTAAGATAGCAGGAAGAACTGCCCTGGTTCTAAGTGCTTATTAATGAACAATACTGCATAGTCCATTAAGGCCCAGGAAAGAACCATGGCAGCCAGTGATTGGTGGGCGGGTCACGGGATCTAATTTTTGTTACTGGTCAGTAAAAGCAGGAAGAAAAGCCTCCTCAAATGGGAGGGAAGGAAATTACAAATTTGATAAAAATTAATCACCTTTGAGCTTTCAAGCCTTTTCAGTTGAGGCTTTGGTTAGTGTGGGTGACAGCGCTTTCTGCCTGCTACTTGGCATGCGGTTATCGGGAGCCATTTGTAACACTCCCATTTTGTCTGTGAAAAGACATTTTAATTGAAAAATCATTTACCCATAAAATTATTATCATCAATACACATTTCACCAAAGGCCTACATTATGACCATAAAACAATTTGTAAGAGATTCATTTTACCCACTAAATCACTTTACATTATGTTATGAACAGAATGATTAAAGCAACTTAGCATTTTGTTGGCAAAGTAATTACATTATTATGCATTTCATCCACACAGATACTTATACTACTGAGTCCATTTGTCTTGTTGACAGAACATCTATATGTATTGGACAGAGTGCATTTTATTTAGTTGATGAGATTAATTTTATTCACCAAATGCTTTTAAACTTAAGCTAAATTTTTTTTGTCACAGGAATAGATTTGATTAGGGGACAAAATTAATCTTGGCTACATGATCTGTACTCATAAAATTTCACCAAACAACCTACGCAAGTATGCAAACAAAGTAAGTAAACAAGTAAGTAAACAAAAACAGGGAGAAAATAATGGACAAGATCAAAACAAAAGCCTTAAAAAAATGTTCCTATTGAGTCTGTTTCTTAACTCTTCTATGTATCCGGGTGGTAGAGGGAGGATAAAATCCAAACATATCTTGAAAATGTGGGGGTGGAAATGATGGTGGAAGAAAATGGGCTCTTCCACTCTGAATAATTTTTCTGGGAAAAGGGTGAGCACAGAGAGATCTTAAAAAGATCCACCCCAGCTGCTTGAGCAGCTTGTCAGCTAGTGTCTGTACATCACTGACTTCCTTCAGTGCCAAAACACTCTGCCATAAGAGGTGCCCAAATGGGTTTCCTAAAACCAACATGAAGACCAGAAAATGACTTGTGGGCATGTGGGGCTTCAAGCCCACCTGTTTGCCCCTGGAAGTTCTAAGCTTTGAAGTGCAGAATCTTTCCTACCCAAGGCCAGCCTCTTTGCCCAGGACCTCAGCAGGTACCAGGGGGCAGGAAATCACGTTCTGGTGCCTCTGACACCCCCGCAGCACAGAGCTGAGCATGCAGCAGTCATTCCAGAATGACTCTGGATTCATTCACCCTTTATTCAACTTATATTTTCTGAGCACCTTACTCTGTTTCATATGAGATTCAGGGGTGAACAAAACTCTACCCTGAGGGGTCTGACCATCTGCTGGAGGCATCAGACAAGTGTAAGGAGAAGATACGGTGTGGGGAGAGAATCCCTGGAAGTGAGGGAAAGTTCTGTAACTGATTGTGGTGGTGCTTAGAGTAATCTTTATTGTTAAAGAAAAAACATTTATTCTTTACACTTGTTTAAATGATAAGACAGACTTTATTCAGGGGGACTATCATGATAGAAATTGGGACTACTAAAATGACTTTTTGCTGTAGGGGAAAGAGATTGAGCTCAACTCTGAATATAACAAGGAAAAGTAGGTGTTTATAGCCAGGGAGCAGGGTTGGGGAGAGGCAGAGCATTGATGGATGGAAAATTACTAAAAGGACACATCAAGTGTAAAGGGAGGGAGATTCTTGCTGAAGGCTGGTCAGTGTGATCAGACATCCCCCAGAGGGTGTTGAGAGGTGAAGAATTTGATCAGATATCAAGGGTTATCAGGTAGGGAGGGTGGGGGATTCTGGTTAAACTGACTTAGCAGGATTCTTGCTAACATTGGGATCTTGAGAACATGTCCAAGGATAGGGCCTAGTTGAAAAGACCTCAGAAGAGCATGACTAGAATTTGGTCAAGTAGAGAGTCTTTATCACTATACATGTGATAAAATGTCATATAACTATACACAGAAACATACACACAAATGAGTGCATGTAAGAGCTGGTGAAACCAAGTAAGATCTGTAGTCCAGTAGTTAACTACATCATGCTAATGTCAATGTCCTGGTTTTGAGAATGTTCTATAGTTATATAAAATATTACCATTGGGGGAAGCTGGATGATAGATATATCTCTCTGTACCATTTTTGCAACTTTTATGAATCTATAACTATTTCCAGATAAAACCACAGAAAAATTATTGTGTCAGAAGCACTGTGATGAAGAAATAGAGAATGCTGTAGAAGTACAGAGAAATGCTTGATTCTTGGGGGCTACAATGAAGACTCCCTGAAGGAAATCATATCTTCCCAAAGGCAATAGATTTAAATGCCAAGAGGATCAGGCAGGAGGGGAAAATAGTGAAGCCTGGGGTTGCCAGAGCTAGGAATGGAGGCAACTGAGTATATACCCAGTCTCAAGGCATTCAGATTGAAATTATTTTAAAAAGCTGGCAAAGCTCTGGATAAGCTGAGACTTAAAGGACACTTAGGACAAAGGGGTGTCAGGAGATAGGAAAAAGAGTCCTTAAGGCCTGAGGAATTCTGGAAGGACAAGGGGAAGAACCTACTTTGCAGTCATATGACCACAGGGCACCTTCTGTGGGTGGAGTGTGGAGGGAGCTGGGCTACAGTGGTGATGGCATCACAGCAGGGTCTTTGTTGCCCTACTTGGTTCACTGGCTCCACTGGACTCACAGCACTCATGTCTCCATGTTTCTCCCCCACAAAACACATACATCTTATTCTCCCAAGACTCTGCCAGGTGGTGCCAGTTTTCATCAGGAGAACTGCCCCCCATGCCCTCACCTAACCTCCATGTCTTAAGGGTGGAATATTGGACCCCCCAGCAAGCTGGCAGTATGTGTAGTTGAGAGGCTTTTGTCCATCAGCTCCCCACTCTAATCCATCTATCCAAATCACATATATCATCTCAGACAATTGACACTCCATGAAATGCCTACCCAACCTCACCATGCCAGGAGATTTTCTTTCTTTCTTTTTTTTTTTTTTACACAGAGTAATCTAGCTTTTCTGCCTTATTATAAAAACCATCCATGTGTAGACAAAAGCTGAATAAGACAGCAACTCATTTATACATTGTAAAAGCAACATAGTCAAATGCTCATGGGGCCCACTGGGAAAGGTCTGGGGGGTCTACAGCACCAGATAATAAGAAAATTGACAGTTGATTGTACTGGGTGTGCAGCTTGATGTACTTTGGCATGGAACACATACAGCAGCCCCATGGAGGCTGATACTATACTCATGCTCATTTTACAGATGAGGAAGTGGATGCACAGCAGGCTAGATAGCTTGCCCAAGGGCATATGCCCAGGATCCAAACCAGGATCTGTTTGACTCCATTCCACCGAAGAATCATCTCCTCGGTTGTCATCCACGAGCAAGTGTTGGCCATTTCCCCACTCTCCAGCCTGGAACTAAGGGAGCCTGAAGTAGACAGAGTTTAGGTCCCTGCAATTCATCCAGACACATCTTCCTGACCTTTATGATACACCTGGAAGGCAAATGCACTCACTTGGTCAAGGAAATCCCTTGTACCAAGGGCAAAATCCCTCAGTACCCCTTGGTCTTTCTGGAGACATATGGATGCTTTTCAACAGTCACATTAATGCAATCTTGGGTGATATTTCTCTCACTTAAGAAAACAAACGGGGAAAAGGGCTTTTACTTACAGTATATTAAGTTACTTCAAATTACTAGAAGCCATTTTGCCAATGGGTTTTCCTGGCAAATTTGAATATGGATAAGGACATTTTACTCATCTGCCTGACACTGTCATAAAATACTCTCCAAATGGAATGCCAGCAAGCAGAGCAGCATATATTTTCATCTCCAGTGTGGGTTTTTTATGAAATGTAAGCACCACATTATTACTGATCCCTGGAAAAATATGTCATAATGAGTCTTGAAGAATTTATAAAGTTGAAAATTAGGTTTTAAAGGAAACTATGCTCCCTCTGTCCCATCTCCATCATTGAAAAATTAAATGAGAAATTCCAAAATCCAAACTCATGAACAAGAGGCATTCTGTGAGTCTAATTAGTTGTATTGTAGTCTTGATTTTCATGGAAATAAAAGCAGTCATCATAGAAAGAATTGCACAGTTATATGTGAAAATAGTTTTGTATAAGTAGTGACTAAGTCTTCATGACACCAAACCATCTGGTCAATGCATTCAGAGGTCTAGTCCGTCACTCACACATTGGACAGATAAGACAATGAAGGTGAAAGTTTTCTACAAATCACTGCTGCCAGGGCATTTAGAGACATCAACCCTGGTTACTCATCAGCATCATCGGAAGTGTATGTTAAAAACAAAATGCCTTGGCACCATCCCCCAAAATTCTGGTTTAGTAACCTTAGTGTAGGATCAAGGAATTTGCATTTTTATGAAGCACTTAATCCATTCACATGCAGATGGCCCTGATCGGGGTACCACTGATCTATACACTGTGCTTTTTGCTCAAATACTTAACTTATTTAGGAACACAAGACCACAGATGCCCTGTCTCTGTCCTAACCCAACCTGCCAATTTCCACCCATTTTGAACTTCTACACTTGAGTTTATGATCATTGAAGAATATGATCTTACATTATTTTTGTGCTTAGTATTTAAAATGTCTTTCCTATGTCTTCTCATCTTTAAAAAAAAGAGAGATACCAATAGTGCCTATCTTATAAGATGTTAATAAGAATTAATAAGATAATGCAATAAAGAGCTTACACAGGACTTGGGACACAATATATGTTTAATAAATGTTGGTTATTATATTGTTCTTATTTCTGAGCCATCATATAAGAGGAGGCATTCATTGTCTCCACTGCAAATGAGCATTCATCCAGGATAGATAAATTGCTTAACTTTGTGTAAGACCCAGGAACTTTCATAATGTCTGCCATATGGAGTTCTGCTGAAAACCAGAGTGCACCTTTGCTTATCTTTCAGACTTGACATGCGACTTTAGTCCACAAATTCCAAATCCCTACCTTCCTGGCCACTCACAAAGGGCCCACCAAATATTCAAGCATATTTCCAATATCCACTTTATTCATAATAGAAAAAAATTGGAAAAAATGCCTATCAGCAGGAGAATGGCTAAATTTAGTATATTCATCTAATGGCATATGACATAGAAAATAAGAAAAGATAAACTATTGACATATAGTAACATGGATAATTCTCACACATTTTAAGTTAAACAAAATAAGCCAGACACAAAAGAATACATACTGTATGATTCCTTTTAAGTAAAGTTCAGAAACTGGCAAAACTAATCCATGGAGATACAATTCAGGACATGATTATCTCTAGGGCTTATTAGTTGGGAAGAGACGAAAAGGGAAGCTTCTGTGGTGCTAAAAAGGTTTTATGTCTTTTTCTGGTGATGCCTACAAAGATAAAAATTAATTCAGCTGTATATTTAAGATCAGTGCAGTTTGTAAACTTTACCACATGTATTATACTTTAATTAAAAAAATTTACAGCATAAGATGCATTTTAATGCTGGTTTTAAGTGAGATTTTACACCCTTTTAAACTTATCTGTGTGTGAGCCTCAGCTTCCCTCTGAAGCAGAAGTGGTCCAAAGTTGATAAGAATAAGCGGAATGAGAAGATTTTCTTGTCTCATCTTCTCCCTCAATTTCTCATTCACTCTCCCCTCACTGTTTCTAGCCTTGTTTTCAAAGCAGCAAACAATTATTTCATGTTCATTAATCGGATCATTCCACTGCCTGATTTATCTGACAAAGCAGTATTTTTTCCTGAATACCTAAATCGAATTTATTCCTTTTCGATGCTGGCCAATTACTCATTCTCCTAGCACCCTGTCCAGCACACACAATGAATCGTACTCGGCTCCAAGTTGAATGCAGTTTCCTTCCAGAAGCTAATTAGGGAATTGCATTTGTCTAGTCTTCTGACAACCAAAATTGACCATAGACCCTCTGATGACTTATTAAATAGCCAAAGTAATGGGCTTGAAAATTTTGCCTCAGGAAAGATTTCCAGCTGAAGTTAAGGAAAGTAATAAAAGTCTCCTTTGATCCATCACAGAGTTGTATCCCTGTTGACTTCATTCAAACCTTGACTCATCTCAGAGGCTTTCCAGAGGAAGTAGTCTGAGCTGGAGTCTCAAAATCTGTCTGCTTTCTGGGGAAAGTAGACCCACCTGACCAGCTGCCTCTGTCATGGCAGGTATGGCCCCTGCAGTTCATTCATTTACTCACTCATTCATTCACTTAAGAAACATTTATTGAGAACCTATTACACTCCGTGTAAACAGCAAACAAAACAGAGTCTCTGGCCTTGCAGAGCATATATTTTAACTGGAGAGATATAAAATAAATGAGATAATTTCATAAACTGCTAAATTATGTGAATAAGTAAAATTGGGAAGTAGAATCAAGAATGCCCAGGAGAATAGAGCCACTTTCTACAGCATGATCAGGGAAGGCCTCTTTGAGAAAACAACATTTGAGCAGAGACTTGAATGAGGAGAAGGAGTCATCTATGCAAGTACTGAGGAAATCATCGTCAGCAAAGGAAAAATCAGTTTCAAGAACCCGAAGGTAAAAACATTTTTTTGTGAGTTCCAGGAACAGAGAGAAAGGGAACCCAAAAAGCAATCCCTGATCTTATCCCACTGCCGGAACTACCTGGCAGGACCTTCTTTTTTTTTTTAATTTTGGCTGTGTTGGGTCTTCTGTGAGAGTTGGGTTTCTGTGAGAGGGCTTTCTCTAGTTGCGGCGAGTGAGGGCCACTCTTCATCACGGTGCGCGGGCCTCTCACTGTCGCGGCCTCTCTTGTTGTGGAGCACAAGCTCCAGACGCGCAGGCTCAGTAGCTGTGGCTCACGGGCCTAGTTGCTCCGCGGCATGTGGGATCTTCCCAGACCAGGGCTTGAGCCCGTGTCCCCCGCATTGGCAGGCAGATTCTCAACCACTGCGCCACCAGGGAAGCCCCAGGACCTTCTTTTTTGATATTCAGCAGTGGCCCTGGACAAGACCATGGCATCATCTCCTCCAGAAAAAAATGACAACTAAAATATCAGCATCCACTTATGATTCATTTTCCAAAGTTCTGTTGGTGAAACTCCTGCCCTCCCTGTCCCAATTCAGGCTCAGCTGAGACCTCTACCCTCTGAAGACCAACAGCAAGGCTTCAGTTAGGCTGGGTTGTTTCTGCAGATACCCCACAAAGAGAGCTGTCCTCTGGAAGGAAGTGCTGAAAAAAATCTCTAAGGCTGAGTCAACACAGCAGGGAAAATCAATAAGCCAAGATCAATGGTATCCTAAGCCATGAGTTAGGATGCCCTTTCTAATCAGAAGCCCTTTCTAATCAGAAGCATCACTGCCCAGAAGATAACATGCTGGGGTTTCACATCTGGCATTCCACATAATTAAGATTTCACAGTTCAAACAACTGTTTGATATTTTATTCCTTAAACTGAAGTTGTTGATCAACTTAAGCAGGACTCACCCAGAGCTGTGGACATGAATAGATACTCAGCAGGGATTTGGTGACATCACACATTCAGTTTCTAATGTTTCTCCCCAGTTTTCATGTCTCATAGAAACTGGCTAAATCCATTTTGAGTGTTCACAGCCATTAGCTTCCCTAAGCATACCAGAAAATATCAAAGCTTCACAGATGCTCAACAAGCATCTTATGTTTCTTGAGCCATGAATGATGCAATAATAAGATTGCAAAAGAAGTAGAAAGGCCAGTCCTAGTGCTTAAAGAAGCATTAAGTCCTATAAGGGAAAGAAGCTCTGGAAATCAAGAGAGGCAGTATAGAGCAGTGGTTAAGAGCACAGATCTTGAGGTCCAAATCCTAGTTCTCTTCCTGAAAAGCTGCATGAGCTTACTCAGGTGATATCACATCTCTAAATCTGTTTCCTCATCTGTAAACAAGGAGCAATTTCAGTACCTATCTATGATGGTTCTTTTGCATTTTCCCCTCCAGATTGATTCTTCACCCTTCTCTGCCCAGATCTCTGGCCCAGAAAGGTGATCTTCCACTTGTGCTGCAGTTTCTACTTGTGTTTGTCTGATGCAAGACAGCTGCAGGAGGATGGAGAGTGAGAGAAAAGAGAGGTCAGTGTATTTGTGCCTCTCCCCATCACCTGAAGGAGTAATGTGGGCGAGTTTCTTCATCTCTGACAATAACTTCTGTTATGCAGCTCTCCTCCAATAGCTACAGATTCACTGAACTCTGGTACCATCCCTCCTTCTCCTTGCATCTTCAGGCCAAGAGGATGCTTTAAGTTAGGTTCTCCAGAAAGCAGACTCTGAAATGGAGATTCATGTGCAAGTAGTTTATTAGTAAGACTCTTAGGATCAACCCCTGTGGGGAAGGGAAGGAATCAGGATCGGGCAGAGAGAGTTTGCAGTCTTAAAGATTTCTGCTAACTCTATGGACACCTCTGAAGCTGGGACGGACCTTCAGAGTTGTCCCAAGGGGACCAGGCTCCTGTCCCTCTCATGTAGATCAGACATTGGATGCAAGTGGTTTTCTTCAGCCAAGGCAGTTCCCAGAGGGGTGGCTGCTAATGGCTGGCAGCTGGCAGCACTACCACCAGCTGCCTGGAATGAGTTCTCCTGGCCTGATGAGGGACTTGGGCAGAGCGCTCTGCATCCACTACAGAGTGACGACAGCTTTCCTCCGCTGTCAATGCCTTGGACATCCCCACTTAACTTTTTATTCCCACTCACATCTCTGTACATAGCCACTTACTTAAATTCCTTTTGAATTGCTATTGGTTTTGGTGGAACTCTGATGAATACAACCCCTCATCGGTTCGTTATGAGAGTTACACACGGTGCCTAGTGCACAGTCAGGATTCCATAAGCACTAATTATTATCCAGAAATGAGTCCTAACCATTTTCTGGCAGTGAGCATTTCTCTACCCCAGGACTTCCATGAGTTAGTAGCCAGGTTGACAAGAAGTCCCTCAAGGGAGCCCAGTGGGGTTACTTGAAGTTGAGGATGTTTTCCTAAAGGAGCTGATTTTGAGCAGGCTTTTAAGTGTCCAAAACAAAGTGTTAGCTTAAGCTTATGCTACCAAAACAATGGATGCACTTCATTCATTCAAAGATGAAATTTGGAAGACATGGCCCCTGCTCTCACAGAGTTTAAAGTCTAGAGGCAGAGACAAAATATATAAGGAATCAAGCAAAACTGTAATTGCAAATTGTGGTACAGGCAATGAAGGAAATGTACTGTTTACAGAGCGAGAGAATAACAGGGACAAGGGAACTAAATAGACAGGTGGACGGGGCAGTCTGTAAGGAATCAACATTTAAGCTGAGATAACTAATGAATATGTTAGTCTCAGGGGCATGCTAGTGGGGAAATCTACTCATAGTGCTCAGAAGGTGCAGAGACCCTGAGGTGACAGAGGAGCAGAGCGGACATGGGGGAGGGAATGGTCATGGAGGGCATGTGACATCAGGTAAGATCACAGAAGGAGGCAGGGACCAGGTTGCAGGGCCTTGTAAGCCATGATAGAGAAGTGAGTTTTTCCTCCAAGTGCAATGGGAAGTCACTGGAAGGTTTTAAGCAGGGAAGAGATATCACCTAATTTATGTTTATAAGAAATTGTGGTGACTATTATGTAGAAAAGGGACTGGGAATGGGCAGAGCAGATGATTTTGTATCAAAAGATCAGTGGCAATGGTTTGGACAAGCATGGTGACATTGGATTTGGAGGGAAGAGGACAGGTTCAAGTTATATTTGGACTTGATAATTATCGGGGAACAAGGGGAGACAGAGAGGGAGAAAACAAGGACCATTCCCTGGTTTAAACAATGAAGTGGCTGGTAGTGACATGTACTGGTTGGGAAACATGGAGGAAACAGGTCTGAGAGAGAAGTCAAAGGCTTCACTTCGCACATGAGTTTCAGATGTCTCCAGGCACAGACGGCAAGCAGGTTGATCAGAAGAGGCATCCAGCCTGGGAACGTGGGCATCAGTGGTAACCAGAAGGTATTGAAAACAAGAATGAATCAGATAAACTGGTAAAAGAGTGGAAAAGAAGATAGCAATTCCCCTAACCCAGGGAAATTCAACATTTAGAGGTTTAATTCAATATTTATTGAATATTGTTTGTGTGCAAATCTTAAATGTTGCCGCATGAATTATTTTATCATGCCTATTTCATGAATATTTCTATTTAAATTGTTCAACGTTTTTCCTGGCTACAAATATACCTGTTTGCCTCTATATCTGAAATGTCTGGACCACTTCTGGCATGCATTCCATATCCATACCTTTCATAGGTGACTATGAGTTATTTTATGCCCTTGCAGGAAGTAGCAAACAACCATCTTCAGTGTGATGTTGAATGCCATAAGGAACAAGACCAAGGGGATTTCCAGACCAAGAGACACTGTTTTTAGAGATACCCCACTCGCCAGAAGCCTCAGTGGTCATCTCTGGCTAAATCCCCTCCGGCCCCATATGGGTGTATGGCTCAGCTTGATAAGCTTTGGAGCTCTGTGCAACTCAGAGCCTGTGGCCCTTTCCTCCATTAGTGTTCCCCTTTCCAACAGACCCCAGCTTGTCTCAGATGTTCACACCATCTGGTTTCTGGAAAGATCCTGTAAGGAGAGCCATCTGTTTCTTGTTACAGTGTCATTAGAACAATTACGACAAAGGTAAATCATGAACATGCATAAATCAAGTCTCTTTCGCATGGCTTTCCCAAGGAGGGTATGTACTGTCTTCTTGATAATTTTTCACTGACACCCTCTATCTCCAAGCTCCTAACTCCAGACCAGTCTGGAAATCAACCAAGCAACTCCCAAAATTCAATCAAAGATAATGTAAAAGCAGGTCCTAGAAGTGAGGGAAAAATACTTGGGGTCTAAGAGGTTTATGCATTACCCCTCCCAGGAGCATTTGCAGCCTATAAGAGATCTTGCTAGGAGGCAATAAATGCAAAGACATTAATTGCAGATTGAAGACTCTCAACCATCAACGTGTAAGAAATTTGAGATCTAGAACACCATCTAATGCCAATTAATCACAACATTCAGGGACCACCGACTGTCTTTTTTTTTTTTTTTTTCACGCAAATCTAAAGATCTTTATTGCAGTAAAAATCACTGATATTTTTTTTTAAACATCTTTATTGAAGTATAATTGCTTTACAATGGTGTGTTAGCTTCTGCTTTATAACAAACTGAAACAGTTATACATATACATATGTTCCCATATCTCATCCCTCTTGCATCTCCCTCCCTCCCACCCTCCCTATCCCACCCCTCTAGGTGGTCACAAAGCACCGAGCTGATCTCCCTGTGCTATGCGGCTGCTTCCCACTAGCTATCTATTTTACATTTGGTAGTGTATATATGTCCATGACACTCTCTCACCCTGTCACATCTCACCCCTCCCCCTCCCCATATCCTCAAGTCCATTCTCTAGTAGGTCTGTGTCTTTATTCCCATCTTGCCACTAGGTTCTTCATGACCTTTTTTTTTAATTATTTTTTTCCCTTAGATTCCATATATATGTGTTAGCATACTGTATTTCTTTTTCTCTTTCTGACTTACTTCACTCTGTATGACAGACTCTAACTCCATCCACCTCATTACAAACACCTCCATTTCATTTCTTTTTATGGCTGAGTAATATTCCATTGTATATATGTGCCACATCTTCTTTATCCATTCATCCGATGATGGACACCTAGGTTGCTTCCATGTCCTGGCTATTGTAAACAGAGCTGCAATGAATATTTTGGTACATGAATCTTTCTGAATTATGGTTTTCTCAGGGTATATGCCCAGTAGTGGGATTGCTGGGTCGTATGGTAGTTCTATTTTTAGTTTTTTAAGGAACCTCCATACTGTTCTCCATAGGGGCTGTATCAATTTACATTCCCACCAACAGTGCAAGAGTGTTCCCTTTTCTCCACACCCTCTCCAGCATTTATTGTTTCTAGATTTTTTGATGATGGCCATTCTGACCGGTGTGAGATGATACCTCATTGTAGTTTTGATTTGCATTTCTCTAATGATTAATGATGCTGAGCATTCTTTCATGTGTCTGTTGGCAATCTGTATATCTTCTTTGGAGAAATGTCTGTTTAGGTCTTCTGCCCATTTTTGGATTGGGTTGTTCGTTTTTTTGTTATTGAGCTGCATGTGCTGCTTGTAAATCTTGGAGATTAATCCTTTGTCAGTTAGTTCATTTGCAAATATTTTCTCCCATTCTGAGGGTTGTCTTTTGGTCTTGTTTATGGTTTCCTTTGCTGTGCAAAAGCTTTTAAGTTTCATTAGGTCCCATCTGTTTATTTGTGTTTTTATTTCCATTTCTCTAGGACCTGGGTCAAAAAGGATCTTGCTGTGATTTATGTCATAGAGTGTTCTGCCTATGTTTTCCTCTAAGAGTTTGATAGTGTCTGGCCTTACACTTAGCTCTTTAATCCATTTTGAGTTTATTTTTGTGTATGGTGTCAGGGAGTGTTCTAATTTCATACTTTTACATGTACCTGTCCAATTTTCCCAGCACCACTTATTGAAGAGGCTGTCTTTTCTCCACTGTATATGCTTGCCTCCTTTATCACAGATAAGGTGACCATATGTGCGTGGGCTTATCTCTGGGCTTTCTATCCTGTTCCATTGATCTATATTTCTGTTTTTGTGCCAGTACCAAACTGTCTTGATTACTGTAGCTTTGTAATATAGTCTGAAGTCAGGGAGCCTGATTCCTCCGGCTCCATTTTTCGTTCTCAAGATTGCTTTGGCTATTCGGGGTCTTTTGTGTTTCCATACAAATTGTGAAATTTTTTGTTCTAGTTCTGTGAAAAATGCCAGTGGTAGTTTGATAGGGATTGCATTGAATCTGTAGATTGCTTTGGGTAGCAGAGTCATTTTCACAATGTTGATTCTTCCAATCCAAGAACATGGTATATCTCTCCATCTATTTGTATCATCTTTAATTTCTTTCATCAGTGTCCTATAATTTTCTGCATACAGGTCTTTTGTCTCCTTAGGTAGGTTTATTCCTAGATATTTTATTCTTTTTGTTGCAATGGTAAATGGGAGTGTTTTCTGAATTTCACTTTCAGATTTTTCATCACTAGTGTATAGGAATGCAAGAGATTTCTGTGCATTAATTTTGTATCCTGCTACTTTACCAAATTCATTGATTAGCTCTAGTAGTTTTCTGGTAGAATCTTTTGGATTCTCTATGTATAGTATCATGTCATCTGCAAACAGTGACAGCTTTACTTCTTCTTTTCCGATTTGGATTCCTTTAATTTCTTTTTCTTCTCTGATTGCTGTGGCTAACACTTCCAAAACTATGTTGAATAATAGTGGTGAGAGTGGGCAACCTTGTCTTGCTCCTGATCTTAGTGGAAATGGTTTCAGTATTTCACCATTGAGGACAATGTTGGCTGTGGGTTTGTCATATACGGCCTTTATTATGTTGAGGAAAGTTCCCTCTATGCCTACTTTCTGCAGGACTTTTATCATAAATGGGTGTTGAATTTTGTCGAAAGCTTTCTCTGCATCTATTGAGATGATCATATGGTTTTTCTCCTTCAATTTGTTAATATGATGTATCACGTTGATTGATTTGCGTATATTGAAGAATCCTTGCATTCCTGGAATAAACCCCACTTGATCATGGTGTATGATCCTTTTAATGTGCTGTTGGATTCTGTTTGCTAGTATTTTGTTGAGGATTTTTGCATCTATGTTCATCAGTGATATTGGCCTGTAGTTTTCTTTCTTTGTGACATCTTTGTCTGGTTTTGGTATCAGGGTGATGGTGGCCTCGTAGAATGAGTTGGGGAGTGTTCCTCCCTCTGCAATATTTTGGAAGAGTTTGAGAAGGATAGGTGTTAGCTCTTCTCTAAATGTTTGATAGAATTCGCCTGTGAAGCCATCTGGTCCTGGGCTTTTGTGTGTTGGAAGATTTTTAATCACAGTTTCAATTTCAGTGCTTGTGATTGGTCTGTTCATATTTTCTATTTCTTCCTGGTTCAGTCTTGGCAGGTTGTGCATTTCTAAGAATCTGTCCATTTCTTCCAGGTTGTCCATTTTATTGGCATAGAGTTGCTTGTAGTAATCTCTCATGATCGTTTGTATTTCTGCAGTGTCAGTGGTTACTTCTCCTTTTTCATTTCTAATTCTATTAATTTGAGTCTTCTCCCTTTTTCTTTTGATGAGTCTGGCTAATGGTTTATAAATTTTGTTTATCTTCTCAAAGAACCAGCTTTTAGTTTCATTGATTTTTGCTATTATTTCCTTCATTTCTTTTTCATTTATTTCTGATCTGATCTTTATGATTTTTTTCCTTCTGCTAGCTTTGGGGTTTTTTTGTTCTTCTTTCTCTAATTGCTTTAGGTGCAAGGTAAGGTTGTTTATTCAAGATGTTTCCTGTTTCTTGATGTAGGCTTGTATTGCTATAAACTTCCCTCTTAGAACTGCTTTTGCTGCATCCCATAGGTTTTGGATCGTCGTGTCTCCATTGTCATTTGTTTCTAGGTATTTTTTGATTTCCCCTTTGATTTCCTCAGTGATCACTTCGTTATTAAGTAGTGTATTGTGTAGCCTCCATGTGTTTGTATTTTTTACAGATCTTTTCCTGTAATTGATATCTAGTCTCATAGCGTTGTGGTCGGAAAAGATACTTGATACGATTTCAATTTTTTTAAATTTACCAAGGCTTGATTTGTGACCCAAGATATGATCTATCCTGGAGAATGTTCCATGAGCACTTGAGAAAAATGTGTATTCTGTTGTTTTTGGGTGGAATGTCCTATAAATATCAATTAAGTCCATCTTGTTTAATGTATCATTTAAAGCTTGTGTTTCCTTATTTATTTTCATTTTGGATGATCTGTCCATTGGTGAAAATGGGGTGTTAAAGTCCCCTACTATGATTGTGTTACTGTCGATTTCCCCTTTTATGGCTGTTAGTATTTGCCTTATGTATTGAGGTGCTCGTATGTTGGGTACATAAATATTTACAATTGTTATACCTTCCTCTTGGATCAATCCCTTGATCATTATATAGTGTACTTCTTTGTCTCTTGTAATAGTCTTTATTTTAAAGTCTATTTTGTCTGATATGAGAATTGCTACTCCAGCTTTCTTTTGATTTCCATTTGCATGGAATATCTTTTTCCATCCCCTCACTTTCAGTCTGTATGTGTCTCTGGGTCAGAAGTGGGTCTCTTGTAGACAGCATATATATGGGTCTTGTTTTTGTATCCATTCAGCCAGTCTGTGTCTTTTGGTGGGAGCATTTAATACATTTACATTTAAGGTAATTACCAATATGTATGTTCCTATTCCCATTTTCTTAAATGTTTTGGGTTTGTTATTGTAGGTGTTTTCCTTCTCTTGTGTTTCTTGCCTAGAGAAGTTCCTTTAGCATTTGTTGTAAAGCTGGTTTGGTGGTGCTGAACTCTCTCAGCTTTTGCTTGTCTGTAAAGGTTTTAACTTCTCCATCAAATCTGAATGAGATCCTTGCTGGGTAGAGTAATCTTGGTTGTAGGTTTTTCTCCTTCATCACTTTAAGTATATCCTGCCACTCCCTTCTGGCTTGCAGAGTTTCTGCTGAAAGATCAGCTGTTAACCTTATGGGGATGCACTTGTGTGTTATTTGTTGTTTTTCCCTTGCTGCTTTTAATATGTTTTCTTTATATTTAATTTTTGATAGTTTGATTAATATGTGTCTTGGTGTGTTTCTCCTTGGATTTATCCTGTATGGGACTCTCTGTGCTTCCAGGACTTGATTAACTATTTCCTTTCCCATATTAGGGAAGTTTTCAACTATAATCTCTTCAAATATTTTCTCAGTCCCTTTCTTTTTCTCTTCTTCTTCTGGGACCCCTATAATTCGAATGTTGGTGCGTTTAATGTTGTCCCAGAGGTCTCTGAGACTGTCCTCAGTTCTTTTCATTCTTTTTTCTTTATTCTGCTCTGCATTAGTTATTTCCACCATTTTATCTTCCAGGTCACTTATCCGTTCTTCTGCCTCAGTTATTCTGCTATTGATCCCATCTAGAGTATTTTTAATTTCATTTACTGTGCTTTTCATCGTTGCTTGGTTCCTCTTTAGTTCTTCTACGTCCTTGTTAAATGTTTCTTGCATTTTGTCTATTCTATTTCCAAGATTTTGGATCATCCTTACTATCATTATTCTGAATTCTTTTTCAGGTAGACTACCTATTTCCTCTTCATTTGTTAGGTCTGGTGTGTTTTGACCCTGCTCCTTCATCTGCTGTGTGTTTTTCTGTCTTCTCATTTTGCTTATCTTACTGTGTTTGGGGTCTCCTTTTCACAGGCTGCAGGTTCGTGGTTCCCATTGTTTTTGGTATCTGTCCCCAGTGGCTAAGGTTGGTTCAGTGGGTTGTGTAGGTTTCCTGGTGGAGGGAACTAGTGCCTGTGTTCTGGTGGATGAGGCTGGATGTTGTTTTTCTGGTGGGCTCGTCCACGTCTGGCGGTGTGTTTTGGGGTGTCTGTGGCCTTATTATGATTTTAGGCAGTCTCTCTGTTAATGGATGGGGCTGTGTTCCTGTCTTGCTAGTTGTTTGGCATAGGGTGTCCCGCACTGTAGCTTGCTGGTCGTTGAGTGAAGCTGGGTCTTGATGTTGAGATGGAGATCTCTGAGAGATTTTTTGCCGTTTGGTATTATGTGGAGCTGGGAGGTCTCTTGTGGACCAGTGTCCTGAAGTTGGCTCTCCCACCTCAGAGGCACAGCCCTGATGCCTGGCTGGAGCACCAAGAGCCTTTCATCCACACGGCTCAGAATAAAAGGGAGAAAAAATGTAAAGAAAGAAAGAAAAAGGATAAAAGAATATAAAATAAAGCAATTATAATAAAAAAATAAGAAAAAAATTATTAAGAATAAATTTATTATGAAAAAAATTTTTTTTAATTTTTAAAAATAGATTTATTAATTTTTATACTAAAAATAAGAAAAAATTATTAAGAAAAAATTTATTAAGAAAAAAAATTTTTTTAAATAAAAAATATGAAAAAACTTATTAAAAAATTTTTTTTTAATTTTTTAAAAATAGAAAATAAGGAAAAAATTATTAAGAAAACATTTATTAGGGAAAAAAAATTTTTTAAGTAAAAAAAAAAAAACGGACGGACCTAACCCTAGGACTAACGCTGAGAGCAAAGCTATACAGACAAAATCTCACCCAGAAGCATACACATATACACTCACAAAAAAAGGAAAAGGGGAAAAGTTAATATATCCTGCTCCCAAAGTCCACCTCCTAAATTTGGGATAATTCGTTGTCTATTCAGGTATTCAACAGATGCAGGCACATCAAGTTGTTTGTGGAGCTTTAATCCGCTGCTTCTGAGGCTGCTGGGAGAGATTTCCCTTTCTCTTCTTTGTTCGTACAGCTCCCGGGGTTCAGCTTTGGATTTGGACCCGCCTCTACATGTAGGTCGCCTGAGGGCATCTGTTCCCCGCCCAGGCAGAACGGGGTTAAAGGAGCAGCTGCTTCGGGGGCTCTGGCTCAGTCAGGCCGGGGGGAGGGAGCGGTACGGAGAAGGCGGGGCGAGCCTGCGGCAGCAGAAGCCGGCGTGATGTTGCAGCAGCCTGAGGCGCGCCATGCGCTCTCCCGGGGAAGTTGTCCCCAGATTACGGGAGCCTGGCCGTGGCGGGCTGCACAGGCTCCCAGGAGGGGCGGCGTGGAGAATGACCTGCGCTCGCCCACAGGCCCCTTGGTGGCGGCAGCAGCAGCCTCAGCGTCCCACGCCCGTCTCTGGGGTCCGCGCTGACAGCCGCAGCTCGCGCCCGTCTCTGGAGTTCGTTTAGGCGGCGCTCTGAATCCCCTCTCCTTGCGCGCCGCGAAACAAAGAGGCAAGAAAAAGTCTCTTGCCCCTTCGGCAGCTGCAGACCTCCTCTCGGGCTCCCTCCCGGCCAGCCGTGGTGTGCCAGCCCCCCCAGGCTGTGCCCACGCAGCCAACCCCAGTCCTCTCCCTGGGATCCGACCGAAGCCCGAGCCTCAGCTCCCAGCCCCCGCCCGCCCCGGCGGGTGAGCAGACAAGCCTCTCGGGCTGGTGAGTGCTGCTCGGCGCCGAGCCTCTGTGGGGGAATCTCTCCGTTTTTCCCTCTGCGTCCCTGTTGCTGTGGGATCCGTGCTGATAGCCGCGGCTCGCGCCCGTCTCTGGAGCTCGTTTAGGCGGCGCTCTGAATCCCCTCTCCTTGCGCGCCGTGAAACAAAGAGGCAAGAAAAAGTCTCTTGCCTCTTCGGCAGCTGCAGTCTTTTTCCCGGACTCCCTCCTGGCTAGCACCGAAGCCCGAGCCCCAGCTCCCAGCCCCCGCCCGCCCCGGCGGCTGAGCAGACAAGCCTCTCGGGCTGGTGAGTGCTGATCGTCACCGCTCCTCTGTGCGGGAATCTCTGCGCTTTGCCCTCCGCACCCCTGTGGCTGCGCTCTCCTCCGTGGCTCTGAAGCTTCCCCCCTCTGCCACCCGCAGTCTCTGCCCACGAAGGGGCTTCCTAGTGTGTGGAAACCTTTCCTCCTTCACAGCTCCCTCCCACTGGTGCAGGTCTGGTCCCTATTCTTTTGTCTCTGTTATTTCTTTTTTCTTTTGCCCTACCCAAGTACGTGGGGATTTTCTTGCCTTTTGGGAGGTCTGACGTCTTCTGCCAGAGTTCAGTGGGTGTTCTGTAGGAGCAGTTCCACGTGTAGATGCATTTCTAATGTATCTGTGGGAAGAAAGGGGATCTCCGCGTCTTACTCTTCCGCCATCTTGCCCCTCCTCCTGACCACCGACTTTCAAATAAAGCTAGCCTCACAGGCAAAGAACTCCTCTCCAAGAGCTGGGCCTGAGACATACAGACAAGTCAACATCCCCATCCATCTTAGAGAAATCAGCCTTTCAGAATACAGAAGGGGAAAAGTTAGGAAAAAGAGCTTATCTTTCTTTATTGCATACTTGAGATTTACAAGACTTTTCTGACCACCCAGGAGGCCTCAGTGTATTAATTCGAGATTAGAGTGGAATGATATGCAGAGCTTTCCACAAATATTTCGCTAGTGTGGCAGCCCTCCCCCCCACCTCAATCTAGGCTGAGACCAAACACTAAAATATACCAGGACCTAGGAGCAACCTGCTTGCCAATGGATGAATATTTGATAAAACGTGTTTTCTTTTTTAAGAGATGGGTAATCAAATCAGGCCTTAATTATCCAGATTTCACACATTTTAGCATAAAATTAATTAGTTTGAAGAATTATGCAGTAGATAAACACACCAAACAGCTAGGCCTCCCCAGTTGCATGTTTACATTTTACACCCTGCTCCTTTCATTATCCCAAGGAGTTGCCTGTAGCATGACTTTCCCATTAAGAGAGAGGAACCTACCAAATGATTTCATTTTTTTTTGTCTGCAGAGCTCCTGATAAACTGACAGAGGCATCGAAGCTCTCCAAACACATTTTATTTTCATTAAAAGGCTAATCTAAAACCAATCAACCAAGACATATATAGAATGGCTGCACAGAATAAAAATGTGTGGCTCCTCTAGAATACACGTTAAAACAAATCCACAGTAATTATTCAAGTAGACAATACCTGCTAAAGAGGATCTGACTTTAATGCAGTTGACACTGTAGTGTGTTTGCAGTAATGATGGACAGACTGTAAGCTTGGATCTGTCTCACTTATATTGCAACATTAGCAACACAGGTGTTTGTGTATAAATTGAATTACTCATTGCAAATAGCCCAAATATGAAAAGGATTCAAAACCCTGGAAGAATGAATCAAAAATCTCATTGCCCAACATAAATTGGTCACTGCTGTGGTCACTGCTGTGCCTGAATGAACCCAGCAGCACGTCAGAACCAGGCTAAATCTATGAAGGAAATTAATGATGAGAAATGGCAATGAGAAATGAGATATCAAACTGGGTGTTGGTGGTATTAATTGATAACTGGTTATAAAGAAAGAAAATATTAGTTCCCTTCACATCAGCAGAAGGGCTATGTGTGAACCCCCACAGTTAGTGACAAGCTTTCAATGATAGCTTTATTGTTGGTCATAATTTGCAAATGGAAGTGGTGAGTAGATCTCGAGCTCTGAAATAGTAGAAGCAAGCACAGTGGGTGTGGCATGACCCCATTTCCCACCAGCGCTTGGCCACTGTGTCCCGCTCTTCCCAGCTGTACTCAGAATGGAGCCCAGAATTCCTGGAAATGCTTCCGCATCAGCACCTGGTATGTGGGCATTTACTCTATTTCCAGAATGGCTTAGCTAGGAGTGGAAAAGCCTCTACCTAGTCAACCCAATCCATCCCCTTCATGACTGTGTTAACCACACAGGCATGTTTATGGAGCACTTACCCTCTCTGGGAGCAAGTTGTCCCATCAGCAAATCACCGCAAGAGAAAGGACAAAGGGAAGCCATTTCTCCTTCTGAATATAGAGCCATTGTCACTCTGACAGACCCACACATCATTTCATTTGAGACCCAGCCGACTCCTTTGCTCTCCCTGGTTGTCATCACATAAAATAAAATAAAGGAAACCTCAGTGGAACAATTAACTGTCTGAATATATGAAATGCTTCAGGTGAAAGTAAGACCTTATAAACAAGTCTTTCCTTCTCAGGTCACCCTCTCCTCCTCGATTTCAGTGAATAAACGGAAATATATTTTCCACCTCATAATTGGAAGGAATATTTTATGTTCTGAAATGAAGCTAATGCATGTTATAAATAAAATCTGACTGTGCTTATCTCCCTATTTTTGGTAGCCTGTGTACCTCCCAGGAGCCTAGGAAAATTCCTGGCTGAACCAAGAACATCTGGCTCTGAGAATGGTATGGACGGCACACCTGCTCTGTGGGCATAATGTGCCTCCTGAATCATTTTAGATGCCTTGGTCTGGAACATGTGGGCTCTCAAACCCAAGATCTATCTTGTAAAAAATATTAAAGATAGGGACTTCCCTGGTGTCGCAGTGGTTGGGACTCCACCTGCCATTGCAGGGGACATGGGTTCGAGCCCTGGTGCGTGAAGATCCCACATGCCATGGAGCAACTAAGCCCGTGAACCACAACTACTAAACCTGCACTCCAGAGCCTGTGTGCCACAACTACTGAGCCTGTGTGCCACAACTGCTGAAGCCCACGCACCTAGAGCCTGTGCTCCACAAAGAAGAGAAGCCCCTGTTCTTCACAACTAGAGAAAGCCAGCACGCAACAATGAAGACCTAACGCAGCCAAAAATATAATTAATTAATTAATTAATTTTTAAAAATTAAAGATATTTTTCATATCAAAAATCCAGATTTCTATGTTCTTTTAATAAAAGCATTTGTCAACACTGGGCCCACATTCCTTCTCGACTACAAAAAATGCTGGCTCCAGCTGACCTTGAGCCCTCCAGATGAAGAGTCCCAGGCACTCCCAACTGTCTTCCAGTGTCAGTTGTCCAATGCCAATTGCCATGTGTCATTACACTTATGCTATTGTAAGGATAAAAGGAAAAATGACATGTTTTTTGGTCCCCACCTCTCTGTCAAAACTGGTGAACAGGAAGGTAGTCTGAGGAAGTTGCCTGAGTCAATAAGATTGGGAAAGAGTTTATTCCTAAAATGTGGAATTCACCTACTAGTATCCTGCTTCATCACTTATGTCGCCTTTCTGGGGAAGTGCACATTTCTATTGGAGGAGACCTCACAAAGTGTGTTCTGACTCAGAACAGAAGGCACAGTCACCAACACACACCCTCTTGTCCATTGTCAGAGGCAGAAAGTACCAGGCAAGGTTGGGAGAGAAAGAAATGATTTCTAGTTCAGTCTTTCACCAAATTTAATACCCTTACCCTAAGCCAAGCTTCCTCTTTCACTCTCAGCTTAGATGTCTTATAGTTTATATCCAAGTACACTATGTGGTTCATCACTACTACAATTACACTGGTTAGTTGTTAGCTTCAACCAATCTTCCAAAGTTTGAATGTGTTGTTCCAGGTGTGAGGAGAAGGGAATGCAGCAGAGGGACAGAGAAATGCACTGGAAAATGGAGATACCAAAAATCCTTCTTTTCTGTACACTATGGTCTCAGGGGATCTAAAACAAAACAAGTACAAGTGTGACTCCAGAGGGAGAATTACTGGACTTGTTTTCCTAATTGGATAAAGCCTTCCAAATGAAGAGGCCTCCTGATACTGCTCCCTGCTCTTCTCTGTCTCCTAGTCACTTTTCATTGCTTCTACCCTTCCTCCCTCTACCATGGGGCACACAAATCCAACTGATTTCTAACACCTTTTGTAAACACTTTTGTCAAAAGCTAGAAGGCTGACATGTTGGCAGAGGAACTTAGATCATGAATCTCAAAGTAATTTAAATTACTTTTGCTGCTGGTAAAAACTAAACCCACATTTCTGGCACTGTCAGAAACAAAGCCTTCCTCTCAAAGCATGTGTTCTAAGCTTTACTGGAACTTATGTATGTAAGATTCATTGAATTTTTCCAGATGATGTGAAAATGGAGACTGGAGAGACTGGTGACCCATGGATGCTCCAAGAGGATGAGACTTGTAACTAATTGTTATAAGTTACCCAACTTTCCACTTCTCATAGTAATTTCAGGACCATAAAACCATTATCTGGAGATGATTGGCCAGGCATGAAAATCAACAAGCCCACCCTGAAAATGAAAGTAAAACAAAAAAATGTATTAGAAGTAATTAATAAGGTATAACATACACCCATGCTGGTGTGTTATCTCTCAAAGAAATATGCTTAAAGGACATTTGCCTTTCCTCCAAGGCTACCCAGACAGATCATGGAGCTTGGCAGGTCATAACACTAGGACAACAGACAGGACCAGCTGGCTCAACACTTACTAATAGCATCAAGGATATGTATCAACTAGCTTTTGCTACATAGTAAATTAGCCCAAACCTTACTGGCTTAGATCAACAAATGATAATCACTTCTCATGATTCTGTGGCTGTCTGGGTGGTTCTTCTGGTCCAGATTAGGTTCGCTGATCTCTGCTGGACTCTATCATCTGTGGATGGTCTAGGATGGCCTCACTCAGGCTGGAGACCAGTTCCCCCCCATGTGGCCTCTCATCCTCCAGCAAGCTAGCTCAGGTTCATTCGCATGGTGGCCTCAGGGGTCTAACAACAGTAAGAGATGGAGCTGCAATGCACAACTGTTTCTCAAGTCTCTGCTTGTGTCACTTTTTGCTAATGTGCCATTGGCCAAAACAAGTTACATGGCGAATAAGGTGCATAATTTGTGGCCAGTTTTGCAATTTACCATACGGAATTATTAGATTACCTGCTTAGGACTCGAAGGGAGTCAGACAATTGAAACATGAAATATTAAAAAATATTCAAAGCAGAGGTAGAAAAAATTGTCAGAGTCTAAGGCTAGGTTTCCCCAAAAACAGACTGAGACAAAGATTTGGGTGCCAGTAGTATATTTGGGAGGAAATCTCAGATAACAGGGAAGCAGGGAAATGAAGGAAAAGGGAGAAAGTGTGTTAGTGAGCAGGTTATCACTGTGAGCAACTGGGTGTCCCATCCCACTGGATACCTCTGGGAGATGATGTAGACAGCATGCCGTAGAATTCTCCAGCCCAATGGGCAAGAGTGCTGGAATATTGATACTCCTTTCTGCCCATTGTTAATTAAGGGATGTTCCAGGGAGCAAAAATTCCTTGAGCTTCTGGCCAATCTGCATGTGACCCGAGCAGATTAGTGTCCAAGAAAGCCCTCAGGCAAAGAGTAGGAAGTCCTGGGTAGAGTCAGCATGCAAGGATACAGGTAAGACATCGACAGCCTCTGCTATGGTGAAATGACCTGGATGAGGCAGTTGGGTTCACATCCCAGCTTCAGTACTTATGGTGTGGCCTTGGATAAGTTACTTCATCTCTCCACGCCTGTTTCCTCATAATAGTACCTACCTAGACTTAGGTAGTACCTAGATTGTTAAGAGAGTTAAAGAGATTCTTCTATATAAAGTGTTTAGAACAATTCTTGGCCATGTTAAGTGTTAATGCTGTTGTCACATAAATTTGTGTGTGTGTGTGTGTGTGTGTGTGTGTGTGTCAGAATCCACCAGAGCTTTCCTGCCTAGAACAGACTGTGGTTCCAAGAAAGCATTTCAGTAACACAGAGGGAAAGAAATCCAAGAACACTCTTGCTCTCTGAGCTGAAATAATTAAACTCTTAAGTACAGAAACTAAGACCATTTTTATTAATAAGTTTTTAACAATAATGAGAAACAAGTTGCAGAGCATACGTAAATAAGTAGGAGAGAAAGCCTGATGCCAGGGGAGAAACTTAAATTCAATTTCAGTAGGAATCATCATCTCAGCACTTATATCCTGGAACCAGGCAAGCTCACGAGATATAGTACAGGGGAGAGGGCTGCCAGGGCAGGGCAGCCACCTGTGCCCCATCTCCATCCCAGGGTAGTTAGCCTAGCTTTTCCCCTCCTTTCCTTGATCTCTACAGGAAAGTATCCACTGAGAGCTGGATACATTATCATCCACACATTTCAGCGTTTGCCCCATCGAACAACCAAAGACTCAGAGGCCCTCCTAACACTGTTTGCATTAACTTGGGTTTATGAGAATTTGTTTGGGTTGAGAAGTCTGCAAAGAAGCCTAAGCCAGCCTCAGAACTGAAAACACTAAATAGATTATGAGAGGAGCCCGTCCTTCACAGCACACTTCCAGAGGTCTGCTGCCTGAAGCCCTTCCTGCTTTCACCCCACTTTCTCTGCACCCAGCCAGACTCCATGCAGTCAGAATCCCTGAGCAAATAGGACAACACATATGAAAATTGCAAAACATAATTAAATTAAAACTCATGTAATATATTAGTTCAATGTGTTCACTGTTAGAGCTAGAAGGACCAAACTTGTCCAACAATTTGAAGGGGAAAATGTAGGCCCATCCTCTATTAACAAATTCTATGTTTCAAGCAAGCCCCAAAAACCTCATCAGCAGCTTGGTGGGACCAGCAGTGAGCTCATTTTTTCATGCCTGTAGTTGACACCAGTTGTTCTGGCTGCCCATCATTCTTTCACCCTTCTTTTAATGAAGTGAACCTCTGGGTAATCATACCTCCCTCATTCTCACTCCATGTCAGTTGGGAAATATTGATCCCACCCCCCAGCCCCAAAGGATGACAATAATGGGCTTTAACCAAACAGCATATCCCAACTCCTTGCCACAGCGATTGATTCTTGGATGGGCATTAGACCTAAATCAGGTCAGTGAAGGTCAAGCCTAAAATTTCTCTTCAACTACCTCTTTTCTGCTGTAAATGCAAAGAAAGCTGTAGCTCTTGAATTAGTGACAGTCATCTTGAAGCCATGAGGAAAGAACCATCAAAAGAATGGAACCAACATCAATGAAGTTGAGCCAAGAAATAAACAAAGAAAGTAAATCCTGGGCATACTGTCTGAGGCTGGATCAAACTATCCCTGAAGTGAGACTAACTCTGTATTTTTCAATTACACAAGCCAATGAATTCTCAGTATTGCTTAAACCAGCCTGGTTTTTAATATGTACAAAAATATATACCTGAAATAGAAGACTCCTTCTGGATTAAGTCCTCTATGTCACTGCCAATCTTTTCTCCCTCTCCTTGTATAACTGCTGAGATAGAACTGCCCAGAACAACAGTTCAGCCATCTCCAAACAGTGTGTAAGACTCCATGAGCATGGTGCTAACTGCAAAGTCCCCTTCCTTATAAAATGCAGAGAGTAGAATCTACCTTACTGAGTTGTTTTGAGGATTAAAGAAGGTATTGTGCATAAATTGCTCTGCACATTGCATAACACATATTAAGTATGCAGCACATTTTTCTTTCATTATCCAAAGGCACTGTCCTACTGCATCCCCATCATGTGACAAAGGCTCTGACTTCAATCACAGTAAGTTACAAGTGAAAAATGAAAATTAAGATTGAGCCACAAATAAGCAATCTACAGGGATGGGCAAATGAGGAAAGGCCCTTGAGCACAAGATTACCTTTTCCATGAGTGTCAATCCTGGCTCCTTGAAGCTAAGCAGTTAAAGGCTGGCATTGCCATGGAACAGCTGGGTTTCTTTTTGGCGGGGTGGGGGAGAGAGGACTTTGAAAGACTTGGCAAATTTCCAGAACTTTGGTTTTACTGACTTCTATTCCTCTCTCCCAATGTCCCTGAAAATGCCTTCTCCTACCCTTCCCTAGTTGCAGAAGTACCTAGGCAGTTATCACCACCCTTCAGATGGCCTTAGCCAGAGAGGAAGAGTGATGCCTTTCTTGAGTGCCAGGGGCTAAAGGAATTTGTGCACTCCAGGGTCGTGATGCTAACCTCTCTCTGCCTGTCCTTTTCAAGTTGTTCCCCCTTCTCTTCAGGAGATACCAGAGTCCACAGAGGTTGCCTCACACCTCCTGCCCATCCCAATGTTCTTCTTTCCTCTTCTGGCCCCAGGACATACAATAACTGCCCCTGCATTGATCACTAAACACTTCACTATATACCACTCGACACGGTGAGTTTATAGTAGTGTCTAACTTACCTCCTGAGGAAAGAGACCATGTCCTCTGTGTTTGTATTTTAGGAGCTTAAAGAGTAAAATTTACATGTGTCTCAACATCATAAAGTCACCAGTTTCTGAGTCTCAGCAAATCCTCTGTCATCATCACCACCATCATTTACCATCATCAAAACCACATCCACTTGGGTTTCCCAGAAAAACTGCTTTCCTACCAGCTCTAAGTGAAAACTTCTCTTTCAAATTCCATTTGCTTTGACCCGCTATGCAAAGATCATAGATTAACCCAACGACTTTACTTAACTACTTGACCAAATAAAACTTTTACACTTTCACAAGGGATGTTCAGATGTGTCCGTTCATTTAAATCTAATCTGAGCCCTTAGAAAATAAAATTGCTTTCAATAAGAAGATCTGTTTTGCATCTACTAACTACTATCTGTTTTGCGTCTACTAACTGTGGGCATGTGCTCCCGAAGTATGCAGAGAAAGGAGTAGGAGAGATAAAGTCAGGGAAGAAATGGAGGAGGGAGAGGAAGAGGAAAAGGAGAAAGATATGAAGGAAGTTTTTTCTTGAACACTAATATTTAATGGAAAGTTAATGAAAGGGCATCATTTTTGAGACTGTATATTTCATCAAACACACTTTCAAATAGCCAATTATAATGACTAAATGGTGTTTGCTGTCATAGAGGAAAATACTAGATTTAATTTTTTTAAAGAAATTGTCTTTCTCCATCTGACTTATTTCAAATGAAAAGCAAAAAAAATAAATTTTTAAACTTCATTTCGGTTTGTCTCAACTTGAAAAAAATAATGCACGTACATTGTCTATCTCTAAAAATAATATAAATAAAAACATTTATTCAGTATGAAAAAATTGTCAAGCAAAAGGGCAGTAATGCAGATAAAAGATAATAGTCTGGGATGTCATAATCCAATGACTCCAATCTTAGAAATTGCAGGACCATAAGCATTTGGGGGCATACTTTTTATTGAGGTATAACTGACAAATAAAATTGTATATGTTTAAAGTGTACAATGTGATGATTTGATATATATTGTGAAATGAGTACCAAAATCAAGTTAATCAACAAACACATCTATCACTGCAAATAATTATCATTTTTTTTGGTGAAAAAAACTTAAGATCTACTCTCTTAGCAATTTCAATATACAATACAGTATTATTAACTATAGTCACCAGGCTGTACATTAGATCATCAAAATTTATTCATCTTGTAACTAAAACTTTGTACCCTTTGACAAACATCTCCCCATTTTCCCCACCCCCTAGTCCCTGGCAACCACCATTCTAATCAGTTTCCATGAGTTCAGTTGTTTTTTCTTTCATTCCACATAGAACAGATACAATATTTGTCTTTCTCTTTCTAGCTTATTTTGCTTAGCATAATGCCTCCCAGGTTTATCCATGTTGTTGTAAATGGCAGGATTGCTTTCTTCTTGTGCATGAATAATATATATATCCACTCCTCTTTATCCATTCTTCCATCAATGAACACCTAGATTGTTTCCATATCTTGGCTATTGTGAATAATGTTGCAATGAACATGAGAGTGCAGAAAGCTCTTCAAGACATTGATTTCACTTCCTTCAGATATATTACCAGAAGTGGGATTGCTGGATCATATGATAGCTTTATTTTTAAACTTTTGAGGAACCTCAATATCATTTTCCATAATGGCTATAGTAATTCACATTTCCACTGACAGTGCACAAGTGTTCTTTTTTCTCTACATCCTCACCTACACTTGTTGTCTCTTGTCTTTTTGATAATAATGATCCTAACACATGTGTGGTTTTGATTTACATTTCCACGATGATTAGTGATGCTGAGCACCTTTTCATGTAGCTGTCAAACATTTGTATATCTTCTTTGGAAAAATGTCTATTCAGTTCATTGGACTATTTTTAAATTGGATTATTTATTTTTGGCTCCTGAATTGTATGAGTTCCTTATATATATTGGATATTACCCTTTAATTGACATATGATTTGTAAATATATTCTCCCATTCTGTAGGCTGCCTTTTCATTTATTATTTTGTTTACTGTACAGAGGTATTTTAGTTTGATGTAATCCCACTTATTTACTTTTGCTTTTGTTCCAGTGTTTTTGGTGTTATATACAAAAAATCATTGCCAAGACCAATATCAAATAGCTTTTTGCCTAATTTACTCTGGAGTTTTATGATTTCAAGTCTTAAAATTATTCTATTTTGAGTTAATTTTTGTGAGTAGTGTAAGATGGGGTCCAGTTTCATTTTTTGCATGTGGATATCCATTTTTAAAATACCTTTTATGGAAAAGATTATCTTTCACCATCATATATTCGTGGGATCATTGTCAAATATTAGTTAACTATGTAGACGTGGGTTTATTTCTGGGATATCTATTCTGTTTCACTGGTCTATGTGTCCTTTTTTTTTTTTGCCAATACATAATGTTATGATTACTATAGCTTTATAATATAATTTGAAATTAGGATGTCTATACAGCATTATTTACAATAGCCAAGACATAGAAACAACCTAAGTACCTAAGTGTTCATCAAAAGATAAATTAATTTTTTAAATATGATATATAGCTACCCACCACCAGTCCCTCCCATCAGGAAACTTACACAAGCCTCTTAGATAGCCTCATCCACCAGAGGGCAGACAGCAGAAGCAAGAAGAACTACAATCCTGCAGCCTGTGGAAAAAAACCACATTCACAGAAAGATAGACAAGATGAAAAGGCAGAGAGCTATGTACCAGATGAAGGAACAAGATAAAACCCCAGAAAAATAATTAAATGAAGTGGAGATAGGCAACCTTCCAGAAAAAGAATTCAGAATAATGATAGTGAAGATGATCCAGGACCTCGGAAAAAGAATGGAGGCAAAGATCGAGAAGATGCAAGAAATGTTTAACAAAGACCTAGAAGAATTAAAGAACAAACAAACAGAGATGAACAATACAATAACTGAAATGAAAACTACACTAGAAGGAATCAATAGCAGAATAACTGAGGTAGAAGAACGGAAAAGTGACCTGGAAGACAGAATGGTGGAATTCACTGCTGCAGAACAGACTAAACAAAAAAGAATGAAAAGAAATGAAGACAGCATAAGAGACCTCTGGGACAACATTAAATGCAACAACATTCGCATTATAGGGGTCCCAGAAGGAGAAGAGAGAGAGAAAGGACCTGAGAAAATATTTGAAGAGATTATAGTCGAAAAATTCCATAACATAGGAAAGGAAATAGCCATCCAAGTCCAGGAAGTGCAGCGAGTCCCATACAGGATAAACCCAAGGAGAAACATGCCAAGACACATAGTAATCAAATTGGCAAGAATTAAAGACAAACAAAAATTATTGAAAACAGCAAGGGAAAAAGGACAAATAACATACAAGGGAACTCCCATAAGGCTAACAGCTGAGATTAAAAATCAGTTACAGGGAAAAACGTAAAAAACACAAACACATGGAGGCTAAACAATACGTTACTAAATAACCAAGAGATCACTGAAGAAATCAAAGAGGAAATTGAAAAATACCTAGAGACAAATGACAATGAAAACACGAGGATTTAAAACCTATGGGATGCAGCAAAAGCAGTTCTCAGAGGGAAGTTTATAGTTATACAAGCTTACCCCAAAAAACAAGAAAAATCTCAAATAAACGATCTAACCTTACACCTAAAGGAACTAGAGAAAGAAGAACAAACAAAACCCAAAGTTAGCAGACAGAAAGAAATCATAAAGATCAGAGCAGAAATAAATGAAATAGAAACAAAAGAAGACAATAGCAAAAATCAATAAAACTAAAAGCTGGTTCTTTGAGAAGATAAACAAAATTGATAAACCATTAGCCAAACTCATCAAGAAAAAGAGGGAGAGGACTCAAATCAATAAAATTAGAAATGAAAAAGAAGAAGTTACAACAGACACCATCAAAATACAAAGCATCCTAAGAGATTACTACAAGCAACTCTATGCCAATAAAATGGACAAGCTGGAAGAAATGGACAAATTTTTAGAAAGGTATAACCTTACAAGACTGAACCAGGAAGAAATAGAAAATATGAACAGACCAATCACAAGTAATGAAATTGAAACTGTAATCTAAAATCTTCCAACAAACAAAATGACAGGACCAGATGGCTTCACAGGTGAATTCTATCAAACATTTAGAGAAGAGCTAACACCCATCCTTCTCAAACTCTTCCAAAAAATTGTGGAGGAAGGAACACTCGCAAACTCATTCTATGAGGCCACCATCACCCTGATACCAAAACCAGACAAAGATACTACAAAAAAAGAAAATTAAGACCAATATCACTCATGAATATAGATGCAAAAATCCTCAACAAAATACTAGCAAATAGAATCCAACAACACATTAAAAGGATCATACACCACGATCAAGTGGGATTTATCCCAGGGATGCAAGGATTCTTCAATATACGCAAACCAATCAATGTGATACACCATATTAACAAATTGAAGAATAAAAACCATATGATCATCTCAATAGATGCAGAAAAAGCTTTTGACAAAATTCAACACCAATTTATGATAAAAACTCTCCAGAAAGTGGGCATAGAGGGAACCTACCTCAACATAATAAAGGCCATATATGACAAACCCACAGCAAACATCATTCTCAAGGGTGAAAAATTGAAAGCATTTCCTCTAAGATCAGGAACAAGACAAGGATGTCCACTGTTGCCACTATTATTCAACATAGTTTTGGAAGTCCTAGCCATGGCAATCAGAGAAAAAAAAGGAATACAAATTGGGAAAGAAGAAGTAAAACTGTCAGTGCTTTCAGATGACATGATACTATACATAGAGAATCCTAAAGATGCCACCAGAAAACTACTAGAGCTAATCAACGAATTTGGTAAAGTTGCAGGATACAAAATTAATGCACAGAAATCTCTTGCATTCCTATACACTAATGATGAAAACTCTGAAAGAGAAATTAAGGAAACACTCCCATTTACCATTGCAACAAAAAGAATAGAATACCTAGGAATAAACCTACCTAGGGAGACAAAAGACCTGTATGCAGAAAACTATAAGACACTGATGAAAGAAATTAAAGATGATACCAACAGATGGAGAAATATACCATGTTCTTGGATTGGAAGAATGAATATTGTGAAAATGACTATACTACCCAAAGCAATCTACAGATTCAATGCAATACTTATCAAATTACCAATGGCCTTTTTTACGGAGCTAGAAGAAAAAATCTTAAAATTTGTATGGAGACACAAAAGACCCCGAATAGCCAAAGCAGTCTTGAGGGAAAATAACGGAGCTGGAGGAATCAGACTCCCTGACTTCAGACTATACTGCAAAGCTACAGTAATCAAGACAATATGGTACTGGCACAAAAACAGAAACACAGATCAATGGAACAAGATAGAAAGCCCAGAGATAAACCCATGCACCTATGGTCAACTAATCTATGACAAAGGAGGCAAGGATATACAATGGAGAAAAGACAGTCTCTTCAATAAGTGGTGCTGGGAACATTGAACAGCTACATGTAAAAGAATGAAATTAGAACACTCCCTAACACCATACACAAAAATAAACTCAAAATGGATTAGAGACCTAAATGTAAGACCAGACACTATAAAACTCTTAGAGGAAAACATAGGAAGAACACTCTTTGACATAAATCACAGCAAGATCTTTTTTGATCCACCTCCTAGAGTAATGGAAATAAAAACAAAAATAAACAAATGGGACCTAATGAAACGTAAAAGCTTTTGCACAACAAAGGAAACCATAAAAAAGACAACCCTCAGAATGGGAGAAAATATTTGCAAACGAATCCACAGACAAAGGATTAATCTCCAAAATATATAAACAGCTCATGCAGCTCAATATTAAAAAAACAAACACACCAATCCAAAAATGGTCAGAAGACCTAAATTGACATTTTTCCAAAGAAGACATACAGATGTCCAAGAAGCACATGTAAAGCTGCTCAACATCTCTAATTATTAGAGAAATATAAATCAAAACTACAATGAGATATAACCTCACACCAGGTATAATGGGCATCATCAGAAAATCTACAAAGAACAAATGCTGGAGAGGGTGTGGAGAAAAGGGAACCCTCTTGCACTGTTGGTGGGAATGTAAATTGATACAGCCACTATGGAGAACAGTATGGAGGTTCCTTAAAAAACTAAAAATAGAATTACCATATGATCCAGCAATCCCACTACTGGGCATATACCCAGAGAAAACCGTAATTCAAAAAGACACATGCACCCCAATGTTCATTGCAGCACTATTTACAATAGCCAGGTCATGGAAGCAACCCGAATGCCCATCGACTGATGAATGGATAAAGAAGATGTGGTACATATATACAATGGAATATTACTCAGCCATAAAAAGGAACGAAATTGAGTCATTTGTTGAGACGTGGATGCATCTAGAGACTGTCATACAGAGTGAAGTAAGTCAGAAAGAGAAAACCAAATATCGTATATTAACACATATATGTGGAACCTAGAAAAATGGTACAGATGAACCGGTTTGCAGGGCAGAAGTTGAGACACAGATGTAGAGAACATACGTATGGACACCAAGGGGGCAAAGCCAGTGGTGGTGGTGGTGGTGGTGTGATGGATTGGGCAATTGGGATTGACATGTATACACTGATGTGTATAAAATTGATGACTAAAAAGAACTTGCTGTATAAAAAAATAAATAAAATTAAATTTAAAAATTAAAAAAAATTATATATAGACACAGAGAGAGAGAGAAAGAGAGAGGAATACACAGTGGAATACTTTCAGTCATAAAAAAGAAGAAATCCTGCCAATTATGACAACATTTCTAGATCTTGAAGACATTATGCTAAGTGAAATATGTCAGAGAAAGCCAAATACTGTATGACCTCACTTACATGTGAAATCTAAAAAAAAAAAAGAAAGAAAAAAATCAGGACATGTAATACCTCTAGCTTTGTTCTTTTTTCTCAAGATTGCTTTGGCTATTCAGGGTCTGTTGTGGTTTCATACACACAATTTTAAGATTGTTTTTTTTCTATTTCTGTGAAAAATGCCATTGGAATTTTGATAGGAATTATACTGAATCTATAGACACTTTTGGGTAGTATGGACATTTTAACAATGTTAATTCTTCCAATTAATGAATGCAGGAGATATTTCCACTTATTTGTGACTTCACCAATTTCACCAATGCCTTTAATTTTCAGTTGTACAGGTCTTCCACCTTCTTGGTTAAGTAAGTATTCCTAAGTATTATGTTGTTCTTGGTGCTGTTGTAAATAGGAATGTTTTCTTAATTTCTCTTTCTGGTAGTTCATTTTTAGTTATAGACATGCCACTGACTTGTGTGTTGATTTGGTCCTGCAATTTTTCTGAATTCGTTTATTAGTTCTAACAGGGTTTTTTTTTTTTTTGGTCTGTGTGCAGTCTTTAGAGTTTCTATATGTAAGATCATGTTATATGCTAACAGAGACGATTTTACTTTTTTCTTCCCAATTTGGATGAGTTTTATTTCTTTTTCTTGCCTAACTGCTCTGGCTAGAACTTTCACTGCTGTGTTGAATAGAAGTGGTGCAAGTGGGCATCTTTGTTCCTAATCTTAGAAGAAAAGTTTCAACTTTTAACCATTGAGAATGATACTAGCTGTGGACTTTTCATATATGGTCTTTAGTATGTTGACATACATTCCCATTTGATGGAGGTCTATGACCATTTTAATATGCT
Organism: Eubalaena glacialis; assembly: GCF_028564815.1. NCBI lineage: Eukaryota > Metazoa > Chordata > Mammalia > Artiodactyla > Balaenidae > Eubalaena > Eubalaena glacialis. The sequence continues at coordinate 38,033,664 of NC_083733.1, read as the reverse complement.
ACTGAATTCAGCTTGATAATATTTAATTGAGGATTTTTGCCTATATTCATCAAGGATATTGACCTGTAACTTTCTTTGTTTGTAATGTCCTTGTCTGGCTTTGGTAGCAGGGTAATGTTGGCCTTGCAAAATTAGTTTGGAAGTATACCCTCCTTTTCAATTTTTTGGAAGAGTTTGAAAAAGATTGGCATTAATTCTTCTCCAAATGTTTGGTAGAATTCACCCATGAAGCCATGTGGTCCTGGGCTTTTCTTTGTTGGGAGAGTTTTGATTACTGATTCAATCTACTTTCTATAACTTCATGATTCAGTCTAATCAGGTTTTATTTTTCTAGGAATTTATGCATTTCTTCTAGGTTATCCAGTTTGTTAGTCTCTTATGATTCTTGTATTTCTGCTATATTAGTTGTAATGCCTCCTCTTTCATTTCTGATTTTAAGTCTTCTCTCTTTTTTCATAGTTAATACAATTCTGCATACAATTCCAACATGTGGGTTTTATCCTCACACCACCAAGCAACTCTCCAACATCAGCTGTGTGTCCTACAATTTAACTCAATTCTGACACCTTCTACCGAGAGATACTGTCAGATTCCACAGGATAAGGGCTCAATCCTACAGGACTGCCCCCTTCCCACTTCAGATTCCAATTACAAATTCAGGTTTTTATCTGTGCTTCTGACTCACTGACTATAGATTGGAGGTTCCAATGACCCCCTTCTTGTGTTCAATTAATTTGCTAGAGCAGATCACAGAACACAGAAAAATGCTTTACTTACTAGGTTACTGGTCTATTACAAAGGATATTAAAGGATATGAATCCACAGCCAGATGATAGAGATACAAAGGGCAAGATCCTGAAAAAAGGAGCTTCTGTCACTGTGAAATTTGGGGCCAAGCATGGAAAACGTGCGTAGATGTATTACAATTATATCTTCTTGATTACTTGGTTCCTTTATCATATATAATGACTATGTTTCTTATTACAGTTTTTCACTTAACGTCTATTTTAGCTGATACAAATATAAATACCTCTGCTCTCCTTTGGTTTCCATTTGCATGGGATATCTTATCCATTTTTTCGCTTTCAGGCTATGTGTGTTATTAAAGCTAAAGTGAGACTTTCTTAGGCATTATGTAGGTGGGTCTTGTTTTTATCCGTTCAGCCACTATATATCTTTTAATTGGATAATTTAGTCCGTTTATATTTAAATTAATTATTGATAGGTAAGAACTTATTGTTGCCATCTTGTTAATTGTTTTCTGGCTGTTTTGTAGTTTCTTTGTTCCTTTCTTCCTCTCTTGCTGTCTTCTTTTTGTGATTTAATGATTTTCCATAGTGGTATGCTTTGATTCCTTTATCTTTTGTGTGTCTACTATACGTTTTTGCTTTTGGCTACCATGAGGCTTAAATAAAACATCTTGTAGTTATAATAGTGTATAAGCTATATTCTTAAGGCTATTAAGAACTTAATGCATACAAAATCTCTACACTTTTATTTTTCATCAACCCTCATTTCATGTTCTTGATGTCACAATTTACACCTTTTTATATTGTATATCCACTAACATATTATTTTAGCCATAGTATTTTTAAAAATACTTTTGTCTTTTAACCTTTACACTAGGGTTAAGTGATTTATATACTACCATTACAGTATTATGAATTTACATACTTACTTTTACCAGTGAGTTTTATACTTTCATATGTTTTCATGTTATTAAGTAGTGTCCTTTTACTTTGGCTTAAATAACTCCCTTTATTATTTCTTACTAAGCAGGTCCTATAGTGATAAACACCCTCAGCTTTTGTTTGTCTGAAAGTCTTTATTTCTCCTTCATTTCTGAAGGACACCTTTTCTGGGTAAAGTACTTTTGGCTGGCAGTTTTTTCTTTCTTTCAGCACTTTGAATATGTCATCCCACTCTCCTGGCCTGCAAGGTTTCTGTTCTGAAATCTGCTATTGCCTTATGGGGGGGTTCCCTTATAATAATATGAGGGTTTTTTCTTGCTGCTTTCAAAATCACTCTTTTAAAAATTTTGACAGTTTTATTACAATGTGTCTCAGGAAGTCTTCTTTTTTGTTGAATCTGTATGGGGACCTATGAGCTTTATGTACTTGGGTATCCACATCTCTCCTCAGACTTGGAAAGTTTTCAGTCACCAGTTCTTTAATAAACTTTCATCCCCTTTCTCTAGTTCTTCTCCTTCAAACAAAGTGCAAGTATTGTTTTGCTTAATGGTGTCCCATAATTCACGTAAGCCTTCTTCATTATTTTCATTCTTTTTTCTTTTTCCTCTTTTTTTCTCCTCCTTCTTTGAGTTCACAGATTCTTTTTTCTACTCAATCAAGTCTGCTATTGATGCTTTCTATTGCATTTTTCATTTCATCTGTTGTATTTTTCATCTCTAGAATTTCTTTTTGGTTTTTCTATAATTTCCATCTCTCTGTTGAAATTTTCGTTTTGTTCATGTATTGATTTCCTGATTTTGTTGTCATTCTGTGTTCTCTTGTAGCTCACTGAGCTTCCTTAAAATCGTTATTTAGAATTTTTTTGGTCTGGCAATACATAGATATCCAATTCTTTGGAATCAGTCATTGAAAGATTATTGTGTTCCTTTGGTAGTGTCATTTTTCCTTGATCTTTTGTGTTTCATGTAGTCTTGTGTGTGATGTCTGCACATTTGATGGAGCAGTCACCTCTTCCACACTTTATGGACTGGTTTTGGTGGGGAAGCCTGGGAGTGGGTGTGAAGGTGCCAGCTGAGTAGAGTGTGGCAACTCCAGGGAAGGCCTAGTGGTATAGTCTCCATACAACTCGGTCAGCTGAGGTTAGCATTGGAAAATTTTGCAGGCATCCTCAATGACCAAGGCTACAGATGTCTGCAGTAGCAGCAAAGGCTTGGGGTCTTCAGAGGCAAAGGCTGCTAGGGACCACTTGATCTCTTTTTCTCCCATGGGGCATGTTGTAGCTGAGGGTATACCTCTTGGCACCAGGTCCAGATTGTGGACACCCTTGAAATGTTGATAGTACTTGTGTCTGATGCATAGGTACCTATGAAGTGGCCATGGAGCTGGGGACTGTAGCACAAGCACTCATGGAGCAACTGTGGCTCTAAAGTCCAGGTCACCAGCTAGTCCACAGAGTCAATTATGTGTGAGGCACACAAAGGTGTTCCAAAAAGCCATGAAGCTAGTATCTGGAGCACAGGAACATGCAGAACAATAGTGATTCTAAGGTCCGTGGTGCCAGCTAGCTTGCAGCAGTATCGGCTCTGGTGCCTGAGATGCAGATGCACATGGACCAACTGTGGGGCCAGAGTCTGGAGTGCATGCAGTCTGGATGCATGCGGAAGAGTCACAGAGCCAGGGTCTGGAGCTCAGGTGCACATGAAGCAGCCTCGGAGCTGGGATCTTAAGTGAGGGTGCACAAGGAACAGTCGTTAAGGTCCACACCAATGAACACTACAGGCTCCTCTGCTGTGAAAACTGCATGTGTCCAAGGCTGTTGTAAGGCCTGTTGAGGTCCTCAGCAGAAAAGACTGACAGGGGTCCTCTGCAGAGTAGGCCACTGGCACCTGCCATGTAGCTAATGCTGAAGGGTCCCTACCCTTCATCTTTGTTCCTAGCTGTCTTTAGATATCTCTTCTAAGCTGATCTCCCTAGCAATTTTTTCTGTGTGGTTATTCTCCATTTTCTGCTCCATTGTGTTGCTGTAGATTCTTTTTTTATCTTTTAAATTTTTTATTTATTATTATTATATATATTTTTTCAATGTACGTTCTCATTTGGACTCTTGTGCCCCCCCAGGGCTATTTTTATTTATGGATATCTGTCTAATTTTGTTTTTTTTATTGGTAGACAAAGGCTGGTATCTCTCACTCTGCCAAATTGCTGATGCAACCTCCCTGGGGACAAGACAGATTTTTTTTTTTTAAAAGATCTGAACTTAGTGGAAATGACAAAGAGAGCAAAATGCCACTTTTTGGAGGTTATGAGGGTACCTTCCATATGCTATATTCCAAGAACTAGAATTTAGACCCACAAGGCCAACCCAATGGTCTACACTCATCTTGACCTTAAGGTCCTCCTGGTAAAAGAAACAACTCAGAGAAATATTTAATTTACGTGAAGAGGCCTTTTTTCAGGGACTATTTTCAGGGACTAGTTCACCAATCCTTGAAATCAAGTGGCCAAGGGAATCCCCATTTATAAGCTGGGATTGGTAGAGACAACCCAAGACCCTTGTAAACCCTGTTCCATCTCACAAGCCTGGTAGTTTACCACAAAAGATTCACTGTCAAAAATATTTGTGTTAGGACAGGTCGGAGGAAGCCATATAATTAGTTTTTTCATGTTTGTTTCTTATGAAAGAGTTTTGGTTGTTGTTGTGTTGTTGTTTTAAGCAACTCAGAATAAGAAATTTCAGACGCAGTTTTCAGCTCTTAACTAAGCAAGTCACTAAATGGAAATCGCACACACCTGTGACTAGTCAAACACTGGCTATTTTGTATTACACAGAGCCAGAGACAGGAGGTAGATGCAGAAACCAGGATGTGTAGCAAGATGTAGGGATTTGCTCAGGCCCCCAGAATTGTGAGTAGCATTGATAGGACCTCAGTGTAGGTCTCCAACACCTAGCCTGAGAGAAAATGGTAAGCAGGCAGTGTGGCACCATGAAAAGAGCCAGATTCCAAACAGGAGGGCTGGTAAAAATCCAGCACATGGCAGCAAACTTGAGCAGAAACACAATCTCCTCTTTAAAAGAGGCAGGAGCTGCCTGCTGTCACAAAGAGCATTTTCCATTCAACAGGCAGTTACTGAACTGCATTTATTCATTTGTGGAGATATGTGAATGAGGTACAGCCTATGATGAGCTTACAGACAGCAGGACTCAAGCCAAATTTATGGACAATGACAGTTCACAGCATGCTGAGATGTATGCCCCAGAAAAAAGACAAAATGCTATGATTCCTCTGGAAAGGAAAATATGGCAGCATTCCAGAGGGAAAATAAACAAAAATGACACAAAACCTGTCCAATGTATTACAGTTATGATAATTTCTACAGAGTGGTATTGGTGCCAAAAGCAACAAAAGAGATCAATGGAATAGAGTTAGCAGCCCAAAAACAGATCCATGTGGAAATTTAGCTTGTAATAAAGATGACCTTTCCAATTGGTAGGGTAAAGAAATACAGGCAACAATTTGCCATCCAATCAGGAAAAGTTAAATTTAGATCATATGCCTAGCACCATAAACAAAACTGAATCCTAGATAGTTTAATGAGCTAAATGAACAAAAGCCATATAAGTAATGAAAGAAACCATTTTTTTAACATCTTTATTGGAGTATAATTGCTTTACAATAGTGTGTTAGTTTCTGCTTTATAACAAAGTGAATCAGTTATACATATACATATGTTCCCATATCTCTTCCCTCTTGGATCTCCCTCCCTCCCACCCTCCCTATCCCACCCCTCTAGGTGGTCACAAAGCACAGAGCTGATCTCCCTGTGCTATGTGGTTGCTTCCCACTAGCTATCTATTTTACGTTTGGTAGTGTATATATGTCCATGGCACTCTCTCACTTTGTCACATCTTACCCTTCCCCCTCCCCATATCCTCAAGTTCATTCTCTAGTAGGTCTGTGTCTTTATTCCCGTCTTGCCATTAGGTTCTTCATGACCTTTTTTTTTTTTCTTAGATTCCATATATATGTGTTAGCATACTGTATTTGTTTTTCTCTTTCTGACTTACTTCACTCTGTATGACAGACTCTAACTCCATTCACCTCACTACAAATAACTCAATTTCTTTTATTTTTATGGCTGAATAATATTCCATTGTATATATGTGCCATACTTTCTTTATCCATTCATCCTATGATGGACACTTAGGTTGCTTCCATGTCCTGGCTACTGTAAATAGAGCTGCAATGAATATTTTGGTACATGACTCTTTTTGAATTATGGTTTTCTCAGGGTATATGCCCAGTACTGGGATTGCTGGGTCATATGGTAGTTCTATTTTTAGTTTTTTACGGAACCTCCATACTGTTCTCCATAGGGGCTGTATCAATTTACATTACCACCAACAGTGCAAGAGTGTTCCCTTTTCTCCACACCCTCTCCAGCATTTATTGTTTCTAGATTTTTTGATGATGGCCATTCTGACGGGTGTGACATGATATCTCATTGTAGTTTTGATTTGCATTTCTCTAATGATTAATGATGTTGAGCATTCTTTCATGTGTTTGTTGGCAATCTGTATATCTTCTTTGGAGAAATGTCTATTTAGGTCTTCTGCCCATTTTTGGATTGGGTTGTTTGCTTTTTTCTTATTGAGCTGCATGATCTGCTTGTAAATTTTGGAGATTAATCCTTTGTCAGTTGCTTCATTTGCAAATATTTTCTCCCATTCTGAGGGTTGTCTTTTCGTCCTGTTTATGGTTTCCTTTGCTGTGCAAAAGCTTTTAAGTTTCATTAGGTCCCATTTGTTTATTTTTGTTTTTATTTCCATTTCTCTAGGAGCTGGGTCAAAAAGGATCTTGCTGTGATTTATATCATAGAGTTTTCTGCCTATGTTTTCCTCTAAGAGTTTGATAGTGTCTGGCCTTACGTTTAGGTCTTTAATCCATTTTGAGTTTATTTTTGTGTATGGTGTTAGGGAGTGTTCTAATTTCATACTTTTACATGTACCTGTCCAGTTTTCCCAGCACCACTTATTGAAGAGGCTGTCTTTTCTCCACTGTATATGCATACCTCCTTTATCAAAGATAAGGTGACCATATGTGTGTGGGTTTATCTCTGGGTTTTCTATCCTGTTCCATTGATCTATATTTCTGTTTTTGTGCCAGTACCATACTGTCTTGATTACTATAGCTTTGTAGTATAGTCTGAAGTCAGGGAGGCTGATTCCTCCAGCTCCATTTTTCGTTCTCAATATTGCTTTGGCTATTCGGGGTCTTTTGTGTTTCCATACACATTGTGAAATTTTTTGTTCTAGTTCTGGGAAAAATGCCAGTAGTAGTTTGATAGGGATTGCATTGAATCTGTAGATTGCTTTGGGTAGTAGAGTCATTTTCACAATGATGATTCTTCCAATCCAAGAACATGGTATATCTCTCCTGCTATTTGTATCATCTTTAATTTCTTTCATCAGTGTCTTATAATTTTCTGCATACAGGTCTTTTGTCTCCTTAGGTAGGTTTATTCCTAGATATTTCATTCTTTTTGTTGCAGTGGTAAATGGGAGTGTTTTCTGAATTTCACTTTCAGATTTTTCATCATTAGTGTATAGGAATGCAAGAGATTTCTGTGCATTAATTTTGTATCCTGCTACTTTACCAAATTCATCGATTAGCTCTAGTAGTTTTCTGGTAGCATCTTTAGGATTCTCTATGTATAATATCATGTCATCTGCAAACAGTGACAGCTTTACTTCTTCTTTTCCGATTTGGATTCCTTTTATTTCTTTTTCTTCTCTGATTGCTGTGGCTAACACTTCCAAAACTATGTTGAATAATAGTGGTGAGAGTGGGCAACCTTGTCTTGTTCCTGATCTTAGTGAAAATGGTTTCAGTTTTTCACCATTGAGGATGATGTTGGCTGTGGGTTTGTCATATATGGCCTTTATTATGTTGAGGAAAGTTCCCTCTATGCCTACTTTCTGCAGGGCTTTTATCATAAATGGGTGTTGAATTTTGTCGAAAGCTTTCTCTGCATCTATTGAGATGATTGTATGGTTTTTCTCCTTCAATTTGTTTATATGGTGTGTCACGTTGATTGATTTGCGTATATTGAAGAATCCTTGCATTCCTGGAAAAAACCCCACTTGATCATGGTGTATGATCCTTTTAATCTGCTGTCGGATTCTGTTTGCTAGTATTTTGTTGAGGATTTTTGCATCTATGTTCATCAGTGATATTGGCCTGTAGTTTTCTTTCTTTGTGACATCTTTGTCTGGTTTTGGTATCAGGGTGATGGTGGCCTCATACAATGAGTTGGGGTGTGTTCCTCCCTTTGCAATATTTGGGAAGAGTTTGAGAAGGGTAGGTGTTAGCTCTTCTCTAAATGTTTGATAGAATTCGCCTGTGAAGCCATCTGGTCCTGAGTTTTTGTTTCTTGGAAGATTTTTAATCACAGTTTCAATTTCAGTGCTTGTGATTGGTCTGTCCATATTTTCTATTTCTTCCTGGCGCAGTCTCGGCAGGTTGTGTATTTCTAAGAATTTGTCCATTTCTTCCAGGTTGTCCATTTTATTGGCATAGACTTGTTTGTAGTAATCTCTCATGATCGTTTGTATTTCTGCAGTGTCAGTTGTTACTTCTCCTTTTTCATTTCTAATTCTATTGATTTGAGTCTTCTCCCTTTTTTTCTTGATGAGTCTGGCTAATGGTTTATCAATTTTGTTTATCTTCTCAAGGAACCAGCTTTTAGTTTTATTGATCTTTGCTATTGTTTCCTTCATTTGTTTTTCATTTATTTCTGATCTGATTTTTATGATTCCTTTCCTTCTGCTAAATTTGGGGATTTTTTGTTCTTCTTTCTCTAATCACTTTAGGTGCAGGGTTAGGTTGTTTGTTTGAGATGTTTCCGTTTTCTTGAGGTAAGCTTGTATTGCTATAAACTTCCCTCTTAGAACTGCTTTTGCTGCATCCCATAGGTTTTGGGTCGTCGTGTCTCCATTGTCATTTGTTTCTAGGTATTTTTTGATTTCCCCTTTGATTTCTTCAGGGATCACTTCGTTATTAAGTAGTGTATTGTTTAGCCTCCTTGTGTTTGTATTTTTTACAGATCTTTTCCTGTAATTGATATCTAGTCTCATAGCGTTGTGCTTGGAAAAGATACTTGATACGATTTCAATTTTCTTAAATTTACCAAGGCTTAATTTGTGACCCAAGATACGATCTATCCTGGAGAATGTTCCATGAGCACTTGAGAAAAATGTGTATTCTGTTGTTTTTGGGTGGAATGTCCTATAAATATCAATTAAGTCCATCTTGTTTAATGTATCGTTTAAAGCTTGTGCTTCCTTATTTATTTTCATTTTGGGTGATCTGTCCATTGGTGAAAGTGGGGTGTTAAAATTCCCTACTATGACTGTGTTACTGTTGATTTCCCCTTTAATGGCTGTTAGTATTTGCCTTATGTATTGAGGTGCTCCTATGTTGGGTGCATAAATATTTACAATTGTTATATCTTCTTCTTGTATCAGTCCCTTGATCATTATATAGTGTCCTTCTTTGTCTCTTGTAATAGTCTTTATTTTAAAGTCTATTTTGTCTGATATGAGAATTGCTACTCCAGCTTTCTTTTGATTTCTATTTGCATGGAATATCTTTTTCCATCCCATCACTTTCAGTCTGTATGTGTCCCTAGGTCTGAAGTGGGTCTCTTGTAGACAGCATATATACGGGTCTTGTTTTTGTATCCATTCAGCCAGTCTGTGTCTTTTGGTGGGAGCATTTAATCCATTTACATTTAAGGTAATTATCGATATGCATGTTCCTATTCCCATTTTCTTAAATGTTTTGGGTTTGTTATTGTAGGTGTTTTCCTTCTCTTTTGTTTCTTGCCTAGAGAAGTTCCTTTAGCATTTGTTGTAAAGCTGGTTTGGTGGTGCTGAACTCTCTCAGCTTTTGCTTGTCTGTAAAGGTTTTAATTTCTCCATCAAATCTGAATGAGATCCTTGCTGGGTAGAGTAATCTTGGTTGTAGGTTTTTCTCCTTCATCACTTTAAATATGTCCTGTCACTCCCGTCTGGCTTGCAGAATTTCTGCTGAAAGATCAGCTGTTAACCTTATGGGGATGCACTTGTGTGTTATCTGTTGTTTTTCCCTTGCTGCTTTTAATATGTTTTCTTTATATTTAATTTTTGATAGCTTGATTAATATGTGTCTTGGCATGTTTCTCCTTGGATTTATCCTGTATGGGACTCTCTGTGCTTCCAGAACTTGGTTAACTATTTCCTTTCCCATATTAGGGAAGTTTTCAACTATAATCTCTTCAAATATTTTCTCAGTCCCTTTCTTTTTCTCTTCTTCTTCTGGGACCCCTATAATTTGAATGTTGGTGCGTTCAATGTTGTCCCAGAGGTCTCTGAGACTGTCCTCAGTTCTTTTCCTTCTTTCTTCTTTATTCGGCTCTGCAGTAGTTATTTCCACTATTTTATCTTCCAGGTCACTTATTGTTCTTCTGCCTCAGTTATTCTGCTATTGATCCCTTCTAGAGTATTTTTAATTTCATTTATTGTTTTGTTCATCGTTGCTTGGTTCCTCTTTAGTTCTTCTACATCCTTGTTAAATGTTTCTTGCATTTTGTCTATTCTATTTCCAAAATTTTGGATCATCTTTACTATCATTATTCTGAATTCTTTTTCAGGTAGATTGCCTATTTCCTCTTCATTTGTTAGGTCTGATGTGTTTTTACCTTGCTCCTTCATCTGTTGTGTGTTTTTCTATCTTCTCATTTTGCTTATCTTACTGTGTTTGGGTCTCCTTTTCACAGGCTGCAGGTTCGTAGTTCCCGTTGTTTTTGGTATCTGTCCCCAGTGGCTAAGGTTGGCTCAGTGGGTTGTGTAGGCTTCCTGGTGGAGGGGACTAGTGTCTGTGTTCTGGTGGATGAGGCTGGATCTTGTCTTTCTGGTGGGCTCGTCCACGTCTGGTGGTGTGTTTTGGGGTGTCTGTGGCCTTATTATGATTTTAGGCAGTCTCTCTGTTAATGGATGGGGCTGTGTTCCTGTCTTGCTAGTTGTTTGGCATAGGGTGTCCAGCACTGTAGCTTGCTGGTCGTTGACTGAAGCTGGGTCTTGGTATTGAGATGGAGATCTCTGGGAGATTTTCGCCGTTTGGTATTACGTGGAGCTGGGAGGTCTCTTGTGGACCAGTGTCCTGAAGTTGGCTCTCCCACCTCAGAGGCACAGCCCTGATGCCTGGCTGGAGCACCAAGAGCCTTTCATCCACACGGCTTAGAATAAAAGGGAGAAAAAATAGAAAGAAAGAAAGAAAGAAAGAGGATAAAATAAAATAAAATAAAATAAGATGAAATAAAATAAAGTTATTAAAATAAAAGATAATTATTAAGAAAAAATTTTTTTAAATAAAAAATGAAAACCGGATGGACAGAACCCTAGGCCAAATGGTGAAAGCAAAGCTATACAGACAAAATCTCACACAGAAGCATACACATACACACTCACAAAAAGAGGAAAAGGGGAAAAAATAATATATCTTGCTTCCAAAGTCCACCTCCTCAATTTGGGATGATTTATTGTCTACTCAGGTATTCCACAGATGCAGGTACATCAGGTTGTTTGTGGAGCTTTAATCGCTGCTTCTGAGGCTACTGGGAGAAATTTCCCTTTCTCTTCTTTGTTCGCACAGCTTCCAGGGTTCAGCTTTGGATTTGGACCCGCCTCTGCGTGTAGGTCGCCTGAGGGCGTCTGTTCCCCGCCCAGACAGAACGGGGTTAAAGGAGCAGCTGCTTCAGGGGCTCTGGCTCACTCAGGCCGGGGCGAGGGAAGGGTATGGATGCAGGGCGAGCCTGCGGCGGCAGAGGCCGGCGTGACGTTGCACCAGCCTGAGGCGCGCCGTGCGCTCTCCCGGGGAAGTTGTCCCTGGATCACGGGACCCTGGCCGTGGCAGGTTGCACAGACTCCTGGGAGGGGAGGTGTGGAGAGTGACCTGTGCTTGCACACAGGCTTCTCGGTGGCAGCAGCAGCAGCCTTAGCGTCTCATGCCCGTCTCAGGTCTGCGCTGATAGCCGCGGCTCGCGCCCGTCTCTGGAGCTCATTTAGGCGGCGCTCTGAATCCCCTCTCCTCGCGCACTCTCTTGCCTCTTCAGCAGCTCCAGACCTTTGTCCGGACTCCCTCCCGGCTAGCTGTGGTGCACTAACCCCTTCAGGCTGTGTTCACACCGCCAACCCCAGTCCTCTCCCTGAGATCCAACCGAAGCCGGAGCCTCAGCTCCCAGCCCCCGCCCGCCCCGGCGGGTGAGCAGACAAGCCTCTGGGGCTGGTGAGTGCTGGTCGGCACCGATCCTCTGTGCGGGAATCTCTCCGCTTTGCCCTCCGCACCCCTGTTGCTCGAAACCATTTTTTAATGTTTTATAATCTTGGAGTGAGGAAAGGCATGACATGAAACCCAGAAGGTACAATGGAATAAGACTGAGAGACTTGATGACCATTTACATTTTTAAGTTTGTATGTAGCAAATATACTAATAAGTGTCAGCTTTTATTGTTATTATTAAATTCTTAAAACAAACCTATTAAGTAGGATAACCCTGTTCTTACTGATAAAGAGATTGAGGTTTAGAGAGATTTAACTCAGCCAGGACCATCCCACAGGCAGCTAAGAGCCCAGGCCCTGCTCATTCACCAACCCTTACCCCCACCTCGCTCCTTAGTGACTGGTAACATTTTTCTCAAAATAACTCTCTGAAATCAGGGTTGAGTAGCAGGAATAATACCTTGTGTTTCACTCTGTCTTTTCAAAGTGTTTTCTGTGTTATTATCTCACTCCATTCCCAGTATAGCCCCTTGCAGTGGGAATACAGGGCAGCTACAATCATCTCCATTTCACAGACAAGGAAATTGAGGTGTGACAGTCAGTGGCCTGCCTGGGTCAGGAGTTTGTGGAGCAGAGATGTGGCTGGACTCCAAAGCCCTTTGTTCCTGGTAGAAAGCTTTCTTCATTCCATCCTGTGGTCTCTCTGGAATGCTTACCAATGTTTTAGTGTCTTCAGTAGTGAATAGCAAAACACCTACTGTTCCCAGATATTTAAATGTAAATGCACACATCTGACAAGAGAATAAGAATCAAACCCTCCCTCAAAGATCCAAATAGCAGGCTTCTTTCTGCCACCTTCCAGCTTCACACTTGAGTTCCATGGGTAATGTTGCTGATGAGCGAAACTTCAATTAACTGTCAAAAGGAACATATTTTGGCAGCATTTCTGGGAGCAGTGGGAATGGGGAGAGGGCCGTGGGCTGTGCGTGGGAGCAGGAAGAACCTGCACTCTGCTCACTATTCACCTCCTGTCTAAGCACATTTAATTCCTCTGTATTCACCCTTTCCTGTGATGCTTGAATAGATTCTAACAACTGATAGAACAAGTGGGTTAAGTGTGGATATATTCCCTGTAAGGGTACAAGCAGTTCCACTTAATTTATAATCATTTTTATTTCATTGAAAGACTCAGACAGTATCACAAGGTACTAATAATGTAAGTGTTCTATGGTATAGATTCACTTTATTGGAGATAATGGAGAGAGACTACAGAGGGCCCTTTCCACTGGAGTGACAGTCAGGCATGGCGTCATGAGATGGCATCATATATATAATGGGCCATGATCTTGACATAATTATGCTTTATGGATTTTAAAGGGATCTCCTCTCCTGGAGCCCACCATTAGCAGCTTTCTCAAGGTGCTTGGCTGTGTCTGAGCAGAATGGTTCACAACCAGTTTGGGTAAAACACAGAGGATGAGCCAGCCAAAGCTCTCTGGCCAGAGAGCTAGAAGGAATGACAGAGAGGCCACAACCTCAGGCTCCGTGTCATACATCTCCACCTCTAATGTCTGTCAAGTTTTTTCACTCCACTGAGATTATTCAACTTGCAAAATAGGGAAAGATAAAAGCACCTACCCCTTGATGTTTTGTGACAATTGTATAAGAAAATGGGTGCATAAGAAGCCTTCAGCTAATGTTAAGCATTACCATTATCATTATTTACTCTCCATATTTTAGACCACAAATCTCAGCATACTTGCCTGGTTAAGAAAAAGGCAGTAAGTTCACATATGTACTTTATTTTTCATCAATGGTAAAAAAAAAAAAACCTAACCTGCTTCACCTTGTAAGATTTTACAAAAAGGGTATAACTTCCAAACATATGTACAATAGATTTTTTTTTACAAAATCAGAGGAACCAACAAAATATCCACAAATGTTGCATGCTAATTGCTCATCAACTAGCTCCACACACTTTTTCATGGTTTTGCTTCAGTGTCTCCACCTTCTCTTTGTGTAAAAGCATCACACTCAGGGCCAGTTGTTCCCTGGCTCTTCTGCAGGTTTACATGCAGGCTGAATATCTTCCATTGGCTCTTCCAGATCTGCTCACCATCCTTTCTGCCCAGCTCTCTGGTGAAAGACTGCAGGTTCCCATACCCTCTGCTTCCCAGCCAAGAAGCACAGCAAAGGAGGAGAGCAAGGTCAGGTTATGCATCTTGTGGCCCCCTCACGCAGGCTCAATAGAGGCACCACTCATCTCAAGGAGAGCTTCCCTACAGGTTCTCTCCTTCCAGGCTTCTGTCAATTGCTCCCTCCCTTTCTCCCTTAGGATCTGGGGGTGATAAGAGCTCCCCATGCAACTGGTCCCAGATTTCCCTACACCTCATCCCCACTTTTGTAAATAGTCTCTTCTTGAATTAGCTTAATTATCTGTTTACTAACTGACATATTTTGCTTTGTCATGTGTCCTTTTGATATAAGACTTCCATTATATTAGTCAGCATTCTTGTGGTTGAAAATGATAAAAATCCAATTCAAACTAGTCTAAGTAAAAATATAATAACAAAAAGCAATGCAATTTTTGGGTATGAATCCAGGGGCTCAGACAAAGTCACAGGGACTCTGTTTCTCCATTTCTTATTTCTATTCTCCTCAGTAATGGATTCTCCTTAAGCAGTTTCATCCACATGGTAGCAAAGACAACTACCAATAATTGTGGACTTATACCATCCTCACAAAACTAATTTTAGTAAAAACATAGTTCTTCTTTACCAGAAGTTCCAGCAGAAGTCCTGGGAGGGCTCTAATTGGTTTGTCTTGGGTCACTTGACCAGGGATGGTATCCTGACTGGCCAGGTGTGAGTCAAATGCCTTGTAACTGGGAGATGGAGTGAGCCCCACCTGGACCACAAGGACTGAGAATAATGGGGGAAAAGGTAGTTCTCTAAAGAGATGCTAGTCCGAGAAAATATGCATATAACCATAAAGTTATAAACTCTTTTTTTTTTTTTTTTTTTTTTTTGGAGCTCAGAGTTCCTCTTTTTTTTTTTTTTTTTTTTTTTTAAACATCTTTATTGAAGTATAATTGCTTTACAATGGTGTGCTAGCTTCTGCTTTACAACAAAGTGAATCAGTTACACATATACATATGTTGCCATATCTCTTCCCTCTTGCATCTCCCTCCCTCCCACCCTCCCTATCCCACCCCTCTAGGTGGTCACAAAGCACCGAGCTGATCTCCCTGTGCTATGCGGCTGCTTCCCACTAGCTATCTATTTTACATTTGGTAGTGTATATATGTCCATGACACTCTCTCACCCTGTCACATCTCACCCCTCCCCCTCCCGATATCCTCAAGTCCATTCTCTAGTAGGTCTGTGTCTTTATTCCCATCTTGCCACTAGGTTCTTCATGACCTCTTTTTTTTTTTTTTTTTTTCCCTTAGATTCCATATATATGTGTTAGCATACTGTATTTGTTTTTCTCTTTCTGACTTACTTCACTCTGTATGACAGACTCTAACTCCATCCACCTCATTACAAACACCTCCATTTCATTTCTTTTTATGGCTGAGTAATATTCCATTGTATATATGTGCCACATCTTCTTTATCCATTCATCCGATGATGGACACCTAGGTTGCTTCCATGTCCTGGCTATTGTAAACAGAGCTGCAATGAATATTTTGGTACATGACTCTTTCTGAATTATGGTTTTCTCAGGGTATATGCCCAGTAGTGGGATTGCTGGGTCATATGGTAGTTCTATTTTTAGTTTTTTAAGGAACCTCCATACTGTTCTCCATAGTGGCTGTATCAATTTACATTCCCACCAACAGTGCAAGAGTGTTCCCTTTTCTCCACACCCTCTCCAGCATTTATTGTTTCTAGATTTTTTGATGATGGCCATTCTGACCGGTGTGAGATGATACCTCATTGTAGTTTTGATTTGCATTTCTCTAATGATTAATGATGTTGAGCATTCTTTCATGTGTCTGTTGGCAATCTGTATCTCTTCTTTGGAGAAATGTCTATTTAGGTCTTCTGCCCATTTTTGGATTGGGTTGTTTGTTTTTTTGTTATTGAGCTGCATGAGCTGCTTGTAAATCTTGGAGATTGATCCTTTGTCCGTTGCTTCATTTGCAAATATTTTCTCCCATTCTGAGGGTTGTCTTTTGGTCTTGTTTATGGTTTCCTTTGCTGTGCAAAAGCTTTTAAGTTTCATTAGGTCCCATTTGTTTATTTGTGTTTTTATTTCCATTTCTCTAGGACCTGGGTCAAAAAGGATCTTGCTGTGACTTATGTCATACAGTGTTCTGCCTATGTTTTCCTCTAAGAGTTTGATAGTGTCTGGCCTTACACTTAGGTCTTTAATCCATTTTGAGTTTATTTTTGTGTATGGTGTTAGGGAGTGTTCTAATTTCATACTTTTACATGTACCTGTCCAATTTTCCCAGCACCACTTATTGAAGAGGCTGTCTTTTCTCCACTGTATATGCTTGCCTCCTTTATCACAGATAAGGTGACCATATGTGCGTGGGCTTATCTCTGGGCTTTCTATCCTGTTCCATTGATCTATATTTCTGTTTTTGTGCCAGTACCAAACTGTCTTGATTACTGTAGCTTTGTAATATAGTCTGAAGTCAGGGAGCCTGATTCCTCCAGCTCCATTTTTCGTTCTCAAGATTGCTTTGGCTATTCGGGGTCTTTTGTGTTTCCATACAAATTGTGAAATTTTTTGTTCTAGTTCTGTGAAAAATGCCAGTGGTAGTTTGATAGGGATTGCATTGAATCTGTAGATTGCTTTGGGTAGCAGAGTCATTTTCACAATGTTGATTCTTCCAATCCAAGAACATGGTATATCTCTCCATCTATTTGTATCATCTTTAATTTCTTTCATCAGTGTCCTATAATTTTCTGCATACAGGTCTTTTGTCTCCTTAGGTAGGTTTATTCCTAGGTATTTTATTCTTTTTGTTGCAATGGTAAACGGGAGTGTTTTCTTAATTTCACTTTCAGATTTTTCATCATTAGTATACAGGAATGCAAGAGATTTCTGTGCATTAATTTTGTATCCTGCTACTTTACCAAATTCATTGATTAGCTCTAGTAGTTTTCTGGTAGCATCTTTTGGATTCTCTATGTATAGTATCATGTCATCTGCAAACAGTGACAGCTTTACTTCTTCTTTTCCGATTTGGATTCCTTTTATTTCTTTTTCTTCTCTGATTGCTGTGGCTAACACTTCCAAAACTATGTTGAATAATAGTGGTGAGAGTGGGCAACCTTGTCTTGTTCCTGATCTTAGTGGAAATGGTTTCAGTTTTTCACCATTGAGGACAATGTTGGCTGTGGGTTTGTCATATACGGCCTTTATTATGTTGAGGAAAGTTCCCTCTATGCCTACTTTCTGCAGGACTTTTATCATAAATGGGTGTTGAATTTTGTCGAAAGCTTTCTCTGCATCTATTGAGATGATCATATGGTTTTTCCCCTTCAATTTGTTAATATGATGTATCACGTTGATTGATTTGCGTATATTGAAGAATCCTTGCATTCCTGGAATAAACCCCACTTGATCATGGTGTATGATCCTTTTAATGTGCTGTTGGATTCTGTTTGCTAGTATTTTGTTGAGGATTTTTGCATCTATGTTCATCAGTGATATTGGCCTGTAGTTTTCTTTCTTTGTGACATCTTTGCCTGGTTTTGGTATCAGGGTGATGGTGGCCTCGTAGAATGAGTTGGGGAGTGTTCCTCCCTCTGCAATATTTTGGAAGAGTTTGAGAAGGATAGGTGTTAGCTCTTCTCTAAATGTTTGATAGAATTCGCCTGTGAAGCCATCTGGTCCTGGGCTTTTGTGTGTTGGAAGATTTTTAATCACAGTTTCAATTTCAGTGCTTGTGATTGGTCTGTTCATATTTTCTATTTCTTCCTGGGTCAGTCTCGGCAGGTTGTGCATTTCTAAGAATCTGTCCATTTCTTCCAGGTTGTCCATTTTATTGGCATAGAGTTGCTTGTAGTAATCTCTCATGATCGTTTGTATTTCTGCAGTGTCAGTGGTTACTTCTCCTTTTTCATTTCTAATTCTATTGATTTGAGTCTTCTCCCTTTTTCTCTTGATGAGTCTGGCTAATGGTTTATCAACTTTGTTTATCTTCTCAAAGAACCAGCTTTTAGTTTCATTGATTTTTGCTATTGTTTCCTTCATTTCTTTTTCATTTATTTCTGATCTGATCTTTATGATTTCTTTCCTTCTGCTAGCTTTGGGGTTTTTTTGTTCTTCTTTCTCTAATTGCTTTAGGTGCAATGTTAGGTTGTTTATTCGAGATGTTTCCTGTCTCTTGAGGTAGGCTTGTATTGCTATAAACTTCCCTCTTAGCACTGCTTTTGCTGCATCCCATAGGTTTTGGGTCGTCGTGTCTCCATTGTCATTTGTTTCTAGGTATTTTTTGATTTCCCCTTTGATTTCTTCAGTGATCACTTCGTTATTAAGAAGTGTATTGTGTAGCCTCCATGTGTTTGTATCTTTTACAGATCTTTTCCTGTAATTGATATTTAGTCTCATAGCGTTGTGGTCGGAAAAGATACTTGATACGATTTCAATTTTCTTAAATTTACCAAGGCTTGATTTGTGACCCAAGATATGATCTATCCTGGAGAATGTTCCATGAGCACTTGAGAAGAAAGTGTATTCTGTTGTTTTTGGGTGGAATGTCCTATAAATATCAATTAAGTCCATCTTGTTTAATGTATCATTTAAAGCTTGTGTTTCCTTATTTATTTTCATTTTGGATGATCTGTCCATTGGTGAAAGTGGGGTGTTAAAGTCCCCTACTATGATTGTGTTGCTGTCGATTTCCCCTTTTATGGCTGTTAGTATTTGCCTTATGTATTGAGGTGCTCCTATGTTGGGTGCATAAATATTTACAATTGTTATACCTTCCTCTTGGATCGATCCCTTGATCATTATATAGTGTCCGTCTTTGTCTCTTGTAATTGTCTTTATTTTAAAGTCTATTTTGTCTGATATGAGAATTGCTACTCCAGCTTTCTTTTGATTTCCATTTGCATGGAATATCTTTTTCCATCCCCTCACTTTCAGTCTGTATGTGTCTCTAGGTCTAAAGTGGGTCTCTTGTAGACAGCATATATATGGGTCTTGTTTTTGTATCCATTCAGCCAGTCTGTGTCTTTTGGTGGGAGCATTTAATCCATTTACATTTAAGGTAATTATCGATATGTATGTTCCTATTCCCATTTTCTTAAATGTTTTGGGTTTGTTATTGTAGGTGTTTTCCTTCTCTTGTGTTTCTTGCCTAGAGAAGTTCCTTTAGTATTTGTTGTAAAGCTGGTTTGGTGGTGCTGAACTCTCTCAGCTTTTGCTTGTCTGTAAAGGTTTTAATTTCTCCATCAAATCTGAATGAGATCCTTGCCGGGTAGAGTAATCTTGGTTGTAGGTTTTTCTCCTTCATCACTTTAAGTATATCCTGCCACTCCCTTCTGGCTTGCAGCGTTTCTGCTGAAAGATCAGCTGTTAACCTTATGGGGATGCCCTTGTGTGTTATCTGTTGTTTTTCCCTTGCTGCTTTTAATATGTTTTCTTTATATTTAATTTTTGATAGTTTGATTAATATGTGTCTTGGTGTGTTTCTCCTTGGATTTATCCTGTATGGGACTCTCTGTGCTTCCAGGACTTGATTAACTATTTCCTTTCCCATATTAGGGAAGTTTTCAACTATAATCTCTTCAAATATTTTCTCAGTCCCTTTCTTTTTCTCTTCTTCTTCTGGGACCCCTATAATTCGAATGTTGGTGCGTTTAATGTTGTCCCAGAGGTCTCTGAGACTGTCCTCAGTTCTTTTCATTCTTTTTTCTTTATTCTGGTCTGCAGTAGTTATTTCCACCATTTTATCTTCCAGGTCACTTATCCGTTCTTCTGCCTCAGTTATTCTGCTATTGATCCCATCTAGAGTATTTTTAATTTCATTTATTGTGCTTGTCATCGTTTCTTGGTTCCTCTTTAGTTCTTCTACGTCCTTGTTAAATGTTTCTTGCATTTTGTCTATTCTATTTCCAAGACTTTGGATCATCCTTACTATCATTATTCTGAATTCTTTTTCAGGTAGACTACCTATTTCCTCTTCATTTGTTAGGTCTGGTGTGTTTTGACCCTGCTCCTTCATCTGCTGTGTGTTTTTCTGTCTTCTCATTTTGCTTATCTTACTGTGTTTGGGGTCTCCTTTTCACAGGCTGCAGGTTCGTAGTTCCCGTTGTTTTTGGTATCTGTCCCCAGTGGCTAAGGTTGGTTCAGTGGGTTGTGTAGGTTTCCTGGTGGAGGGAACTAGTGCCTGTGTTCTGGTGGATGAGGCTGAATGTTGTCTTTCTGGTGGGTTCGTCCACGTCTGGTGGTGTGTTTTGGGGTGTCTGTGGCCTTATTATGATTTTAGGCAGCCTCTCTGTTAATGGATGGGGCTGTGTTCCTCTCTTGCTAGTTGTTTGGCATAGGGTGTCCAGCACTGTAGCTTGCTGGTCGTTGAGTGAAGCTGGGTCTTGATGTTGAGATGGAGATCTGTGAGAGATTTTCGCCGTTTGGTATTACGTGGAGCTGGGAGGTCTCTTGTGGACCAGTGTCCTGAAGTTGGCTCTCCCACCTCAGAGGCACAGCCCTGATGCCTGGCTGGAGCACCAAGAGCCTTTCATCCACACGGCTTTTGGGAGGTCTGACGTCTTCTGCCAGCGTTCAGTGGGTGTTCTGTAGGAGCAGTTCCACGTGTAGATGTATTTCTCATGTATCTGTGGGGAGGAAGGTGATCTCCGCGTCTTACTCTTCCGCCATCTTGCCCCTCCCCTCTAAACTCTTTTTTGATAACTGACTTTACCAAGTGACCCCCAAAAGTCCTCAGAAATTTTGCATACACTCTCACTTCATCCCAGCTTACCCTTCCCCCTCCCTGTGTCAGAGTAGCATTGACATATATACACTACCAAATGTAAAATAGATAGCTAGTGGGAAGCAGCTGCATAGCACAGGAAGATCAGCTCAGTGCTTTGTGACCACCTAGAGAGGTGGGATAGGGAGTGTGGGAGGGAGGCACAAGAGGGAGGGTATATGGGGATATATGTATACATATAGCTGATTCACTTTGTTATACAGCAGAAACTAACACAACATTGTAAAGCAATTATACTCCAATAAAGATGTTAAAAAAATGTAAGAAAAAAGAATGTTACATACAAACCCCACATGGAACTAGTCTCCTTTTCATACTCTTCTCTTAGGCAAGAGCTACCTTTTTCTCTTGTACAGAAAAGAACACCACCAAAGAACTATACTTCAGGCAGGCACAGAGAGACCAAGGGATTTACATTCTTCATATCACACAGCAAGACACCTGGTGAATTTAGATACACAGATGGATTCAGCCTACCTGCTCCGGGATGGTACTCTTTCAGGACCAAAGCTAATTCCTATGGCTCATACTGTACCCAGGAGATTTCCTGGGGCCAATGTTCAGGAATAAAGTATGAAGGAAGGAGAAACAATTGCTACAGTAGGCCTTCTGAAGAAAAGGAGCACTTTAGGAGACAAGAGTTGAGTTCAGTGGCTCAAGTATGAAAGTCAAAGGACATAGGGCGTAAAATTTAATGAGCACCAAAAGACAATATTACCTACCAGGGACCTTGTGCACAATGGTCTAGATTCATGGGATCATACTGTGTGCCAGCCATTGTGCAGGTTCTGAGGTACAACAAAGTGGAAGGCAGCTAACATCCCTGCACTCACTGAGCTCATGGGCAGAGAATCAAGCAGGCCAGGACAATGAATTGGGATAAGCACCTTGATAGAGGGCATACAGCTGGGGTGGGAACACACACAAGGACATCTAACTTAAGCTGAAGGAATCAGTGAAGACTTCTCAAGGGAATGATGTCAAGGCCTAAAGGGGGAGGAAGAGTGCAGCCGCAGGCCCAGGGGCCTGGAAGAAGAAGGAGCAGGGAGCAAAGGGAAAATTAAGAGTCCAGCATTCCTTCATTCTTCAATAAATGTTTATCAAGGGCCACTCTGAGCTAGGCATCAAGAGTGCAGTAGTGAACAGGCCAGATGCCTTCAGAGAGTTCATGGAAAATAATGAAGAATCCAAAAATAGAGCAGTTAAGTACAGACTGTGGTGAATCCCATGATGAGAGAGAGAGAGTATGGAGATGAAGGCTGGAAGGATTGCATATTAAGACAGTGGTCAGGAAACATTTGAGGCAAAGCCTAGAGGATAAAGGTCAGCAGTCCTCTCAGAGCTGGGGAAGAGTACATCAAAAAGAGGAAATGGTATGAGGGCAGAGAGGACTTGGTCCATTTGAAGAAGAGAGAATAGACCAATTTGGAGAAGAGAAAGAAGGCCAACATGTGTGGAGTGTAGAGAGCAAAGGAGAGAGTGGTTGGAGGTGAGGTGGGTAGGCTAATCTCATGAGGGGCCAGGAGGCCGAGGTTTCATTCCACGTGCATGGGGAGCCTTTGGGAAGCTTTAAATGAGGAGTTATATGTTAGACAGATTGCTCTAGCTGCTTGGTGGAGAAAGGATTGTAGGAAGATCCATTAGGATGTTACCTTAGTGGTCCAGGAGAGAAATGACAGTGGCATGAACACAGTTGGTGGTTGTAGAGAAAAAGAGAAGTGGTGAGATTGGAAATCTATCCATAGGTAGAACCAGCAATACCAGCAGTACTGGGTGAGGGAAAAGAAAAAGTAAAAAATAACCTGTAGGTTGAGCACAAGTGGATTGAGCTGGAGTCCAGCATACGTGACAGGTGTTGAGGGATGAGGCGGGCCGTGTACAGAGTCAGATCAGAAAGCTCCTTAGACATCCTATTAAGGAGTACACTTTATCATGAGGGTGGTGGGGAGCTCCCTGAAA
The DNA here is from genome assembly GCF_028564815.1 of Eubalaena glacialis. Taxonomy (NCBI): domain Eukaryota; kingdom Metazoa; phylum Chordata; class Mammalia; order Artiodactyla; family Balaenidae; genus Eubalaena; species Eubalaena glacialis. The sequence goes on along the minus strand of NC_083733.1, from coordinate 38,010,737 downwards.
AGTTTGGAGAGATTATTTTGTTGTTTTAGACATATCACTCTGGAGATCCTATTAGAAAGGGGAAGGAAGATGATGAGGGGAAAATTGGGATGAGGGGGTGCTGATGGGCTAATGCAGGCAGGGGTAGCGATGCCCTTTGAAATTTAAGTGGTTGTGTTGTTGTTGCCTCTTTTAGTGATATAGAGAGTATGAAGTGCACTTAGCACCTGGGAACCTGCTTGGTGGTGCATGCGGGTCCCCATTTGGGGACTGAGGATAGAGATAGATCCTTGCAATGTCTCCACCCCCATCCCCACAATCTGTGGACTGCAGAATTCCATCCTCCTAGCAAGCCACACAGGACTCCATTTTCCTACCTAGTCTGACTGTAGGAAACTCCCCCAGGAAATACTAAGAAAAAGATCTTGCAAGGCAAGCTACTCCGGAAAGGGGGTAATACTAATTTATGGTAATTTCAAGTTTCAATTTCTTTTGTATTTTCTTTAACAATTGAATTTTTCTTTTAAAAAAATCAACATTAATTAAGCACTGTACTCCTACTCCCAGCAGTCTAATTATCACCACCATGCAATCTATTAAAAGTGTTGGGGGCTTCCCTGGTGGCGCAGTGGTTGAGAATCTGCCTGCCAATGCAGGGGACACGGGTTCGAGCCCTGGTCTGGGAGGATCCCACGTGCCGCGGAGCAGCTGGGCCCGTGAGCCACAATTGCTGGGCCTGCGCGTCTGGAGCCTGTGCTCCGCAACTAGAGAGGCCGCGATGGTGAGAGGCCCGCACACCGCGATGAAGAGTGGCCCCCACTTGCCGCAACTAGAGAAAGCCCTTGCACAGAGGACACAGTTTTCTAGGACACAGTTTTCTAAGTGCCTTACATTTGCTAATTGAAGGGGGGAAATGACAATTTTCTGGCCTAAATATTGCTAGAAAATAATCAGCCAGGTCCGCCCCTCTCACCACACCCCTCTAACATTCCCACAGAATCCAACCTCCATCCACATTGAGGGGTTTGCAGAGTTTATTCTGAAGCTCCACAGTCCTGACAGCACCACAAAATCCCAGTTCCAGCTACCATGTGCTTTTATGTCCTGCCTAATGTATGAGTTAAGGGCACTTGCAAATTTCAGTCTTGGCCTTGCTACTTATCTCACTGGGATTTAATTACCTCAAAGAGTTTGTATATTCCTCCTACACTGTTGGTGGAATGTAAATTGGTGCAGCACTATGGAAAACAGTATGGAGGCTCCTCAAACTAAAAATAGAGCTACCATATGATCCAGCAATCCAACTCCTGGGCATATATTCAGAAAAGACAAAATGCAAAAAGATACACACATCCCAATGTTCATAGCAGCACTATTTACAACAGCCAAGACATGGAAACAATCAAAGTGCCCAAAAACAGATGATTGGTTTAAGAAGACGTGGTGTGTGTGTATATACACATACATATATATATATATATATTTATATATATATATTTATAAAATATATATATTTATATATATAGAGAGAGAGAGAGAGAGAATATTATTCAACCTTCAAAAAGAATGAAATATTGCCATTTGCAGCAACATGAATGGACCAAGAGAATATCATACTAAGTGAAATAAGTCAGACATAGACAGACAGATATTATACGATATCACATGTGGAATCTAAAAACTAATACAAATGAATCTATATACAAAACAGAAACAGATGGACTTCCCTGGTGGTGCAGTGGTTAAGAATCTGCCTGCCAATGCAGGGACACAGGTTCAAGCCCTGGTCCGAGAGGATCCCACAGGCTGTGGAGCAACTGAGCCTGTGGGCTACAACTACTGAGCCTTTGCTCTAGAGCCTGGGAGCCACAACTACTGAACCTCCGTGCTGCAATTACTGAAGCCCACATGCCTAGAGCCCGTGCTCTGCAACAAGAGAAGCCACCACAGTGAGAAGCCCGCACACTGCAACAAAGAGTAGCCCCCACTCACCACAACTAGAGAAAAACCTGCACGCAGCAACGAAAACCCAACACAGCCAAAAATAAATAAATAAATATTTTTAAAAATAAATAAAATTTAAAACAAACAAACAAACAAACAGAAGCAGACTCACAGACATAGAAAACAAACTAATGGTTACCAAAGGGAAAGAAAGACAGGTAGGAACAAATTAGGGGTATGGGATTAACAGATACACACCTCTATATATAAAATAGATAAACAACAAGAATTTACTGTACAGCACAGGGAACTATACTCAATGTCTTGTAATAGTCTGTAATGGAAAAGAATCTGAATATATATATACATATGCATAACTGAATCACTTTGCTGTACACCTAAAACTAACACACTCTTGTAAATCAACTATACTTCAATTAAATAAATAAATAAATAAAGAGTTGATGTGTTATACGAGTTAACCTATTTACACATTTAGAACAGAAATTGGTAAGAGCTATAGAAGTGTTTGCTATTATTATTATTATTATTAGTCCTATTTTTACAACTCTGCTAAGGCTTCCTCAGGGGAGGTATGATTGGTCACTTGCTCCGTGATGTGAATTTAAGACACCAGTTTGCTCTCTCATGGGAATCTGCAATAAAGCCCTAGTCTTAACGATGAAACAAAAAGACATCTCAGGCTGAAGGGAGGTGGAGAGAAGGCTCCACAGGAGTGAGTTTTTCTGCCTAAGGGAAGCTTCCTGGGTGAGCTCTGTGTGCCTGGCCCTCACACAGAGGGAGCCTGGCCTGCATTCGCTTGCCCATCTCCAGTCAGAGGAGCCAGCCCCTGGTGAGGCACCTGAGGAGCCTACTGCGCTGGAGCTGAGGCTCCCAGGGGAGGAGTGAGTGTGAGAAATGCTCCATTCCCATTGATTTTTCAATCAGAAGATCCAGAGAGGAGCTACTTAATTTCAGCATTTTGTGAATTTTGTGTCATTTGGAAGGAAAAATACCTACACACACACACACACACACACACACAAACATTTGGCTCAACTCTGAGCAAAGGTACCCAGAGCAGGAGGAATATTCGTGGGCTATGAACATGTGAACAGGCAGGAGAAACCTCTTACTAATCCAGCCGCCCAGAGTGAAGCAGGAATGTCACCAGCCAGAACACCAGCAGAGGTTACTGGCCCTTCTGGAGTCTGCAGAGCCTTGGGCAGGGGCAGGGCAGGAGGCTCCATCTCTCAGCTGGAGGCCAGGCCAGCCAGGCACCAAGACAGCTACAAAGCCCTAGATCAGAGCAGAAAAATGTAGAGCGACAGAGTCGGGGGCCTTTATGTTAATGAACCCAAGCCATGATGGATCACTGTTTAGAAAAATAATTTGGGTTTTATTTCTTTTTTTTTTAAATTCAATCAGTGATTTAATTATGAGAAAAGTGAATAGTGTTAAAGCTGTGTGAGGTACCAATGGTCCCAGAGGCCTGAAAGGGTGAATACAACTACACATTGTAATGAAACCTAGTGGAGCACCTTCTAGCCGCTGGTTCAAAGCACTCAGGTATGCTTTTGGAGAGGCACAAACAATGCAAAAACCTATAATTGCTGTGTCAGTCATGAAATCCATGCAGAATACCAAGTACCGAGCTGCCGGTTTCCTGGCATTGGAAGGGGGCACACAGCTACACTGTGCTCTGCTGGGAGGACCCCAGGGACTGGATGGCTGTTTGTCCCCAGCACCCGCAGGACACCTGCCCAGTCCCTGGCCTCCATCATCCCCCAGAGATGCTGGCAATCACAACCCACCCGCCCCATTTCTCACTACACACAGAGCTGGCAGAGATGGGGCTTAGGTCGTGCCTTGCTTTCTCAGCTGCACCTAGGGGCCTCTAACCAGTGGCTTCATGGACATCATCCTCCCTAGAGCAGGGCTGAATAAAAATAAAATGAGTACCACGTGTGTCATTTTAAATGTTCTAGTAACCAGTAACCACGTTAAAAAACAGTAAAAAGAAACAGGTGAAATTAATTGTAATGGTATATTTTATTTGACCTAATACATCCAAAATATTGTAATTTCAACATGTAATTAATATAAAAAAGTAGTAATGAAATATTTGACATTTTTGTACTAAGTATTTGAAATCAGGCATGTGTACTTGAGTACATCTCGATCAGACTAGCCACATTTCTAGTGCTGAATAACCACATGTAGCTAATGGCACAGCCCAGCTCAGGGAACAAAATAGACCACTGCTTCCCTGAGTCACCTTGCACCCCAGGCCCCGTGGGCCCTGTGAGCCTGGAACCCACATGCACCCCAATGTAGAGGAGAACCCATCCTGGCTCAGGAGGTCCGAATCATCTGTGTGCCTGGCATCACCCCTGGGCCTCCCCCATCTGCCCAGCAGTACTGAAACCTCTGCAAGCTGGAGAAAATGGCCCAGAGGGCCCAAGCCGGCTCTTGCAACTTGCTGAGGTTGGAGAAAAGACTTCTCTGTGTACAATGGCAGCAACTAAGAACCCACAGGAGACCAGAGGTTCAACAAAGATGAGGGATTCTGGAGGCTGGGAGAAAGGAATGTCAGGGACTTTCCTCCAGGGCCTCTGGAGATAGAGGCAGGGAGACATGGGACTCGCAGATAGCTTGTGTGTCCGTCTGTCCACAGGAGGGTCTGCCCAAGACACCTCGGGGCCTGGTGTGTTATTCACATTAGAAGTGGAGCCTTGATAGCCCCTCCCACGAGGTACAGGAGGAGGTAGAGCTGCTCTCTGCCTCCACCCCTCCTGCCAGGCAGCAGAGGAGCTTTTCTTGAAATGCTATTCAGCCTGCCCTCTGCTCCCCTGCAGACCCCCACACAACAAAGAGGCCCCACTGGGCAGTTTTATTTCCAGTGGTGTAAATCACTGTGGTTGGTGTTCCAGGTGAGAGGAGAGAGGGGCCCAGCCCCTCCACTCTCAGGGAAGAGCTGAAAACCCCACACATTCTTGTATTTCCCTGGCAGATCAGCTTAAAGAAGAGTCCCCTTCTGCCCTCAGGACCCCCCCAACTCTGCCCCCTTTAACTCTAAGGACCCTGAGATCACCTTCCCTCCTCTCTCTCCCACACAAACGTCTTGTTTCTCTACCCAACTTTTCCTCTTTTCTTCCCATCTCCTAGGGAAAAGTGTCCCTTTTCTGGTCCAGAGTAAACCCTGCCCTTTGAGTCCCTGGTCCCACCCTCTCACTTCACCAGGCCTCCCTCACCTCAGTCTCCACTCTCTTGCACCTTCAGTCTCTGCTTTTCCCCATCTTACCATTTCTGCAGCCCACAAACAAGCCTCTTCTCTCAGCCACCTCCACCAACTCCTCCTACATTGCATATTCCTCCCCTGGTCACACCTGCTTCCTCCACTCTCCTTCCTCCCTGTTCCTTTGCAACCTGACTTCCCTGCATTGCTCCTGGAACCGCTCTCTGAGGTCTCCAGGGCCCTGAGCACACCATTTCTAATGCTCACCCACCTCTCAGAACCAGCTGCACGTGGGCCCACGCTCTTCCCCTCACCTCCATCTTTGGACAGCTTGCAGGCCCCTAGGTCTTCTCCAGGTGGCCTCTGTAATGGGATCTAGACTCTGTCTTGGTAAGCCTACCACTCGCTGAGGTTGTGGGCTTCTTTATTTCAAGGAACCTGACACCCATCGTTCAGTTACTCATCCAGCATATATTTTTTGAACACCCACCATGTGACAAGCTTGGGTCAGGCTCCAGAAACCCAGCAGTGAACAAAACAGCAAGGTCTCTGCCCTCCTGGAGCTTACATTCTAGTTGGGGTTATGTTAAATAGGCAAAAATTAAATTTTAAAAATAAAAATAATTGTAGATAGTGGCGAGCATTATGGAGATTAAAACTGGGGTGATATGATGAAAGAGAGAGGTTTATGGGGGGAAGGCACTTTAGAGTGGTTGGTCAGGGAATGCTCTCTGAGGGGGGAGACATTTAACCTGAGGCCTGAATGAAATAAGGCTGCATCTGGGGGCATAGATGTCAGTGTTGTCCACACCACTGTTCTTCCTGACTGGTCAGCCCAGCTGTACTGGTTGTTAAGTATTTTTAGTATCTATCTCTCTTTTCTGGCTCAGGCAAGATAAGACAAAAGGTCAGAGCATGAGTTACAAAGACCTTGAGAGGAGAGGGAACAGAGAGAGCTGGCATCACAGAAGCATGGGGAGCATGGAGGCCCAGGATGTGGTCAGGACTGCACTCTGCATGTCTAATCCACCTCAGTAAGGTATCTGGATTTTATTCTCAGCGCGTGGGGCAGTTTTAAGCAGAACGGTGACATGCTCCAATTTGTACTTTAGAAGAGCACTCCAGCTGCTTCGTGAAGCATGGATTTTAGATGAGAATGAAATCAGAGAGCTGGGATAGGAGGCTGTCTTCATTTACATTTCCTAGCAGTAGACTTTGATGAAGTGAAAGTAGTTTATCTGGGAAGTGATATCAGAATACTGGTAGGAAAGGGGAGAAGCGAGATAGGGAAGGAGAGGCAGCCAATCCAGGGCATGTTCTCAAGCAGGTCACCACTCTGGGCAACTGGATCCTGATGCCACTGGGAACTTTGGAAGGCAGTGTAGACATGCATCTCAGATTATCCCACCAAGGTTTGAGAGAGCTAGAGTATTGCGATAACAGTGGTTATTTCCCAGCACTTCTGGCCTGATGTGTCTGTAAGCAGAGTGGGCTCTGCAAAGAGAAACCAAGGCATGTGGGTGGGACACTGAGTGCATCTGCCACAAAGGCTTTCTGTCATGCAGAGGAGCAGGCACGCTGGCTGGGCAGCGAGCAGTAGAAGTAGTGACTAATAGAGAAGCGAGGCATGAAGTTCTGACACAGACTACAGCATGGATGAGCCTTGAAAACATTCCACTAAGTGAAATGAGCTGGACACAAAAGAAGAAATATTGCATAATTCCACTTATGTGAAGTAAATACTTAGAACAGGCAAGTTAGTGGAGACAGAAAGTAGATTAGAGATTACCAGGGAGAATGGGGGGTTATTGATTACAGAGCTTCTGTTTGGGGTGATGAAAAAGTTTGGGAAAAAAAATACATAGTGGCACAACATTGTGAATGTAATTAATGCCACTGAATTGTACACTTAAAATCGTTAAAATGGCAAATTTTATGGTATATATTTTACCACAATTTAAAAAAATTAATAATAAAAAAAACCCATTTAATTGTATACTCTGAGTGAATTGTGTAGTATATAAATTATATCTCAGTAAAGCTTTTTATAAAGGAGAGAAAAGTGAAGAAAATCTGAATATGAGTTAAGCCTGTGGTCCTGGTTGATGGCGGGGATGCTGTGGGTGAGGGAGAGACACCAAGGATGACTGCTGGGCACTGAAAGAATGCTTTATCAGCTGCTCGGTTGTAACCAATTGCTTAAACCAAACTGATTGGAAGCTGCCCAGTAACATTGGTTGAATGGCTTCTTCAGGCTTGGAGGATCACAGGAAACACACCACGGGAAAGGCTGGAGAGTTTGGCAGTTGCATGCATAGCCAGCTCTAAAATTTAATGTCTTCAGTTTCTCTTCCCCAGGTACACCCTTAACGCAAAGTTTAATAGTAGCTCTTAGGTCAACTGTGATGTGCTACATTCCAGGGAACTGGGTACCCTCAGATCTCAGCCCTTCCTTCTCAATCAACTTTTCACCAGTTCACAAAGGACTGGCATTCATAAACAATCAGGTGCTGCAGCTAGAAGCTAGTGAGGAGGATACAGACAGTCTGTTGGACAACACGCATGTCACCATTTCCCTTCCACGTCTGTGGATTGGGGGACAGGCCAGGGCTTCATTCTTAACTGACTTTCAGAAAGTCTGCTTTAGCTTATTGTAGTTGGTTAAATCAATAAGTCTACATTTTATTTGATCTTCTTTTAACCAGCCGAGCTTGTAAAGCTGTATGTGAGCCAAGCTAAAAATGTCACCATTTGCATGTTCTTGAATCACATCTCATTGAACCAATACAATTTTCTCTGTTGACTTAATTCCCAGGCAAAGATTTCTAATCTGTTTTAAAGAATGATGCCTTGATTCAATCATAGGTTGAGGCCATGGCAATACGGCAGAGTGACAAATGGTGAAACTGTGTAATGGGCCAGATGGTTGAGGAGATAACTCAGCCAGCCAGAAACTGGCCCTTAGTATGCGTGCAGAAATCCCACGGGGCACCACACCTCTTCACGTACAGAGACAGTCTGATTTTTATAGTCATTCTTATAGAGCCATTAAATGTCACCCCTGAAGAAGACCTTGAAAACATTTAGTTCATTTCTCTAATGGAGCATTTCTCTTATGTGGAATTTTCAACCTAGAGAGACTTGGTGTCTTGCTTAAGGTCACACAGCCACTAGGTGTGATTAGGCGAGACTCCAGGTCTCCTGATTCTCCATCCACTGTCCTTTCCTTTGCATCACACTGCTTTTCACTGCCAACAAAGATTTACCAGTTAAGCCTAGGGTTATAAAATCATAACGAACTTTGGCAGGATGAGTAAAATGTGATAACCAGAAATAACGGCCCACGTGTATGGAGTAGGTACTCTGTGCCAGATGCGTATTGTCTCACTCTGCCACTCTGCTTGCTAAGCCCACATGTGTAGGATGTGTAGGGGTGTACATTTTGACCCTCCATGTCTGCATGTCTCCCTGATCCAGAAGGGCAGATGAGAAGGAAACACATAGCAAGGAGTGAAGGGAGGAAGTCTGATCACGATGGGAAGCCAAGAAATAGTAAAGGAGAAACTGGCTGGCAAATGTGGGTAGGAAGATGGCCTGAGCCTGTGGTCCATGAGCTGCTTCCACCCCAGCTACACCTCAGGACTATTCATCATCTCCACAGAGTTGGGCTTAAATATGTCCATGAACAAATACCAGCTGAACAACTCCATGCAGAAAGCTGACAATACACAAATGTCCAACTTCTCCAAGTAGGCTTTTCATGTCAGTCATTTAAAACCCCATCCAATCCTGGCACCTCCTTCATTATGAAACTGTTGCATGTGCATACACCACAATGCTCACCTCCCACCCTCTTACCCTCCATCCACCCTGGCAGATAGGTGGGTGTGAGAGAAGCCTGCATATTTCTTTATCACCCACAGTGAGAATTTCTCATTCATCCACAAAACGAAGCTGCTTAGTGCCAGCATTGAGGTAAGGGCCGCTAGAAGATTTGACTTGAGTGTCAGGAGAGAGTTTAGGGAAGTCCTGGCACCCATGTTGAGGGACCCAGTGGGCAGCAATCTTAGACTTGTTGAGTCTCCAGGCACAGAGCAGAGAACATAGGGAAGGGCAGGAGCCCAACATTCTCCCTGATCTTCCCCACCAACCTCAGCCCTATCCACTCTTCAAGGCTCAGCTCATGCCTTGAAGATGATAATATTTATCATTTTATGAACCCTCATGTTGTGGGATTTATCTTCAGGGTAGTTCAGTCCAGCCTGGGGGTGGGGATGGTTGGAGACAAAGGCTGCAAAGTGCATCATACAGCTATGAGTGTTGCTGATGTCCATGGAGGAGAGGTGGGCTGGGAAGGCTTCACAAAGGATGGCCTCCAGATGCCATGACACTGAATGGAGATGCCTCTTTGGCTTCTCCATATTGTTGGGTTTTAAAGTTGATGCAAAAAGAAAAACCATGGATGGTCAAAATTAATCTTGAAACTCTCTTAGAAAGATGTTGTGCAGGAGATCACCACACACTCCCAGTCAGCCTTCCCTCCAGCACCAGGACAGATCGGCTTCCTCAGTTGGCTTGTGTTCTATTAACCATGTCTCATGGAAAATTGTGTCATTAATTACCAGAGTCACAATCAGTGACGTGAGATGCTCATATCTATAGGCACCTGAGACCAACCTGAGCTGGGAAATAGTTAGTAGGTCCATAACTCTTTCCCTCGCTACATCTGGGCAAATACTCCCTGGGAGTCACGGGCACAAGTGTCAATATTATTTGAACTGCTCTCTCTCACTCTCACTGTGGCTTTTGTTCTCTCTCAATTAAACGTTTAACTTTTAAACTTTTAAAACCTAAACGTTTGGGGCTGGACTTCTCTGCCTAGCCCCATACATGGTCCTCTGGTTATATTTATGGGAAACCTGCTTTGTCTCTGGAATGTTTTTTGACTGACTGAAAAACTTTTGGGAGTGAGGGGACAGAGTCTTCTCCCATCCCATATCCCACACAGTGGACACACAGGTCAAGGCACAGAGCAGGAGCCCAACTCTTGGCCCAGGAGCTCTCTGAAGTCCTTCTGCAAGCCCCTCTGGAGATCTGTGCTTCACTCACAGCCCAGCTCTGCAGCCGCCTCCCAGGAACACTGCCCAGAAGGTAGGCACATGTGTGGGAGGCTGACTGCTGGACCCCACTTCCTGCAACGTGAGCTACAGCTGGTGAAGTGACTACACACACTCAAGACTCATCTGGCCAGTCCGCTCCCTGTCTCAGTCAGGTTTCCCAAAGAAAGGGTCTAAGGAATGAGGCAGGGCTTGGATCATCATCATGCTGCCAGGCTCTGCTGTTAGGGGTGTTCCAGGGGAAAGTGGGATGAAGAAGCTGGGAGGATTTAAGGGCACATTCTCTGAACAGATTTTCCTAACTTGTTTTTAAACAGGTTGGAATAGCTCACTTTTAGTCGCAGTTCAGCTTCCTTCATCCCTCACATTAGAGCTGAACTAAAATGAAAAGAGCAAAATCATTGAACTGGTCAGGGCCTCAGTTTTTCTATTCTGTAAACTGGGAACAATAACAATATCTCATAGTATGTTTCTGAGAATGACAAAAAATAAGTTAAATGTGTGGCAAGCTGTAAAGTTCACAAATGCTGGTGGGCAAAATCTTACCCTCCAGGAGAGACACAAAAGAGCTGTCAGAAACCATGCTTCAGAAGGCAGTTGGTGCAGAGCCTAAGGAAACAGACCTGGGCATCAGGCAGAGCCGGCTGCACCTGCCCAGGAGGAGCCTGGAACATCTGCTCCTGCTTGTGCAGCACCCACCCCCCCCCCCGGTAACTTTCCTTAGAGGCACCCCCTCTTCTGCTCTCAGTCTGTGTACTGGGGGATGGCAGGATGTTATAAGATGCCCTGTACCCCAGTCCTAGGATTTTTCAGTTATGTAAGTCAATAAATGGCTTTTCTGGTTAGGCCAGTTGGCGATGGGTTCAAGTTACTGGTAATCAGGAGTCCTCTCTAACACAGCACATTTTCAAAAGTCGTGGCACGCAGGGTGGTGCCAAATCAGCCAAGGCCTTGGGCATCAAGGACTAATTAGCTGTGCTGTGCTAAGCATAAAGAGCTCCATGAACTTGTCCCACCAGATGTTTTTGAATCCTTCTCAGGCTGACTGGTGGGCTCAGACACAGGGCCACCCATGCTGACATAAGCATTCACCTCCCCTTGCTTCTGTCTTGCTCTCAGACAGCCCAAGGGAAGCAATAAAAGTCCAAGGAAAATGTGAACACAGCATGTTCTTGGGTGATTCACACTGGGTCTCCAGAGCTGAGATGCCTCTGACCAAGGAAACCAATGTTCTGAGGCTCTTGTCTTATGAGAAAAAAGGTAGCAATTTCAGCAGTTGCAAATATTCCGCTAACATGCCAAAGAATTGCATATGAAAATTTTGAGAACCGTAAGCATTTCTGATTGTGAAAAGTTCTGCCATTGCTGCAAGATGGAGAGATGGTTTCAGAGCCTAGAATGACCCATAAGACAGATTGTCTCATTACCTCCTGGGAACCTGGTCCTTTCCAGGTAGAAACCTATTCCATTTTCAACTCTGGCAGTCAGATCTCCTGGGCCACTGGTGCCAATCACAGTAGTTCTGGGTTTTAATATAACAGGCACCACCCTTGGGTTTTTCTCCCTTACCTCTGCTACATTTCATTTCCAGCCTGCTACAAACCAAAGAGGGACTTTTATTAAGTCATGTTTTATAACCATTCGGGTGATCGGAGGGGAAAAATCAGCATTGTCATCTCACTGTGCTTTCATAAACTGCTGCCATTTCTTTCTACCCAGAAGAACTGAACCCTTCAAGCTGAGGAGTCTTAAAGGCCACATAATCACGTTTCAGTGATTTATGTATTCACCAAAATCACTCCCCGTCAGTCCAGTCTAAACATATGGCAGGGACAGAACCTGAGCATTTGCACCAAACTGTTCAGACTCTGAAGTTTTCTTCCCAATCATATTTCTCATGCATTACTCCTCTTGTCAGGGAGGCAGGTTTGAGAGCTGCAGATAATCCAGAATCCCACACAAAACCACAGAGGCTCACTCCAGGCTTGCTTGATGGCTCAGTCACCAAAACCAGACACTCGAAGATTTCCTTCCATGCCAGGGAAAGTGGACCCCCAGTGCCAAGGAATACAGACTTCGTCATAACTGACATCAACTAGAGTGTCTTGAGTGCACCCTCTTTCTGTGACCCTTTCCTAGATTTCTAAGCCCCCTTTCCTTCCTAGCAGACTAGAATCTTCTCTCCATTCTGTCAGCACAATCACAAGTGGTGAGATCCTACTTCAACTCCTCCTTTCTCACACAGACCCCTGACCAGCAGAGAAGAACATCTACTCCCCCAGGTGCTTCCTCTACCCAGCCCACAAAATAACGCACTCAAAACATAGGCAGAACACTCTATGACATAAATCACAGCAAGAGCCTTTTTGACCCACCTCCTAGAGAAATGGAAATAAAAACAAAAATAAACAAATGGGACCTAATGAAACTTAAAAGCTTTTGCACAGCAAAGGAAAACATAAACAAGAGGAAAAGACAACCCTCAGAATGGGAGAAAATATTAGCAAATGAAGCAACTGACAAAGGATTAATCTCCAAAATTTACAAGCAGCTCAATATCAAAAGAACAAACAACCCAATCCAAAAATGGGCAGAAGACCTAAACAGACATTTCTCCAAGGAAGATATACAGATTGCCAACAAACACATGAAAGAATGCTCAACATCATTAATCATTAGAGAAATGCAAATCAAAACTACAATGAGATATCATCTTACACCGGTCAGAATGGCCATCGTCAAAAAATCTAGAAGCAATAAATGCTGGAGAGGGTGTGGAGAAAAGGGAACACTCTTGCACTGTTGGTGGGAATGTAAATTGATACAGCCACTATGGAGAACAGTATGGAGGTTCCTTAAAAAACTAAAAATAGAACTACCATACAACCCAGCAATCCCAGTACTGGGCATATACCCTGAGAAAACCATAATTCAAAAAGAGTCATGTACCACAATGTTCATTGCAGCTCTATTTACAATATCCAGGACATGGAAGCAACCTAAGTGTCCATCGATAGATGAATGGATAAAGAAGATGTGGTACATATATACAATGGAATATTTCTCAGCCATAAAAAGAAACGAAATTGAGTTATTTGTAGTGAGGTGGATGGACATAGAGTCTGTCATACAGAGTGAAGTAAGTCAGAGAGAGAAAAACAAATACCATATGCTAACACATATATATGGAAACTAAAAAATATATTTATGGTTCTGAAAAACCTAGGGGCAGGACAGGAATAAAGACAGACGTAGAGAATGGACTTGAGGACATGGGGAGGGGAAATGGTAAGCTGGGATGAAGTGAGAGAGTGGCATGGACTTATATACACTACCAAATGTAAACTAGATAGCTAGTGGGAAACAGCCACATAGCACAGGGAGATCAGCTCGGTGCTTTGTGACTACCTAGAGGGGTGGGATAGGGAGGGTGGGAGGGAGATGCAAGAGGGAAGAGATATGGGGATATATGTATACATATAGCTGATTCACTTTGTTATACAGCAGAAACTAACACACCATTGTAAAGCAATTATACTCCAATGGAGATGTTAAAAATAAATAAAATTTAAAAAAAAAAGCTCGCCAGAGAAGGAAGCACAGAAGTGAGCCTGCTCGAGTTGCTATCAACTCACGAGCTTAAGTCAACCTCTAAAGAAGCTAGACTTGGTGGAATGCAAGCCCTCCATTCCTCTTCTTATTTCACATTAGTAGAGGATCAACCAACATATACCTGCCTGGACCTCACTGCTTAGTCTCCGTGGAAATGACAATGCTTCCTTTGAATGACTCTATTAAGTTGTTTTCCACCTCAAATTCTGGCTATATCTTGGAGACTGTATGTTTCACGGTTGCAGCAGAGGCTTTGCTCCAACTTCAGTCATGAGTTCCAGCCTCAGCTCCACTTCTTACTACCTGTGAGACCTTAGGCACATCTCTGAACTTGCCTGAGCTGTGGTATCTGCATCTGTAAAAACTCTCTCCTAAAAGTGACGGTATATGTCCATCTACTAGATGAGTGGATATCCATAGCTTTTGCCTGCCCAGTCTCAATTTTCCCTCTCCTGGTAGCAGTACCTCAGTTTTCTTTTAGGAAAACCATGCCTCCCTACTCTCAGTTATTTGAGAAATGGTGAGGACAGGGTGTGACCCCACCACTAATTTCTGATTTAGGCATAAGACCTAGGCCTAGCCAATCAGGTTTTCCACCCATCTGGTCACGTGGTTGGTGCAGATGTGGATGCATGACCCAAATGGGTCTAAAGAGAATCAGCCCCAAGATTTTTGTTCTCTGTTGTGTCCTGACATAAGGCTCGGTCACAGTAGGTGCTCTTTCAATGAGATGTAGTCCAGGTCATTCCTGCTGCTGAGCTCACCATTCTGAAATGGCCTTTGAATGTTTCTACTTCATCCTGATACTATTGAAATGGGCATGCAAATACAGCCCCGGGTCATGGGGAGCAACCTAAACCACAGAAGATGTTGAGCTCTCTAGAGACTTTGTTGGTGCCCCGTCCAGTTCCCCACAGTGACCAGGCTTCCTACTGTGCTGACAGCTTCCTACTGTGAGCACTTGAGAATGTTCACCCAAGAGCTGACTAAGTCATCTCTGGGCCCTACACAAGGCAGACAGGAAGTGTTGAGGGGCTGCTGCCCCCAGCACAACCATCAGCCAAGGATAGACAAGACTGAAGGATAAATACCCCAGATTTCTCAGAGAGGAATGGAATAAAGAGCTGCGTATCCCTCAGGAGGCATCACTCTGAGGCATGTGTTCTACACTTTTTCCAAAGCCCTCAACAGCCTTGAGCCCCAGCTATCTGCAGCAGTGCCCTGCTCTTTAGCACACGCTGTACTGTTTCTTCCCTCCTCTATCTCTTTTCTCCCTTCTCAACTGTGCTTTCTGGAATCACCTCCCATATAAGCTACTTGCACTAAAATCCTTGTTTCAGGGTCCACGACTGGGAGAACCCAGCCTAAAATAAGTGCCTTCAGATTCATCCTGCATTGAAACACACGGTGGAATACTAGGTTGGCACAGTATAAAGGAGTAACCCTTCTGATGTGTCATCTTGGTAAACTTCTTGTTTCACAAACTGACTCCAGGACCCAAACATGAAATTCTGTCAAGCTCTTTTACCAACATGTCTTGTACTTTAAAGTCATAGAATCTTACAGCTGGAAACTTATCTAACCCATTGAAACTCTTTTTCTCTTGCAGTGATTTTTTTCAAATGAAATATTATTAACAGGAGGAAATGTTTATTGAGCTCTTTTCTCTTCACTATCTTTGTGCAGAGAAATTTCCACATACGTTGTCAGCTTTCTCAATAATATGATGATGTTGTTCCCATTATTTTACACCAAAAGGAGATGAAACCTTACATAGACAGCCCTCACTACCACCATATGAAGTGGATAGAATTTGTGACTGAAGACAGAATCCACGTGATGGGTGACTTTTGTCGACAGGAACATGCTACTGGAAGACTGTAAGAATATGGAACCCACCTCCCCCAGGAATGGAGACACAGCAGGACAGAACCTTTCTTTGAAACTTTGGAAAATACCCCTTCGTGGGTCATCTGTCAGTCCTCCCTCTCCTTCCTTCAGCCTCACTCTCTCACCAGCATTCCCCAAAGCCCATTTCCAAAGCTCAGCACATGTGTCCACATAGACCCACATCCAAAGGCTTGGCTCTGCCATTCAACATGCCCAGGATGTCATACTTACTCTGCATGTGTAATTAGGGGCATATCCTTGGGTCCCAAGGAAAAAGGATACAAGCAATATTTTGCTAACAGTTAAAGGAATGTCTTTTGCCCTAATATCCCTCGATTTCTCGGTAATCTTAAATCCCGCCTCCCAAGCCTGCTCCTACCAACAGTGTGGTAATGGATACAGCCAATCTCAGGTCTCCCTGCTGCTTACATTCCACCCAATAGCTGACTTTTCTCTGCCCATTATCACTTATAGGCACGGTCATTGTCCATTGCTTATACTGGCCAATATGTGACAAGAAGCTCTTTTAAATGACAGATCTCCAGTTCTGCAGAGATTATAAATTGTGCCTACATAAATTGAGAGAGTCTTCAGGTCAGGGACTAGACATCAGTGCGATGTGTTGCCATCAACACCCCCAGCTGCACTTAGGATCTGCATACAGGACCAATGAGGACTGTTCAGCAATTGTGAGAAAACGCAGTTTTACATAAGATGTTGGTCATCTGCTGCAGCCACCACAATGTGGGCCCCTTTTTGCTGATGTGAATAATAGACCAGTGGTTAAAAGGGCTTTTTGCTGAGAAATAATGTTTCTCCTCCTGGACAGTGGCTGGGATTTTTACTTTTGCTTTTGGAAATCTCATAAAGGAAACATAAACCTGTCTTCAGTCATTCAGCTAATATTTATTGAACTCTGGCAAGCACAGTTATATGTGGAATTAAGTCATGGATTCATGGTTGGGGATCCTGCTCTCATGCAGTTTGAATGCTAACTGGAGAAGATGGGCTATAAGCAAATAACAAGATTATTTCACATTGCCATAAGTGCTCTAAAGAAAATTAAACAGGATAATGAAAAAACAGGGTGCAAGGGGATGGGGGGAGGGATGTGAATTATCAGCTGGCCAGGAAGGTTCTCTCTGAAGAGGCAACTCTGGAGGTGAGACCAAAATGATGGGAGCTAGTTATGAAGGCCATTGTCTGCCCTCCAACATCACGTTCAACTCTGTATGTTCATTAGTCACACACGCTGATTCCCCTCACACGAGCCCATCTCCTTGAGGGCAAAGATTGTTCCAGACTGTCTCTCTATCACAACCCAAATAAGACAGAGCAGAAGGTTGGGTGATGTTTTGCACTGAAAGAACAAATAATGGTGGGTTGAATGTGTGTCCACATGAATGAATGAATGAATACATGAATAAAAAGTCCTGATACTTAGCAGCTCTACAGATAGGAAACAGAATAATTCAAAACCTTTTCTATAGCTATAAATAAGCTTTAAGTCCCTATGAATATTTGTACTTTAAGTAATCAGAAAAGGGATATAAGAAACAAGTAAAAGACCCAGTCACGTTAAAACAATTAACAGAGCAATCCCAAGACAAAATCCAACAAAGGCCAGGCTCTCCCCTTCGACTCAGCCACACGGGCTTATAGAATGCACACAGAAACTGCAATATGCCTCCTACAGGAAACCTGACAGGAGCCCTCATTGTGAGCCCCACCACCCTTAGCACTCACTGAACATCAAAGGTACCTATTTGAGCACATACATCTGTGTCTCATCACCCTATCGAAGACTGCAGTGATTTTTAAACACAAGAACAAAGCTCCCTCCCCCAGGGAGGCCCAGCACACCCTCTGTGGGCAGTCGATGATGCCTGCCCTCCATACTACATCTGGAGTTTGTCAAATGCTACATGGAGTCAGGTGTGCAGAGAACTGAAAGCCATTTTCTGATATTCACCACCTTTCTGAGACTTTCCGATCCTTCCCCCCTAGTTGTGAGGCTCTGCTTCTGATGTCACTGTCCCTCCTCTTATATGTCTTATAACTACATGGCTTGCAGCCAACTCCACCGAGAAAGGGCACCTTCACTCCCGACCTGACCTCTGTGTGCTGTCTGCTTAGGACATGGAAGCGGGTATGTGCTCCAGGCCCTGGTGGTAGAGAGAGTCCATGGATGTCCAACTAGCACAGCGCCAACCAGGATCAAGGCAGGAGTCACCCTGTTCTTGGGAAAAAGCCAGTCATGTTCCCAAATCACACTCTCCATCCATAGCTGGAATTATTGAGGCTTAGTGAGTTTGCAGAATTTGTTTTATTTATTTGACACACTCCCATACTGTGTGGTAAACACTGCTCTTAGCAATTTATAAATATTAACTAATTTAATTCTCATAACAATCCTACAAGGTAGGTACTATTGTTATCTTCATTTTACAAATGGGGAACTGAGGCCCAGCTAGGTTAAGTCACCCACCCATGGTCATTCAGCTAGTAAGTGGCAGACCCTGGATTTGAACCCAGTCTGTCTGTGTTCTTAACTCCATATGATTCTGACTATATAAGTAAAGGGCAAAACTCCTGGGTGTAGGACCTAAGACCCCAAAGTTGACTGTCCCTCCTACTCTCCATTCCCCTCCAAAAGCCCTGTTAGTCTAGGACATTTGGATGCTCATGAGAACAATAAAGTGCTCTATGACACTAATTAGCCCAGAGGTCACTGTAGCACTGTCTGGCTTTGGAGGCAGGTTGCTTTCCCTTGGGCCTCTCTGAATCTGTCTCCTTGTTTGTACAGGTAACTTACAAATCCTGTGTGGGATAACTAGGATATATTCCACAGAGGTGTTAATGGGATTTCACCAAGATAACACGTGTAAAGTGCTTAAGTCAAGGCCTAGGATCTAGTTAAGTGCTCCATTAGCTGCTGTTGCTGTTTGTCTGTATCCTTCTAAACAAGGGTTCTTAATCTGGTAGTCTATGTAATTTACCATGCCTAAAAATAACCAGGAGAGTTTGGTAAATGCACATTCCCGAGTCCCACTCCTGAAATAGTGATTTGGTAGGTTTCAGAGGGGCCCAGGAATCCAAACAAGATCCTGATACAGTAGTTCTCAGATTCTGAGGCATCCATGACCTCAAAGAATGTTATAACAATTTGCATTTATGTTCTCTGACACTATCAGAAGTATCCATTGCTGAAGTAGTCAATGGGCTTTGGCCTCCTTAAAAGAAGTAGAAATGGTAACGGAAATCAGTGGCAGTGGGAGTTAGTGGAATGGTCTCTAACAACTGTTCACTTTGCTCTTTCTATAAACACAGACACTTCCCAGGCAGTCCCTGGGTTGACTGCAATAGTGATTAATGCTGAATGCCTCCTAGGAGAAAGCCACATTCCTAAATGCTTTTTATACATTTCCCATTGAGTTCTCCCAACTACTGTCTATTATTATCTCATTTTATAGATGAGAGAAATGAGGCTTTAGGGGTTGTCCAAGGTCATCCAATCAGATTAAGTTTTAATTCTTGCTCCATCATCTACTGTTCAATTCCAAAGCCTAATGCTCTCAATTAGTATGCCACCAGGTGTTAAAATTGGTGCATGAGGAGGGACCCAACATTTCCAGCCATGCCATATATCTGCACCATATGATCCTCCCAGAAATAACTTGAATATGGGCTCTTGACTCAATTATTGTCCCAAAGACAAACCCCAGTATAACTCAGTTTTTAAAGAATTGAAGGAAGATGACATATAATAGAAGGTGTGTATACAGAGTCTATTAATGTGTTTAGTTCTTAACAAATATAAAAAAGTAGATAGTCAATGAGTGCTGTCCTTCAGAGATGTCACCTTGAGAACTTGTTCCAAAGGTGTGGCCTTTGTACGTGATATTTTAGGACCTCTTCTCTTGACAGATTCCAGGCCATCTTTTAGCCTCATAAAGAAACCAATATATTATTCCATAGTTAATTCTTCTGTTAAATCAAACACAATATTATTCAGTTTAGATAACCTCATTTTTTATTGTTTCTCAATATTAAATCCTCTCTCACAAGGTGCACATTTATCTTCAAGAATCAAAGGCCCAAAAATGACCAGCAGGCAATGATGTACTTCACAAGTTTGATGCTAAATCTGTTAGAATGTTTTGGGCTACAAATAAGAGAGAACCCAAATCATGTAGCTTAAACAATAAGGGAACTGCTGTCTTATGCCCCAAGCAGAATGGGGCAGGGCACTTTCTAAGTTGCATAATTCAAATGAATAATAGTATTATCAAGGACCCGTGTTCTCTCCACCTTAATATTATGCCATTCTCATTTTATTGGGCTTGACTTCAGCTGGCTCCCTTCATCGTGCCAAGATGGCTGTATCTGCTTCAGGCATCACATTGTCACACTCCAATGCTCAAGGATGAATAGGACCTATTTCTTTCATATGTCTGTTCTTAAGAGCCAAGAAGCCTTTTCTAGATGCCTGCCAGCCACCATCATTCTTTCATGTCCCACTGTCCATATGTATAACCACTGCCCTTCCTAAGCCTGACACTAACAAAGGGAATGGAATTAGCACGATTGCCCTAGACTAGTGAAGTTCATTCAGTGGAAATAGCAAAAGGGTTCCTTCCCCAAGTAAATGGCGTTATGGAGAAAAATAAGCACCTAAACAAACCTGAAAATGAAGATGCGGAAGTTATAAGGGTATTGATAGACCACCTGTAGTGTCTGCTATAAGAGCCAATGATAGATTATGCAATACTTCAGAACTTATAAACCTTTAAAGAAGACATCCTTGGGTATTTAAGTTCTGGGGAGTTTCTTTTAAAATCAGCCAAATTACTTTATGGTTGCCCGTGAGCTCTCCTTTGGAGAACTATCTTATCCAACAAGGTTCACCTCATTTGAAAATGCTGGAGCAGTCACACCCTGTCCCTGGGTGCATTAATCTGCATTCTGTGAAAAGCCAGAAGTGAAAGATCTCTTTTAAACATTTGCTCCAAAAGAAGAGGAAAATAGAGTCTATCGTTTTCTCTAAGAATCAATGAGGTAAATAAAATATTTACAATCCTTTAGAGATGTTTCCACATTCCAAATAACATGAAAGAGGCTAAAAGCTAACATTTTGGCCCATTTGCCCAGCACTGAATGGAGTAATCAAGTAACCATCACTTCGGGAGGCAACCCAGAAGGCTGTCACACAAAACTAATCTGGTAACCATAGCAACCTGTATACATTTCACCACAGCTTTGACTAAGTCGTTATTTGAATAAGATTTTTAAAAATTATGGGATTCACCTTAACTTTAAGAAGCAAACAAGACATCTTAACTTAGAATATAGACCTTCAAAAGCTTACGAAGGGACACAAGAAGTTGGTTTTTATGAACTGGACCTCAAAGGACAGACATTTTTTGGAAGTAAAAGTAGGACAATGGAATTACCTGTTACCTGACCCATAACATCTCAAAAGTACAAAGCGTTTTAGCACATGCTGAGAGAGCCTCGCTTGTTAAGCAGCCCACGAAACCAATAGAGTCCTCTAACTCCACTTTCCCTCTCCTCAGGGTAAAAATTCAACTATTTTGGCATCTAAAAAGAATATCTGAATTATCCACCTGGTGCATTCAAGTTATTAATTTTCCAGAGGAAAAATAATTCCCAGTGCTCTTGCTACAATGATAAAGGAGTCTGTTGTTTCAGCTGGAATGGATTCCATAAAAGTTTGATGCTTCTGCCTTGGCTAATGGAATGAGAGGGCAATGGTTCTGTCTGCCAGTTAAGTAAGGCACCACTGCTACCATCACTTACTTTGAATCAGAGCCAGGCCTTGGAGATCCCCTAAGGCTGCTTGCCGAGGCCCGGAATAAATGATTTCCCCTCTTTATTTGCTATGCCAAGGAGAGAGAATGTACCACATTCTTTTAACATTTGTCACTGAAGCACAGTCCCCTCCAGGGATAATATGTGGTAGTAGCAAGGACCTAGTGTTTCTAATTAATCAGGGCCAGGATTACTCACACAAGAAATGAAAGGGAAATTTTAATATTTGGAAATCAAGTAAAAGCAGTAACAAAGTCTAATTAAAATACACTTTCTGCTTTTAATTTACATAGCAGCCTCCATTTTATCAGTCACCTTAATTCTTACTGCATTTCTTTTGCCCCCAGGAACTACCCTAGGCAAAAGTGCCCAGGAGTTTATACTTGCACTAGGTGATTTCTTCCCAATGCCCTCATGTGAAGCCTGAAGGCAAGACTGGTCAAAAGCAATGAGAATCTGTGGTGAGTCTGCCTGGCTAGTGGCCATGTTCTCTTTCTTCTTGGGTTTAAGCATGGCCTTGAATTCTTTATCCATGCCCTAGATTACACCCTGTTGTCCTATGTGTCAAGCACTGTTCTTTATTCCCAAATGCAGCACCTAGAACTCTGCTATTGGCTTCAAGATGCAAACCTGATAGCTTCAGCCAAGGCACAGCTCTGTGAATAGTCAGTGTGTTGAAGCAGACTTTTACCTTGAATGCAGTATTTGTCTTACCTTCGTTCTGGTCAGGGCTGGAGCAGCCCAGCTTGGGCCCTCGGGATTGCAGCCAAGAGGCTCCAACTGAGAGGCAAACTAATACACAAGATGTAGTCCTGAGCAAACTAAGCATAGACAGGATTTGTTGTGGCTAATTAGTTTCATTACTTCATAAAATAAAAGCCTAGGTCCCTGGTTTTCAGGGAAATAATTATAATTGCAAACGAAGTGACATCACTGAAAGAGAAGGTCCTCAATGCAAAAGTAACTACAGATCCCACAGCATCACCACTGCAGTTCAAGCCCTGCCTGGGCCCAACTCTTGGCACTTGGAAGCCCTGTTATCTCCCCCGGATGCCAAACACACATGGTGGATGACACACTACACACATCCATTAGCCTTTGTCCCTCTGTGAGTTCACAAAAGATGTCTCAGAAGGTCAAATCTTTTATATGGTCCTGGACCAGATAACCTGGTATATCCTGATTGACCCACCAGGCCTCAAAACAAAACGAGCATCCATTAATGTGTGCAGATGGGAGCCTTGGGAAGGTATAGAAATTTCAGTCACATATAGACAAGACCACAGGCAAGGTCATTTCCGGTGTGACCTACTGAAGGTTCCTGAACTTTCAGGATGGTAACCGGTAAAAGAAGACAGACAAGAAGGAAAGAATAAGCTCACCTTTTGTTGCTGAGTAAATTAGACATTTAAAAAATACTCTAACTATAAATACTTGGAGTACATGAAGTTAAATAACTAGCTTAAGATGAGTTTTTATTTTTCAAATGATGCTTTTAATCATCTTTTAGACTAACCATGAGTACAAAGAAAGCAATAGCTTTGGACATCTATTTATGTCTATATACCCATGTGTGACTATATCTACATGAGTATAGATGGATATATACCCATTTCCATCTCTATATATCTGTGTGCACCCTCTTCTCAATTAAAATTACTATTACTGCCACCAGGCACATCTCCTTTAACAATGCCTGTGTTTGCGAGTATACAGGCACGGTCATGTGCTCTGTAGGGAGCACATCCCCATGCTGGGTTATCATTTAAAATGTGCCTTTGTCATCTGTTTCTCTGAGTCTTAAGAGTAGCTCCTTTGCTCTGTACTCTGACCCAGCCCCAACCTAGTTTCACTTCTTGTTTGAAGCAGTAACATCAAACCCTTGGGCAATTCCTTTGCTGTCACAAAGACCCACAAGTTGGAGACTGTAGTTTTAACAGCCCAGCAAACATCTTAACCCATCTTGACCAGATCAGAGCAGAACTGGTTTGGTAGAGAAAGTCAGTCAGGGAGAAAAAGCTGTATTGACCACAGCCCCTGGTTAGAGAAAACCCCGTATCATTCATTTGAATGTAAAAAAGGAGGAAATAGGGACACTGACATTCAGTATCCCCACATATGGGAAAAGGCCCATGACTTTGACCTCTGTCTTCCCCAGACAGGGAGCAACTCCCTTGCTGCCCCCACTTTTGTAATTAGAAGTGCCTCTCCCAGCACAAGATTTCTTCGGCTGCCTGAGCCCATTACCTAAGGCCTCAGATCTGACTTTCCCCCAAAGCAAAGATTCATGAACCTTCCCTGTGCCCCAAACCCACTGGCCTCCTAGCACCATGTCCCCAGTGGCTGCTATTTTATAACATTGTAGAAACCATTGTCTCCTTGGCCTGTCTGCTCCATCCAAATAGACAGCAACCAAGGCCGGGGGCAAGGGATTGTGACCTTCTCAGGATGTGCCTTCATGGTGCTCAGCCTTTGGGGTTGAGCCCTGGGAATCATAGCATCTCAAATCCTGCCTGCACCAAGGAGCAATAGAGAGACAGGACAGATGAGATTTACTCTTGACAAGTGTCTCAGAGACTTCCCATTAGAGAACATGTCTTCGAGGGGAAAATGAAAAAGCCTAGACTTGGAGATTCAAGTTTAAAATTTGACTATGTTGAAGAATGTTGGGAAAACTCATTATCTCTGTTTCCTCAGAACACTCATTGTGATTACACTCATTACCCCGGAGCAGCCAATTTTATCCTCTTAACCTTTCAGTGCCTGGACCCAGTTCTCCTCAGGGATTTCAGAGTGCTGTGGTCAAACTAACGAGGTGGTGTTTGTTGCGGCGGCCAAAGATCTCAGTCCTTGTCTCTGTCTGTGTTTTCATAGATCTCAGTCCTTGTCTCTGTCTGTGTTTTCATAGATCTCAGTCCTTGTCTGCCCTGCCCCTGCTGTGCGGCTCAGCTGCAGTCTCTCCCTAGCCTGGGAATGTCTTGCTCAGCAACCTCCCATCTATCCCTGTCAAGTGGAGGTGGCAGACTGGTCCTCTGCTATTGAGCTTTATACCAAAACCATTTCTTTCTTCACACTCTCTGGATAAAACAATTTGAATTAATTTCAATAGCTTGTACTTCCTGGGCTCTGCCGACTGCCTGTAAATCAGAATGCTGTGAGGAGAGGAGAGACAGCTTTCCTGAAATCAAGATAAATTTCATCTATGGTTTCACCTTTGTTTACACATTTAATAATGCACTCCCTACACCTGATTGCACAGGCCACACTGCAACATCCATCACCCATAACTCTGCCATCGCCCATTCGATTTACAAACAAATTCCACATCTTGACTTTGCAAAGTGGCCTGTGTACTGCTCCATGTGCTGGACCTTAGAGAAGCCTCCTCCCAAAGGATGGCTTTTCCCAGGTGACACCCATCCCTCCTGCTTTGCCATTTCCCTCTTCCTCAAAGCATGTTTCATCTCTCAGACATGAGAGATGTTCATGACATGAAGTCCCTTCCCAGGGCATCTCTGAACCCTATCTAGAAAGCTCTTTGGTGTCTCTGACAACTCAGCACATTCACCTCTGTGGGTTTGGGCCCTATTCCAGAACGTGTAGAGAAGTATCGAGTAATGACATTGGAGAGGTGGATCCATACTTATGAGGTCTGGGAAGTACTGCAGGCAATTACATACCCACAAACATACACAAGCACACACACAAGCAACCACATAAAGTCACACACACACACACACACACACACACAGAGGAACAAACACACACAACCTCCACTGACTCCTTGAGAAATTTTGCTTTTGTGATAGGATGACATTCTTCTTCTGGGTCTCTCTATAAGAGATATTTGTCTACTCTCAGGAATCGATCTTGTACATTTTTTCTGCCAAGTTGGTAAGAAAATAAAATTCCTCCCCATGCATGTTTGTATTGTTTTACTCATAGGCCTTCTAAGCCACCTCTTTTCCAGTCATTGCTAATTTGACAGCTCTTCTATTATTTCATTAATTTAAATTAAAAAAATAATAAGACAATGTTTTTTTTATCCTTTTTAAAAATAAATTTATTATTTATTTATTATTTATTTTTGGCTGCATTGGTCTTCGTTGCTGAGCTTGGGCTTTCTCTAGTTGTGGCGAGCAGGGAGCTGCTCTTCGTTGCAGTGCGCAGGCTTCTTATTGCAGTGGCTTCTCTTGTTGCAGAGCATGGGCTCTAGGTGTGCAGGCTTCAGTAGTTGTGGCTCATGGACTCTAGAGCACAGGCTCAGTAGTTGTGGCACACGGGCTTAGTTGCTCTGCGGCATGTGGGATCTTCCCAGACCAGGGCTTGAACCTGTGTCCCCTGCATTGGCAGGCGGATTCTTAACCACTGCGCCACCAGGGAAGTCCCTAAGACAATGTTTAATACTTGAAAGTA
The DNA here is from genome assembly GCF_028564815.1 of Eubalaena glacialis. Taxonomy (NCBI): domain Eukaryota; kingdom Metazoa; phylum Chordata; class Mammalia; order Artiodactyla; family Balaenidae; genus Eubalaena; species Eubalaena glacialis. The sequence goes on along the minus strand of NC_083733.1, from coordinate 37,984,709 downwards.
GAAAAATGAGTAGGTGACTTTTCTCTCTGGGCTGTTTGCTTCAAAGTGCTAGCCCACATCATCCAGGAAAGAGGAGCTGAGAACCTTTTGGTTCAAAGTTCTCTGGACCCTGTCCTCACTGATGACAACGAAGGGCAGCTCCAACCACAGAGAGGAGAACAGGTCCAGAGTCCTCTCAGTCCCTCTATACATATGCAGGGCCTTGCCTGTAAGGCAGCTCATGAAACTGACAAATTGCCCTGTTTCCTCAGTCAACCAAGCCTGGCCCATAGTCGGGGTGGGTGTGTGCAGGGCATGGGGCAGGGGTACAAATGAGACAAATAAAGCTGGGAAATGAGGAAGCACTTCCTAACATGTGTCTTCTAGCAGTTTATTCATTCACTCAACAAATACTGATTGAGTACCAACCATGTGCAGGACTGGTCTGAGCCCTGGGAACAAAAGAATAAATAAGACAGTGAGGTGCCTTGCCCTAGTGGGTTTGTATTCAAGTGGAGGTGGGGACAGAGAGCAAGGAGCAGACAATAAATAAGCAAGTAAATAAGGCATTTTCCGATGACCACAAAGTCTAGGAAGATAATTAGAAGGCAGTGGGGGTAGTCATGGGGAAAGAGACTGCTTTTATTGGATACTCAAGGAGGGCCTCTCTGTATTGAGATCTGAATGAAGAGAAGGGATCCAGGTATGTGAAGCAAGAAAGTTCCAGGAGGAAAGAAAAGCAAGGATAAAAACCCTGAGTCAGGAATATATGTCAAATGGTTTTACCCAAACCCATTCAGCCCAAATGCCACCTCATTCAGGGGGTCTGTGAGGGATATGTCAGGCCCCTTCCTTTGAGGTCTGTGAGGCACTGGGCCTCCCTGTGGCCTCCCTCACCTCTTCTAGATGGCAGCCACTATAATTGACACCAGCTATTCAATAGAGATTTACTGAATGAATGGATCAATGACAGCATTGGCCTGGAGTGACATGTTTGATACTTAATTGGGGATTATGATAATTTTAACTTTGGAGCACCCTCCCGCTTACAGTTTAATTTAAGGTTATATTTCACCCTTATTAATAGATTGTGAGGTAAAAATCAATTTTGTTTTGGAAATTCCTCTGCACCTTTAGGGGATAATAAGATACTGGTGGCTGTGTCTTGTAGCCAAAGTCAGTGTTACATTAGTCTCACTGACCTAAACTGACAGGATGTCTGGTGTGTGTAGACATGACTCCAACACTGCTGAATAGGTTTCACAGCAACTTCAAAAAGAAAAGAGTAGGTGATCACCAGTGGAAATGGCACAGTATAGAGCTCTGAAAATTCACTCCTCCATAAAAGCAATTAAAAAACTGACAAAAATTGTCAGAATTAACTTTTTCAGAACTTTGAAAATTAACCAAAGGCTTAGAGCACCCCAGGGAGAGTTTATGCAATAGAAACAGCTGAATCTCAGTAAGAACAAGGAGCAGGGTAGCATTTTAATTTACCTTAGTCCCATCCTCCTCTCTAGCTCAGTGGTAGCCTTGAAATAGCAGTCTGCATTCCTGGTACTGAAGGGAGCAGAACAGACCTCATTCCCAAAGAATTGCCATTCTTTGACCTGTCTGCTGGTTCCCTGGAAGATCCAATTGGAAAGGCCTGTCTTTATGAGTGGCCCAGTGTGAAAGCCTTGTGGGAGGGAAAGCATTTGTCTAAAACATTTACGGGCAAGTGTTTAAAGAGTTCCGCTGCCTGTGGTGATGGAAAACAGTTGAGGCAAACAATAGGCTAACCAAAAATCTTAAAAGGAAAAGCTGAGGGCTTTGAAAAGCTCAACCATACACTTGGGAATCTAGAAGACCCTGCGAATCTGCCTCAGAAGGCTGTGCTCAAGCCCCGGAAACCCAAGAAGGCCCATGCCTTCTTCTCTGGCTGAGCTTGACACTCTGCACAAGTGGGAAGAAAAGGTCAAGGCAGACTTGTGAGCTGCCTGGATGAGCACTGAAGGTGTGCCCAAAACACAGCACCTACAAAAGACTAGGAGACTTTTTGGTTCCAGGCATTTAAGAAAATCACTGTCCATAATTAGCTGACCACTAAACTGAGTAGAGACTTAAGTGGCCACACACAACAGAAAACACACACTGTATAGAATTAGTTCAGGAAAAAACACTAAACAACAGTTACAGCAAGCCACAGCAATAACAAATCCTAAAGTGAGGGGAGAATCTGATTTCTAGTGTTGCCACATTACATTCTATTATTTAAAGTGTCCACTTTTTAACAAAAAAAATTGTTAGATATGCAAATAGACAAGGAAGTATGGCCCATGCACAAGAAAAAAAATCAATCCATAGAGACTGTTCCTAGGAAACTCAGTATTGGACTTATTAGACAAAGACTTTAAATCAGTGTGAACTCAGATTTCAGCTACTCGCCACTCAATAGCCAATAATCGAGGGGTGAGTGTCAGCAGAAAGGAAAGATGTTTTATTCAGAAAAGCCAGCAATCTGGGGAGAAGGAGGATTCACATCCAGAGACCAATTCCAAAGATTCTGCTCAACCATGACAATTTTTAAAGGGAAAAAGGGGAAACAATCTCAGTTAATCATTAAGGTAGGAGGTCATATTCCTCATCATTTTTCTATTGTGTGCAGACCTGCTGAATTCTCCTGATCTTCCTTTGGATGCTATCTTACCCACACGGTCCACCTGCAAATTTGCTAAGGGGGGAAGATGGGAGTAGAGAGTCAGTCATTCTTTAGCTACTTAATTCTTCCTTCTTACTCCTTTTAATCCAGGAAAGGAATCAACTGGTTAGGCAAGGCATTGTGTACATTCAGTAGAGTAGAAGTCAGGAGTTAGGTCAAATGTTACCTACTGATCTCATTTTTATAATTAAGGTTCAAGGGGAGCAGAAATAGATAAACAGGAAAGGGGCAAATGAGCTGCTTACAAACCTCCACTTGTCAGACATCATTCCATTCCTATGGGATTAGGGGTGAAGGTCTGTCTTCTGTATATTCTTCATGCTGACCTAAGATGCTATATTTTCAGAGTGGAAGATGTCGACATGGGCCTATAGCATCTCTTTGCTGACAATTTTAGTTGCCTGCTTACATATATGGGCAGAACAAGCTACAATTATTCTAATGTCCACAAAGGTATAGATTATTATGAGCTATAGTGTAATCCCATTCTTTCATCAGACACTGAGTCTGTGACCCTATTGTCCTAATCATTAGCTGCTTGGGCCTGCTCTTTTGTGACTCAGGGAGGCCTGGGAGACTTCATCTTTTCTACAAACAAGAGGCAGGGGATGTGGAGGGGCATTTGGGGGGGGGGTGCTGCAGGATCCTGGTCAGTTCCATCAGCAATTTTAAATATAATTTAAAAACCTAAAGGAAATCATGTCAAAGAATTAAAGAAAAGTATAAGACTGATATCTCATCAAATAGAGAATATCAATAAAGACAAATAATGAAAAGGAACAAGTAGAAATTATGGAGTTGAAAAGTACAATAACTGAAAGGGAAAATTCACTAGAGGGGCTCAACAGCAGATTTGGACAGGCAGAGAAAGAATCCTCACACTTGAACGTAAATCAACTGAGATAACCCAGTCTGAGAAACAGAAAAGAAAAATGAAGAAAAAGGAACAGAACCTCAGAGATCTGTGGGACACTATCGGGTATAGGTTTGTTTTGGAGTGATGCAAATGTTCTGCATTTAGACAATAGTGATGGTTTCACACCTGTGTGAAAATGCTTAATTGTACACTTCAAAATGATGAATTTTATGGTATCTAAATTATATCTCAATAAAAAGTAAATTAATTTTTAGAAAGAAAGGAGCAAATAGTTTGACTTTATAACACCTGCAAATGCTGAAACACATCACAGCAGATGTGTCCTTTCCTCCTCTAACCAGAGGGTTTCTGGTTTGTAAGCTTGTACAACTGATTCCTAGCTCCTTATGGTTTTTGGTGTTTTTCCTTTCTTTTCTGCCTTCTTGAGAAATATGCGGGAAAATACAAAAGAAAATATATCAGGAATAATGGCAATTATACTTTGTATTAACTTAGCACTTTGCAGTTACATGGTTCCTTCACGTTTATTGATTAGCTTAATTCTCCTTGTGAGAAAGATGCATTGTCCTTTGTTCAAGGCAAGGAGCAGAAGCTCAGAGAGGTGGCTTGACTGGCCCAGGATCACACAGCTGGTAAATTGTTTAGCAGCGACCTCTCCAGGCCCACTGACTTCACAGGTTAATGGGGTCTTGTCACATCCCATTTTGATAAGGCAGCGTAAGGAGATTAAGTTACTTTTCAAAGCACAGCAGATTGTGCCAGGAACGCTGGTTCTAGACCTGTATGGACCCAAGAGCCATGCCCAAACTGGAGGAAATATTGGTGGTACCTGTGGGATGCAGTCTGTACCACAAAAGACAGACTGGGCTCCAGAAAAAGCAGAGTCAAACTTGAAAGTGAGACTCACCTTGGCCTACAGGTTTCCACTAGCAGTCATGTGCATCTCCTTCAATCACCAGTGCTCTCTGCAGAATCCAAGTCTTTCCACGACAATAGGGGCATAATGTTAAACAGGATATTAAAATGACTTGATAATTATCTAACCCAGGAAGTAGAAGGAACCCCCCGTGTCTCATAACAGCCAGCTCCCAAGGTTTATTCAGAGAAAGGTGGGTATCTCATTAATTATGTGGCTATCATGCCTGCATTTCCAAAAGAGAGATTTCCAGCCCCTCCTACTCCTCAAAACCAACGTGAGCACCGGACAGTGCCTTAGGGTTGAGGTGTGTCACTTGGCAACTTCATTTAGACAGAAAGTTTGAAAGTTCTTGGGGTTCCAGAATCACAAAGCATCTGGGGTCCCCTACAGAAATGGCAACTCTCTTCTAGGTTTGGAGTGAAAGTAATCCTTCCCACTGGAAAAGAATTTTCACAGTAGCAAAGCGCTGCTTAACATGGCAAGAAATGGTATCCTCTCAGTCTCAGAAAGGCACAATTTTCATTCTTACTCTCTCCAACACAAATCCAAACAGGGGCCTGGCAAAATTACATGGTGCAACAGTGCCACCAAGTGGCCAAGAGATTAAAATAGCCAAAGCTTGAAGAAATCACTTCCAAGAGTGAACAAGTTTAGATGAGAATCATTCATACCACTCTGATTGTCTTCTGTCTAAGTAGGCATATCTAAATTCCACATTTTTAAACTCTTCCTTTCTCAGATCACTCTTTCTGTAAGTTTTCCTCAAGAAGCTATGGGCAATATCACTTCAGGGCCCTTCCACTTGCTTATCCTCTACTTGGAATGCTCTTTCCTCAGACCTTTGAATAATGCATCATTCTTGTCATTCAGATACTGGCTGAAAATCCACCTCCTCTGCAACCTTTCCTCCATTCACTCCATCTAAAGTAGCCATCCCACCCCACAAGTCACTCTCTTATAAGACACAAATTTAATTTTTATTCATAACCCTTCTCACGCTCTGAAATTGTTTTACTTACTCACTTATTTACTGGTTGCTTATTTGCCTTCTTCACACACACACCCCAGAATGAAATTTCATGAAAGTAGGGTCTTGTCTATCTTCTACACCATCCTCCCATCCAGAACATTGCCTGGACCAGAGGGGCCGCCAATGCAACACATGCTGCTTGGAAGGACAGATGGATGGATGTATGGATGGGTGGATGGATGGATGGAAGGATGAACAGATGGACAGATGAATGAATGGATGGGCAGATGAATAGATGGGAGGATGAAAGGAAAGACAGACAAGGGAAGAAAAATGCCAGTGTTTTACACCGAAGGACCAAGTGGTACTGTCTCCATTAGCAATTCCATGATTCTGTTTTTCAAGATTCAGTGACTTTGAATGAAAGGACAGTTTGTATTTTCCATTCTTATTTAGAGAACACCTGCAATCAGTTAATTTGGCTTTAAAAAACACTCACGTCTTCTACCAAGATGCAGTTATCCCAGGTATTGTACACAGGCTGTGCTTTCCTTTAAACTCCTTCTATGCTCATAAAGCTGCTATTGACACAAAAAGTCTTCAAATGATTCTTTGCTGTGTAAATTGAGAGCACTTGTGCTAAAATATAGAGGATCTCTGGCAACAGAAAAAAAAAGACACATTTGCCTACTGAATATGGCAATTTCCTAGAATAGAAGGCCTCCCTCACAATCTTTTGCTGATGTTTTACGTCTGTAGGTTGAACTTGCAGATGTGGGCTCATCAAAGTACCCTGTCAACAATGGGCATCCATTTAAATAAAATCATAAACTACAGGCAAAGCTAGTGTTTTGTGGGGACGTTTTCTCTCCAGGAGAAGTAAAATTAAGCTACTGTTGATATGGAATTATGTCCTCATTCACATATAGTTTTGGTAGGTCATGGTGGAGGTGACATTGCTAAGGAACTCTGCAGTGACTCCTCAAATTGTCACACCACTATCTTAAAAGGCAGGCAGGTAGTCTACAGCAACTGCGTGGAAACTCTCAAGATTCTACTTAGATCTTCAGCTGATTCAGAAAATTAAATGGGAAAATTTGCCCTCTGATGCAAATAAAGATGATGGAATTTTTTGGCAGTGAATTGTGTGGCAAATTTGGGTGAAAGCTCCCTCCCAAAGTGGCTAGTAACTAAGGGGAAACTCATTTAGACTTGGTACCATGCAGAGTTTTCAGGAAAGGTTTAGGAAAAGTGATGCAAACTTGCAAAGATGGTATTTATAGCCCTAGGGCTGGAGAAGTATGCCCTCTTACCCAGCTACAGCCAATCTGGCTTCACTGTGCACACTCATAAATTTCTCTTTAGCTTACATCCAAAACCATAGCATCTGCCTATTCTCCACTGCCCCCCATGTAAATATGAACTCTGAATACACTTCCTCTTCATGTCATAGTTCAGCTGCTCTTAGTATTCATGTGTTCATTCTTTCACTCAACAAATATTTGCTAAGTGCCCACCTATCACTGTGCCAGAGGAGGGAGGGGATACTGAAATGATACCCTGCCCTCAGAAGTTACAGCACAAGGAGGAGCATGACTGAAAAAGAAAATTTAAAGCATAGCAGTTAAGAGCTCCAGTAATTAACTACTACATGTGTTTGGCAAGTTACTTAACCTCTCTAAGCCTCAGTTTCCTCATCTAAAAGATGAGGGTGATAGCAGAACCTACCACTTAGGGATGCTATAATCCACATAAATGCTTAAGGACATGTCCCCACTAGAGTAAGCACCTAATAAACTGGGAACTTCAAGGTTCAGTGTGGAGAGGAGTGTTTCCAGGCACCCATGGTCACACGGCTGATGAGTAAGGTCAGAAATGCTACGTGGATGCCTGGCATTTTGAGTGAGTCATTTCCTGGCTCCAGAAATGTTTCCTCAATTTTTAGATGAGGAAGGTAGGTTAGAGTCAATCCCACCCAGCTCTTACTTTCTGTTGTTTGATCAGGCTCATGAAGACATGAGTGAGATTTGGACTTGCAAAAATAGAGGGAAGGAATATTCCCAGGGGAGACTAGAAGAGAGTATTCTTTAATTAGAAAAATCACCCTTGTTGACCACTATCCATAGAACATTTAGTTCAGCAATAGCTTCCTGTGTGCCCATGGTGTGTTCAGGAGAGATATTCAAAATACTTAACAACCAGGTATTGAAACTGAGCAGGACCATGTGGGGCTCCTGGGCACAAAAGTCTTTCTGTGTCCCCCATTTCTTGATTACAGGAAATAGGCTTCATTCAGCCCCCATGATCTTCCCTGAGCTCCAAGGGGCAGGTTCAAATACTTGCTAATCAGGGAAGGGAGTGGATGCAGAGACAAGGGAGAAACAGTCAAGAAACAATAGTGCAGCCTTGGGGCAAGGTCCTGGTTCCTCCGCAAGGGATACACATAACAATATCTTTGAGTTGTTTTGCAGACACTGAAACACCCACCAGGTGGGAGAAGTTAATGGTGTGCTGCTCACAAGCATGAAGACCCCAGACCAGTTGGAACCAGAAGGCTGATATTGCTGACTCCCACTTAACCTCACCATGAATCCATCAGAACAATGATTGAATGAGCTGATCACACCCTCTTTGAACTGTTACTATAAAACCCCTCACTACTCCCTCCAGGTCGAGACACACAGTTTTGAGAGCATTAGTCCACTGTGGCTCCCTTTGCCTGGCAAAGCAATAAAGCTGTTCTTTTCTACTTAATCCAAAACTCCATCTCCGAGATTTAATTCGGTGTTGGGGTACAAAGGCTGGATTCAGTATGAGCTGCCACCATCTACAGGAATGGATTCTGGTAAAGGGTTGGAGCATTAGCTAATAGTGGATTTGGGAGAGGTTCTTGGGGAGGAGCAGGTGTAGCCTGGACAAGAAGGGGAGGAGGCACTTTGGTAGCTCAAGGAAACAGCCTATTATGAATCAGCATGGAGAAATTTCAATACCCACCCTCCTATGTGTCAGAGTTGAATAAGACCCATCCTCTGTCCTCAAGGGTCTCTCAAGCAAGTAATGCTCCCATGACTGGTAAGTTCAGCAGTGCAAATTATGACAAGGTACAGTGGAGCCAGCCAGCCCACAAGAGGCAGGGATCAGCTCTCTCCAAGATGTCAAGGAAGTGGGATCAGGCACACCAGCTGAGGCACAGTGGTTCCTCTCCTGGCCCACCAGCTATGGTCTGAGGAAAAGGGATGAAAATTTTCCTCTGTGTGGTACCAAGTGGTAGACTGAGGGTCAGAGGCCTAGCTATCACAAACACAAGTGCAGGATGGCAAATAGAAGGAAGGCTGAGAATGTGTTGGGAGGTCTAGGACATGGGAGGTCCTCCCACATCAGGAGTACCCTGTCTTAGTCTTTTCAGGCTGTTACTACAAAATATCATAAACTGGGTGACTGATAAACAGCAGAAATTTATTTTTCACAGTTGTGGAAGCTGGAAGTCCAAGATGAGGATGCTAGCACATTCAGTTTCTGACGAGGTCCTGCTTCCTGGCTGCAGACTGCAGACCAGACTGCAGACTTCTCATCACATCCTCACATAGATGCAGAGAACAAGTAAACTCTCTCTTGTCTCTTATTATGAGGACACTAATCCCATTCATGAGGGCTCCACCCTCACTTTTTTTTTTTTAATGTTAAACTCCACTTTACTAGAGTTAGTTTCTGGACACATTGACTCATTTTTTTAATAGAAGAGGGACAACGAATCTCAGTTTGCTTACAAGCTAGAGATCACTTTGAATTCTGCATTTCTTAACTGCAAACAGATATAGCACTTGTAACAGGTTATAAATAAACTGGTTTTCAAGCACAGAGCCAGCCCCAACAGTAATAGTACACTATTTAAAAAGACCTAAGGTAATGAATTCCATTTCCAGTGGAAAAAAAGAATCATATGGTCTTGGACAAACAATTCTGATGGTTTACTTAACAGTCACTTATTAGCTCTTCCTTGCTCATAGAACTTTATGATTTTTTTTGAGGAGTGAAGCATTCAACTTTAGTGGATAAATCCTTGTTAGGCTAAGACAATCATTCTCATAGCCCTCTTTGCCATGAATTGACTTATGAATGGTCATATCAATCTGTTTTGGCAAATGAGTAATTAGGGGAAGGCTGTTATTGTGCTTATGAGAATGATATTTTTCTCTGAAAAAAGATAAATATGCATTAGGAAAATGACCATTTGGACTCTTTTTCTGCTTCCTCCTTGTTTTGTGAGAATATGATACTTGGTTTTACAGCAGCCATCTTGTGACCCTGAGATGATCATATGCCAGTAATGACAAATGGTAGATTAGAAAGAACCAGCAAAGACAGAAAACAGCAACATCAATAGTAACAACAATAACAGCAAAAGAACAATGGGACCTTAACTTGTGGAGTTCCTGTAAAGTAAAAAATAAATGCTCTGTTTATTCTAAAAAAAAAGAACTATGCAAACAAGCTTAAAACTACTTTTTTTGTGCCAGTGTTATAAAATGTAGCTTTTAATAAAACCTTGATCCAAATGCCAGCAACTTCAGAAAAGAATTTGAGTAGGGGGAAGAAGAAAGTTATCTCACTTAGGAAAAACAACCACTATCTTTATCTTAATCTTCGACACACAATTTAAACATATATAGCTGCTGTAACACTTTACACAATTCCTATGTACTGGAGCAATAACAAGATCTAAATACAATTATATTTTTAAACACTGGGTGAAGGATTTACATAAAAATACCATCCTACTTTTCCCCCTAAATTTCTAAAATATCATGTACTTTTCCCCAACATTTTCCCTGCAGCCGTTCAGGAATTTTTAGGAAACTCGTGCATGATCTTAATTCCTAATCCCTGGCTCTTTGGGCTCAAAGACAAAAGATCAAAACCACCAAAAATGATGGTTCACTTGAAGTCAGGTGAGAGACACTGGCTCAGTTAGTCTCGTAGGAAAAAAGCAGTGCTGCATCAACTGTCTCCATGCAGGAGGGGCACGTGAAGGATCTCATCAGCCAGTCATCTGTACAGCCCAGGTGATCTGCATACACAGCAGAAATCAAATTAGGTTCTCATAAACAAAGTCCATCATACAGATCACACACTCCCAGATCTTTTTTTTTAATATTTGTTTTATTTTATTTATTTATTTATTTATTTATTTGGTTGCGCCGGGTCTTATTTGCAGCCAGTGGGCTCCTTACTTGTGGCATGCAAACTCTTAGTTGCGGCATGCATGTGGGATCTAGTTCCCTGACCAGGGAACGAACCCGGACCCCCTGCATTGGGAATGCAGAGTCTTTAGCCACTGCACCAGCAGGGAAGTCCCCTGGGTCCTTTTTTCTGATCCATTTCTTCCAGGGTCATAAACTCCTTTAGGCTGATGCTGTATGAGGCCTATTCTTTGAGCTATCCTAATTTGTTCCTCTCAGCTGAGTTGCTAGGCGAGTCTGGCTAGGTGTTGGTTGATAGACCAAAACTGGAACTTGATTCAGATATGGCAGCAGCGGCTCCTGATCCAGCTCCGTCCCTTTGCCAAAGCTAGCCCAGTCGGACTGAGACTTGTGAGGCAGAGAGATGTCATCCGAAGTGGGAGACTTAAGGCATTTCCCCATCTTCCGGGGCTTGAGTGTGTGATATGTGTGCTTTTTTTTTTTTTTTTTTTAACATCTTTATTGGAGTATAATTGCTTTACAATGGTGTGATAATTTCTGCTTTATAACAAAGTGAATCAGTTATACATGTACATATGTTCCCATATCTCTTCCCTCTTGCATCTCCCTCCCACCCTCGCTATCCCACGCCTCTAGGTGGTCACAAAGCACAGAGCTGATCTCCCTCTGCTATGTGGTTGCTTCCCACTAGCTATCTATTTTACATTTGGTAGTGTATATATGTCCATGCCACTCTCTCACTTTGTCACATATTACCCTTCCCGCTCCCCATATCCTCAAGTCCATTCTCTAGTAGGTCTGTGTCTTTATTCCCGTCTTGCCACTAGGTTTTTCATGACCTTTTTTTTTTTCCCTTAGATTCCATATATATGTGTTAGCATACTGTATTTGTTTTTCTCTTTCTGACTTACTTCACTTTGTATGACAGACTCTAGGTCCATCCACCTCATTACAAATAATTCAATTTTGTTACTTTTTATGGTAGAGTAACATTCCATTGTATATATGTGCCACATCTTCTTTATCCATTCATCTGTTGATGGACACTTAGGTTGCTTCCATGTCCTGGCTATTGTAAATAGAGCTGCAATGAACATTTTGCTACATGACTCTTTTTGAATTATGGTTTTCTCAGGGTATATGCCCAGTAGTGGGATTGCTGGGTCATATGGTAGTTCTATTTTTAGTTTTTTTAAGGAACGTCCATACTGTTCTCCATAGGGGCTGTATCAATTTACATTCCCACCAACAGTGCAAGAGTGTTCCCTTTTCTCCACACCCTCTCCAGCATTTATTGTTTCTAGATTTTTTGATGATGGCCATTCTGACGGGTGTAAGATGATATCTCACTGTAGTTTTGATTTGCATTTCTCTAATGATTAATGATGTTGAGCATTCTTTCATGTGTCTGTTGGCAATCTGTATATCTTCTTTGGAGAAATGTCTATTTAGGTCTTCTGCCCATTTTTGGATTGGGTTGTTTGTTTTTTTGTTATTGAGCTGCATGAGCTGCTTGTAAATTTCGGAGATTAATCCTTTGTCAGTTGCTTCATTTGCAAGTATTTTATACCATTCTGAAGGTTTTTTTTTTTTGGTCTTGTTTATAGTTTCCTTTGTTGTGCAAAAGCTTTTAAGTTTCATTAGGTCCCATTTGTTTATTTTTGTTTTTTTTTCAAATTCTCTAGGAGATGTGTCAAAAAGGATCTTGCTATGATTTATGTCATAGAGTGTTCTGCCTATGTTTTCCTCTAAGAGTTTGATAGTATCTGGCCTTACATTTAGGTCTTTAATCCATTTTGAGTTTATTTTTGTGTATGGTGTTAGGGAGTGTTCTAATTTCATACTTTTACATGTACCTGTCCAGTTTTCCCAGCACCACTTATTGAAGAGGCTGTCTTTTCTCCACTGTATATGCTTGCCTCCTTTATCAAAGATAAGGTGACCATATGTGTGTAGGTTTATCTCTGGGCTTTCTATCCTGTTCCATTGATCTATGTTTCTGTTTTTGTGCCAGTACCAAACAGTCTTGATTACTGTAGCTTTGTAATATAGTCTGAAGTCAGGGAGGCTGATTCCTCCAGCTCCATATTTCGTTCTCAAGATTGCTTTGGCTATTCAGGGTCTTTTGTGTTTCCATACAAATTGTGAAATTTTTTTCTTCTAATTCTCTGAAAAATGCCAGTGGTAGTTTGATAGGGATTGCATTGAATCTGTAGATTGCTTTGGGTAGTAGAGTCATTTTCACAATGTTGATTCTTCCAATCCAAGAACATGGTATATTTCTCCATCTATTTGTATCATCTTTAATTTCTTTCATCAGTGTCTTATAATTTTCTGCATACAGGTCTTTTGTCTCCTTAGGTAGGTTTATTCCTAGATATTTTATTCTTTTTGTTGCAATAGTAAATGGGAGTGTTTTCTTAATTTCACTTTCAGATTTTTCATCATTAGTGTATAGGAATGCAAGAGATTTCTGTGCATTAATTTTGTATCCTGCTTTTTTACCAAATTCATTGATTAGCTCTAGTAGTTTTCTGGTGGCATCTTTAGGATTCTCTATGTATAGTATCATGTCATCTGCAAACAGTGACAGCTTTACTTCTTTTCTGATTTGGATTCCTTTTATTTCTTATTCTTCTCTGATTGCTGTGGCTAACACTTCCAAAACTATGTTGAATAATAGTGGTGAGAGTGGGCAATCTTGTCTTGTTCCTGATCTTAGTGGAAATGGTTTCAGTTTTTCACCATTGAGGACGATATTGGCTGTGGGTTTGTCATATATGGCCTTTATTATGTTGAGGTAAGTTCACTCTATGCCTACTTTCTGGAGGGTTTTTATCATAAATGGGTGTTGAATTTTGTTGAAAGCTTTTTCTGCATCTATTGAGATGATCATATGATTTTCATTCTTCAATTTTTTAATATGGTGTGTCACATTGATTGATTTGCGTATATTGAAGAATCCTTGCATTCCTGGAATAAACCCCACTTGATCATGGTGTATAATCCTTTTAATGTGCTGTTGGATTCTGTTTGCTAGTATTGTGTTGAGGATTTTTGCATCTATGTTCATCAGTGATATTGGCCTGTAGTTTTCTTTGTGACATCTTTGTCTGGTTTTCGTATCAGGGTGATGGTGGCCTCATAGAATGAGTTGGGGAGTGTTCCTCCCTCTGCAATTTTTGGAAGAATTTGAGAAGGATATGTGTTAGTTCTTCTCTAAATGTTTGATAGAATTTGCCTGTGAAGCCATCTGGTCCTCGGCTTTTGTTTGTTGGAAGATTTTTTTTTTTTTTAAACATCTTTATTGAAGTATAATTGCTTTACAATGGTGTGTTAGCTTCTGCTTTATAACAAAGTGAATCAGTTATACATATACATATGTTCCCATATCTCTTCCCTCTTGCATCTCCCTCCCTCCCACCCTCCCTATCCCACCCCTCTAGGTGGTCACAAAGCACCGAGCTGATCTCCCTGTGCTATGGGGCTGCTTCCCACTAGCTATCTATTGTACATTTGGTAGTGTATATATGTCCATGACACTCTCTCACCCTGTCACACCTCACCCTTCCCCCTCCCCATATCCTCAAGTCCATTCTCTAGTAGGTCTGTGTCTTTATTCCCGTCTTGCCACTAGGTTTTTCATGACCTTTTTTTTTTTTTCCTTAGATTCCATATATATGTGTTAGCATACTGTATTTCTTTTTCTCTTTCTGACTTACTTCACTCTGTATGACAGACTCTAACTCCATCCACCTCATTACAAACACCTCCATTTCATTTCTTTTTATGGCTGAGTAATATTCCATTGTATATATGTGCCACATCTTCTTTATCCATTCATCCGATGATGGACACCTAGGTTGCTTCCATGTCCTGGCTATTGTAAACAGAGCTGCAATGAATATTTTGGTACATGACTCTTTCTGAATTATGGTTTTCTCAGGGTATATGCCCAGTAGTGGGATTGCTGGGTCGTATGGTAGTTCTATTTTTAGTTTTTTAAGGAACCTCCATACTGTTCTCTATAGGGGCTGTATCAATTTACATTCCCACCAACAGTGCAAGAGTGTTCCCTTTTCTCCACACCCTCTCCAGCATTTATTGTTTCTAGATTTTTTGATGATGGCCATTCTGACGGGTGTGAGATGATATCTCATTGTAGTTTTGATTTGCATTTCTCTAATGATTAATGATGTTGAGCATTCTTTCATGTGTCTGTTGGCAATCTGTATCTCTTCTTTGGAGAAATGTCTATTTAGGCCTTCTGCCCATTTTTGGATTGGGTTGCTTGTTTTTTTGTTATTGAGCTGCATGTGCTGCTTGTAAATCTTGGAGATTAATCCTTTGTCAGTTGCTTCATTTGCAAATATTTTCTCCCATTCTGAGGGTTGTCTTTTGGTCTTGTTTATGGTTTCCTTTGCTGTGCAAAAGCTTTTAAGTTTCATTAGGTCCCATTTGTTTATTTGTGTTTTTATTTCCATTTCTCTAGGAGCTGGGTCAAAAAGGATCTTGCTGTGATTTATGTCATAGAGTGTTCTGCCTATGTTTTCCTCTAAGAGTTTGATAGTGTCTGGCCTTACTCTTAGGTCTTTAATCCATTTTGAGTTTATTTTTGTGTATGGTGTCAGAGAGTGTTCTAATTTCATACTTTTACATGTACCCGTCCAATTTTCCCAGCACCACTTATTGAAGAGGCTGTCTTTTCTCCACTGTATATGCTTGCCTCCTTTATCAAAGATAAGGTGACCATACGTGTGTGGGCTTATATCTGGGCTTTCTATCCTGTTCCATTGATCTATATTTCTGTTTTTGTGCCAGTACCAAACTGTCTTGATTACTGTAGCTTTGTAATATAGTCTGAAGTCAGGGAGCCTGATTCCTCCAGCTCCATTTTTCGTTCTCAAGATTGCTTTGGCTATTCGGGGTCTTTTGTGTTTCCATTCAAATTGTGAAATTTTTTGTTCTAGTTCTGTGAAAAATGCCAGTGGTAGTTTGATAGGGATTGCATTGAATCTGTAGTTTGCTTTGGGTAGCAGAGTCATTTTCACAATGTTGATTCTTCCAATCCAAGAACATGGTATATTTCTCCATCTATTTGTATCATCTTTAATTTCTTTCATCAGTGTCCTATAATTTTCTGCATACAGGTCTTTTGTCTCCTTAGGTAGGTTTATTCCTAGATATTTTATTCTTTTTGTTGCAATGGTAAACGGGAGTGTTTTCTTAATTTCACTTTCAGATTTTTCATCATTAGTATACAGGAATGCAAGAGATTTCTGTGCATTAATTTTGTATCCTGCTACTTTACCAAATTCATTGATTAGCTCTAGTAGTTTTCTGGTAGCATCTTTTGGATTCTCTATGTATAGTATCATGTCATCTGCAAACAGTGACAGCTTTACTTCTTCTTTTCCGATTTGGATTCCTTTTATTTCTTTTTCTTCTCTGATTGCTGTGGCTAACACTTCCAAAACTATGTTGAATAATAGTGGTGAGAGTGGGCAACCTTGTCTTGGTCCTGATCTTAGTGGAAATGGTTTCAGTTTTTCCCATTGAGGACAATGTTGGCTGTGGGTTTGTCATATACGGCCTTTATTATGTTGAGGAAAGTTCCCTCTATGCCTACTTTCTGCAGGACTTTTATCATAAATGGGTGTTGAATTTTGTCGAAAGCTTTCTCTGCATCTATTGAGATGATCATATGGTTTTTCTCCTTCAATTTGTTAATATGATGTATCACGTTGATTGATTTGTGTATATTGAAGAATCCTTGCATTCCTGGAATAAACCCCACTTGATCATGGTGTATAATCCTTTTAATGTGCTGTTGGATTCTTTTTGCTAGTATTTTGTTGAGGATTTTTGCATCTATGTTCATCAGTGATATTGGCCTGTAGTTTTCTTTCTTTGTGACATCTTTGTCTGGTTTTGGTATCAGGGTGATGGTGGCCTCGTAGAATGAGTTGGGAAGTGTTCCTCCCTCTGCAATATTTTGGAAGTTTGAGAAGGATAGGTGTTAGCTCTTCTCTAAATGTTTGATAGAATTCGCCTGTGAAGCCATCTGGTCCTGGGCTTTTGTGTGTTGGAAGACTTTTAATCACAGTTTCAATTTCAGTGCTTGTGATTGGTCTGTTCATATTTTCTATTTCTTCCTGGTTCAGTCTTGGCAGGTTGTGCATTTCTAAGAATCTATCCATTTCTTCCAGGTTTTCCATTTTATTGGCATAGAGTTGCTTGTAGTAATCTCTCATGATCCTTTGTATTTTTGCAGTATGAGTTGTTACTTCTCCTTTTTTGTTTCTAATTCTATTGATTTGAGTCTTCTCCCTTTTTTTCTTGATGAGTCTGGCTAATGGTTTATCAATTTTGTTTATCTTCTCAAAGAACCAGCTTTTAGTTTCATTGATGTTTGCTATTGTTTCCTTCATTTCTTTTTCATTTATTTCTGATCTGATCTTTATGATTTCTTTCCTTCTGCTAACTTTGGGGGTTTTTTGTTCTTCTTTCTCTAATTGCTTTAGGTGCAAGGTTAGGTTGTTTATTCGAGATGTTTCCTGTTTCTTAAGGTAGGCTTGTATTGCTATAAACTTCCCTGTTAGGACTGCTTTTGTTGCATCCTATAGGTTTTGGATCGTCGTGTCTCCATTGTCATTTGTTTCTAGGTATTTTTTGATTTCCCCTTTGATTTCTTCAGTGATCACTTCGTTATTAAGTAGTGTATTGTGTACCCTCCATGTGTTTGTATTTTTCACAGATCTGTTCCTGTATTTGATATCTAGTCTCATAGCATTGTGGTCGGAAAAGATACTTGATACGATTTCAATTTTCTTAAAATTACCAAGGCTTGATTTGTGACCCAAGATATGATCTATCCTGGAGAATGTTCCATGAGCACTTGAGAAAAATGTGTATTCTGTTGTTTTTGGGTGGAATGTCCTATAAATATCAATTAAGTCCATCTTGTTTAATGTATCATTTAAAGCTTGTGTTTCCTTATTTATTTTCATTTTGGATGATCTGTCCATTGGTGAAAGTGGGGTGTTAAAGTCCCCTACTATGATTGTGTTGCTGTCGATTTCCCCTTTTATGGCTGTTAGTATTTGCCTTATGTATTGAGGTGCTCCTATGTTGGGTGCATAAATATTTACAATTGTTATACCTTCCTCTTGGATCGATCCCTTGATCATTATATAGTGTCCTTCTTTGTCGCTTGTAATAGTCTTTATTTTAAAGTCTATTTTGTCTGATATGAGAATTGCTACTCCAGCTTTCTTTTGATTTCCATTTGCATGGAATATCTTTTTCCATCCCCTCACTTTCAGTCTGTATGTGTCTCTAGGTCTGAAGTGGGTCTCTTGTAGACAGCATATATATGGGTCTTGTTTTTGTATCCATTCAGCCAGTCTGTGTCTTTTGGTGGGAGCATTTAATCCATTGACATTTAAGGTAATTATCGATATGTATGTTCCTATTCCCATTTTCTTAAATGTTTTGGGTTTGTTATTGTAGGTCTTTTCCTTCTCTTGTGTTTCTTGCCTAGAGAAGTTCCTTTAGCATTTGTTGTAAAGCTGGTTTGGTGGTGCTGAACTCTCTCAGCTTTTGCTTGTCTGTAAAGGTTTTAATTTCTCCATCAAATCTGAATGAGATCCTTGCTGGGTAGAGTAATCTTGGTTGTAGGTTTTTCTCCTTCATCACTTTAAGTATATCCTGCCACTCCCTTCTGGCTTGCAGAGTTTCTGCTGAAAGATCAGCTGTTAACCTTATGGGGATTCCCTTGTGTGTTATTTGTTGTTTTTCCCTTGCTGCGTTTAATATGTTTTCTTTATATTTAATTTTTGATAGCTTGATTAATATGTGTCTTGGTGTGTTTCTCCTTGGATTTATCCTGTATGGGACTCTCTGTGCTTCCAGGACTTGATTAACTATTTCCTTTCCCATATTAGGGAAGTTTTCAACTATAATCTCTTCAAATATTTTCTCAGTCCATTTCTTTTTCTCTTCTTCTTCTGGGACCCCTATAATTCGAATGTTGGTGCGTTTAATGCTGTCCCAGAGGTCTCTGAGACTGTCCTCAGTTCTTTTCGTTCTTTTTTCTTTATTCTGCTCTGCAGTAGTCATTTCCACCATTTTATCTTCCAGGTCACTTATCGTTCTTCTGCCTCAGTTATTCTGCTATTGATCCCATCTAGAGTATTTTTAATTTCATTTATTGTGCTTTTCATCTTTGCTTGGTTCCTCTTTAGTTCTTCTACGTCCTTGTTAAACGTTTCTTGCATTTTGTCTATTCTATTTCCAAGATTTTGGATCATCCTTACTATCATTATTCTGAATTCTTTTTCAGGTAGACTACCTATTTCCTCTTCATTTGTTAGGTCTGGTGTGTTTTGACCCTGCTCCTTCATCTGCTGTGTGTTTTTCTGTCTTCTCATTTTGCTTATCTTACTGTGTTTGGGGTCTCCTTTTCACAGGCTGCAGGTTCGTAGTTCCCGTTGTTTTTGGTATCTGTCCCCAGTGGCTAAGGTTGGTTCAGTGGGTTGTGTAGGTTTCCTGGTGGAGGGAACTAGTGCCTGTGTTCTGGTGGACGAGGCTGGATCTTGTCTTTCTGGTGGGCTCGTCCACGTCTGGTGGTGTGTTTTGGGGTGTCTGTGGCCTTATTATGATTTTAGGCAGCCTCTCTGTTAATGGATGGGGCTGTGTTCCTGTCTTGCTAGTTGTTTGGCATAGGGTGTCAAGCACTGTAGCTTGCTGGTCATTGAGTGAAGCTGGGTCTTGATGGTGAGATGGAGATCTCTGAGAGATTTTCGCCATTTGGTATTACGTGGAGCTGGGAGGTCTCTTGTGGACCAGTGTCCTGAAGTTGGCTCTCCCACCTCAGAGGCACAGCCCTGATGCCTGGCTGGAGCACCAAGAGCCTTTCATCCACACGGCTCAGAATAAAAGGGAGAAAAAATGGAAAGAAAGAAAGAAAGAGGATAAAATAAAATAAAATAAAGCAATTATAATAAAAAATAAGAAAAAAAATTATTAAGAATAAATTTATTAAGAAAAAAATTTTTTTTAATTTTTAAAATAGATTTATTAATTTTTTATACTAAAAATAAGAAAAAAATTAAGAAAAAATTTATTAAGAAAAAAAATTTTTTAATTTTTTAAAATAAAAAATATGAAAAAACTTATTAAAAATTTTTTTTTAATTTTTTAAAAATAGAAAATAAGGAAAAAATTATGAAGAAAACATTTATTAGGGAAAAAAATTTTTTTAAGTAAAAAAAACAAAAACAAAAACAAAAACAAAAAAACAAAAAAAAAACGGACAGACCTAACTCTAGGACTAACGCTGAGAGCAAAGCTATACAGACAAAATCTCACCCAGAAGCATACACATATACACTCACAAAAAAAGGAAAAGGGGAAAAGTTAATATATCCTGCTCCCAAAGTCCACCTCCTAAATTTGGGATGATTCGTTGTCTATTCAGGTATTCAACAGATGCAGGCACATCAAGTTGTTTGTGGAGCTTTAATCCGCTGCTTCTGAGGCTGCTGGGAGAGATTTCCATTTCTCTTCTTTGTTCGTACAGCTCCCGGGGTTCAGCTTTGGATTTGGACCCGCCTCTGCATGTAGGTCGCCTGAGGGCCTCTGTTCCCTGCCCAGACAGAACGGGGTTAAAGGAGCAGCTGATTCGGGGGCTCTGGCTCAGTCAGGCCGGGGGGAGGGAGCGGTACGGAGGAGGCGGGGCGAGCCTGCGGCAGCAGAAGCCGGCGTGACGTTGCAGCAGCCTGAGGCGCGCCGTGCGCTCTCCCGGGGAAGTTGTCCCCAGATTACGGGAGCCTGGCCGTGGTGGGCTGAACAGGCTCCCGGGAGGGGCAGTGTGGAGATTGACCTGTGCTCGCCCACAGGCTTTTTGGTGGCGGCAGCAGCAGCCTTAGCGTCTCATGCCCGTCTCTGGGGTCCGCGCTGATAGCCGTGGCTCGCGCCCGTCTCTGGAGTTTGCTTAAGTGGCTCTCTGAATCCCCTCTCCTTGCACGCCGGGAAACAAAGAGGCAAGAAAAAGTCTCTTGCCTCTTCGGCAGCTGCAGACTTTTTCTCGGGCACCATCCCGGCTAGTTGTGGTGCGCTAGCCCCTTCAGGCTGTGTTCACGCAGCCAACCCCAGTCCTCTCCCTGGGATCCGACCGAAGCCCGCGCCTCAGCTCCCAGCCCCCGCCCGCCCCGGCGGGTGAGCAGACAAGCCTCTCGGGCTGGTGAGTGCTGCTCGGCGCCGAGCCTCTGTGGGGGAATCTCTCCGTTTTTCCCTCTGCGTCCCTGTTGCTGTGGGATCCGTGCTGATAGCCGCGAGGAGCTCGTTTAGGTGGCGCTCTGAATCCCCTCTCCTTGCGCGCCGTGAAACAAAGAGGCAAGAAAAAGTCTCTTGCCTCTTCGGCAGCTGCAGTCTTTTTCCCGGACTCCCTCCTGGCTAGCACCGAAGCCCGAGCCCCAGCTCCCAGCCCCCGCCCGCCCCGGCGGCTGAGCAGACAAGCCTCTCGGGCTGGTGAGTGCTGGTCGGCACCGTTCCTCTGTGCGGGAATCTCTCCGCTTTGCCCTCCGCACCTCTGTGGCTGCGCTCTCCTCCATGGCTCCGAAGCCTCCCCCCTCTGCTACCCGCAGTCTCTGCCCACGAAGGGGCTTCCTAGTGTGTGGAAACCTTTCCTCCTTCACAGCTCCCTCCCACTGGTGCAGGTCCCGTCCCTATTCTTTTGTCTCTGTTATTTCTTTTTTCTTTTGCCCTACCCAAGTACGTGGGGATTTTCTTGCCTTTTGGGAGGTCTGACGTCTTCTGCCAGCGTTCAGTGGGTGTTCTGTAGGAGCAGTTCCACGTGTAGATGTATTTCTCATGTATCTGTGGGGAAGAAGGTGATCTCCGCGTCTTACTCTTCCGCCATCTTGCCCCTCCCTCTGTTGGAAGATTTTTAATCACAGTTTCAATTTCAGTGCTTGTGATTGGTCTGTTCATATTCTCTGTTTCTTCCTGGTTCAGTCTCGGCAGGATGTGCATTTCTAAGAATTTGTCCATTTCTTCCAGGTTGTCAATTTTATTGGCATAGTGTTGCTTGTAGTAATCTCTCATGAACGTTTGTATTTCTGCATTGTCAGTTGTTACTTCTCCTTTTTCATTTCTAATTCTGTTGATTTGAGTCTTCTCCCTTTTTTTCTTGATGAGTCTGGCTAATGGTTTATCAATTTTGTTTATCTTCTCAAGGAACCAGCTTTTAGTTTCATTGATGTTTGCTATTGTTTCCTTCATTTCTTTTTCATTTATTTCTGATCTGATCTTTATGATTTCTTTCCTTCTGCTAACTTTGGGGTTTTTTTGTTCTTCTTTCTCTAATTGCTTTAGGTGCAAGGTTAGGTTGTTTATTCGAGATGTTTCTTGTTTCTTGAGGTAGGCTTGTATTGGTATAAACTTCCCTCTTAGAACGGCTTTTGCTGCATCCTATAGGTTTTGGGTCGTCGTGTCTCCATTGTCATTTGTTTCTAGGTATTTTTTGATTTCCCCTTTGATTTCTTCAGTGATCACTTCGTTATTAAGTAGTGTATTGTGTACCCTCCATGTGTTTGTATTTTTCACAGATCTGTTCCTGTATTTGATATCTAGTCTCATAGCATTGTGGTCGGAAAAGATACTTGATACGATTTCAATTTTTTTAAATTTACCAAGGCTTGATTTGTGACCCAAGATATGATCTATCCTGGAGAATGTTCCATGAGCACTTGAGAAAAATGTGTATTCTGTTCTTTTTTGGGTGGAATGTCCTATAAATATCAATTAAGTCCATCTTGTTTAATGTATCATTTAAAGCTTGTGTTTCCTTATTTATTTTCATTTTGGATGATCTGTCCATTGGTGAAAGTGGGGTGTTAAAGTCCCCTACTATGATTGTGTTGCTGTCGATTTCCCCTTTTATGGCTGTTAGTATTTGCCTTATGTGTTGAGGTGCTCCTATGTTGGGTGCATAAATATTTACAATTGTTATATCCTCTTCTTGGATTGATCCCTTGATCATTATGTAGTGTCCTTCTTTGTCACTTGTAATAGTCTTTATTTTAAAGTCTATTTTGTCTGATATGAGAATTGTTACTCCAGCTTTCTTTTGATTTCCATTTGCATGGAATATCTTTTTCCATCCCCTCACTTTCAGTCTGTATGTGTCACTTAGGTCTGAAGTGGGTGTCTTGTAGACAGCATATATACGGGTCTTGTTTTTGTATCCATTCAGCCAGTCTGTGTCTTTTGGTGGCAGCATTTAATCCATTGACATTTAAGGTAATTATCGATATGTATGTTCCTATTCCCATTTTCTTAAATGTTTTGGGTTTGTTATTGTAGGTCTTTTCCTTCTCTTTTGTTTCTTGCCTAGAGAAGTTCCTTTAGCATTTGTTGTAAAGCTGGTTTGGTGGTGCTGAACTCTCTCAGCTTTTGCTTGTCTGTAAAGGTTTTAATTTCTCCATCAAATCTGAATGAGATCCTTGCTGGGTAGAGTAATCTTGGTTGTAGGTTTTTCTCCTTCATCACTTTAAATATGTCCTGTCACTCCCTTCTGGCTTGCAGAGTTTCTGCTGAAAGATCAGCTGTTAACCTTATGGGGATTCCCTTGTGTGTTATTTGTTGTTTTTCCCTTGCTGCGTTTAATATGTTTTCTTTATATTTAATTTTTGATAGCTTGATTAATATGTGTCTTGGTGTGTTTCTCCTTGGATTTATCCTGTATGGGACTCTCTGTGCTTCCAGGACTTGATTAACTATTTCCTTTCCCATATTAGGGACGTTTTCAACTATAATCTCTTCAAATATTTTCTCAGTCCCTTTCTTTTTCTCTTCTTCTTCTGGGACCCCTATAATTTGAATGTTGGTGCATTTAATGTTGTCCCAGTGGTCTCTGAGACTGTCCTCAGTTCTTTTCATTCTTTTTTCTTTATTCTGCTCTGCAGTAGTTATTTCCACTATTTTATCTTCCAGGTCACTTATCCGTTCTTCTGCCTCAGTTATTCTGCTATTGATCCCTTCTAGAGTATTTATAAATTCATTTATTGTGTTGTTCACCGTTGCTTGGTTCCTCTTTAGTTCTTCTAGGTCCTTGTTAAATGTTTCTTGCATTTTGTCTATTCTATTTCCAAGGTTTTGGATCATCTTTACTATCATTATTCTGAATTCTTTTTCAGGTAGACTGCCTATTCCCTCTTCATTTGTTAGGTCTGGTGTGTTTTTACCTTGCTCCTTCATCTGCTGTGTGTTTTTCTGTCTTCTCATTTTGCTTATCTTACTGTGTTTGGGGTCTCCTTTTCACAGGCTGCAGGTTCGTAGTTCCTGTTGTTTTTTGGTATCTGTCCCCAGTGGTTAAGGTTGGTTCAGTGGGTTGTGTAGGCTTCCTCATGGAGGGGACTAGTGCCTGTGTTCTGGTGGATGAGGCTGGATCTTTTCTTTCTGGTGGGCACGTCCACGTCTGGTGGTGTGTTTTGGGGTGTCTGTGGCCTTATTATGATTTTAGGCAACCTCTCTGCTAATGGATGGGGCTGTGTTCCTTTCTTGCTGGTTGTTTGGCATAGGGTGTCCAGCACTATAGCTTGCTGGTCGTTGAGTGAAGCTGGGTCTTGGTGTTGAGATGGGGATCTCTGGGATACTTTCGTCATTTGGTATTACGTGGAGCTGGGAGGTCTCTTGTGGACCAGTGTCCTGAAGTTGGCTCTCCCACCTCAGAGGCACAGCCCTGATGCCTGGCTGGAGCACCAAGAGCCTTTCATCCACACGGCTCAGAATAAAAGGGAGAAAAAATAGAAAGAAAGAGGATAAAATAAAATGAAATAAAG
The DNA here is from genome assembly GCF_028564815.1 of Eubalaena glacialis. Taxonomy (NCBI): domain Eukaryota; kingdom Metazoa; phylum Chordata; class Mammalia; order Artiodactyla; family Balaenidae; genus Eubalaena; species Eubalaena glacialis. The sequence goes on along the minus strand of NC_083733.1, from coordinate 37,960,215 downwards.
ATAAAATAAAGTTATTAAAATAAAAAATAAAAAATAATTGTTAAAAAAAAAGAAAAAAATTTTTTAAGTAAGAAAAAAAAAAAAACGGACCGACAGAACCCTAGGACAAGTGGTGAAAGCAAAGCTATACAGACAAAATCTCACACAGAAGCATGCACATACACACTCACAAAAAGAGGAAAAGGGGAAAAAATAATATATCTTGCTCCCAAAGTTCACCTCCTCAATTTGGGATGATTCGTTGTCTATTCAGGTATTCCACAGATGCAGGTACATCAAGTTGTTTGTGGAGCTTTAATCCGCTGCTTCTGAGGCTGCTGGGAGAAATTTCCCTTTCTCTTCTTTGTTCGCACAGCTCCCTGGGTTCAGCTTTGGATTTGGACCCGCCTCTGCGTGTAGGTCGCCTAAGGGCGTCTGTTCTTCGCTCACACAGGACGGGGTTAAAGGAGCAGCTGATTCGGGGGCTCTGGTTCACTCAGGCCGGGGCGAGGGAAGGGTATGGGTGCGGGGCAAGCCTGCGGCGGCAGAGGCCAGCATGATGTTGCAGCAGCCTGAGGAGCACCGTGCGTTCTCCCGGGGAAGTTGTCCCTGGATCACGGGACCCTGGCCGTGGCGGGCTGCACAAGCTCCCGGGGAGGGGCGGTGTGCATAGTGACCTGTGCTCGCACACAGGCTTCTTGGTGGCGGCAGCAGCAGCCTTAGCGTTTCATGCCCGTCTCTGGGGTCCGCGCTGATAAACGCGGCTCGCGCCCGTCTGTGGAGCTTGTTTAGTCGGCGTTCTGAATCCCCTCTCCTCGTGCACCAGGAAACAAAGAGGCAAGAAAAAGTCTCTTGCCTGTTCGGCAGCTCCAGACCTTTTCCCGGACTCCCTCCCAGCTAGCTGTGGTGCGCTAACCCATTCAGGTTGTGTTCACGCCGGCAACCGCAGTCCTCTCCCTGCGATCCGACCGAAGCCCGAGCCTCAGCTCCCAGCCCCCGCCCGCCCCGGCGGGTAAGCAGACAAGCCTCTCAGGCTGGTGAGTGCTGCTCGGCACCGATCCTCTGTGCGGGAATCTCTCCACTTTGCCCTCCGCACCCCTGTGGCTGCTCTCTCCTCTGTGGCTCCGAAGCTTCCCCCCTCTGCCACTCGCAGTCTCCGCCCGCAAAGGGGCTTCCTAGTGTGTGAAACCTTTCCTCCTTCACAGCTCCCTCCCACTGGTGCAGGTCCCGTCCCTATTCTTTTGTCTCTGTTGTTTCTTTTTTCTTTTGCCCTACCCAAGTACGTGGGGATTTTCTTGCCTTTTGGGAGGTCAGACGTCTTCTGCCAGCGTTCAGTGGGTGTTCTATAGGAGCAGTTCCACGTGTAGATGTATTTCTGATGTATCTGTGGGGAGGAAGGTGATCTCCGCGTCTTACTCTTCCGCCATCTTCTCCTCTCTCTCCTAACATCTTTATTGGATATAATTGCTTTACATTTTTGTATTAGTTTCTGCTGTATAACAAAATGAATCAGCTATACGTATACATATATCCCCAAATCTCTTCCCTCTTGCATCTCCCCCCCACCCTCCTTATCCCACCCGTCTAGGTGGTCAAAAAGCACCGAGCTGGTCTCCCTGTGCTATGTGGCTGCTTCCCACTAGTTATCTATTTTACATTTGGTAGTGTATATATGTCAATGCCACTCTCTCACTTCTTCCCAGCTTATCCTTCCCCCTCCCCCTGTCCTCACGTCCATTCTCTACATCTGCATCTTTATTCCTGTCCTGACCCTAGGTTAGTCAGAACCTTTTTTTTTTTTTTTAAGATTCCATATATATGTGTTAGCATATGGTATTTGTTTTTCTCTTTCTGACTTACTTCACTCTGTATGACAGACTCTAGGTCCATCCACCTCACTACAAATAACTCAATTTCGTTTCTTTTTATAACAGCCTTTATTTTAAAGTCTATTTTCAGATACAAGTATTGCTACTCCAGCTTTCTTTTGATTTCCATTTGTACGGAATATCTTTTTTCCATCCACTCACTTGCAGTCTGTTGTCCATAGGTCTGAAGTGGGACTCTTGTAGACAGCATATATATGGTTCATGTTTTTGTATCCATTCAGCCAGTTGGTGTCTTTTGGTTGGAGCATTTAATCCATTTACATTCAAGGTAATTATTGATATGCATGTTCCTATTACCATTTTCTTAATTATTTTGGGTTTGTTTTTGTAGGTCTTTTTCTTGTCTTGTGTTTCCCATTTAGAGAAGTTCCTTTAGCATTTGTTGTAGAGCTGGTTTTGTGGTGCTGAAGTCTCTCAGCTTTTGCTTGTCTGTAAAGCTTTTGATTTCTCCATTGAATCTGAATTAGATCCTTGCTGGTAGAGTAGTTTTTGTTGTAGGTTTTTCCCTTTCATCACTTTAAATATATCCTGCCACTCCCTTCTGGCCTGTAGAGTTTCTGCTGAACAATCAGCTGATAACCTTATGGGGATTCCTTTGTATGTTATTTGTTGCTTTTCCCTGCAGCTTTTAATATTTTTCTTTGTATTTCATTTTTTGTTAGTGTGATTAATATGTGTCTCAGCATGTATCTCCTTTGGTTTATCCTGTATGGGACTCTCTGCAATTCTTGGACTTGATTGACTGTTTCCTTTCCCATGTTTGGGAAGTTTTCAACTATAATCTCTTCAAAAATTTTCTCAGTCCTTTCTCTTTCTCTTGTTCTTCTGGGACCCCTATAACTCGAATGTTGGTGCATTTAATGTTGTCCCAGAGGTCTCTGAGACTGTCCTCAATTCTTTTCATTCTTTTTTCTTTATTCTGCTCTGTGGTAGCTATTTCCAGCATTCTATCCTCCAGCTCACTTATCCATTCTTCTGCCTCAGTTATTCTGCTATTGATTCAGTCTAGAGTATTTTTTAATTTCAGTTATTGTATTGTTCATCACTGTTTGTTTGTTCTTTCATTCTTCTAGGTCCTTGCCAAACGTTTCTTGTATTTTGTACATTGTATTTTGAGATTTTGGATCATCTTTACTGTCATTACTCTGAATTCTTTTTCAGGTAGATTGTCTATTTCTTCTTCATTTATTTGGTCTGGTGAGGTTTTACCTTGCTACTTCGTCTACAACATATTTCTCTGTTTTCTCATTTTGTTTAACTTACTGTGTTTGTGATCTCCTTTCTGCAGGCTGCTGAGTTGTAGTTCCTCTTGCTTCTGGTGTCTGCCCCCAGTGGGTGTGGTTGGTCCAGTGGCTTGTGTAGGCTTCCTGTTTGGAGGGGGGTGAACTTGTGCCTGTGTTCTGTTGAGTGTATCTGGATCTTCTCCCTCTGATGGGCAGGCCCACATCAGGTGGTGTGTTTTGAGGGGTTTGTGAGCTTAGTATGACTATAGGCAGCCTGTCTGCTAGTGGGTGGTGTTGTGTTCCTGTCTTGCTAGTTGTTTGGAGTGAGGCATCCAGCACTTGAGCTTGCTGGTCATTTGGTGGAGCTGGGTCTTGGTGTTGAGATGGAGACCACTGGGAGAGCTCTCACCAATTAATATTCCCTGGGGCTGGGAGTTCTGGCAGTCCAGCATCCTGGATTCCGTTATTCCACCTCAGAGGCTCAGGCCTGACCCTTAGCTGGAGAACCAAGACCCTGCAAGCCACACGGTGTGGAAGCAAAAAAGAAAAAAAAAGAATAATAAAATGTATAGACAAACAAAACCCCAAGACAAATGGTAAAAGTGAAACCAAACAGACAAAAACACAGAAAGAAACACATACACAAAAACTGAGGAAAATAAAGAGAAAACAAAAAAGAAGAGAGCAACCAAACAAACACAAAAATGAAAGCTAACAATAAAAACTAAACTAACAAAAACAAGAAAACAAATCTAAAGCAGAAAGCAAACTAAAAAAAGGCTTTGAAAACATAACAAACACAAAAACAATAAAAAATAAAAGATAAAAACCAAACAAAACAAAGAAGAAAATGAAAGGAAAAAACAGAAAACAATAAAAAAGTAAAGTAAAAATAGAAAAATATAAAATATTGTTAAAAGTGATAAAAACAAAGCAAAACAGGAAAAAAAACAAGGAAAAAACAATGTAATGAAAATGTAAAGTAAAAATAGAAAAAAATAAAAATAAAAAATGGATTAAAATTAAAAGCATAAAAAAGAACAGAAAAGAATAAATAAAAATTAAAAGAATAATAAAAAAAAGAACAACAACAAAACAAAATGAAACAAAAGAAAATAGTAATAATAGTAATATTTTCCTGGGACCTCAGCTGTCAGTGTCCTTGCCCCCACAGTGAGCCACAGCCAATCCCTGCCTCCCCAGTAAGTCCTCCAATACTTTTAGGTAGGTCTCTGGACCTGCTGTGGGCACTGTGGGGCCAGCTCAGACTCAGACCTGGCCCAACTCCCACGTGTACTTGCCCTCCAAAGTCCACAGTTGTTAAAGCTAAACGAGCCTCAGTTGTGGGAACACTCTTTGTCTATTCAGTTATTCCACAGAAGCAGGGTTTACCAAGCAGATTGCAGGGATTTAATCTGCTGCTCCTGTAGCAGCACGGAGAGATTTCTGTTCCTCTTCTTTGGTCGCACCGCCCCTGGGGCTCAGCTTTTGTTTTTAGCCCCACCTCTGCATGTGGGCCACCCTCATGTGTCTGTTCCTCTCCCAGGCAAGAGGGGGAGAAAGCAGCAGTTGTTTGTGCACACTTACTCACTCAGGCTGGGGAGATAGATGGATATGGCAGCCACAGTTGGGATGTGCATTGAGTGTCTGCAATGGCAGATGCTGGCAGGAAGTTGCAACAGCTTAGGGTGCGCCATGCACTCTCCCAGGGTAGTTGGCCCCGTTCCTGGGACCCTCAGCAGTGGCTGGCTGTTCAGGCTCCTGGGAAGGCAACTGCTCACTGGACCCTTGGTGGCAGCAGTGGCAGTGGTAGCAGTCTGTGCCTACCTCTGGGGTCCAAGATAGCAGCCATGGCTCATGCCCAACCCTGGAGGTCATGTAGGTGCTGCCCTGTTGCCTGTGAGTGCACAGAGAAAGAAGCTCCTATGGTGGGACCGCCCCTCTGCTTGCACACCCCCAACAATTGTCCCTTTCCTCTCTGGCAGGGCCAGGTTTCTTCCTGGACTCCCTCACCTGTGGTGTACTAGTACCCTCAGGCTTGTTTTCATCCAGCCAACCCCAGTCCTCTCCCTGGGGTCTGACCTTCAAAGCCTGAGCCTCAGCACCCAGCCCCCACCCACCCCAGTGTGTGAGAAGGCAAGCATCTCAGGCTACGGAGTGCCGGTCAGCACTGACCCTCTCTGTGGGACTCTCTCTGCTTTGCCCTCTGCACACCTGTTGCTGCACTCTCCTCTGAGGCTCTGAAGCCAGCCCCCCCATCCCCGCCCATGAGGGGGCTTCCTAGTGTGCGGAAACTTTTCCTCCTTCACAGCTCCCTCCCAGAGGTGCAGGTCTTGTCCCAATTCATTTGTCTCTTGTTTTTTTCTTTTTCTTTTGCCATACCCAGTTACATGGAAATTTTCTTGCCTTTTTGGAAGTCTGAGGTCTTCTACCAGTGTTCAGTAGATGTTCTGTGGGAGTCATTCCACATGTAGGTGTATTTTTGATATATCTATGGGGAGAAGGTAAGCTCCACATCTTACTCCTCTGCCATCTTGAAGGTTCTCTAGTGCTCCATTCTTATGACTTTGTTTAACTTTAATTACCTTCTTAAAATCCCTATCTTCAAATATGGTCACATTGAGGGTTAGGGCTTCAACATATTAATTTTGGGGAGTGGGAGACACAGTTCAGTCCATAACAAAGTGGAAAAACATTTGACAAAATCCATTACCCTCCATGATAAAAACACTCAAAAACTAGAAATAAAAATGAGCTTACTCAACCCTATAAAGAACATCTATGAAAAACCCACAGCTAACATCATACTTAATGATGAAAGACTGAAATATTTCCCCCTTAAGGTCAGAAATAAGAAAAGGATGTCTGCTCTTGCCACTTCTATTCAACATTGTACTGAAGCTTCTATCCAAGGAAAGTGGGAAATAAATAGAAATGAAAGGTATCCAAATTGGAAATCAAGAAGTATAATGAACTCTCTATTTACAGATGACACCATCTTATGTACAGAAAATCCTTAAAAAATACACCAAAAAACCAAAAAAAAACTATTAGAGCTAATAAATTCATCAAAGTGGAAGAACACAAGATCAACATACAGAACTCAATTGTATTTCTTTCCACTAGCAATGAATAACCCAAAACTGAAATTAAGAAAACAACTCCATTTACAAAAAATAATTCTCAAAGAATTGCAAAGAACAAAATACTAGGAATAAATTTGGCCAAGGAGGTGCAAGACTTGTACAATGAAAAATACAAAATTGAAAGAATTAGAAGAACTTTACCAAAAAAGGAAAGACATTCTTTATCTATGAATTGGAAGACTTAATAATAAATTGACACTGTTACCCATGGCTATCCACAGATTCAATGCAATTCCTGTCAAAATTCAATAAAAATTTGACTTTTAAATATTAAAATATAAAATTTTATAATATAAAATTTCAACTGCCTTTTTGAAGAAATGGACAAGCTGATCCTAAATTTCATATGGAATTGCCAGTGACCCTGAACTGCCAAAACAATCCTGGAAAAAAAAAAACAAAATTGGAGAACTCACATTCCCAATTTTAGAACTTACTACAAAACTACTGTAATCAAAACAGTGTGATACTGACATAATGATATACACATAGATAAATGAGATAGTATTGATAGTCCAGAAACAAACCCCTATATCCATGACCAATTGATTTTCGAAAGAATGCCAAAACCATTCAATGGGAAAAGAATAGTCTTTTCAACAAATGGTGCTGGGACAACAGAATATTCACATGCAAAAGAATAAAGTTGTATCCTTACCTGATACTATATACAAAATTAACTCAAAATGGATCAAATACCTAAATGCAAGAGCTAAACTATAAAACTCTTAGAATAAAACATAGGCATAAATCTTCATGACCTTGGATTTGTTCATTGATTCCTAGATATGAAAAGTACAAGCAACAGAAGAAAAATAGATAAAAATTTTAAAGTAGATAAATTGAACTTTGTCAAAGTTTAAACCTTTTGTGACTCAAAGGATAATATCAAGAAAGGAAAAAGACAACCTACAGAACTGAAGAAATATTTAAAAATCATTTATCTGATAAGGAATTAATGTTCAGATTAGATAAACAATTCTTACGACTCAACAACAACAACAAGAAAGACAACCTCAGTTTTAAATGGGCAATGACCTTGAATAGACATTTCTACAAAGAAGCTATACAAAGGGCCAAAAAACACTTGAAAAAGACACTTAAATTCACATCATCTGTCATTAGGGAAATGCAAATCGAAACCACAATGAGGGGCTGCCCTGGGGCGCAGGGGTTGAGAATCTGCCTGCCAATGCAGGGGACACGGGTTCGAGCCCTGGTCTGGGAAGATCCCACATGCCGTGGAGCGACTTGGCCCGTGAGCCACAACTACTGAGCCTGCGCATCTGGAGCCTGTGCTCTGCAACAAGAGAGGCTGCGATAGTGAGAGTCCCGTGCACCGTGCTGAAGTGTGGCCTCCGCTTGCCACAACTAGAGAAAGCCCTCGCACAGAAACAAAGACCCAATACAGCCAAAAATTAATTAATTAATTAATTAATTTAAAAAAACCACAATGAGAAACTTCTTCACACCCACTAGGATGGCTCTAACAACAACAAACATATGCACTCAAATATACACAGAATGTAACAATTGTTGGCAAAATGTGGAGAAACTAGAATCATCATACATGTGTAACAGGAATGTAAAATGGTCCAACTACTGTAGAAAACAGTTTAGCAGTCCGCATAAAGTTGAACGTAGAATTACCATTTGATTCAACAATTCCACTCTTAGATATATGCCAAAGAGAACTGAAAACATGTTTACACAATAACTTGTACACAAATGTTCATAGCAACATTATTTATATTATAAAAAAGTGGAAATAACCTAAATGTCCATTAATTGATAAATGGATAAACAAAACGCAGTATATCCATACAATGGAATGTTATCCAGCCATAACAAGGAATCAAATTCTGATGCATATTACAACATGGATAAACCTTGAAAACATTATGCTAAGTGAAAGAAGCCAGATATAAAGAGCTACATGATTCCATATATATGAAATGTCTAGAATAGGCAAATCCATAGAGACAGAAAGCAGATTAGTGGTTGCCAGTGTTTAAGGGAGAGATAAAGGGGGAGTGACTACTAATGGTGTGAAAATTTAAAAAGAGAAGCCTCATTTAAATTGAGTGAGGATGCCAGAAGTGGGAGCTCTCACACACAGACCACTCAACATCAATACAGATCCCAGCTGGAAGAGACATCTCTGGTAGGAAGTGATACTACTACTGCCAATAGGAGGAAGAAAGATTTTCTCCTTGCCTGAGAACAACTCAGCCAATTAGAGACTATCACAACTCAGCCAATGAAAAGCCACTATACTTCAAACTCAGTTTCCTCCAATGGACTTTTTGTTTATAATAGCACCTCCCAACCTTCCCTTCTCCTCTATAAAAGAGTTTTCTCCCCCCTGCTTTACCAGGTGTGCATGTGGTTTGCAGTAGCTGCATGTCCTGAGTTGCAATTCTTTGCTGCTCCCAGATAAACCCATTTTGCTGGTGGAATAACCGTTTTACTGTTTTAGATTAACAATGTGAATATGGTTTCTTCCTGGACTGATGAAACTATTCTGGAATTAAATAGTGGTGATGGTATCACAACATTGTGAATGTTGTAGAAGCCACTAACTTTTACACTTAAAAATCATTAAAATGGTGAATGGTTAAAATGGTTACTTGAATTTTAACTCAATTATTTAAACAAGTAATTATTATACAAGGCTTTGTCACTCCTCACACACTTTCACCTCTCTTTTAGCTCATGGACCTGACACTTGTTTGAGAGAAGACAATGGGAGATTAACTCTTACACATTGTGCCTCATCTCCTTTCCCAATAAGGACGAATTTTTAAAAATTATTTTCTGGTAAGAAATCCAGAAGAAAGCTATAAACTTGGCAGCAAATCATTTCCTAGCCTCCTGTCAATATTTTAAATAATATCTTTACTAATGAAGCTAGAGGTCAAATGTCCTCACGGTGAATAGCAGCCAAGATGAGTGCCTGTAACTCACTACCCCTCCCATATCACATAAATATTTTTTACTTTTTAATTGTTTGAATAAATGACTACAAGGCAAGTGCTCCTGAAAGGTTGCTGATAAAAGTGCCTTTTATTGTTAAAAACATAATTAAATAATGTTTGGATTTATCCTTTCTTTGGGGAGCTGGAGCACAAAAGATATTAGAATCTCAAATAACACAGTCAGAAAGTCATCCAGTTAATAATACTTTTTAAATTATCACAGCTAGCTGCACTGCAATCACGTCTGTAAAGGGTTAGTAAATACAACAGAAATTAAACTGCAAATCAAGTTGTGACGCTCTCCCCCTCTTATGAGTTGTCCAAAGACTATTAAATAAAATAGAATTTTAAAACAGCACAGAGTTATAAATAGCCTGCTGTTTGGTGTAGCTTGTCAATCTGTTATCACATATATTTTCTCTAACAGCTCTCTAATTAGCACTCACTTTAGATACTGCTGCTCCTAAAATGTTTATGTTAGAGGTTACAAATTACTGTCTAATTATACTGGCTACTTTGTTTTGCATAAAGTATAAATAAAATCCCATTCATGTTATTAAAAAAACATGTGCTGTCATCACTTTTTCTATAGGATGACTAATAAAGTTTACCAGTTTTACACTGGATATCAGCAATGAGCAACTTTAATTAAATTTGGTAGTGTAAGAATACATGACTTTATTTCCTTTAGGAGTGAATCACTTGCAAGTATGAAAAGTTTGCAGAAATGAAGTTAAAAGATACAGTCCCAGTAGAGTAGCAAACTCAGCATCTGACCTGCAAGTTCCAGGAAAAGCTTTTTTTTTTTTTTCAAATGTTTTCAGCTCCCCATCTATTGCTATGTACTGAGGAACTTGGAATATTTGTGCTTCTACAAACCCAGTCTGGATGAACCTTGGAAATTAGTGCTGGGAGGGGTCAGAACAGGGGACAAACCACTATTTTGGCCCCCCAAAAATCAGGACAATGTTCTTGATCAATCTCACTTCTTGAAATATCCATTTAAATTCTTCACACCCATGAAGCCTCCCTGTGAAATAAGCCAAACCATTCATCAAAACCAATATTCTGTCACTGGGAACTCTTCATCTAAACTCTCCTGCTGTTTACACTGATGTAAATTGTATTACTTCTTCAAAATATTCATGCTTCTACTACTGAATTTAGGAGGATTATACATCTCACTCCACTGATACCAGGAGGCATTGTGATTTATCTTGACCAATGATATGAGAGTAGCCACTTCTGAAGAGAGCTTTGAGAGCTGTCATTGTCATGGCTCATGAAGCCATTATGTATCAGATAAAGGTTGCTCCTTCTACCTTGGTCCTGGAATGAAGATGATGTGGAAGAGCCACAGTCAACCCATGATGAACATGAACTTAAAATAAATTGAAATGTTAGTGTCCATTTGTTACTGTAGCATAACTTAGCCTATGCTGACTGATGCATACACTTAACTGCCATGTGCTATTTTAGTATTTAGTAAATATCTGATAAATATTGAATGAATGAATGAACTAATTAATGGATGGAATAAAAACTGTAGAAAATATTTTTATTAATATTATATCTGCATGTTCAAATCAGTTTGCCCATTTTAACAGGAAATTATTTTACATTATATTGAAACCAGCTGTATTTTCTGGGCACAAGGTCAACAAATCTACATTTTACCCAAAGTGTCAAAGTTGATCAACACCCCACATATTCTCTGATTACCAGAAATTATAGACCCTGTCAGAGGTCAGCTTTCCCTCATAACCTGAGCAGTAGTAGTGGTCCTTTCCCATCACTCTCCCCATGACAATGCAATGTATCTCCAACACAGCAACACTGTACTATCTCTTCAGTGCATTTCACAAACTGTTCTATGATGGAGGCAGAACCAAGTGGCAGATCCAATACATCTGCACAATGAGGGTCATTTGAATCTGGAAAATAATCAAGGCACAACACAGGTCAACCCGCCTCCCACATAAGCAATCTCCTGGTTCAGCCTCAACACATACAATTTTGGATTCAACAGTATGTTAATTATCAGCTGTTTTTGTTAAAATATTAACTCTCCATATAAGATCCCAAGTTGAGCTGTCCCTAGCAATCTTAATTAAGTGTCACATATTGAGGAAATTATTCATTCTGATCTGTAAATGCTGGCCACCATAACTTGCTGGTAGAGTTTTGTTGGAGGATTAACTTCAGATTGACTTCAGAACTATTACTATTTTACATACTCCAAGTCCTCCACACAAGCCGTAACTAAGACCAATTTCTTATGAAACCAAAACCCTGAACAAAGCAAAGCATTTACTGAAACTGAATTTCTAGTCAGAATAGTCTCATTTGGCATTCTCTGCCACAATGGGCCTGGAATTTTGTAAAAATGAAGAGTTCCTTCCTGCGTATTGCAGAATGGGCTGACAGAGATTCTGTTCTCTGCCATTCCCCGGCAAACAGCTTTCAATATTTCACGGGAAAGGGGCATCATTTTGTTCTATGCAAAATATTCAGACTTACTTCCAACACGACCTTATAAACTACAACTGCCTGTTGAGGAGAGAAATTCACAGAAGGTCTGGCCAACAGAAACTTGAAGGCTTAGATCTCCATAAGTATAGGACAAGTTGAGTTTGCAGTGCTCAGAAAATATGTGAACAGCCAAATTACCCCTTGGGAGAAACTAAACTTCCCTTCTTCCCTTCAACAGTTGTATAATGAGCTCCTGACACATTCCAGGCCTGTGCTAGATGCTGCAGGTAGAGCAAGGAGCAAAAAAGACATAGCCCCTGACATCAGAGACCTCTAAGTTGGGCAAGATTGCAAGGAAAGTAAAGAAATCTTCATACTAAAGAGGAATGAGTGTGTGATAGAGAAATCACAAAGTGCTGTGGAAGTTCAAAAAGTAGGTCTTAACCTAGTCCATGGGGCTGGGTCAGGAAAGAAAGACTGTCCCTTGTAGGCACAGGGACTTATTTTTTGGCTTAATTGTCCCTTGAGGAAACAATTCTCCCCCCCGCCCCTTGAGGGACAATTAAGCCAAAACATAAAAGGTACCTACAAGGGAGCCAAGTAAAGGACAAGGAGAAAGGAAGTTTCTAGCAGGAAACACAGCAAATGCAAAGACCTAGAGGTGAGAATGAACATGGGGCCAGGAGAAACTGAAAAAGATTGACTCGTGGAGCACAGAGTCCAAAGAAATGGCAGGACATGAGACTGGAGAGAAACGGTCAGTCAGAAAGGATCTTTGGCCAAATGCTGGGAAATTTGGGCTTTATCATGAGGTAATAGGAAATCACTGAAAGAGTTTAAGCAGTAAGTAGATTTAGTAGTAAATCAGCAAACTTTGGCTGCAGTGTGAAGGACAGCAAGAGGGGGTGTGGTAAGTCCAATTAAGATACTGTATTTAGTTATCTATTGCTATGTATCAAATTACTCCAAAACTTCTAAGAGTTTAAAACAACATTTATTATCTCACAGTTGCTGTGAATCAGAAATCGGGATGTAATTTGCTAGAACTTCAGGCTCACCATCATTCCCAAAGCTACAACCAAATTGTCATCCAGGACTGCAGTCATCCAGAAAATAATTTACATCTAAGTTCCATCATGGTTGTCTGTAGCTGTTGGACTGAGGACCTCAATATCTCACTAACTGCTGATCAGAGGCCCTATGGGGAACTCAGAACACAGCAGCATGTTTCAACAGAGCAAGCAAGTGAGAACAGTCAGAGAAAGAGTGAGCAAGCAAATCGAAGTCACAGTCTTCTATAATCTAGTCTCAGAAGTGGCATCCAGTTACTTTTACCATGTTCTACTCATTAGAAACAAGTCACTACACTCAAACCCTCACTCAAGGGCATGAATACCAGGAGGCAGGGATCAAAGTGAGCCATCATAGATTAAAGTAGAGGGAGTAGAAACAGAGAGAAGTGAACAGATGTGACAAATATTTAGACAGTAGAATCAACAGGATTTAGGCATTGGAGTTAGGAAGAGGTAGAAGTCAAGAATGATTTTCAGGTTCTGGCTTGAGCAAATAGGAGGGTGATGAAGCTGCTCACCGACATGTGAACACGAAGGAGAAATAAGATTTCTAGGCAGGAATTTTATGAGTTTTGTTTTGTACATGTTGAAGTGCCTAAGAAACATCAAAGCAGAGTTGTCAAATGAGTTGTCTTTCCAGGTTGAACCTGGAACAAGGGCTTTGGGCCCTACCTTAGATGTATGTTTGTTTAATTTCTGGTGTTTTTTTTTTTTTTTAATAAACACATATATTGAATTGGATTCTAGACACCTGTTAATTTGGTTATACAAAGCCATGGGTGGATGGACGGATGGCCCTTCTTGTTCAAATATGGAAAGAAGACCCTAGCAGTAGAGTAGTCACTATTCCACCTGAATAGTTTTCCATTCAGGAAAAGTACAGACAAGTCCAGCAAAATTCTTCTCTGGTTGCAATGTATTGAGATTGTACAAATCCCTCTATCTTCATACTGGATGTAACAACGATTGGTGCTCAGGTGCTGAAGCCAAATTTTAAGCTGTCAAGAATCAGCAGGCACCTGAAATGCGAAGGACTTGGAAGACAGAGCTTCCATTTTCTGATGTCTCTAGCCAGTGGGAGGAAACAGAGTATGCTTAGTGGTCAGAGATGTAAAGCAGAGGCTATCTCCCCAAAGAAATCCACTAATTAATCTAATTAGTTGACTAATTATTAACAAACATTAAATATTTATTGAGTGCTTACTACGTGCTAGGAATGGCTCTAAGCAGTTTACATTTAACCTCACAACAACCTCATGAGATAGGTATTTTGTGCATGAGAAAGCAGATGCACCAAGTGATGACATAGCTTTCCCAAGGTCATTCAACAGGGAAAAGGTGAATTTACTATAAGATGTGGAGTCTCTTGAATTCAGAGCATTGTATTATGAACTTTATGTTCATTACAAAACTCAGGACAACAGCCCTAGGAAGGCAGACACTATAACCCAGCAGGGCCTTATGGAGCCTTCCTGGGGCAGACCCTTCCCCCATATCCTCTGCTGTAGCTCCTCTCTGAAGTAGCTAGATAATAGTATCTGATGCACATTTCCTGAGTTGTTTTACAGATGTCAACCCCACCATGACCACCAAATGGAAAATATTAACTACTTGACAACTATGAGCAACTAGCCCCCAGACATCCTAGAGCCTAAGGATTGATAATGTTAACCCCTGTGACACCACCCTGTTACCTCACCATCAACCAATCAGAGGATTGAACATGAGCTGATTACCTACCCTGTGACTCCCCCCCCCCCCGTCCCTCACCTCGCCTTTAAAAAAGTTTTGCTGAAATCCTTCGGGGAGTTTGGGGTTTTGGGGGGACATGAGCCCACCGTTCTCCTTTCATGGTCCTGCAAAAAACCTTTCTCTGCTCCAAATTCCAACATTTTGGTTTGTTGGGCCTCACTGTGCATTGGGAACATGAACTTGCCTTTGGTAATACCACTAGGATAGTGTCATTTTATAAATGTGAAACTGATACTCTGAGAGAAGAAATAACTTGCTTAAAGTCACATCACCAGTAAATGTTGGGAGGCAACTCAAACTCAGGTTTGAATGATTCACAGCCCCATGCTCCTAATCGCTCTGCTGTACTGCATGAAGGCCAAGATATCTATAAAGGGGATTCAACTTGTTTCACATAACTCAGCAGCACAGTATTAGTGAGTTACAGGAAAACTGAAGTCACTCGCATGAAAAAGAACTCCATGACCACCAAAACCCTTCAAGAATAGAAAGACAGATCACAGCACTGTGAGTGCCCCATCACTGATATAGTCAGGCCAAGGCTGACAGGTCTTATGTTGAGGCTGATAAAGAGGGGATTCTTGCATCAAGAAAAGGTACAATCAAGGACCTCTGAGGTTCTCTCCAACTTCAAGATCCTCTCCAACATCTGAGGTCCTCTCCAACCACAATGATTCACATGGCTAAAGCCCTTGTTCTGTTAATTCGTGGGAGCCTTGCTCTTTACACCCTGCACTTCTTTTTTCTTTTCTTTTTTTTTTAACATCTTTATTGGAGTATAATTGCTCTACAATGGTGTGTTAGTTTCTGCTGTATAACAAAGTGAATCAGCTATATATATACATATATCCCCATATCCCCTCCCTCTTGCGTCTCCCTCCCACCCTCCCTAACCCACCCCTCTAGGCGGTCACAAAGCACTGAGCTGATCTCCCTGTGCTATGCCGCTGCTTCCCACTAGCTATTGGTTTTACATTTGGTAGTGTATATATGTCAATGCCACTCTCTGAGTTCGTCCCAGCTTACCCTTCCCCTTCCCTGTGTCCTCAAGTCCATTCTCTACGTCTGTGTCTTTATTCCTGTCCTTCCCCTAGGTTCTTCAGAACCATTTTATTCTTTTTTTTAGATTCCATATATATATGTTAGCATACGGTATTTGTTTTTCTCTTTCTGACTTACTTCACTCTGAATGACATTCTCTAGGTCCATCCACCT
This sequence comes from Eubalaena glacialis, assembly GCF_028564815.1. Classification (NCBI taxonomy): domain Eukaryota; kingdom Metazoa; phylum Chordata; class Mammalia; order Artiodactyla; family Balaenidae; genus Eubalaena; species Eubalaena glacialis. The sequence continues at coordinate 37,944,488 of NC_083733.1, read as the reverse complement.
CACTACAAACAATTCAGTTTCGTTCCTTTTAATGGCTGAGTAATATTCCATTGTGTATATGTGCCACACCTTCTTTATCCATTCATCTGTCAATGGACATGTAGGCTGCTTCCATGTCTGGGTTATTGTAAATAGAGCTGCAATGAACATATTGGTACATTACTCTTTTTGAATTATGGTTTTCTCAGGGTATATGCCCAGTAATGGGATTGCTGGGTCGTGTGGTAGCTCTATTTTTAGTTTTTGAAAGAACCTCCATACTGCTCTCCATAGTGGCTTCACCAATTTAGATTCCCACCAACAGGGCAAGAAGGTTCCCTTTTCTCCACACCCTCTCCAGCATTTATTGATTGTAGATTTTTTGATGATGGTCATTCTGACCAGTGTGAGATGATACCTCATTGTAGTTTTGATTTGCATTCTCTAATGATTAATGATGTTGAGCATTCGTTCATGAGTTTGTTGGCAATCTGTATATCTTCTTTGGAGAAATGTCTATTTAGGTCTTCTGCCCATTTTTGGACTAGGTTTTTTGTTTTCTTGATACTGAGCTACATGAGCTGCTTGTAAATTTTGGAGATTAATCCTTTGTCTGTTGCTTCATTTGCAAATATTTTCTCCCATTCTGAGGGTTGTCTTTTCGTCTTGCTTATGGTTTCCTTTGCTGTGCAAAAGCTTTTAAGTTTCATTAGGTCCCATTTGTTTATTTGTGTTTTTATTTCCATTACTCTAGGAGGTGGGTCAAAAAGGATCTTGCTGTGATTTATGTCATAGAGTGTTCTGTCTATGTTTTCCTCTAAGAGTTTGATGGTGTCTGGCCTTACATTTAGGTTTTCAATCCATTTTGAGTTTATTTTTGTGTATGGTGTTAGGAAGTGTTCTAATTTCATTCTTTTACATGTAGCTGTCCAGTTTTCCCACCACCACTTATTGAAGAGGCTGTCTTTTCTCGAATGTATATTCTTGCTTCCTTTATCAAAGATAAGGTGACCATATGTGCATGGGTTTATCTCTGGGCTTTCTGTCCTGTTCCATTGATCTATATTTCTGTTTTTGTGCCAGTAACATACTGTCTTGATTACTGTAGCTTTGTAGTACAGTTTGAAGTCAGGGAGCATGATTCCTCCAGCTCCGTTTTTCTTTCTCAAGATTGCTTTGGCTATTCGGGGTTTTTTGTGTTTCCATTCAAATTGTGAAATTTTTTGTTCTAGTTCTGTGAAAAATGCCTGTGGTAGTTTGATAGGGATTGCATTGAATCTGTAGATTGCTTTGGGTAGTAGAGTCATTTTCACTATGTTGCTTCTTCCAATCCAAGAACATGGTATATGTCTCCATCTATTTACATCATCTTTAATTTCTTTCATCAGTGTCTTATAATTTTCTGCATACAGGTCTTTTGCCTCCTTAGGTAGGTTTATTCCTAGGTATTTTATTCTTTTTGTTGCAATGGTAAACGGGAGTGTTTTCTTAATTTCACTTTCAGATTTTTCATCATTACTGTATAGGAATGCAAGAGATTTCTCTGCATTAGTTTTGTATCCTGCTACTTTACCAAATTCATTGATTAGCTCTAGTAGTTTTCTGGTAGCATCTTTTGGATTCTCTATGTATAGTATCATGTCATCTGCAAACAGTGACAGCTTTACTTCGTCTCTTCCGATTTGGATTCTTTTTATTTCTTTTTCTTCTCTGATTGCTGTGGCTAAAACTTCCAAAACTATGTTGAATAATAGTGATGAGAGTGGTCAACCTTGTCTTGTTCCTGATCTTAGTGGAAATGGTTTCAGTTTTTCACCATTGAAGATGATGTTGGCTCTGGGTTTTTCATATATGGCCTTTATTATGTTGAGGAAAGTTCCCTCTATGCCTACTTTCTGCAGGGTATTATCATAAATGGGTGTTGAATTTTGTCAAAAGCTTTCTCCGCCTCTTTTGCAATAATCATATGGTTTTTCTCTTTCAATTTTTTAATATGGTGTACCACATTGGTGGTGTACCACATTGATTGATTTGCGTATATTGAAGAATCCTTGCATTCCTGGGATAAAACCCACTTGATCATAGGGAATGATCCTTTTAATGTGCTGCCGGATTCTGTTTGCTAGTATTTTGTTGAGGATTTTTGCATCTACATTCATCAGTGATATTGGCCTGTAGTTTTGTTTCTGTGTGACATCTTTGTCTGGTTTTGGTATCAGAGTGATGGTGGCCTCGTAGAATGAGTTGGGGAGTGTTCCTCCCTGTGCTATATTTTGGAGGAGTTTGAGAAGGATAGGTGTTAGCTTTTCTCTAAATGTTTCATAGAATTTGCCTGTGAAGCCATCTGGTCCTGGGCTTTTGTTTTTTTGAAGATTTTAAATCACAGTCACAATTTCGGTGCTTGTGATTGGTCTGTTCATATTTTCTATTTCTTCCTGGTTCAGTCTCGGCATGTTGTGCCTTTCTAAGAATTTGTCCATTTCTTCCAGGTTTTCCATTTTATTGGCATAGAGTTGCTTGTAGTAATCTCTCATGATCCTTTGTATTTTTGCAGTATGAGTTGTTACTTCTCCTTTTTCGTTTCTAATTCTATTGATTTGAGTCTTCTCCCTTTTTTTCTTGATGAGTATGGCTAATGGTTTATCAATTTTGTTTATCTTCTCAAAGAACCAGCTTTTAGTTTTATTGATCTTTAATATTGTTTCCTTCATTTCTTTTTCATTTATTTCTGATCTGATCTTTATGATTTCTTTCCTTTTGCTAACTTTGGGATTTTTTTGTTCTTCTTTCTCTAATTGCTTTAGGTGCAATGTTAGGTTGTTTATTCGAGATGTTTCCTGTTTCTTGAGGTAGGCTTGTATTGCTATAAACTTCCCTCTTAGGACTGCTTTTGTTGCATCCTATAGGTTTTGGATCGTCGTGTCTCCATTGTCATTTGTTTCTAGGTATTTTTTGATTTCCCCTTCTATTTCTTCAGTGATCACTTCGTTATTAAGTAGTGTATTGTGTAGCCTCCATGTGTTTGTAGATATTTTCCCATAATTGATATCTAGTCTCATAGCGTTGTGGTCGGAAAAGATACTTGATACGATTTCAATTTTCTTAAATTTACCAAAGCTTGATTTGTGACCCAAGATATGATCTATCCTGGAGAATGTTCCATGAGCACTTGAGAAGAACGTGTAGTCTGTTGTTTTTGGATGGAATGTCCTATAAATATCAATTAAGTCCATCTTGTTTAATGTATCATTTAAAGCTTGTGTTTCCTTTTTTATTTTCATTTTGGATGACATGTCCATTGGTGAATGTTGGGTGTTAAAGCCCCCTACTATGATCGATTTCCCCTTCTATGACTGTTAGTATTTGCCTTATGTATTGAGGTGCTCCTATGTTGAGTGCATAAATATTTACAATTGTTATATCTTCTTCTTGGATTGATCCCTTGATCATTATGTAGTGTCCTTCTTTGTCTCTTGTAATAGTCTTTGTTTTAAAGTCTATTTTCTCTGATATGAGAATTGCTGCTCCAGCTTTCTTTTGATTTCCATTTGTATGAAATATCTTTTTCCATCCCCTCACTTTTAATCTGTATGTGTCCCTAGGTCTGTAGTGGGTCTCTTGTAGACAGCATATATATGGGTCTTGTTTTTATATCCATTCAGCCAGTCTATGTCTTTTGGTTGGAGCATTTAATCTATTTACATTTAAGGTAATTATCGATATGTATGTTCCTATTACCATTTTCATAATTGTTTTGGGTTTATTATTGTAGGTCTTTTCCTTCTCTTGTGTTTCCTGCCTAGAGAAGTTCCTTTAACATTTGTTGTAAAGCTGGTTTTGTGGTGCTGAATTCTCTTAGCTTTTGCTTGTATGTAGAGGTTTTAATTTCTCCGTCAAATCTGAATGAGATCCTTGCTGGGTAGAGTAGTCTTGGTTGTAGGTTTTTCTCCTTCATCACTTTAAGTATATCCTGCCACTCCCTTCTGGCTTGCAGAGTTTCTGCTGAAAGATCAGCTGTTAACCTTATGGGGATTCCCTTGTGTGTTATTTGTTGTTTTTCCCTTGCTGCGTTTAATATGTTTTCTTTATATTTAATTTTTGATAGTTTGATTAATATGTGTCTTGGTGTGTTTCTCCTTGGATTTATCCTGTATGGGACTCTCTGTGCTTCCAGGACTTGATTAACTATTTCCTTTCCCATATTAGGGAAGTTTTCACTATAATCTCTTCAAATATTTTCTCAGTCCCTTTCTTTTTCTCTTCTTCTTCTGGGACCCCTATAATTCGAATGTTGGTGCGTTTAATGTTGTCCCAGAGGTCTCTGAGACTGTCCTCAATTCTTTTCATTGTTTTTTCTTTATTCTGCTCTGCAGTAGTTATTTCCACTATTTTATCTTCCAGGTCACTTATCCGTTCTTCTGCCTCAGTTATTCTGCTATTGATCCCTTGTAGAGAATTTTTAATTTCATTTATTGTGTCGTTCATCACTCTTTGTTCGTTCTTTAGTTCTTCTATGTCCTTGTTATACGTTTCTTGTATTTTCTCCATTCCTTTCCCAAGATTTTGGATCATCTTTACTATCATTATTCTGAATTCTTTTTCAGGTAGACTGCCTATTTCCTCTTCATTTTTTAGGACTGTTGGGTTTTTGCCTTGCTCCTTCATCTGCTGTTTGTTTCTCTGTGTTCTCATTTTGCTTAACTTACTGTGTTTGGGGTCTCCTTTTCCCAGGCTGCAGGTTCGTAGTTTCCATTGTTTTTGGTGTCTGTCCCCAGTGGCTAAGTTTGGTTCAGTGGGGTGTGTATGCTTCCTGGTGGAGGGGACTAGTGCCTTTGTTCTGGTGGATGAGGCCTGATCTTGTCTTTCTGTTGGGCAGTTCCAGATCTGGTGGTGTGTTTTGGGGTGTCTGTGGCCTTATTATGATTTTACGCAGCCTCTGTGCTAATGGATGGAGTAGCATTCCTGTCTTGCTAATTGTTTGGCATAGGGTGTCCAGCACTGTAGCTTGCGGGTCGTTTAGTGGAGCTGGGTCTTGACATTGAGATGGAGATCTCTGCGAGATTTTTGCCATTTGATATTACATGGAGCTGGGAGGTCACTTGTGGACCAGTTTCCTGAACTTGGTTCTCCCACCTCAGTGGCACAGCCTTGACGACTGGCTGGAGCACCAAGAGCCTGTCTTCCACATGGCTCAGAATAAAAGGGAGAAAAAAAGAAAGAAAGAAAGAAGAAGATAAAATAAAATAAAGTAAAATAAAATAAAGTTATTAAAAAATAATTATTAAGAAGAAAATATTTAAAAAATAAACGGACAGAGAGAACCCTAGGACAAATGGTAAAAGCAAAGCTATACAGACAAAATCACACAGAGAAGCATACACATACACACTCACAAGATAGGAAAAGGGAAAAATATATATATATCATTGCTCCCAATGTCCACCTCCTCTATTTGGGATGATTTGTTGTCTATTCAGACATTCCACAGATGCAGGGTACATAAAGTTGATTGAGGAGATTTAATCCGCTGCTCCTGAGGCTGCTGGGGAAAATTTCCCTTTCTCTTCTTTGTTCGCTCAGCTCCCGGGGTTCAGCTTTGAATTTGGACCCGCCTCTGTGTGTAGGTCACCTGAGGGCGTCTGTTCTTCACTCAGACAGGACGGAGTTAAAGGAGCAGCTGATTCGGGGGCTCTGGTTCACTCAGGCCGGGGGGAGGGAGGGGTACGGATGTGGGGTGGACCTGTGGCAGCAGAGGCCAGTATGACATTGCACCAGCGTGAGGCGCGCCGTGCGTTCTCCTGGGGAAATTGTCCCTGGATCATGGGCCCCTGGCAGTGGTGGGCTGCACAGGTTCCCAGGAAGGACAGTGTGGATAGTGATCTGTGCTTGCACACAGGCTTCTGAGTGGCTGCAGCAGCAGCCTTAGCGTCTCATGCCCATCTCTGGGGTCCGCGCTGATAGCCGCGGCTCACACCCGTCTCTGGAGCTCCTTTAAGCGGCGCTCTGAATCCCCTCTCCTCGCGTACCAGGAAACAAAGAGGCAGGTAAAAGTCTCTTGTCTCTTTGGAAGCTCCAGCCTTTTCCCCGGACTCCCTCCTGGCTAGCTGTGGTGCACTAGCCCCCTTCAGGCTGTGTTCACGCAGCCAACCCCAGTCCTCTCCCTTGGATCCGACCGAAGCCCGAGCCTCAGCTCCCAGCCCCCACCTGTCCCTGCGGGTGAGCAGACACGCCTCTTGGGCTGGTGAGTGCTGGTTGGCAGTGAACCTCTGTGTGGGAATCTATCCGCTTTGCCCTCTGCACCCCTGTTGCTGTGCTCTCTTCTGTGGCTCTGAAGCTTTCCCCCTCTGCCACCAGCAGTCTCCGCCCATGAAGGGGATTCCTAGTGTGTGGAAACCTTTCCTCCTTCACAGCTCCCTCCCACTGGTGCAGGTCCCGTCCCTATTCTTTTGTCTCTGTTTTTCCTTTTTTCTTTGCCCTACCCAGGTATGTGGGGAGTTTCTTGCCTTTTGGAAGGTCTGAGGTCTTCTGCCAGCGTTCAGTAGGTGTTCTGTAGGAGTTGTTCCACATGTAGATGTATTTCTGATGTATTTGTGGGGAGGAAGGTGGTCTCCGCATCTTACTCTTCTGCCATCTTGAACCTCTGCCACCATTTTGTATTCCTTTTATTTCTTTCTCTTCTCTAATTGTCGTGGCTAAACCTTCCAAAATTATGTTGAATAATAGTGGTGAGAGTGGCGCCCTTGTCTTGTTCCTGATCTTAGAAGAAATGCTTTCAGTTTTTCACCATTGAGAATGATGTTGGCTGTGGGTTTTATATATGGCTTTTATTATGTTGAGATAGGTTTCCTCAATGCCAACTTTCTGGCGTTTTTTTTTTTTTTAATCATAAATGGTGTTGAATTTTGTCAAAAGCTTTTTCTACATCTACTGAGATTGTCATATGGTTTTAATCCTACAGTTGTTAATATGGTGTATCACATTGATTGATTTGCATATATTGAAGAATCCTTGCATTCCTGGGATAAACCCCACTTAATCATGGTGTATGATCCGTTTAATGTGCTGCTAGATTCTGTTTGCTAGTATTTTGTTGAGGATTTTTGCATCTATGTTCATCTGTGATATTGGCCTGTAGTTTTCTTTTTTTGTGACATCTTTGTTTGGTTTTGGTATCAGCGTGATGGTGACCTCGTAGAATGAGTTTGGGAGTGTTCCTTCCTCTGCTATATCTTGGAAGAGTTTGAGAAAGATAGACGTTAGCTCTTCTCTAAATGTTTGATAGAATTCGCCTGTGAAGCCATCTGGCCCTGGGATTTTGTTTGTTAGAAGAATTTTAACCACAGTTTCAATTTCAGTGCTAGTGATTCGTCTGTTCATATTTTCTATTCCTTCCTGGTTTGGTCTTGGAAGGTTGTACTTTTCTAAGAATTTGTCCATTTCTTCCAGGTTGTCCATTTTATTGGCATACAGTTGCTTGTAATAGTCTCTTATGATCCTTTGTATTTCTGTGATGTCACTTGTTACTTCTCCTTTTTCATTTCTGATTCTGTTGATTTGAGTCTTCTCCCTTTTTTTCCTGATGAGTCTGGCTAATGGTTTATCCATTTTTTTTATCTTCTCAAAGAACCATCTTTTAGTTTTATTTATCTTTGCTATTGTTTCCTTCTTTTCTTTTTCATTTATTTCTGATCTGATCTTTATGATTTTTTTTCCTTCTGCTAACTTTGGGTTTGTTGTTGTTGTTTTTGTTGTTCTTTCTCTAATTGCTTTAGGTGTAAGGTTAGGTTGTTTATTTTATATTTTTCTTGTTTCTTGAGGTGGATTGTATTGCCATAAACTTCCCTCTTAGAACTGCTTTTGCTGCATCCCATAGGTTTTGGGTCATCGTGTTTTCATTGTCATTTGTTTCTAGGTATTTTTTGATTTCCTCTTTGATTTCTTCAGTGATCTCTTGGTTATTTGGTAGTGTACTGTTTAGCCTCCATGTGTTTGTATTTTTTACAGTTTTTTTTTCCTGTAATTGATATCTAGTCTCATAGCATTGTGCTCAGGAAAGATGCTTGATATGATTTCAATTTTCTTAAATTTTCCAAGGATTGATTTGTGACCCAAGATATGATCTATCCTGAAGAATGTTCCGTGTGCACTTGAGAAGATAGTGTATTCTGTTGTTTTTGGATAGAATGTCCTATAAATATCAATTAAATCCATCTGGTCCAATGTGTCATTTAAAGCTTGTGTTTCCTTATTTATTTTGTGTTTGGATGATTTTCCATTGGTGTAAGTGGGGTGTTAAAATCCCCTACTATGATTGTGTTACTGTCGATTTCCCCTTTTATGGCTGTTAGTATTTGTCTTATGTATTGAGGTGCTCTCACGTTGGGGGCATAAATATTTACAGTTGTTTTATCTTCTTGGATTGATCCCTTGATCATTATGTATTGTCCTTCCTTATCTCTTGTAACAGTCTTTATTTTGAAGTCTATTTTATCTGATACAAGTATTGTTACTCCAGCTTTCTTTTGATTGCCATTTGCATGAAATATATTTTTCCATCCTTTCACTTTCAGTCCGTATGTACCCCTAGGTCTGAAGTGCATCTCTTGTAGATAGTGTATATATGGGTCTTGTTTTTGTATCCATTTGTCCAGTCTGTGTCTTTTGGTTGGAGTCTTTAATTCATTTACATTTAATGTAATTATTGATATGTATGTTCCTATTACCATTTTCTTAATTGTTCTGAGTTTGTTTTTGTAGATCTTTTTCTTCTCTTGTGTTCCCTGCCTAGAGAAGTTCCTATAGCATTTGTTGTAAAGCTGGTTTTGTGGTGCTGAATTCCCTTAACTTTTGCTTGTCTGTAAAGCTTTTGATTTCTCTGTCAAATGTGAATGAGATCCTTCCTGGGTAGAGTAATCTTGGTTGAAGGTTTTTCCCTTTCATCACTTTAAATATATCTTGCCACTCCTTTCTGGTCTGTAGAGTTTCTGCTGAAAGATCATCTGTTAACCTTATGGCGATTCCCTTTTATGTTATTTGTTGCTTTTCTCTTGCTGCTTTTAATATTTTTTTCTTTGTGTTTAATTTTTGTTAGTTTGATTAGTATGCATCTCAGCGTGTTTCTCTTTGGGTTTATCCTCTATGGGACTCTCTGCACTTCATGGACTTGATCAACTATTTCCTTTCCCATGTTGGGGAAGTTTTCAACTGTAATCTCTTCATATATTTTCTCAGACCCTTTCTTTTTTTCTTCTTCTTCTGGGACGGCTATGTTCAAACGTTGGTGCACTTAATGTTGTCCCTGAAGTCTCTAAAACTGTCCTCCATTCTCTTCATTCTTTTTTCTTTATTCTGCTCTGTGGCAGTTAATTCCACCATTCTATCTTCCAGCTTACTTATCTGTTCTTTTGCCTCAGCTATTCTGCTATTGATTCCTTCTAGAGTATTTTTAATTTCAGTTGTGTTGTTCATTACTCTTTGTTTGTTCTTTAGTTCTTCTAGGTCCTTGTTAAATGTTTCTTGTATTTTCCCTATTCTATTTCCGAGATTTTGGATCATCTTTACTATCATTACTCTGAATTCTTTTTCAGGTAGTTTGCCTATTTCCTCTTCATATTTGGTCTTTCGGGTTTTTATATTTCTCTGGCCTGCAAGATATTTCTCTCTCTTCTCATTTTTTTCTCATTTACAGTATTTGAGGTTTCCTTTCCTTAGGTTGCAGGGTAATAGTTCCTCTTGCTGCTCTTCTCTGCCCCCAGTGCTGAGGTTAGTCCAGTGGCTTGCATAGGCTTCCTGATGGGAAGGACAGGGGCCTGAGTTTTGTTGGGTGGAGCTGAGTCTTTTCCCTCTGATGAGCAGGGCCATGTTAGGTGGTGTGTTGTGGTTTGTCTGTGAACTTAGAATGAGTTTAGGTAGTCTTTGTGTTGATGGGTTGGTTTGTGTTCCTGTCTTGTTTGTTGTTTGGTATGACATGCCCAGCGCTGGGAGTCACTGGCAGTTGGGTGGAGACAGGTCTTCGATTCAGATAGAGGCCTCCGTGAGAGCCCTTGGTGATTAATCTTCCCTAGGACTGGGAATTCTCTAGTGGTCCAGCATCCTGGACTCAGTGCTCCCACCCCAAAGCTTCAGGCCTGACTTCCAGTTGAGGAACCAAGACTCTGCAAGTCACTCATCCTGGCAATAAAGGGGATTAAAATGAAAAAGATTAACAAAACCCCAGACAAATTGTAAAAAGTAAAATCAAACAAAAACAGAAACAAGGAAACACGCACACAAACAAAAGAAACAAAAACAGAACCAAATAAAACAAAAAGCAAGAGAACAACCAGACAAACAAAAGAACCCAAGAACAAAATCAAACAATTAAAAAGAAAACTGACAAAACACCAAACCAAAAAACAAACCAAAACAGCATGCCAAGTGAAGAATGAAACAAAGAAACAAAACAAACTGACAAAAATGATTTAAAAAAGAAAAAGAAAAAGAGAAAGGGGAAAGAAGACTGAATAACAGAAAAGCAATGTAGAAATAGAAATAGAAAAAAATAAAATAGAAAATATATGAAAGAAAAAAAAAGAAAAAGACAAACAAAACCCCAGAGAAATGGTAAAAACAAAATCAAAGAAACAAAGACAGAAACAAGGAAACACACACACATGCAAAAGAAACAAAAACAGAACCAAATAAAACAAAAAGCAAGAGAACAACCAGACAAATAGAAGAACTCAAAAACGAAATCAGACAATTAGGATCAAAACTAACAAAAACACAAAACCTAAAAACAAAACCAAAGCAGTGTGTCACCCGAAGAATAAAGCACGGAAACCAAACATACTGATAAAAATGATTTTAAAAAATAATAAAATAAAATAAAATAAAAATGGAAAAAACACAGGACAACAGAAAAGCAAAGTAGAAATATAAATGTAAATATATATATATATATATATATATATATATATATATATAAGAAAAAGAAGAAAAAATAAGGGAAAAGAACACAGAACAACAGAAAAGCAAAGTAAAAATAGAAATACACAAAAAATAAAAATAAAAAATGTTATAAAACACAAAGGTCCCAAAAGACTAAATAAAAAATAATAGTAAGACAAAAACAAGCAAGCAAACAAACAAAAAAGAAAGAAAAAAACAAAAAACAAAACCAAAGGCAGAACCAACAACAGAATGAATCAAAACATAATAAAATTAATAGTAATAATTATGTTTCCCTGGGGTCTCAGCTGTAAGTGTCCTTGCACACGCCATGAGCCATAGCCTACTTCTGCCTCCCCAGGAGGCCCTCCTCTGCCTCTGGGCTGGTCTCTGGACCTGCTGTGGGCCCTGTGGGGACCACGCAGACTCCCCTCTGGCCCAATTTCTGCGTGTGCTTGCCTCCAAAGTCTACAACTGCCAGAGGTAGACCGTTTTCACTTGTGGGCACACTCATTGTCTACTCAGTTATTCCATAGACACAGGGTCTATCTAGCTGATTGCAGGGATTTAATCTGCAGCTTGTACAGCTGATGTAAAGATTTTTGATCTTCTCCCTTAGTTGCCCCATCCCTGGGGTTCAGCTTTGGTTTTACCCCCACCTCTGTTTGTGGTCCACCGACAGGGGTCTGGTCCTGAGGCTGCCTTGGAGCTCTTGGGTCTGCCTCAGTGAGGACAGGGCACAGAGGTGGTCTGATTGCTTGAATCGTGGAAGCCCTGGTGGCCTCAAGTGCTCAGGGAAGCTGGCAGCCACAGGTGCTAGAAATATGGCCCTAGTGAGGGCCTTTTCTGGTGCCCGGCATAAGGCACGTGAGGGCCAGCCCTGGCTGGGCTTTTTCTGGTGCCCAGCAGCAGGTACGCAAGGGCCAGCCCTGAGAGGGCTTCTTTTATTGTCCGTCAGCAGGCGGCAGCATGTGGCAAGAGAGAGGCTACAATAGTGGCTCCTCTCCTTGTGTGTGACTCAGCAGTAGCACCCTGCTTCCATGGCAGTCCTGTCTTTCTCTGTAGGCATTCCCTGCTGTAGATTTCCTCCCTCCCATCCCCTCAGTTCATCTTCCCACATCCAAGAGCAGTTCTTGCTCTGGGCCTGTTCTCCAATCCCCACGCTCCAACTCCCAGCCCCCTTGCACACCTGTGAATACAAATCCCAGTCCGGGCCACATAGGGCTGCAGTACGGATCATCTGTGTATTTCTCACTCTGTCCTGTCTGCCACAGATCAGCCTCTTCACCCTCTTCCAACAGCCTTAAATGCTTCCCTTCCATCCCAATTGATCTCCCTGTCAGAGAGAGGGTTTCCCCATTGGAGGGGGGTTTCCTAGAAATTGGGAATCTCTCCTCTGCTTCAGCTCCCCTGCCCCAGGGTGCAGGTCCCATCCCACGCCCTCTCCTCCTCCTTCTCACTTCTTTTTTTCTCCTACTCAGTTATGCAGGGATCTTTATAGTCTTTTCTGGTGTCCAAGGTCTTCTGTTAGTGTTCAGCCAGTGTTCTGTGAGAATTTTTGCATCTATAGATGTATTCCTGATGCATCCGTGGAGAGAGATGAACTCCACGTCCTCCTACTCCTCTGCCGTCTTAACTCCCCTCTACCTTGCACTTCTTACATTAAAATTGAGAAAAAATGCAGACCGAGAACATAAAATTAATTTTAATTTGTTTCTATTTTTACATCTAACAGAATTAGAGTTCAGGTTAGGTGATCTGAAAAATATAAGGAACCAACCTTCAGTGTGTGACTCTCCAAGGAGCTAATATTAATAGAAGTCACTTTTGAATTCAGCAGGGATATTTCATTTTTCAACTGCCAATGAGTTGATCTGTGTGGCAGACAGATTGAGCTGTGAGCAGCATAGGTGTATGGTCCAATGAAGACTGCACATGCTTAGCTTGGGTATTAGGTTTTGTACTTGCTACAGATGAATTATTTTAAAGATTTTTGCAAATTTGACTCAAGGAGATTCATGCAGTAAGAATTCTTTTGCTGAGACCTTGGATGTTAAACACCTGGCTCACTGCTTCTGATACACTGTAAATATCCCAAGTGCTTATGACACAAGTATACCATGCTTTGAACATCATACTTCTTTCTTTTTCAAGAACAAGATTATTTGGTCTGCCAAACTCATGAGGGGGATTATTTCTAATAAAGGATAAAAGCAGAGAGTAAGAGTAGTTGACAATTTGCATGTGTTCAGCTCAGCTCAGTGTCTCCCATTCTTCCCCTATGCAGGCTGAACTCAATCTTTCCAGACATGTGGACCCAGAAGAAATAACACTGGACTCTAGAGAAATATGTAATTCTCAGAAAAAAAGTAGAAGCCATTAGATGAAAATGTCCTCATCTTCCATATACCAAATCTATAAAACCTTACTGCAGCAGTGCCTCTCCTCTTTCTGTCCTCTTACAATTGAGGAAGAAGTCCTTCTCAATATATATGAAAGGCCCACTCCTCTGCTTGTGCTACGAACCCCAACCCTTTTATTCTTCGAAGGGACCCACTGACTCCGTTGTTCTCTGCCCCTCCTGTACCTCCATCATCCCTTTCTTCTTTGTATTGTGGACAGGAATATTGCCTACCATTCCAGTAAACAAGGATCAAGCCATTAGCTAATACAGCTGCTCCCCACCCCCCAGGGTGCACCTTGAGGGGAATCCAGGATACAGAAAAACAAACAGGAAGCATTATGTGCTTTGGACACTGACCCTCGGTAGCTCAGATGCACATCTAAGGAATAATTTCAATGAGCCCAGATTCTTGCCTCTTCCCATACATAGAAAAGTGCTGAAATCATTAACTTGAGATGTCTGTTTTTGTGATTAGCAGTAATCTTTTGATGTCTGACTACAAGGTTTTTTTTTCAAGCAAAAACTCCTATATACATTTGCTCATTCCTTACCTCTTTGGAACAGTTCTCAGAGCTGAGAGGCTGTCTCCTGAGCATAGTTCTCACTTAGTAAGGTCCCTGAATAAAACTTAACTTGCAACTTTTAGGTTGTGCATTTTTCTTCAGTTGAGAGTTTACATTCAAAAATGCTCTAGTCTCTACCCTCTTTAAGAGAAGAAATACACTGCACATTACCACAGCACCTGTCATATTCCTTCTCTCCTCTTCACAGTCACTCTTCAAAAGGGTCTGAGTTGTCTACATATGCCCTCTCCATCTCCTCTCACTCCCATTCCCTCTTCAGTCCACCCTGAGCTGGCCTCATGATCATGATTCCACCAAAAGAGTTCTTACCAAAGGCACTAGGGGCCTCAATGTTCCTAAATCCAATGGCTACATTTTACTTCCCACTTCACATGACCTTTTGGAAGTATTTGCCATTCTTCTTGAAATGCTCTCTATTCGGGCTTCTGTGACTGCATGTTCTCCTGGCTTTATGGTTTCTCAATCTCTGCCTCTTGGGTGCACCATCTCCTCTTTCCAGCTTTACATATCAGAGTTCCTCAGGGTTTAGCCCTTGCTCTTTGTCTCTTCAAATTTTTTCCTTGGGATCTCTCTCCCTCCCAAGATGTAAAACACAACACAAATACAGAATAAGAGCTATCTCATTCATCATAATTCCCCAGCACCTACTGCCTCACACATGTAGCCTCTCTATCAACTTTGCTTAATTGTCTTGAAGCCAGAAGTTCCAGGTTCATCATGGAGAAAGGAAGAGCAAGCAACAGGGAGTAAAACACAAGGGTTAAAAGTGTAATCTTTGGAGTCAGAGCTTCATTCATAGCCCAGCTCTTGTCACTAGCTCTGTGATTTTGGACAAATTACTTATTCTTTTCCCTTATTTCTAAAATAGGGCTAAATATGATATCTATGATGGGATTTTTCTAAGAATTAAATACACACTAAAATTAAAATTTCATAAATGCATATATTTTATGCTCTCATAAGAGCGTATATTTTTACTTGTTTGTTCAATGAATAATATATATATATACCTGCACATCAAATCCAGTCCACTGCAGGTTTTTGCATGGCGAAGAATGTTTTTTACATTTTTTAAATAGTTGGGGAAAAGGAATCAGAAAAATATGTGATAGAGGCAGTATGTGGCTTGCAAAGCCTGAAACATTTACTATGTACTGAAGTCGAGTCCCCCTAAAACTGTTGCCAGAGCTGCTCCAGGTCTTTGCTCAAAAACCATCAACCAACACCCCACCCCCACCTTTAGCAGGAGTGTCGTTGCTCAAAACCTGCCAACCCTCACCACCACCACACTGCCCTTTAGCAGGAGTTAACATAAATCTTTAAGGTAAAGGGTCCAGAGATAAGAAAGGAAGCTACAGACAACAACAACAACAACAAACAGATGGAAAGAGCTGGGACCAAGATGGCAATGAATCTGACCTCCAATAGAATCTGAGTCTCATTGTATGCTGATTTTACTACATTAACATATTAAATGAACACCTACTGGTGGCCATGACCAGACATTAAGGACCAAAAATGATAAAAAGGGCACAGCACCCCACTCCCTTGAAAAAGCCCTGCCTCTTCCCCAGTAGACTAATGCATATGCCTCCTCATCATTAGCCTCACTCCTCCTCTCTTTGTCTTTACTCTCTAAAATTATATCATTTTCACCAAGGTGGGCAAGAAGTTGATCTGTAAACTTAGTTCCCACTTCTCCACTCTTTGCCCACTGAATAAAGCTTGTGCTGTGTCGATCTCCGCTTCACTTTCATTATTTGCATACTCAAATCCAAACAGAAAAAGAGCCCTCTCCCTCTGAAGCTGAAATCATATCAACACAACAGGAGAGCCTTGGCCAGGCTACGTCACCAAGCAGAGTCCATACTACTTAATTCAGAACCAAACCGAGTTCCTATGCTGAGTTTATGATTAACCTCTCTCCAAAACTTTATTCCCTTTCTTGTCCAACATCTGTTCCCCTCAAAACTGAGGAGTGATGCTGAAAACGTGGCCTCTGTGCACTGGTGCCAAATCAAATCTCAAAGACAGAGTTTGGGGTGCAGTAGAAATGAATAGCATTATTGCTCTTCCAGGCAAAAGGAGACACAGAGGGCTCATGCTCTCAAAACCTGTGTGTCCCAACCTGGGGGGATTTGGTGAGGAGTTTTATAGCAATGGTTCAAGGGTGGGGTTGCTGATAAGGAGCAGGGTGTGTGCAGGGCCTGCACTCCTTTAATCTGCTCTCAGATGGTCTTCTGATGAGCTTCTTTGGTTCTTGAGGTTATCAAACTGACTTTCACTGGAATGAAGAATGCTTCATCAAGTAGAAAACATCTTCCATTTGTAGGGAGTTTTAGTTCTGTAGAAGAGCTCAAAGATATTGTTAACTGTATCCCTTGAGGTGGAGCCAGGACCCTGCCCCAAGGCTGCACTATTGTTTCTTTGTTTTTTTCTTAAATTTATTTTATATTGGAGCATAGTTGCTTAACAATATTGTGTTAGTTTCAGGTGTACAACAAACTGATTCAGTTATACATATACATGTATCTATTCTTTTTCAAATTATTTTCCCATTTAGGTTATTGGAGAATATTGAGCAGCACTCCCTGTGCTACACAGTAGGTTCATGTGGGTTTTCTGTTTTAAATATATCAGTGTGTACATGTCAATTCCAAACTCCCAATCTATCCTTCCTTCCCACTCTTTCCCTCTGGTAACCATAAGTTCATTCTCTAAGTCTGTGAGTCTGTTTAGGTTTTGTAAAAAACTTCATTTGTGTCATTTTTTAATTCTGAATATAAGTGATATATGATATTTGTCTTTCTGTGTCTGACTTACTTCACTCAGCATGATAATCTCCAGGTCCATCCATATTGCTGCAAATGACATTATTTCATTCTTTTTAATAACTGAGTGATGTTCTATTGTATATGTGTACCACATCTTCTTTATCCATTCATCTGTCAATGGACATTTAGGTTGCTTACATGTCTTGACTATTGTAAACAGCACTGCAAAGAACATTGGGGTGCATGTATCCTTTCGAACCATGTTTTCTCCAGAAATATGCCCAGCAGTGTGATTGCTGGATCACATGGTAGCTCTATTTTTAGTTTTTAAAGGAACCTCCATACTGTTCTCTATATTGGCTGTACCAATTTACATTCCCACCAACAGTGTAGGAGGGATCCCTTTTCTCCACAACCTCTCCAGGGTTTATTGTTTATAGATTTTTTGACGATGCCCATTCTGACTGGTATGAGATGATATCTCACTGTAGTGTTGATTTGCATTTCTCTAATAATTAGCAACGTGGAGCATCTTTAAATGTGCCTCTTGGCCATCTGTATGTCTTCTCTGGAGAAATGTCTACTTAGGTCTTCTGCCCATATTTTGATTGGGTTGTTTGTTTTTTTTATATTGAGTTGCATGAGCTGTATGTAAATTTTGGAGACAAGTCTCTTGTGGGTTGCATCATTTCCAAATATTTTCTCCCATTATGTGGGTTGTCTTTTGGTTTTGTTTATGGTTTCCTTTGCTCTGAAAAAGCTTTTGAGTTTAATTAGGTCCATTTGTTTAGTTTTTTTTTAATTTCCATTACTCTAGGATTCGGCTTGGAAAAGAATCTTGTTGAGATTTGTCAGAGGGTGTTCTGCCTATATTTTCCTCCAAGAGTTGTATAGTATCCGGTCTTACATTTAGGTGTTTAATCTATTTTGAGTTTCTTTTTGTGTGTGGTGTTAAAGAATGTTCTAATTTCATTACTTTCCATGTAGCTGTCCAGTTTTCCCAGCACCACTTATTGAAGAGACTGTCTTTTCTCCATTATATTTTCTTGCCTCATTTTTCACAGATTAATTGACATTAGGTTTATTTCTGGGTTTTCTATCCTGTTCCATGGATCTATAATTCTTTGTTTATGCCAGTACCACACTGTTTTGATGTCTGTAGCTTTGTACTATAGTCTGGAGTCAGGGAGCCTAATTTCTCCAGCTCCATTTTCCTTTCTGTAGATTGCTTTGGCTATTCACGATGTTTTGTGTCTCCATACAAATTTTAAGATTTTTTGTTTTAGTTCCGTGAAAATTGACACTGGTAATTTGATAGGGATTGCATTTAATCTGTAGAGTGCCTTGGGTAGTATAGTAATTTTGACAATATTAATTATTCCAATCCAAGAACATGGTATATCTTTCCATCTGTTGTGTTATCTTTGAATTCTTTTGTCAGTGTGTTATAGTTTTCAGAGTACAGGTCTTTTGCCTCCTTAGGTAGGTTAATTCCTAGGTATTATATTCTGTTTGCAGTGATGGTAAAAGAGATTGTTTCCTTAATTTCTCTTTCTGATTTTTGTCATTAATGTATAGAAATGCAAGAGATTTCTATGCATTAATTTTTTATCCTGCAACTTTACAAAATTCATTGATGAGCTCTAGTAGTTTTCTGGTAGCATCTTTAGGATTTTTTATGTATACTATCATATGATCTGCAAACAGTGACAGTTTTACTTCTTCCTTTCCAATTTGGATTCCTGTTATTTCTTTTTCTTCTCTGATTGCCATGGCTAGGACTTCCAAAACTATGGAGAATAAAAGTGGCGAGAGTGGACATTCTTGTCTTGTTCCTGATCTTAGAGTAAATGATTTCATATTTTCACCACTGAGTATGATGTTTGCAGTGGGTTTGTCACATATGACTTTTATTATGTTGAGGTAGGTTCCCTCTATGCCCACTTTTTGGAGAGTTTTTCTCATAAATGGGTGTTGAATTTTGTCAAAACCTTTTTCTGTATCTATTGAGATGATCATATAGATTTTATTCTTCAATTTGTTAATGTGGTATATAACACCAACTGATTTGCAGATATTGAAAAATTCTTGCATCCCTGGGATAAATCCCATTTGTTCATGTTGTGTGATCTGTTTAATGTATTGCTGGTTTCAGATTGCTAGTGTTTTGTTGAGGATTGTTTTTGAGTCTATGTTCATCGGTGATATTGACCCGTAATTTTATTTTTTTGTGGTATCTTTGTCTGTTTTTGGTACCAGGGTGATGGTGGCCTCATAGAATGAGTTTGGGAGTGTTCTTTCTTCCACAATTTTTTGTAATAGTTTCAGAAGGATTGGTTTTAGCTCTTCTCTAAATCTTTGATACAATTCATCTGTGAAGCCATCTGGTCATGGACTTTGTCGGGAGTGTTTTAATTACAGTTTCAATTTCATTACATGTGACTGGTCTGTACATATTTTCTATTTCTTCTTGGTTCCATCTTGGGAGATTGTACCTTTCTAAGAATTTGTCCATTTCTTCCAGGTTGTCCATTTTATTGGCATATAGTTGCTTGAAGTAGTCTCTTATGATCCTTTGTATTTCTGTGGTGTCGGTTGTAACTTCTCCGTCTTCATTTCTAATCTTATTGATTGGAGTCCTCTCACTTTTTTTTCATGATGAGTCTGGTTAAAGTTTTATCAATTTTGTTTATCTTCTCAAAGAACCACGTTCTAGTTTCATTGATCTTTGCTATTGTTTTCTTCATATCTATTTCATTTATTTCTGCTCTAATCTTTATGATTTTTTTCTTCTACTAACTTTGGGTTTTGTTTGTTCTTTATCTAGTTGGTTTAGGTGTAATGTTAGGTTGTTTATTTGAGATTTTTCTTGTTTCTTAAGGTAAGACTGTATTGCTATAAACTTCCCTCTTAGAACTGCTTTTGCTACATTCCAAAGGTTTTGGATCATCATGTTTTCATTGGCATTTGTCTCTATGTATTTTTTTAAATTTCCTCTTTGATTTATTCAGTGACCCAGTGGTCATTTAGTAACATATGTTTTAGCCTCCACTTGTTTGTACTTTTAATAGTTTTATTCCTGTAATTGATTTCTAATCTTATAGTGTTGTGGTTGGAAAAGATGCTTGATACAATTTCAATTTTCTTAAATTTTACTGAGTCTTTGTTTGCGATCCAAGATGTGACCTATCCTGGAAAATGTTCCATGTGCACTTGAGAAGAAAGTGTATTCTGCTGCTTTCAGGTGGAATGCCCTACAGATATCAATTAAGTCTATCTGATCTAATGTGTCATTTAAGGCTTGTGTTTCCTTATTAATTTTCTCTCTGGATGATCTGTCTATTGGTGTAAGTGGGACATTAAAGTCCCTCAGTACTATTTTGTTACTGTTGATTTCTCCTTTTATGTTTGTTAGTATTTGCCTTATATATTGAGGTGCTCCTATGTTGAGTGCATATATTTACAATTGTTATATCTTCTTCTTGGATTGATCCCTTGATCTTTATGTAGTGTCCTTCCTTGTCTCTTGTAACAGTCTTTATTTTAATGTCTATTTTGTCTGATATGAGTATTGCTACTCCAGCTTTCTTTTGATCTCCATTTGCATGGAATATCTTTTTCCATCCTCTCACTCTCAGTCTATATGCGCCCCTAGATCTGAAGTGGGTCTTTTGTAGACAGCATATATACAGGTCTTGTTTTTGTATCCATTCCACCAGTCTATGTATTTTGGTTAGAGCATTTAATCCATTTACATTTAAAGTAGTTATCAATATGTATGTTCCTAATACCATTTTCTTAATTGTTTTGCATTTGTTTTTGTAGGTCTTTTTTCTTCCTTTTCTCTTTTGTTCTCTTCTCTTGTGATTTGATGACTAACTTTAGTTTTGTGTTTGGATTCCTTTTCTTTTGTATCTATTGTAGATATTCAGTTTGCGGTTACCATGAAGTTTTGATATAGTGGTCTATATATAAACAAGATTGTTTTAAGTGTATGGTCTTTTAATTTCAAATGCATTTCCAATATCCGGCATTTGTGTGCTCTTCTCACATTTGCTGGTCTTGATATCATATTTGTGTGTGGATATTTTCCTACCTTTACTTTATGTTTGCCTTTATTGGTGAGCTTTTCCATTCGTAATTCTCTTGTTTCTAGTAGTGGCCTTTTCTTTTCCACTTAGAGAAGTTCCTTTAGCATATGTTGCAAAGCTTGTCTGGTGGTGCTGAATTCTCTTAGTTTTTGCTTTTCTGTAAAGTTTTTGGTTTCTCCATCAAATCTGAATGAGAGCCTTGCTGGGTAGAGTATTCTTGGTTGTAGTTTCTTCCCTTTCATCACTTGAAATATAATGTGACACCCCCTTCAGGCCTGCAGAGTTTCTGCTGAAAAATCAGCTGATAACTTTATGGGAGTTCGCTTGTATGTTATTTGTTGCTTTCCCCTTGTTGCTTTTAATATTTTTTCTTTGTCTTTAATTTTTGTCAGTTTGATTACTACGTGTCTTGGTGTGTTCCTCCTTGTGTTTATCCTGCCTGGGACTCTCTGTGCTTCCTGGACTTGGGTGACTGTTTTCTTTCCCATGTTAGGGAACTTTTCAGCTACTATCTCCTCAAATACTTTCTCAGGTCCTTTCTCTCTCTTTTTCTTCTTCTGGGACCCCTATAATGTGAATGTTAGTGCACTTAGTGCACTTAATGTTGTTCCAGAGGTCTCTGAGACTGCCCTCATTTCTTTCATTCTTTTTCTTTATTGTGTTCCATGGCAGTGATGTCCACCTTTCTGTCTTCCAGGTCACTTATCCATTCTTCTGCCTCAGTTACTCTAATATTGATTCCTTCTCGGGCATTTTTCATTTCAGTTATTGTATTGTTCATCTCTGTTTGTTCTTTAGTTCTTCTGGGTCATTGTTGAACATTACTTGCATCTTCTCAATCTGCACCTCCATTCTCTTTCTGAGATCTTGGATCATCTTCACTATCATTAGTCTGAGTTCTTTCCTGGTAGATTGCCAATTTCTACTTCACTTAGTTGTTCTTCTTTATATTGTTCCTCTTTCTGGGTCATATTCTTCTGCCATCTCATTTTGTCTAACTTCTGTGATTGCAGTTTCCAATCCACTGGCTGCAGGATTGTAGTTCTTCTTGCTTCTGCTTTCTGCCGTCTGGTGGATGAGGCTGTCTGATGGGTGGAGCTGGGCCTTGTCCCTCTGATGGGTAGAGCCATGCTCGGGGAGACTTTAAGCAGCCTGTCTGCTGATGGGTGGGGCTGTGTTCCCACCTTGTTGGTTGTTTGGCCTGAGGCATCCCAACACTGGAGCCTACAGGCTGTTGGGTAGGGCTAGGTTTTGGGGGGAAAGGGTGGCCTCTGGGAGGGCTCACCCTGATGAGCACTCACCAGAACTGCCACTGCCAGTGTTTTTCTCTTCTCAGTAAGCCACAGCCACCTCTCTGCCTCTGCAGGAGACCCTCCAATACTAGCAGGTTGGTCTGACACAGTCTCTTATGAGTTCACTGGTTTTTCCCTGGGTCCTGGTGTGCATGGGACCTTGTGGGTGCCCTCCAAGTGTGGCAGTGGAATTCCTGTGATCAAACCCTGCTGGCCTTCAAAGCCAGGTTCTCTGGGGGCTCCTCCTCCCATTGCCAGACCCCCAGTCTGGGAAGCCTGACGTGGGGCTCAGGACTTTCACTCCTGTGGGAGAACTTCTCTGGTATAATTATCTTGCAGTTTGTGTGTCACCCACCCAGCGGGTATGGGATTTTATTTTATCATGATTGCACTCCTCCTACCAACTCATTGTGGCTTCTTCTTTGTCCTTGGATATAGTGTATCCTTTTTGGTAGGTTCCAGTGATTTTTTTGTTGTTAATGCTGGTGTTCAGCAGTTAGTTGTGATTCTGGTGTTTTTGTAAGAAGGGGTGAGCTCACGTCCTTCTACTCAGCCATCTTACCAGCCAAGGCACTATTTTTTCTTGATTGCTCCCCGCTGTCTCTGCATCCCCTCCTTTCCCTGATCAACAACTGTTTGAACTTGCCCTTTGGAACTCAGGGAAGGTCATGGAAGCTGAAATCTATTCACTACAAACAAGAAACGGGGGACACAAAAAGGCTTCTGTGCTCAGGAGCCCCCACAGTGTCCTGCTAGGTTTCAGGAGTATCAAAGAAAATGGGAGATTGAAACCAAAGACCGTGTGGTCCCTTCCCAAGTACAAAAGCCTTTCTGTGTCCCCCATTTCTTGTTTGTAGGAAGGTTTCAGCCTCCTAGACCTTCCCTCAGTTCCTGTTTTTGACACACCCATACAATATCCATTCTCCCTTCTTTGGACAAATCTGCCATAATTTTTCTGTAGGAAATCACCATCCCCACTCAGTCCACAAATGTCTGGTGAAACTGACACCACCCTTAGCTGCAGGAGAGAGCATGAGACACAGGAATGGTCAGCCAATGAATAACATTCCATGGCCATGGCAATTGGTTAAAGGAGAGGCACATGACCCAGTCAGAGCCAAAGAAAGAGAGGCAATGAGACTTTACTGTGCCCTTTGGGAAGAGAGGCATGCTCTCTTTTCCACCAGGCTTGAACCTGAAACAATGAGGGATTTAAGCCACAAGCATTCATCTTGCCATTAGTGGAGTTTGATTGTTGTTGAACCCAAGTTCGTGTACATAATGCACAATGAAGCCAAAACCAAAACATTGAAAAGGAGCAAGGTGAGGGAGAGGAGTCACAGGATGAATGATCAGCTTGTGCACAATTCTCTGACTGATTGATGGTGAGGTAACAGGGTGGTGTTACAGGGGTTAACATTATCATTCTTCAGGCTCCAGCTGGTCTAGGGGCTATGTGCTCATGGTCATCAAGTAGTTAACTTCTTCCATTTGGTGGGGGTTTTAATATCTGTTAAACAACTCAGAAATGTGCATCAGATACTGTTATCTATGTACTTCAGAGGGGAAGTAAAGATTATGTGACTGCCATATGGCTGATTTACTGTTTAAATTGTTACCAGTTGAACTGGTCCAACTGATATTTTTGCCACTACATGTTCACATCCTTTCAATCATTAATTTTTGAGTCAGGTTTTGTGAGTTAGGGGAGGTCTTGGAGACTACAGTTTTTCCACAAAAAAAGGTAGACAGAGGACATGGGAGGAAGGGTCTGTCCCAGGAAAGCCCCTTAGGGTCTTCCTCAGTTACATGATCATGTAGCCAAACAGAAAAGAATAGTCAAGAAGTGGAGATAAACCGAGTCCAGTGACACTTTTTGAGCCTCTGAATCAAGAGTTCGCCTGACTGTATACTCTTTTTGGTCATTGTGTGACTCAGCATATTCCCTCTTCTGCCCAAACCAGGTTGAGTTAGAGTTGTTTGGTTTAGAAGGAGTGGAAAATCTAGCCGATGAACCTGTCTAGTTCATTCCTCTTCATTTTGTGCTTTAAACCAGCTACCTAAATAATTGGAAGAAGTGGCTTTTGATGAAACACCACCAAGAAGCATTCTTTCACTCCAGAAAAATGACATAGAAACTGTCATGTCAGAGATTCCAAGTCTGCAAGAGGCCAGCTGTAGGATCTCTAGAGACAGAACTACAGAATTTTAAAGACAGATGTGACCTTAGAGAGGACCATATATTTAAGGGTCACAAATCCAAAAACATGCAGGCCAGGACGGAAACATGAATGAGTGAAGAGGTCAGAAGTGAGAAGAGCAGCGGCACAAATGCAATGAAAAATGGCTAATGACACTCAACCTCAGGCGCCAGGAACAGGAGGGCGTGGTGGGCACTGAGCTTCACTGGAGGCCCTACCTACACTAGTAGCCTCTACTCAGCATCAACTGACCCTAGCATATGGGAACGGAGGTTCAAGATGCAAGATTTTATGTGAAATCTTTCTGTCTTTAAAAGTTGCCAAATACTTTGATTTTTAAAAACTGTGTGACACAAGCATAACATGTAGTATGGACACACTCAGCCTGTAAATTGCCAAATTATACACTGTGCAGATGGGGGCAAGGTATTGGTAAGGGAGCAAACTAAACCCAAAAATGGGCAATCCAACTGCTAGCAAGAGGTAAAGACTGAAACTGAGAAGACATGTGTAGAGGCCTTCCCGGTGACAGGACCCCTAGTGTGTCCTCTGCTTACTGATGATCAGGAAAAACTGGGACTATACTAAGGCTTCCTAGGCCTTCCGTGAGTAGAAAGAAATGAACTAGCCCTAGCGGTTGATGGGAAAACCTGAGGAATGCAGAAACAAAGATAGGACAGTCAGGTAGAGAAATAACTGTAACTTAAACAATAAATCAGCCCCAAGGACTCCCAGTTCTGTCTCAAAGGTAAAGTCTAATCCACATTCTTCAGTTGTTTCCCAGAAATCAGAACCCAACCAGATGAAGAGTTGGTGACGGTGAGCACATAGCCCCCAGACCAGCTGGAGCCTGAAGGTTGATAATGCTGACTCCTGTGGCTTCACCTGGTTACCTCACCACCCACCAATCAGAAAATTGTGCATGAGCTGAACACATTCCCCACAACCCTCTCCCTCACTTTGCCTTTAAAACCCCTTCCCTGAAAGTCACTGGGGAGTCTTTTAAGCATTAGCTGCTTGTTCTTGCTTGGCACTCAGAAATAAGTGCTGTACTTTCGTTCAACACAACCTGGTGTTAACAGATTGGCTTTTCTGTGTGTCTGGCAAGCAGACCCAAGTTTGGCTCAGTAACAAGACTAGTCTCAAATTCCAGTCTCCTGATTTGTTCCCCTGTACTGAACAAACTGAAGGTCACACTTTAATAAAATTAACCCTTCATACCTGGAGAGCAATGCCAGTTTGCATAGCATTTTCACATAGGTGAAATGTAATCCCTACAGTAACCCCTGGAATGTAGGTATTATTCCTATTTCTACTTTACAGATAAGGAAACTGAAGTTCCTGGAGGTTGAGTGACTTTCCTGAAGTTGAGTAGAAAAGTCAGAACTTGTACTCCCAGGACTTAACACATCATCTTTCCTTCCAACTCTAACCAGCTTTTCCTCCTAAGTCCCAGATCTCAGTAAAACGTAGCACCAGTCTTCCTCCCAACTCTCATGCCACACACACACACACACACACACACACACACACACACACACACACACACACAGTCCCCAGATGCTCTGATTCTGCTTTCTAAACTTCTCTCTGATCTCTCTTTTCTCTCCATCTCCACTGCCAGTTGCCATGATCCCACACCTGGATTACCTACCACATCAGGCTCCCTAGCCTCATCTTTTCCCTCTGCAGTCCACTCTCTACACCACAGCCAAAGGGAGCTCCCTAAAATGCTATTCCAGCCTTAGGCTTGCACTATCTTGCCTTGTCATCAGCTTCCATCTTTCAGAGCACTGAGAAGTCTTACAAATAACGGATTTGTCACTGCATTCCTAGGGCCCTGTACCCAGCTCACAGTAGATGCTCAGTGGATGTGGAGGAAAAGGAGGAAAAGAGAAGGGAGGAAAATGGAGAAGAAGAGTAGGAGAAAGAGAAAGAAGAGGGGATAAAATTCCCAGATTTTTAGGGGAAGTGAGTTTAGAGATCACCTAGTCTCACCTCCATATTTCACAGATGAAGAAACAAGGTCTAAAAAGAAAAGAGCTCTTTTTAAAGTTCATACAGGTTATAAGCGGGGGAACCAGTGTCAAATTTAGATCTTCTCAAGCCCCATTCCTGGTACTGTTAAAAAATCATGCATCTAAATGAAGGCTTCAACCTCCTCAAAGATTGGGCATAATTACCTGCTATTTCCAAACAAAGCCATCATGAGAGCATCGGATACTAATTGTAAAGGCCTCAGTACCACCCTGGGTAAAAATGATATGTTAGCCTTAAGACAAGACTGGACATTCAGTAAACACTTGATCATTTGCCTCTGATTTTAAAACAAGCGATACAGCATTATCACATCTCAACTGGTACCTGTTCACAGACAAACAGGCATGGATGACCTTGGTTCTCTTCAAGCTACCCTTCCCAGGGATTAAAACTTCTAATTAACTTTTATCTGATCATTATTTAATCAGTAAAAAATCCAAAAGTAGCTCCTTTGTGTTCATTAAGCCATCCAGTTTGCAGAAACATCCAAAACAGATTTTTGTTTTCTTGAGATGTCCAGGTCCAGAGAGGGATTTATTTTCACTATGAAACATGACATTCCATTTGGTCCTAATTCTTTGGCACTATAATCTTTTGGATACATTATACTGAATATTTTTGTCGCAGGTGGTTATATAATAGCAACATTGGAGGCTGGTGTTTAATTAGTCATGAAAAATTGTGTCCAGCTCAGGAAATGAAAATCATCAATCCTTGGAATTGTTGCCAGATACTTTTATTACCTTCCTAGACATTTGGAGGCTGGGAATCTGCTCTAAGAGTTAATGAAAAGGCAGAGAGGCAAAAAAGGATGATTTCCTCTCCCATGGAGGTACTCTGGCTCTTCTCCATCTCTTGGAATATGTAGAGCTACTATTTTTAAAAATACAGTAACCGGAATCCAAAGACGGCAGGCTAGGTTTGCACACAGTTGAAGGAAGGTTTTCCCTGGGGTGCACCTACATTGTTATTTAATTCTCTATGACCACAGCTGCCTGCTGTTTTCACTCTGCATAATGCCAAGAAAAGATGAGTTTATATGTGGAAAAGCATAGTGGGAAACTAAGCACCAGTTTCCAGCTTTGAACCCTGGGTTCAAGTCTTGGCTCTGCCTCTGATTGGCAAGTTATTTAATCTCATGGAATATTAAAAGGTCCAATAAGTAACATATGTAAAGCTTATTCAAATAAACCTGACCAGGACAAATGCACCTCCCCTTAGAAACCTTATGAAAGATGTCATTTATGGGTTTTTCTGGGTTAATATTTGATTAATGTCTGTCTATATAGCAGATATCGTCAATGCCCTACTCATATCCCTCTGATCCTATCATTTTAGGGGACTCAGTCAATTTCTGTATCTGGTTCTGAGAGCTCTTCTTGGAACCCTGGAAGGCTACTGTCTAGCAGGGTAAAGTGCTAAGTAATTAACAGCTTCTGGCAGCAGTTGATCCTCTGGAGTTGGGATATAAATACCCCAACTCCTTTCCCCCTTGGGAGGGATACCCCTGAAGTGTGTGTTTTGATATTTTCTCAGTCTCCCATGGGTTTAAGCTTAATAGGACGCCCTTTGCTGACCACCTTCCCTTGCCTGTATCACTTCTCCACTTCTCTACCTGTTTCCTGCGCCTCCCAAATGAACTACTGGCACTAAAATCCTTGTCTCAGGATCTGCTTCTGAGACATCCCAGGCTAAGACATCCTAAGACTGTAAGCCTATGATGACTCTAGATGATTTTCTCACCACTATGTCTGGTAATAGTCACTCAGTGAATAACTGAGGGGAAAGGGACTGTAAGAGAGCAAATTTATCACTCCAAAATGTCTCTTTGGCATGCGGATTATTTTGAGCTGAAAACAGTCAAAGCCCAAAAGACCCAAGAAGAAATGTTGACCTTCCCCCTTAGCTACATAAAGAATTTAGATATAGGGCTTATTACAGGAATAGAGCTATCACCGGAGATAACTGTAGTATAAACCAGGTGTGGTAGACAGGAAGGAGTCTAGAAAGTCTGTTAAAATTCCTCTCCGTGTCCCATCTTCTCTGCATGGCCCAGCAAACACTTGTTTACAAACATTTGCTTTTCCATGTGAATTGCCTTCCTCTCCTTTGAAGTCTCAAACCCCTACCCCCAACACCCTCTTTTGTCTTTAGCTGAAGATGGCATTTAGGTGAAGGTTCCAGACATTTTGCAAGTTATTCAGTTTTCCTGGCTCTCTCCCATGTACACATGCTGTTAAACTTTGGTTTTTCTCTTGTTAATCTGTCTCATATCAATTTTATTCTTAAACCAGCCAGAAGAACCCAGAAGTGTAGAGGAAAATTTTTCCTCCCCAAAGCAGAAAAACATTTATTATTATTACTGTTGTTGATGTTGTTATTTGATATAAAACATAGGACCCACTTTTCGCTGAGCAAATTCAGCAACATATCTGATTCCTGGACAAAATCAGGTTTGGGACTCCTGTTTTTCACTTACAAAAAAATGAGAAAAGACTTGGGAATTGGAGTCTTTGAGGAAAGGCTGCTCAGTAAGAGGTAACATCTGCCCTGTTCTGATGTCTGAGTTAGGACTCCAAAGGCAGAGATGCAAGTCTTTAGTGTGAAATCCTCCAAGGTTGTCAGCTCTGCAAGAGACACTTAACAAGACTTCAGAAAGCAGTGACCTTGGCCAGCACACAGTCTCAAGGAGGTAATTCAGAATTCGAGCCAAATCAACAAGCCACTATTGAGGCTGAAAGTGGGAGAAGCTGTAGATATAGTTTGTGGCATAAAGGACAGTCATGTCACCTCTGGAAAAAGTACAAGTCAAGTCAGTATGTCACCTCCCACTGTTAGCTATGCAGAGATTCTAATGAAACATTCTTGGGATTAATCCACACCAAAGGCCTGCTTCACCCAGCTCCTGACAAGGGGTAATTTATCACTTAAAAATATGTCATCGACTTTAATAGGCTTCAAATATCACCTTAAAATTACTGACTCCTTACAAGGTCTGGTTTTTCAGTACAGCTCTTACTTGCCTGCACAATTTGCCTCCTTCAGGAGTGGGACTGGAGAGTAAGAGAAAGCCCTCAAGCTTCAGGGCTATAAAATACCTTATTAGACAAAGAATCACAAAATCAAATATCTATAGTAGCCAGCAGGGAGTGTGAATGAATGAAGTGACTGGTAAGGCTCTGTCAGGACCTGGAGAGGATCTGCTGGTTTCAAGGAAGCAACTATTTTTCTTTTTTCTTTCTTTTTTTTTTTTTTTAAATATCTTTATTGGAGTATAATTGCTTTATAATGTTGTGTTAGTTTCTGTTGAACAACAAAGTGAATCAGCTATACATATGCATATATCCCCACATCCCCTCCCTCTTCAGCCTCCCTCCCATCCTGCTTATCCCACCCCTCTAGGTCATCACAAAGTATCAAGATGATCTCCAGGTGCTATGCAGCAGCTTCCCACTAGCCATCCATATTACATTTGGTAGTGTATAGATGTCAATGCTACAATCTCACTTCGTCCCAGCTTCCCCATGCCCCCCTGTGTCCTCAGGGCCGTTCTCTACATCTGTGGCTTTATTCCTGCCCTGAAACTAGGTTCATCAGTACTGTTTTTTTGATTCCATATATGTTCATTAGCATATGGTATTTGTTTTTCTCTTTCTGACATACTTCACTCTGTATGACAGACTCTAGGTCCATCCATCTCATTACAAATAACTCAATTTCATTCCTTTTTATGGCTGAGTAATATTCCATTGTATATAAGTGTTACATCTTCTTTATCCATTCATCTGTTGATGGACACTTAGGTTGTTTCCATGTCCTGGCAATTGTAAATAGTGCTGCAATGAATATTGTGGTACATGGCTCTTTTTGAATTATGGTTTTCTCAGGGTATATGCCCAGTAGTGGGATTGCTGGGTCATATGGTAGTTCTATTTTTAGTTTTTTAAGGAACCTCCATACTGCTCTCCATAGTGGCTGTATCAATTTATATTCCCATCAACAGTGCAAGAGGGTTCCCTTTTCTCCACACCCTCTCCAGCATTGATTGTTTGCAGATGTTTTGATGATGGTCATTCTGACCAGTGTGAGGTGATACCTCATTGTGGTTTTGATTTGCATTTCTCTAATGATTAGTGATGTTGAGCATCTTTTCATGTGTTTGTTGGCAATCTGTATGTCTTCTTTGGAGAAATGTCTATTTAGGTCTTCTGCCCATTTTTGGATTGGGTTGTTTGTTTTACTGATATTGAGCTGTGTAAGCTGTTTGTATATTTTGGAGAGTAATTCTTTGTCAGTGGCTTCATTTGCAAATATTTTCTCCCATTTTGAGGGTTGTCTTTTCATCTTGTTTATGGTTTCCTTTGCTGTGCAAAAGTTTTTAAGTTTCATTAGGTCCCATTTGTTTATGTTTTATTTTATTTCCATTACTCTAGGAGGTGGGTCAAAAAAGATGTTGCTGTGATTTATGTCTTTTGAAACTGTGATTAAAAATCTTCCAATAAACAAAAGCCCAGGACCAGATGGCTTCACAGGCAAATTCTATCAAATATTTAGAGAAGAGCTAACACCTATACTTCTCAAACTCTTCCAAAATATAGCAGAGGAAGGAACACTCCCAAACTCATTCTACAAGGCCATAATCACACTGATACCAAAACCAGACAAACAGGACACAAAAAAAGAAAACTACAGACCAGTATCACTGATGAACATAGATGCAATTATCCTCAACAAAATACTAGCAAACAGAATCCAACAGCACATTAAAAGGATCATACAACATGATCAAGTGGGATTTATACCAGGGATGCAAGGATTCTTCAATATACGGAAATCAATCAATGTGATACACCATATTAACAAACTGAAGGATAAAAACCATATGATAATCTCATTAGATGGAGAAAAATCTTTTGACAAAATTCAACACCCATTTATGATAAAAACTCTCAGAAAGTAGGCATAGAGGGAATTAACCTCAACATAATAAAGACCATATATGACAAACCCACAGCCAACATCATTGTCAATGGTGAAAAACTGAAAGCATTTTCTCTAAAATCAAGAAGAAGACAAGGATGTCCACTCTCACCACTATTATTGAACATAGTTCTGGAAGTTTTAGCCACAGCAATCAGAGAAGAAAAAGAAATAAAAGGGTTCCAAATCAGAAAAGAAGAAGTAAAACTGTCACTGTTTGTAGGTGACATGATACTATACAAAGAGAATCCTAAAGATGCTACCAGAAAACTACTAGAGCTAATCAATGAATTTGGTAAAGTAGCAGGATACAAAATTAATGCACAGAAATCTCTTGCATTCCTATACACTAATGTTGAAAAATCTGAAAGAGAAATTAAGGAAACACTCCCATTTACCATTGCAACAAAAAGAATAATATACCTAGGAATAAACCTACCTAAGGAGACAAAAGACCTGTATGCAGAAAACTATAAGACACTGATGAAACAAATTAAAGATGATACAAACAGTTGGAGAGATACACCATGTTCTTGGATTGGAAGAATCAACATTGTGAAAATGACTATACTACTCAAAGCAATCTACAGATTCAATGTAATACCTATCAAACTACCAATGGCATTTTTCACAGAACTAGAACAAAAAATTTCACAGTTTGCATGGAAACACAAAAGACCCTGAATAGCCAAAGCAATATTGAGAAAGAAAAATGGAGCTGAAAGAAGCAGGTGCCCTGACTTCAGACTATACTACAAAGCTACAGTAATCAAGATGGTATGGTACTGGCACAAAAACAGAAATATAGATCAATGGAACAGGACAGAAAGCCAGAGATAAAGCCACGCACATAAGGTCACCCTATCTTTGCTAAAGGAAGCAAGAATATACAGTGGAGAAAAGACAGCCTCTTCACTAACTGTGCTGGGAAAACTGGACAGCTACATGTAAAAGAATGAAATTAGGACACTTCCTAACACCATACACAAAAAATAAACTCAAAATGGATTAAAGACCTAAATGTAAGACCAGACACTATAAAACTCTTAGAGGAAAACATAGGCAGAACACTCTATGACATATATCACAGCAAGATCCTTTTTGACCCACCTCCTAGAGAAATGGAAATGAAAAGAAAAATAAACAAATGGGACCTAATGAAACTTAAAAACTTTTGCACAGCAAAGGAAACCATAAACAAGACGAAAAGACAACCCTCAAAATGGGAGAAAATATTTGCAAATGAAGCCACTGACAAAGGATTAATCTCCAAAATATACAAGCAGCCCTTGCAGCTCAATATCAATAAAACAAACAACACAATCCAAAAATGGGCAGAAGACCTAAATAGACATTTCTCCAAAGAAGATATACAGATTGCCAACAAACACATGAAAGGATGCTCAACATCATTAATCATTAGAGAAATACAAATCAAAACTACAATGAGGTGTCACCTCACACCGGTCAGAATGGCTATCATCAAAAAATCTACAAACAATAAATGCTGGTGAGTGTGTGGAGAAAAGGGAACCCTCTTGCACTGTTGGTGGGAATGCAAATTGATAGAACCACTATGGAGAACAGTATGCAGGTTCCTTTAGAAACTAAAAATAGAACTACCATACGACCCAACAATCCCACTACTGGATATATATGCTGAGAAAACCATAATTCAGAAAGAGTCATGTAGCACAAAGTTCATTGCAGCACTATACAATAGCCAGGATATGGCAACAACCTAAGTGTCCATCAACAGATGAATGGATAAAGAAGATGCGGCACATATATACAATGGAATGTTACTCTGCCATAAAAAGAAACAAAATTGAATTATTTGTAATGAGGTGGATGGACCTAGAGTCTGTCATACAGAGTGAAGTTAAGTCAGAAAAGGAAAATCAGATACCGTACGCTAACACATATATATGGAATCTAAAAAAAAGTTTATGATGAACCTAGGGAAGAAAGACGCAGACGTAGAGAATGGACTTGAGGCCATTGAGGGAGGGGGAAGGGTAAGCTGGGACGAAGTGAGAGAGTAGCATTGACATATATACACTACCAAATGTAAAATAGATAGCTAGTGGGAAGCAGCTGCGTCACACGGGGAGATCAGCTCGGTGCTTTGTGACCACCTAGAAGGGTGGGATAGGGAGCGTGGGAGGGAAGTTCAAGAGGGAGGGGATATGGGGATATATGTATACATATAGGTGATTCACTTTGTTATACAGCAGAAACTAAAAAAAAATAGTGTAAAGCAATTATACTCCAATAAAGATGTTTTAAAAAAAAAAAAGATTGCTTTGGCTATCGAGGTCTTTTGTGTTTCCATAAATTGTAAAATTTTTGTTCTACTTCTGTGAAAAATGCCATTGGTAATTTGATAGGGATTCCATTGAATCTGTAGAT
Source organism: Eubalaena glacialis (assembly GCF_028564815.1). NCBI lineage: Eukaryota > Metazoa > Chordata > Mammalia > Artiodactyla > Balaenidae > Eubalaena > Eubalaena glacialis. The sequence continues at coordinate 37,910,802 of NC_083733.1, read as the reverse complement.
TGCTTTGGGTAGTATAGTCATTTTCACAATGTTCTTTCTTCCAATCCAAGAACATGGTATATCCTTCCATCTGTTTGTATCGTGTTTGATTTCTTTCATCACCGTCTTATAGTTTTCTGCATACAAATCACTGTTTGCAGATGACATGACACTATACACAGAAAATCCTAAACATGCCACCAGAAAACTACTAGAGCTAATCAATGAATTCAGTAAAGTAGCAGGTTACAAAATTAATGCACAGAAATCTCTTGCATTCCTATACACTAACAACGAAAAATCAGAAAGAGAATTCAAGGAAACACTCCCATTTACCATTGCAACAAAAAGAATAAAATACCTAGGAATAAACCTACTTAAGGGACAAAAGACCTTTATGAAGGAAACAACTACTTTTCAATCACAAGTAATTGTTGCCAGGCAGAAGATCACATCCAGTGTGACCGGAATTTTTTTTTTCAAGAGAAGCTGTATGTCCAGTTTATAAGCGAAAATTCCCCTGTTCTGAAATATTGATAATTGATTTAACATTTTTAAAATAATAAAACCAAATAATAATAAATAATAATAACAAAATCATTATACTAGTTATGCTGGTCACCTGGTTCTCAGAAGCACTGCTGTAGGGGTTGTTTAGGTACTGAAATCTTCCTACTTAAATTGGTAAGCAGTCATTATCTCCAAATAATAATAAAGGCCCTCCAAATGACCCCCACCACTACCCTGGCACCTCCAGCCTGCCAAGGACCTGTCAAATTGTTGCATCATCCAGTAACTTAACCAACAGATCACCTGAAAGATCCTGGCTAGAATCTTCATGGATTGGTCAGCGCCTGCAGTACACTTGTGAAGTATTTTTAATATCACCTCTGTGTACCGAAAAAAACATGTATGTCTGGATCCTACAGGAAACTAATTTGGAACCTTTGATTTATTATAATTTCCCTTATTTGATAGTTAGGGAGACAAAGGCCAACACAGAAGAATGTACATGATTGAAGTCATGAAGCAAGTCACTGACAGAGTCCTGATAGGAACCCAGGACTCCAAGATCATAGGCCAGGGCTCTGTCCTCTTTATCAATGGCTAGCAAACCTCCACAGATTTCTTCCCTCTAATCCACCCCCACCAAAACTCTGGAGTGAGCCCAGGCATGAGTATTTTTTTTCAAAACTCCTTAGAAAAATCTGATGATTAGTAGATCTGCAAGCACTGTTACAAACCATGCCATTGGCACACCAGTAAACTTTAGCCACCCAGCTTCCTCTGTGGGAGAAATTTGCAAAGAAGGTTGAAATTTCTATGAAGGTATTGTTTAAATAATTCTTATCAGAATCTCACATAGAAGATATACGTATATATGTTGGGAGAGCAAAACAGTTTTTCACTAAGCTCCTGAATTCTGTCTTACTGTTGTACTAAAAGGAGAAAATAAAAGGAGAAAAATTTCAAAGATTGATAATGATTGAGCAGTAGATGAATGGGGATAACACGATCACCAACATTGGAACAGGACAGGACAGATCAATTTCAGCTCTATCACTTACTGATTGTATAGCCTCAGACATCTCATGTAAAGTTTCTGGGTCTCAAATTCTCTATCCATCAAATGGAGACAGAAATGCCTATCAGGCAAAATAATTACAGATTTCAGAGATAAGTCAGTCAATTCTGGATGACCCTGGCAGTGAGTTCAGGGAGAGCAGGAGCCTCTTCCAGAGAACCAGGTAAATGTGCAGCTTCTGTTCTGCCCACAGGGATGGCAGTACAGCCTTATCGGCCCCTGCCCAGCACCCAAACCCAGCCACAAAGGGAAGGACAGCCCAGGCTTATGTGGTACCTTAACCACTTCTGATGCTCATACCGATGAGTCCAGCTCAGGTGTCAATAATTGACTCTGTGGTTTTGTTAACGGTGAGTTGGAGTTATCCATGAATGTCTACTGGCATACTATTTGTAACTGTAGAGCTGATCTTAGTAATTAGGTACTTTGCACAGGGCCTGACATACAGAGGCATCCATCATGACCACAATAATGATTATAAGGTATGGCATAGTGGTTCAGAATTCCACTCTAGAGCCAGACAGACCAAGATGCAGCTATGTGACTTTGGACATTATTTCTAAATGTCTCTAAGTCTCAAATTCATCAACAGTGAAATGAAAGTAATAACAGTATCTCCTGCATTACATTATTACAAGAATTAAATGAGCTAATACAGGAAAAGGTTTAGCATAGTGCCTGGTATATAATAGATATTCAGTAAACATTCCTCTTGGTGATAACACCGTTAATGTTAGTACAGTATTAATTTCACAATGCAACCTCAAGTTTGGGGGAGCCTTGACAATAACATGTAAGATTTGATGCTGGGTCTACTAGCCCCCATGGCTCATTGAAAGGTCAGGCCTAAGCCCACAGCTTGGCCCACACAGAGCAGTGTCCCATCTGGTCCCATGTAGTGCACACAAGTACTGAGGAATTTAGGAGGCCTTTTCAAGTCCCTGAGTTCAGCAGAGGAATATTTGCACCCCAGCCTCAGGCCATAGCCACCAATAGGCTTCCCCAGTTTTAAAACTCTCTGCCAGAAAGACTGCTGGAAACCCATCCACGCACAGTGAGCTTTGCTCCTGGGACTCAGCTGAGAGAGGCCAAGGAGGAATACTCAGAGATCTCAAGCTTCTGGTGGCCCAGAAGAATCCAGGAAATATCATCTGTGGGTCCCAGATCTCTACTCACTTCTGGACAGAGCCACACAGCAGGTTACTTATGCAGGCAGGCAACCAACTCAGGATTCCAAGACAGACAGATTTCACGTTATTTGACCTAAATGTCTAATCTTCTTTGAGTGCTCCAGGATGCAGCATAGGGCCCACCATCAAGGAGATGAGTTTCCAGAGAGAACACCTGGATTCAAAGCCCAGCTCCACCACATTCTCAGTGTGTCATTGTAAGGATCAGAAACACGTGATTGTGTAAAATGCTATAGAGTGTAGATCAGAGTAATTACTGTTAACATTCATTATCATTTCACAGGCTATGGGTTTTTCGTCACAACATTCAGTGTGCAAAAATGTAACTTTCTATAACTGAATTCAATTTTTTGGTTAAGTTCCCTTTTTTCAAGTATATAAACTTAATCTAGTTACCTCCAAGTAAACTCATTCTCTCCCAGCTAAAGGCAGAAATTTCAGGTTAGAAGTCAGTATTTTCTACTCCCCGCCTCTTCTCCTGTATGGGGGATCTCAGACAGCACAGGGAGGAGGTGAGGGACATGGTGGTGTTCTCTTGAATCTCAGCATCAGGGAGGTATTGGGGCCACAGTCACTCTGACATCAACATGGCTCCTTCAAACCAAAAGCCATCTCCTGGCCATTCCCAAACTTAGATACAAAAAAACTTTTGGCTGCTTTCCCTTGCCACTAATGAGGGGCTGTCTCAGGCTCTTTGGTATCCAGACTCATACAACACCATTCATTTGCTGCCACTGCCAAGAATTACTGCACTGGACTGGGGTAGAGATGCTTTGGGGCTCCCTGGACACATCTGGGAAATGAGCTTAACTCCCCTCTGAAACAGGTCCCTCCAAACCTATTGGGGGACTTGACAGTCACCAGCCAGCTTCAAGGCTCACCTGGGGCATAGAGTCAAGAACCAAATAGATTCTGTCCCTGCCCTTATGGAGGTAGTGACAGAAAACAAGCAACACACAACTGAACAAATATGGGATTACAAATTGAGAAACTGTTATAAAGATAACAAATAGAAGGCAATGGTAGAAGAAAACAGGGTGGGGAGAGTTGGGGAACCTGTTTATAAAAAGCGATAAGGATGAGGGGAGGCTATCTGAGGAGGTGATAAATAAGCTGAAACCTGAAGGACAGGAAAGAACCCACCATATACAAATTCAGATTAGAGAGAGGGATGGGTTGGACATTCCAGGCAGAGAAAACAGCATGTGGGGAAAAGGCCCTTAGCAACACCTGAGCTGGTTGTTGTCTTGGAACACAGAGTCGGCAGGCTGGAACACAACCAACAGGGAGGAAGTGAGCAAGGTCTGAAGGTCATGGTGAAGAGTTAGAATTTATCTTAAGTGAAATGTGAAGTCATAGAAACATTCATCTAAATTTTTATTTTGTTTTTATCATTAAAGGATTTTAATTAAAGATGAGATGGATTTTTTTCTCCTAAAATATTATGTTAGCAATAGTTCCCAACAGAGACAGTACAGCTACACCCAGGAGATATTTGGAAACATGTAGGGACATTTTTTGTTGTCACAGTGATTTGAGTACACTACTGGCATTTAGGGAGATCCAAAGATGCTAAACATCCTGCAATATACAGGACAGTCCTGCGCAATGAAAAATTGCCCCACCACAAGACCTGGTGTTCCCGGTGACATTCACTAGGATCTGGCAGCTGTGTGGAGGCAAAAGTGGTAGGAGGACAAGACCGGTGGTGGAGGGAGTTCCCTGGCAGTCCAGTGGACTCTGCACTTCCACTGCAGGGGGCACATGTTCAGTCCCTGGTCTGGGAACAAAGATCTCACATGCTGCACAGTGCAGCCAATAAATAAAAAACAAACAAATAATCCAACGTATAATTTTTTTTTTTTTAAAGATCGGTGGTGGAGACATTATTAGGATAGCAACAGCGGAAAGATGATGTCAAGAATAGGGCTAGGGGCTCAGAGATAGAGAACAGTGAAAAGTAGGCAGATAGAAAGAGACATCATAAATGGACCACACTGTTTCCTGTTAAATGAGATACAGTCCCAGAGTCTTTCTCAACACCACCCCTAGTAGCCATTAGCAATTGTTTCCAGTTAGCAACTGAGGTGAACTTATTTGGAAAACCTGATTTGGATTCTCATTCAGAGATGGAGCAAAGAGGATACAAAGGGAAGAAATGTAAAGCAAATCTGGAAAAGGACCCTTCAGGCCTTTTTTAATGACATAATGTCCATTCAAGGCTTGAATGCCCTAATGAGCTCCTTGAATAAAATACAATATCGCCTCCCTCTTTTAGAGGATTCTTCCTGGAAGTTCACCTGATTGCCATCACTTTTACTCAGCTCTATCCCTATCAAATCCTCACAGCTGCAATTTGAGTATTCTCCACAACTGAGAAAAAAATACCCAAAAGTTGTGCCTATCACTCAGAAAATTAGCTGCCATACCTAATTAGGTTAATTTGGCATAATAGTCATCTGAAATATGAATATGTTATTAATAATGAAAGGAAACATATGGAGCAGATGTCCTTGCTCTGCTGAGAGAGGGCAGCTAAGTCATGAGCTCGGCACACAAATTCTCATCATGCCTCTCCCAGCAGAGAAGGAAGCATGATTGGAAACACTTCACAGAGCCCTAGAATCTCAGAAGAGGCACCACTCAGAAATATATTTATCAAAAATTTTTGACTCTGTAGAAACACAGAGTTAGCATTTATCCCAGTAGATGACAATAATTTGGCAAATTCATAAACAATACCATTCAGAATCAGTAACACTTACTGTGTCTTCTTTCTGCCTCTTGACCAACCCCAACATGTATCCTCTTATGGGTTGACAAAGATCACAGATGGATCTCTGGAATGAGGACAATTCAAGTTTTTATTCATAAGGTGAAAAGAAATACACTAGGTGGGAAACATGAGTGGGTTACTTGTTAAGAATGCCAGATTCATTGGGATCTCTACCAACGGCAGCTTTGTGATATCGCAAAGCTGTCCACATATCACGACACTGCCTGGAGGCTTGCTACCCTCTCCCCCAGTCAGTGTGGCACTGTGATGCACACTCACAAGTGTAACTACTCATACGAACACTGATACATCAATGAAAGTGTTTAAACAAGCCTATCTAAAGATAAGATATTGAAACTAGACTACGAGGCTAGGCTATCATGGAGAAACAAACCATGTTCTCTCTCTAGGTCCCCCAAATAATCCATTATGGCAGTTGGGTCAATCTTTCATACTGAATCACCTGAGAAGCTATGTTCACCACAGACCAAACTTTCTTTTAATTTCTCTTAAGGATGTTCTCATCAAGAGAGCTTCCCTAATTATGTTCAGTTAATCATAACAGAAACTGAAATGGGGAATTCATGCATTAAAATACAATCTTTCAATGACACTTGACTAGTAGGGATTAAAGATAAGAAGCTGGACTTGTTTCTGAACCAAAGCCAAGAGTCAGGAGCTCCAGCGTAGAGATGGGTCCGAGGTCTGTTGGTCACAGACTGGCATCTAATCAAGCATCCCCTTGACTACTGATGAAAAAGAATTATATAACTGGACAAACTGCTCAAGTCCCTACATACTTCTAAGTGGTAGCATAGCATACCTGACTAATATCAGATCTGAAATTGACCTTCACCAATCCAGATTATCCATGGCACTGTCAGCCTGGCTTGTGGAAAGTTACATAAAGCATTTTCCCATTCTAAATACCATTGGAGACCTGAGTCTTTCTAGAATCATTTATAAGTTTATAGCAGACACTGTTGATTTCTCCAATTCCCTCAGTTTACTTGAGGTCACCTGAAGCTGTGATAGATGGTTCCCCAAAAGGGTAACAGTTAAAGTTAGGATCAGGATCAGGGTCAGGGTTAGGGCTCCAGCAACACCAGAGTTTACTTCACTAAATGGAAGTTTAAACTGGAAATGCAGGTAGCTGGGCACCTTAGACAATCCTCATCCAGTAGAGATTAATAAATGCCTCCACTTTCCTGTCCTCTGGTGGACACTTCTAATGCATTCCATACAGTTTTTTAGAGGGTCCCTGGATTCTTCAGAGCTGGGTTCTGAAGTGGGTAGTTGTAGGACCGAGCATCCTAGATCTAGTGTCTGCCCACTATTGGGCAGGGCCAGGTCATGACACAGCTAGCTCTGGGGTCTGGGGTATCCCAAAGCTGGTGTCAGCCAGCTGGCGAGTGTGGCTGAGTCCTAGGTGGCTGGCTGAGGGGTCCATAGTCTAGGAGCTGATATTGTCTGCAGGTGGGCAGGGAGGGTCCCCGACCACCTGGAAACCCAATAGCCCATTCATTACATGCCTTTTATGTGCTTACTCCCTTCCCTGTCTCACTTTTCTCAGTCCCTCACTTTTGCATCCTAGATTCACCTTCCAAATAAAATGTCAACACAAGTCCTTGAATTTGCTTCTGCAGGAACCCAAGCTAAGAAGAAGACAAAGGTAGTTTTAATCTTTTTGCAACTAATAACTTTTATAACATAGTACTTTCTTATATGCTTTTGGAAATGTATGAAACTATATTTTATATTCAGATGTGTACATAAAAGTTTTTAATGAATAAGATCAAATTATGTGATAAACACAAAGATATATCACTCCCTTAAAGAGAGAGAATTTTTCCCAGTTGCTGGGAGTGCTGTCAGTCATCCTCCACCTTTCAGCCTCCTCATAGAATGCTATCCTGAAAAACGTGCCTAGCCCCTCAGTGAGTCCAACTATATTGCATCCTTGGCTTTTGGAATAAGGAAGATAATAGAGGTGAAGGTCAAGTGAATGCCATTCAAAGTGTCCCCCCATCACTGGCCTAAAGAATGAATCTAAAACAATATCACATTCTATGAGTAGATGGGTATGTGGAGAAGTATATTTTATTCACCCTAAACGATCTTAAAAATGCAGGGAGGAAGAAGGTGAAGGAAGACCATGAGCTCACCTTCTTCCACAGGCACGCCAAAATTACAACTATTTACAGAGCAATTATTGATGCAAAAATTAGAAGACTAGCAGAAAAATATCTTTGACAACTAAAGATATAAAAAAGAAACCACAACAAGATGGTTAGGAGGGGTGGAGACCTGCTAGATTCCAGACGCATACCCCCAAGTGGGCGACCCACCAACTGAAGGATAATTACAATTGCAGAGATTTTCCCCAAGGAGAGAGTGACCCGAAGCCCACATCTGGCTCCCCAGCCTGGGGGTCCTGCACTGGAAAAACAACCCACCCACAATGTTTGGCTTTGAAGGCCAGCAGGAGAGGCAGAGGGCTGTGGGAAATAGAGACCCCACTCTTAAAGGGCACACACAAAATTTCACATGCTCTGGGACCCAGGGCAGAAGAAGTGATTTGAAAGGTCCCTGGATCAGTCCCAAATGCTGATTCTGGAGAGCCTTCTGGTCAGGCAGGAGGTAAATGGGACTCACCCTGGGGACATAGACCATAGCGGCAGCCATTTGAGGAGGTTGTTTTACCACGTTGACACTGGTGCTGGCAAGCACCATTTTGGAATTCCCCCTTCTAGATTATTAATGCCAGGACCTGGTCCCAACCACAAGCCTTTTGACCCCAGTACTGGAATGCCTCAGGCCAAGCAACTAGCCAGGGGGAGACATAGCTCTACTTACTTAAGGGTCCTTAGGAGCCCCTGAGCCCACAACCACCCCAGGACTCAGCCCTATCAACCCGAAAGACCAGGACACAGACCCACCCACCAATGGGCTAGCACTAGCTCCAGGACCAGCCTCACCCACCAGTGGTTAGGCACCAGCCCCAGGACACCCTGCACCCAGCCCCACTCACCAGTCAGCTGACACCAGCTCCAGCGCCCGCAGGCCTTCAAGCCAGAGATCCCAGGACCTGACCTCACTTGCCAGTGGGAGAGCACCAGCTCCAGTATCCCCTGGGCCCCAGCCCCATTCACCAGAAAGTCCACACCAGCCCTGGGAACATACTAGGCCCTGGCCCTGCCCACTTGTAAGCAATATCAGCTCCAAGACTATGGGTCCCTCAGCCAGCCACCCTGGGATGCAGCTGCACTCACCAGCTGGCTGACACCAGATTTGGGACACTCCAGACGCCACAGCTACTGTGTCAGGAACTGGCCATGTCCAATAGTGAGCAGACACTAGTGTCTGCTCGGCCCTACAACCACCCACTTCAGAAACCAGCTCTGCCCACCAGTAGGCCAGCACTAGCCCTGGGGCTCCCTCAGGGCCTCAGAGCCAGCAGCCTTGTGACCTGGTCCTGCCCACTAGAGGCTGGCAGCCTCTGCACAAGGCAGGACCTAGCAACAAAGCAGACCAGGGGCCAGCCACACCTACCAGGGGCCAGCCCACCACAACAGAAGGATCCATGCAGCCCAAATAGAAGGGAACCCTACAGCATATAGCTCTGGTGACCAGAGGGGAGTAAGCTGCTAGGACATATAGGGCATCTCCTACAAAAGGCCACTTCTCCAAGGTCGGGAAACCTAACCAACCTACCAGATACATAGAAATAAAAACAGCAAATTAAGCAAAATGAGGCAACAGAGGAATATGTTCCAAATGAAGGAAAAAGATAAAAGCCCAGAAGAAGAACTAAGCGAAGTGGAGATAGGCAATCTACCTAATAAAGAGTTCAAAACAATGGTCATAAAGATGATCAAAGGACTTGGGAGAAGAATGGATTCACAGAGTGAGAAGTTAGACATTTTTAACAAAGAGTTAGAAAATATAAAGAAGAACCAAACAGAGATGAGGAATACAATAACTGAAATGTAAAATACACTGGAAGGAATCAACAGTAGATTAGATGATACAAAGGAATGGATCTGCAAGCTGGAAGACAGTGTAATGAAAACCACTAAAACTGAACAGAAAAAAAAAGAAATGAGGACAGTTTAAGAGACCTCTGGGACAACATCAAGAACACCAACATTCACATTATAGGGGTTCCAGAGGAAAAGAGAGAGAGGAAGAGGCAAAAAAATATTTTAAGACATAATATCTGAAAAATTCCCTAACCTGAGAAAGGAAACAGACATACAGGTCCAGGAAGCACAGAGAGTCCTAAGGCACATTGTAATTAAAATGGCAAAAATTAAAGATGAGAGAATATTAAAAACAGCGAGGGAAAAGCAACATGTTACCTACAAGGGAACTCCCATAGGACTATCAGCTGATGTTTCAGCAGAAACTCTGCAGGGCAGAAGGGAGTGGCATAATATATTTAAAGTGGTGAAAGGGGAAAACTTACAACAAAATACTCTACCTGAGGAGCTCAAGATGGCAGAGGAGTAGGAGGATGTGGAGTTCATCTCTCCCCACAAATGCATCAACAGTACATCTATGAATGGAACAATTCTCACAGAGCACCAGCTGAACACTAGCAGAGGACCTCAGACACCTAAAAGGACAGGTAAATCTCTGCATAACCAGGTAGGATGAAAGAAAGACAAAGGGAAAAAGAAGAGGAGAAGAAGCAGGACAGGACCAGTGCCCTGGGGTGGGAGAAGCTGAAGGAGAGGAGAGGTTCTTACACCCGGGGAAGCCCCCTCACTGATGGGGAGATCAGTTAAGACAGAAGGGGAGATTCAGGAGCTATCAGAGGAGAGTGCAGCAACCGGTCTGTGGCAGGTTGGTCAGGGTGAGACTTACACAGTCTGTGCCACAGTCCAGTTTGAGATGTGTGTCCACCTGTGCAGACGGGGGCTGGGAGCTGGAACGTGGGGTTTGGAGAGCAAATCGGAGGAGAGAACTGCTGTTGGCTGTGAGGAGATGGCCTGAGGTATGGGAGTGAGGAAGTCCACAACCGGGAAAGTTTGTGGAGGAAACCCAGACAGGCATAGAAGCAAAGTGCCATTGTTAAGTGATGTGCAAGGGACAGAGCCACCATTGCAGCCTCTCTCCCCACACGCTGGCCTCTGCTTCCCCGGCCACTAGGAATGGTTTCTTCCGGGACCAGCTCTCTTGCGCCTGCAGCCAGGTGCTAGGGAGGGCTCTCTTGTGCCTGCAACCTCTGGCTCCCTCCCGTGACTTCTCACTGCCGGGACTGGCTCTCTCATGTCCGCAGCAGGACACGAGGAAGGGCCCCTGTTGGAGGTGACTCTCTTGCACTCATGGCCTCTGGCTCCCCCACACGCCTGTTGCGTCCAGGGCTCCCACGACCCCAGACACTGTGCCACCTCCACACCCCCTCCTTGCCAGGGCAGCCTTGGGAGCAAACCCGTGTGGGTGGCCCACTCACAGAGGTGGGGCTGAAACCACAGCTGAGCCCCAGGGGCATGTGCAACTAAGGAAGAAAATCTGAAATCTCTCCTTGCAGATGCACAAACTGCGAATTGACACCCCCATGACCAGCTTTGTAAACTCAGCACCTACAGAGCATCTGAACAGACAACAAGTGCTCCTGCAGCCAAGACGGGCCTAGCTTTAGCAACTGTAGACTTTGTGGGCACATATGCATGGGGGTTGGGGCAGGCTAGAGTCTGAGCTGCCCTGGAAGCACCCACAGTAGGTCCAGATCCATCAGATCCATGACGACTGCAATCCTAGGACCTGACTTCAGTGGATCTACACTGGTGGACTTGTGAAAACAACATCTGAGAGACCTCAGGGCCAATTGCCAGCATACCTGCAGTTTAGGGGGGGCCAAGAGCAGTGCCAACAACAGTGTAATCTGGAGAGCTTGCACAATGGGTGAAAGGTGACACAACAGAGCACACCCACAGGTGAACAGCTCCAGAGCAGGCATACTCAGAGGCTTCTCTCTCAGTGGGACTTCTCCAATCCTGCCTACCTCAAACTGCAGCTAAGAAACAGATGTGGGGGCCTCCACTCCAACAACTAGGGAACAGACCCCACCCCTGACAGGGCAGTGACGATCACAGAGCTAAGGGGAGGCCCTGCTCAATATACAGGGCAGGCTCTTGTCACCACAACACCAGTCAAACCCCCTATAAAGGGGATAATGGCAAAAGCCTCAGGACCAACTCCACCCACTAGGGGCCAGACACCAGAAGCAAGAGGAACTATGATCCTGCAGCCTGCCAAAAGGAGACCACAAACACAGTAAGTTAGACAACATGAGAGGACAAAGAGATATGTTGTAAACGAAGGAGCAAGATAAAAACCTATAAGAACAACTAAATGAAGAGGCGAAGGCAATCTACCTGAAGAAGAATTCAGAGTAATGATAATAAAGATGATCCAATATCTTGGAAAAAGATCCAAGACCTTAACAAAGATCTAGAAGAACTAAAGAACAAGAGAGATGAATAATACAATAACTGAAATGAAAAATACACTAGAAGGAATCAATAGCAGAATAACCAAGGCAAAAGAACACATAAATGAACTGAAGAAAGATTGGTGGAAATCACTGCCACAGAACAGAATAAAGAAAAAAGAAAGAAAAGAAATAAGGACCATCTCAGAGACCTCTGGGACAACATTAAATGCACCAACATTTGGAATATAGGGGTCCCAAAAGAAGTAGAAAAAGGGAAAAGACCTGAGAAAATATATGAGGACATTATAGTTGAAATTTCCCTAACAAGGGAAAAGAAATAGTCACCCACGTCCAGGGAGTACAGAGAGTTCCATACAGGTAAACCCAAGGAGGAACATGCTGAGACACATATTAATCAAAAAAACAAACAAAAAAAATACAAAGAAAAAATACTAAAAGCAACATGGGAAAAGCAACAAATAACATACAAGGTAATCCCCATAAAGTTATCAGCTTATGGGGAAACTCTGCAGGCCAGAAGGCACGATATATTTAAAGTGAAGAAAGGGAAAAACCTACAACAAAGAATACTCTACCCAGCAAGGCTCTCATTCAGATTGGACAGAAAAATCAAAAGCTTTACAGACAAGCAAAAGCAAAGAGAATTTAGCACTACCAAACAAGCTTTACAACAAATGCTAAAGGAACTTCTCTAGGAGGGAAAGAGACCAGCAACTTAAAACAACATTGTACATATATAGATTGCTAAATCAAAACTTGATGAGAAGAGCAAACACAAAAACTACAAAAACTACACACACAGAAAAGAAAAAGCAACCCAAACACAATGCTAAAGATGGTCATCAAACCACAAGAGAAGAGAACAAAAGAGGAAGGGGGTTGGGGGGGGGGAACACCTACAAAAACAAACCCAAAACAATTAAGAAAATGGCAACAGGAACTTATATTGATAACGCAAATGGATTAAATGCTCCAACCAAAAGACATAGACTGGCTGAAAGGATACAAAAACAAGACTCGTATATATGCTGTCTACAAGAGACCCACTTCAGACCTAGGGACACATACAGACTGAAAGTGAGGGGATGGAAAATGATATTCCATGCAAATGGAAATCAAAAGAAAGCTGGAGTAGCAATACTCATATCAGATAAAATAAACTTTAAAACAAAGACTTTTATAAGAGGCAAAGAAGGACACTACTTAATGATCAAGGGATCAGTCCAAGAAAATATAACAATTGTAAATATATTTGCACCCAACATAGGAGCACCTCAATATATAAGGCAAATGCTGGCAGCCATAAAAGGGGAAATTGACAGTAATAAAATCATAGTGAGGGATTTTAACACCCCACTTATACCAATGGACAGATCATACAGAAAGAAAATTAGTAAGGAAACACAATCCTTAAATGACACATTAGACCACAAATCAAGCCTCGGTAAATTTAAGAAAATTGATATTATATCAAGCATCTTTTCCACCAACAACGTTATGAGATTAGAAATCAATTACAGGTAAAAAAAAGAATTGTAAAAAACATAAACACATAGAGAATAAACAATATGTTACTAAACAACCAATGGGTCACTGAAGAAATGAAAGAGGAAATCAAAATATACCTAGAGGCAAATGACAATGAAAACACAACCACCCAAAACCTATGGGATGCAGCAAAAGCAGTTCTAAGAGGGCAGTTTATAGCAATGCAGTCTTACCTCAGGAAACAAGAAATATCTCAAAAAAACGACCTAACCTTACACCTAAAGCAACTAGAGAAAGAAGAACAAAGCCTAAAGTTAGTAGAAGGAAAGAAATCATGAAGATCAGAGCAGAAATAAATGAGACAGAGACAAAGAAAACAATAGCAAAGATCAATGAAACTAAAAGCTGGTGCTATGAAAGACTAAAAAACTTGCTAAACTTTTAGCCAGACTCATGAAGAAAAAAAGGGAGAGGACTCAAATCAGTAAAATTAGAAATGAGAAAGAGGAGAAGTTACAACTGACACCACAGAAATACAAAGGATCATAAGAGACTACTACAAGCAACAATACACCAATAAAATGGACGAACTAGAAGAAATGGACGAATTCTTAGAAAAGTACAACCTTCCAAGACTAAACCAGGAAGAAATAGAAAATATGAACAGACCAATCACAAGTACTGTAACTGAAACTGTGATTTAAAAACTTCCAACAAACAAAAGTCCAGGACCAAATGGCTTCACAGGTGAATTCTATCAAACATTTAAAGAAGAGTTAACACCTAACTTCTCAAACTATTCCAAAAAATTTCTGAGGAAGGAACACTCGCAAGCTCATTCTACAAGGCCACCATCATCCTGATACCAAAACCAGACAAAAATATCACAAAAAAAGAAAATTACAGGCCAATATCACGGATAAACAGAGACACAAAAATCCTCACCAAAATACTAGCATACCGAATCCAAGAACACATTAAAAGGATCACACACCATGATCACGTGGGATTTACCCCAGGGATGCAAGGATTCTTCAATATACATAAATCAATCAATGTGATACACAATAACAAACTAAACAATAAAAATGATATGATCATCTCAATAAATGCAGAAAAAGCTTTTGACAAAATTCAATACCCATTTATGATAAAAATACTCTCCAGAAAGTGGGCATAAAGGGAACCTAACTCAACATAATAAAGACCATATATGACAAACCCACTGCAAACATCATTCTCAATGGTGAAAAACTGAAAGCATTTCCTCTAAGTTCAGGAACAAGACAAGGATGTCCACTCTCACAACTAGTATTCAACATAATTTTGGAAGTCCTAGCCACAGCAACCAGAGAAGAAAAAGAATTAAAAGAATACAAATTGGAAAAGAAGAATTATAACTGTCACTGTTTGCAGATGACATGATACTATACATAGAAAATCCTAAGGATGTTATCAGAGAACTCCTAGAGCTCATCAATGGATTTGCTAAAGTTGCAGGATACAAAATTAATACACAGAAATCTCCTGCATTCCTATATACTAACAATGAAAGATCAGAAAGAGAAATTAAGAAAACAATCCCATTTACCATTGCATCAAAAAGTATAAAATACCTAGGAATAAACCTACCTAAGAAGGCAAAAGACCTATACTCAGAAAACTATAAGATACTGATTAAAGAAATCAAAGATGACACAAACAGATGGAGAGATATTCCATGTTCTTGGATTGGAAGAATCAATATTATGAAAAAGACTATACTACCCAAAGTAATCTATGGATTCAATGCAATCCTTATCAAATTACCAATAGCATTTTTCACAGAATTAGAACAAAAAGTGTTACCATTTTCATGGAAACACAAAAGACCCCAAATAGCTAAACCAATCTTGAGAAAGAAAAACAGAGCTGGAGGAATCAGGTTCCCTGACTTCAGACTACACTACAAAGCTACATTAATCAAAACAGTATGGTACTGGCACAAAAACAGAAATATAGATCAATGGAACAGGATAGAAAGTCTAGAGATAAACCCCCATATCTATAGTTACCTAATCTATGACAAAGGAGGCAAAAATATACAATGGAGAAAAAACACTCTTGTCAATCAGTGGTGCTGGGAAAACTGGACAGCTACATGTAAAAGAATAAAATTAGAACGTTCTCTAACACCATACACAAAAATAAACTCAAAATGGATTAAAGACCTAAATGTAAGACAGGATACTATAAAACCCTTAGAGGAAAACATAGGCAGAACACTCTCTGACATAAATCGCAGCAAGATCTTTTTTGATCCACCACCTGGAGTAACGAAAATAAAAACAAAATAAACAAACATGAAACTTAAAAGGCTTATTCATTTTTCCAAAATACACTCTTAATTGAGTAAAGATTTAAATATAAAAAATGAAATCGTAAAAGTGCTAGGAAGAGATTCCAGTCTAACATGGTGATATAGGAGGCTCCTGAACTTCCCTCCTCCTACAGACACACTAAATCTATAGCTACATATAGAGCAATTCTGTCTGAAAGAAATCCATAAAATAGCTGAACAACACCTACACATCAGGTGAATGAGAAAATATCCACATCAAAACAAACAGGAAAGGTTGATACACTCTTGCCATAAACCCCACCCCCCACATAGAAACATATAATCAGGAGGGAACCCACAACTCCCAGCTTCTCCTTGAGGAATAAAGGTTTGGACCCAACATCTAGCACCCTAACTTTTAAGACTTCCACCTGAGGGACAGGCTCCCAATACATCTAGCTTTGAAAGTCAATAGGACTTGTATCCCTATGACTCTCAAGACTATAGCAGACAAAGAAACAGTTCTTCAGATGCTCAGGAGGACTAGCTGTGGCTATCTTCCCTGGCTCAGCCCAGAATCAGCAGACAGACATGCTATGCCAATCTCCCAATCTTTCCCTGAAAAAGGCCTATTTGCATACTTTGAAAGCTGCTGCCTCAGGGTCAGGCTTCTAATTTAGCACATACCTAGGGGCTGACTGCAATCCTCCCCACAGACTGGAGAAGTCGGTGAACACAAGCTCCCTGTCCCCCTTACTCCTGGTCTCCTCCAGGTCATCGGTATTTTCCTGGAAAGAGCTTGTACACAAGTCTGCCACCCCAGCTTTTGCAGTAGCCATGCAGGGGATTCACCCCTTGATCACCTGACTCTGATGGCCAGTGAGGCTTGCTTTGCCAGTCCCACAGGACTACAGCAAACAAAGATACAGTTCTTAGCCAGCTATTCCCCCAGGGCTCAGAGAAGAGGGAGCAGACAGAAACACCCATATCCCTTTAAAAAAAAAAAGCTTATGTGCATACTTTAAAAGCTGCTGGATGAGAGTCCAGCTTCCAACCAGCCTGAATCTAGATGCTAATTGAGAATCTCCTCTTTTGGACACTGACAGGTCTTGGCATACACTCAAATACTGGAAGCCGCTAAGAACAAAGAAGGTAGTTTGGACAATCACTAAGGTTTGACTGACAACAAAAATTTCAGACTGTTCTGAATGGTAAGGCTCACATCCACATGAGAACACTCCATCAGGACTGGGAGAGGTGGCTGTTTTATCGAATATACAAAAAACAACACAGACAGTCAGGAAAATTGAATAAACATAGGAATATGTTCCAAACAAGAGAACAAGATAAAATCCCAGAAACAGATCTTAATGAAATGGAGATAAGTGATTTACCTGTGACCAGTCTCACGACTTTTATTCAACGTCATACTGAAAGTTCTAGCTAGAGCACTTAGGCAAGAAAAGGAAAAAAAATGAAATCCAAATCAGAAAGGAAGATGCAAAATTGTCTCAAGTTGCAGATGATATGATATTGTATATAGAAAGCTCTAACTACTCCACCAAAAAGATATTAGAACTAATAAATGAATTCAGGAAAGTTGCAGGATACAAAATTAATATATAAAATCAGTTGCATTTCTATACACAAATAACAAAGTTTCAGAAAGAGAAATTAAGAAAACAATCCCAATTACAGATGCACAAAAATGAATAAAATATCTATGAATAAATTTAACCAAGGAGTGGAAAAACTAAAAACTATAAGACATTAATGAAAGAAATTGAAGAAGATATAAATAAATGGAATAATTCTGTGCTCATGAATTGAAAGAATTAATATCATTAAAATGTCCATACTATCCAAAGCAATCTACAGATTCAGTGCAATCCCTATCAAAATTCCAGTGGCATTTTTCACAGAATTAGAAAAAATCAATCTTAAAATTCATATGGAACCACAAAAGACCCCAAATGGCCAAATAATCTTGAGAAAGAAAAAAGCTGGAGGCATCACACTTTCTGTTTTCAAACTATATTACAAAGCCATATTAATCAAAACAGTGTGATAGTGGCATAAAAATAGACACATAGATCAATGGAACAGAATAGAGGTCCCAGAAATAGACTCAAGTATGTATCCATTAATTTGCAAAAAATGAGAAAGAGTATACAATGGGAAAAAGATAGTCTCTTCAATAAATTGTGCTGGGAAAACTGGACAGCTACATGCAAAAAAATAAAACTGGGCCACTATCTTATACCAAACACAAAAATCAACTCAAAATGGGTTAAAAAACTTGAACATAATACCTGAAACTTTAAAACACCTAGAAAATTCCTTAACATTGGTCTTGGCAATGATTTTTTTTTTTTTTTTTGGATCAGACAACAAAAGCAAAAATAAACAAGTGGGACTACATCAATTTAAAAAGCTTCTGAGCAACAAAGAAAACTATCAAGAAAATGATAGTGGGAAGCAGCCACATAGCACAGGGAGATCAGCTCGGCGCTTTGTGACCACCTAGAGGGGTGGGATAGGGAGGGTGGGAGGGAGGGAGATGCAAGAGGGAAGAGATATGGGGACATATGTATATGTATAACTGATTAACTTTGTTATAAACAGAAACTAACACACCATTGTAAAGCAATTATACTCCAATAAAGATGTTTAAAAAAATAAACAAAATAAAATAAAATGATATCATGGAGATGAGTAATAAAAAAATGAAAAAACAGTCTATAGAATGAAAAAAATATTTGCAAATCATTTATCTAATAAACAGTTAATATCCAAAATATATAAAGAACTCATAAAACTTAATAGCAAAAAAAATCCAATTTAAAAACAGTCAGAGAAACTGAATAGACATTTTACCAAAGAAGACAAACAAAAAACCAACAGGTGCTCAACATCTCTAAAAATCATCCGGGAAATGCAAATCAAAACCACAATGAGATATCACCTCAAGCCTGTTAGAATGGCTATCATTAAAAAGATAAGAAATAACATGTGTTAGCAAGAATGTGGAGAAAAAGGAACTCTTGTGCTGTGTTGGCAGAGATGTAAATTGGTGCAGCCACTATGGGAAACAGTATGGAGTTTCCTCAAAAAACTCAAAATAGAACAACCATATATCCAGCTATCCCACTTCTGGTTCTATATCCAAAGAAAATGAGAACAGAATAGCCAAAAGGTATCTGTACTCCCATGTTTATTGCACATTATTCACAATAGCCAAGATATGTAAAGAACTTAAATGTCCATCAGTGGATGAATGGATAAAGAAGATGTGACATATATAAATCACTATATGTATTGTTTAGCCATGAGAAACAAGAAAATCCTGCGATTTGTGACAAAATCAAGGGACCTTGAGAGGATTATGCTAAGTGAAATAAGTTATACAGGGAAAGACAAATACTGCATGGTTATCACTTGTATGTGAAATCTATAAAAAGCCAAATGCTTTTTTTAAGAAACAGAGAGTAGAAAAGTGGTTGTCAGGGGCTGGAGGGTAGAAGAAATAGGGAGAGGTTGGTAAAAGTGTACAAACTTTCAGCTGTAAGATGAATAAGTTCTGAGGATGTAATGTAAAACATGCTGACTATAGTTGATAACAATGTGTTGTATAATTTAAATTTGCTGAGAGAGTAGAACTTAAATGTTCTCACCAAAAAAAAAAAAAAAAAAAAAAAAGAATAAATATGTGAGGTGATGAATGCATTAATTAACTAGATGGGGGGAATCCTTTTGCAAGTATACCTGTAGCAAATCACCACAAGGTACACTTTAAATATCTTACAATTTTATATGACAGTTATACCTCAGTATAGCTGAAATTTTTTAAGCACTAGAAAAAAATGTAAGTGAATATATTTATTGGCTTAAGAAAAAGATATCAGTTTTTATATGAAAATTGAAAGTGATGAAAGAAAAGACTGCCAATTTGATTACATTAAAATGTTTAATTTCAGAGTAGGAGAAACCAAAATCAAAATGAAAAAAAAAAATTGTAAAATATTTGCAACCCATGAAATGCATAGAAGGCTTAATACACAAATGTGTTTACAAATCAAAAAGGAAAGGCATTAACAGAAGAAAGAAGAAATAAAATATCTAACAAATAACAAGTATGGTGAATAGCACACATACTTAAATATATAAAACTAAAGCACAATGCGATGTCATTTTCACGTATCAGATTACATTTTGTCTTTATGTCAGAGTATACAAGGATGTGGTAACTAATTATTGTGGCAATCATTTTACAATATATACATGTATCAAATCACATTGTATACTTTAAACTTACACAATGTTATATGTCAGCTATATCTCAATAAAGCTGGAAAATAAAAAAGATGTGGTAACTAAGAATAGCACAGTATGGCAATCTGGCAATATCTCTTTCCATTTTTACAGCTTATACCCTTTGCCCCAGTATTCCCATATACAGCCGTATATGGGAAACACATACAAGTGTTTATCCTATAGAAACACATACAAGTGCAAAAAATATATCCATTAGGATGTTTATTACAATGAAATAATGGTGAAAAAAATAGAAAACCTAAATGCCCATCAACAGATTTTGATCAAATTATCTGTTATCGATGATGATGTTCAATATTATGTTACCTACATTCAAAACTATTTAACCCTCAGATATGTTAGTCACTGCTGTTGTGTCATAGACTACAAATATGAAATTTTTTTTTACTACTTTATTAACTTTATGCCAAGACTTCATCTCTAAAAGACAGAATGTACAAAATGTTGCTGAGAGATACAGGGATTGGAAAATAAGAATTAGAAAATATCAGATTTGGAAGAGCAATTAGACATCATTTAGTACTCTATTTTCATTTTCACAGGGAAAATTATGATGCAGAAAGGAGAAGTAACTTACTCAAAGTCACACAGTTGTGAATAAAAAATATTGCCTGCTATATCAGTAAACAAAGGATGTTGCAGCCATCAAGCCATCACATTACGGCTGCCCCAACCGTGAGCCCTGAGGGAACTCAGGATAGAAACAGGATGCCTGCCATCTAGCAGTCAGCCTCTGCAGCCACCCCCAATTGTGCACCCTGAGGACACTCAGGATGAGAAAGCACAGGATACTGACCTCAGATAGCTGAGGAGCATATCAAAGGAATGATTTCAGTGAGCCCAGACTCTTATTCTTACATCTTCCCATACATAAAGAAGTGCTAAATTCCTTAACTTGAGATATCTGGTTTTCTTTACTCAACAGTAATCTTTTGATGTTCTGACTACCTGGTCTTTGTTGCAAAAACTCCTATACGTCCTGGCTCCCTCCTTGACTCTTTGGAGCAGTCTCTCAGAGCTATCTGAGATGCTGTGTCCTGGGCTGAAGTCCTCAGTTTTGTCTGCCAAATGAAACATAACTCTCAACTTTTAGGTTATGCATTTTCTTTCAGTTGACACAGTAATAGAGAATGTATAAGACCTCAGGTCTTCTGGCCGCAGTTTAGTCTTTTGCTCCCCAGAAAACCATAAGCCCCTTGGGGACAGGTCCACACAGGCAATGCATATAGTAGAGCCTCAATGTGTAGGTTACAGAAGGAAGAACAAATAGTTAAGTTGACTGATCCTCACCCAGTCAATCTGCTTGGGCTGTCAAGTCATAGCACTTCCCATTATGACCCTTTTGCCCTGGTCTAAATATAATCAGATCCAATGAATTGCAAGGAATGCATCCCTTTCAGTGCAGTGACTAGTGTCAATAGTTAAGTGTCTTCAGGCCAAAGCTCTCACCACATTGTAATGTAAATTTCATAAGGGGTCTTAGAAAGAATTTATATATAATTTGCTGAACCTTAAAGCCAACATTTGAATTATTTTCTATTGAGTCCTGTTTGTTACATACTTGGTGTAAAGCATTACTCTGGAATTCAGAAATTTTATCCCCAGTCCTGTGCTTTCTTACTGTAGCAAGACCCAAACTGGATATTCTGTTCCAGAAACAAATGCTGAGGAAAGGATTCAAGAGTAAAAATTTTATTTGAAAGGTGATCCCAGGAAACACAAGTAGGGGAATAGAAAAGTAAGATAGAACAGGAAGTAACCAATAAATGGTGAGTTATTGAGCTAATTACCACTGCAGTCAACTAAAGCTTGATCCTTTTGGGGAACAGTGAGAGTCAGTGTAGAACATACCCCTCAGAGTCATCTCACAGGAGGGAAAAGGAGACTGGGGCATTTCTATACCAGTTCAAGCCAGCCTTCCATTGTGAGCCATTCCTAGGGGGCATTATCTTCCCCTTGGGCCTTCCAAAGTGCAACAAGAGTAAATGCTGGCCTCCAGAGAAAGCCCTCAGGCAGCTGGAAGTCTGTATAACAATCTTAAGACCCAAGTAGGCATGGGTGGACCACAGACATTATCTCCTACATATATTTTTTCAGCAGAGAAACAGTTAAATTTCAATTAATAGGAGGGACTGAGTGAAAAGAAATTTAAATCTTGGGTGAAGGCTTTAAAGAATTTTAGCTCAAATCCCCATCTAAAGGTTTTATCTGTTGCCCAAAATGGTCCACCTACCCATTCACTGACTTCCCCAGATTTCTCAATGCAAAGAGGGACTTAAAAACTGTTTCAGGTCAATTGGAAGTAAAATATTTTGCCATAATAAAATCATTGTGGATGGAAACTGGAGCTACTCCATGAAAGAGAATGTGTGCCTGAGCTCAGAGCTGCCATATGCACTTTATTGGCACTGGGGAGAGGTAACTGAAGCAGAGCAACTCCTCACTAATGGTGGGTAAGCAGCTATGGCAGAAACCTAATTATCATCGGGGGACTCTCTGGGCATGCTCCATGAAAGAGACCATCTGTGGCCATTTGTGAGGTTGTGCACTCAGCACTGGGCAGGCTCCACAAAGAGGAGTATGGCACCACTTCTAGTTCCCCCATCCCCTCCGAGCCCATGGTGCATTTTGCCAAGAGACTCTCTCCCTCATCACCACTCAGCCACGGGCAGTCATAGAAAACCCCATCTCTCAAGGTGGGTCCTCCACTCCCAGGGCCTCTGAGTCTTGGTCTGGGAGAGCTGTCACAGGAAAATGGAGCCCTGGAGGAAGGGGGAAAGTACCTGAAAGTTCCAAGTTAAAAGCAGGGAGGAAATAAAAAATTCGTGAACCAAATCATTGGTTCATAACTCATGTTATGATGCCAGCTTTGGTCCAAGTGAAGGAGATGAAAAGAGAGGAATGCTAATGTGGTGGCTGTTATTGCTCTGAATGGGTAGATGGGCAATTCTGGCTACAGGGCTGCTGGGCATGACTGTCCTTGGCTGATTAATTACCCACTTTCTTCCATTAAGTTGTTCTGCTCTGAGCGGCTCCCTTTTGGACACTGGTTATGCACGTCATTTGAAAGAAAATTTTCGTGGAGAGGAGGAGAAAGGCATGTGATTTATTGACTGCTCAGGTAGCAGCAGATCCGTGCTTCAAACTCCCTGCATATTTTTGTCTGCTGTCTCTGCCTGGTGCACCTCATAAAACAGAAGTCAGGAGTCAGGGAACAGGAACAGTCAAGGTGGGCAGATTCTGGCATTTTATGAAACTTCTGAACCCTCCCATTCCCCACCCAGTGATACTTTCACAGCATGCAGAGGTCATTAGGAGATGACTTGAGGGGAAAAAACAAACAAATAAGGAAACTTGAAACTTTGCTTTTTAAGTAGAAAAGCAATCAATCCCATGTACCAGAGCACATGTAACCACTACTTCCAGGAACAGAAAGAGGCTTTTGCCCAAGTCCTTTTTTAAAGTAAACTAACATGTCTCTTCATGGGGCCTCTGTTCTTGTAAAGTCCAGGAGCCCTGTGGGGCATAACTCCTAAAAGCGTACCACCTGCCCCTCCACAAATCTGCCTGCAGAGCCCCTCCTTTTCCTGCCCTTCCAAGGATGGTATTGGAGGCCTTCTGTAAGTGCATCTCAGCCTGCTGCTTTCAAAAGGGTCCCTCTTGCTCTCCCTTCCAACCAGTGAGGCTTCAATCAAAACAAATTATTTTTGGTCCCTTGAAATTACCCTGCATGTTCTTACTGTCTCCTCTAACTGGGTAGGCTGATCTCCCAGGTCTCCACTTGTGGAAGTGAAGCCCTTAGAGACTCAGCTCAAATGCATCCTCCCCACAAAGCCATTCCAGACCCTCCCCTTGGGCCCTCATCATGCTTGCTTGTCCCTCTGGTGCAGCTGTCAGCAACCTCTGATTTGTGTTATATCTATTCATGGGCACACAGACCTCCTCCATCAGGATCCACAGACCCCAGATGTGAGGATGATGCCATTCAACAGTGTGTGTGTGTGTGTTATGTAAATGTGTATGCATACACACACATATACAGTAGACACTAAATAAATTCTTGTTGAATGAACAGATAAATGAATAAAGATTTGCCTGAGTTTTCTAGGGCATACTATTCTTTAACTTCACTAATATTTGAAACATAACTCTCAAGGAAGAATGACATTTGTTGAGAAACTACTGTGTTCCAGACACGGTGGTATGAAATTTACACATATGTTTTCTCATTTGAAGGTATAAAACTGTCTCATTCTGATACTTTATCATGAGAGAGACCATCAAGATGGCAGAGGAATAAGACGTGGAGATCACCTTCCTCCCCACAAATACATCAGAAATACATCTACATGTGGAACAACTCCTACAGAACACCTGCTGAACGCTGGCAGAAAACCTCAGACTTCCCAAAGGGCAAGAAACTCCCCACGTACCTGGGTAGGGCAACAGAAAAAAGAAAAAACAGAGACAAAAGAATAGGGACAGGACCTGCACCTCTGGGAGGGAGCTGTGAAGAAGGCAAAGTTTCCACTCTCTAGGAAGCCCCTTCACTGGTGGAGACGGGGGTGGGGTGGGTGGGGGAAGCTTCGGAGCCACAGAGGAAAGCGCAGCAACAGGGGTGCAGAGGGCAAAGTGGAGAGATTCCTGCACAGAGGATCAGTGCCAACCAGCACTCACCAAACTGAGAGGCTTGTCTGCTCACGCGCCGGGGCGGGTGGGGGCTGGGAGCTGAGGCTCGGGCTTCGGAGGTCAGACCCTAGGGAGAGGACTGGAGTTGGCTGCATGAACACAGCCAGAAGGGAGCTAGTGTGCCACAGCCAGCTGGGAGGGAGTCCAGGAAAAAGTCTGGACCTGCCTAGGAGGCAAGAGACCACTGTTTCAGGGTGCACGAGGAGAGGGGATTCAGAGCACTGCCTAAATGAGTTCCAGAGATGGGCACGAGTTGCGGCTATCAGTGAGGATCCCAGAGACGGGCATGAAACGCTAAGGCTGCTGCTGCAGCCACCAAGAAGCCTGTGTGTAAGCACAGGTCACTATCCACACCTCCCCACCTGGAAGCCTGTGCAGCCCGCCACTGCCAGGGTCCCGTGATCCAGGGACAACTTCACCGGGAGAACACATGGTGTGCCTCAGGCTGTTGCAATGTCACACTGGCCTCTGCCACCACTGCAGGGTTGCCCCACATTCTGTACCCCTCCTTCCCCCCCAGCCTGAGTGAGCCAGAGTCCCTAATCAGCTGCTACTTTAACTCCATCCTGTCTGAGAAAAGAACAGATGCCCTCAGGTGACCTACACGCAGAGGCAGGGCCAAATCCAAAGCTGAACCCCAGGAGCTGTGCAAACAAAGAAGAGAAAGGGAAATTTCCCACAACAGCCTCAGGAGCAGTGGATTAAATCTCCACAATCAACTTGATGTACCCTTCATCTCTGGAATACCTGAATAGGAAAAGAATCATCCCAAAATTGAGGAAGTGGACTTTGGGAGCAACTAAAGACTTGGGGTTTGCTTTCTGCATCTAATTTGTTTCTGGTTTTATGTTTATCTTAGTTTAGTATTTAGAGCTTATTATCATTGGTAGATTTGTTTATTGATTTGGTTGCCCTCTTCCTTTATATATATATATATTTTTTCCTTTTTCTCTTTTTGTGAGAGTGTATGTGTATGCTTCTTTGTGTGATTTTGTCTGTATAGCTTTTCTTTTACCATTTGTCCTAGGGTTCTGTCTGTCCATTTATTTATTTATTTTTTGTATAGTTTTTAGCGCTTGTTATCATTGGTGGATTTGTTTTTTGGTTTGGTTGCTCTCTTCTTTCCTTCATACTTTTCATTATTACTTTTTAATTTTATTCTTACATTTTTTAATAACTATTTTTTATTTTAATAACTTTATTTTATTTTATTATTAGTCTTCCTTTATTTCTTTCCCTTCCTTTTTCTTTCTTTCTTTCTTTCTTTCTTTCTTTCTTTCTTTCTTTCTTTCTTTCTTTCTTTCTTTCTTTCTTTCATCCCTTTTCTTCTGAGCTGTGTGGCTAAGAGTGTCTTGGTGTTCTGGCCAGGTGTCAGGCCTCTGCCTCTGAGGTGGCAGAGCCGAGTTCAGGACATTGGTCCACCAGAGACCTCCTGGCTCGATGTAATATCAAAAAAGCAAAAGCTCTCCCAGAGATTTCCATCTCAAAGCAAAGACCCAGCTCCAATCAAGGACCAGCAGGCTACAGTGTTGGACACTCTAGGCCAAACAACTAGCAAAACAGGTACACAATACCACCCATTAGAAGAGAGGCTGTCTACAATCATAATAAGTTCACAGACACCCCAAAACACACCACCAGACGTGGTCTTGCCCACCAAAAAGACAAGATCCATCCTCATCCACCAGAAAACAGTCAGTAGTCCCCACCACAAGGAAGCCTACAAAACCCACTGAACCAACCTTAGCCACTGGGGGCAGACACCAAAAAAACGGGAACTATGAACCAGCAGCCTGTGAAAAGGAGACCCCGAACACAGTAAGTTAAGCAAAATGAGAAGACAGAGAAATACACAGCAGATGAATGACCAAGGTAAAAACCCACCAGACCAAACAAATTAAGAGGAAATAGGCAGTCTACCTGAAAAAGAATTCAGAGTAATGATAGTAAAGATGATCAGAATCTTGGAATTAGAATGGAGAAAATACAAGAAATGTTTAACAAGGACCTAGAAGAACTAAAGAGCAAACAAAAAATGAAGAACAACATAGTAAATGAAATTTAAAATTCTCTAGAAGGAATCAATAGCAGAATAACTGAGGCAGACGAACGGATAAATGACCTGGAAGATAAAATAGTGGTAATAACTACCACAGAGCAGAATAAAGAGAAAAGAATGAAAAGAATTAAGGACAGTGTCAGAGATCTCTGGGACAACATTAAATGCACCAACATTCAAACTATAGGGGTCCCAGAAGAAGAAGAGAAAAAAAAAGGGACTGAGAAAACATTTGAAGAGATTATAGTTGAAAACTTCCCTAACATGGGAAAGGAAATAGTCAATCAAGTCCAGGAAGCGCAGAGAGTCCATACAGGATAAATCCAAGGAGAAACACGCCAAGACACGTATTAATCAAACTATCAAAAATTAAGTACAAAGAAAAAATATTAAAAGCAGCAAGGGAAAAACAACAAATAACATACAAGGGAATCCCTATAAGGTTAACAGCTGATGTTTCAGCAGAAACTCTGCAAGCCAGAAGGGAGTGGCAGGACATATTTAAAGTGACGAAAGGGAAAAAACTACCACAAAGACTACACTACCCAGCAAGGATCTCATTCAGATTCGATGGAGAAATTAAAACTTTTACAGACAAGCAAAAGCTAAGAGAATTAATTCAGCACCACCAAACCAGCTTTACAACAAATGCTAAAGGAACTTCTCTAGGCAGGAAACACAAGAGAAGGAAAAGACCTACAATAACAAACCCAAAACAATTAAGAAAATGGTAATAAGAACATACATAAAGATAACTACCTTAAATGTAAATGGATTAAATGCTGCAACAGAAAGACATAGACTGTCTGAATGGATACAAAAAGAACACCCATATACATGCTGTCTACAAGAGACCCACTTCAGACCTAGGGACATACAGACTGAAAGTGAAGGGATGGAAAAAGATATTCCATGCAAATGGAAGTCAAAAGAAAGCTGGGGCAGCAATTCTCATATCAGACAAAATAGACTTTAAAATAAAGACTATTACAAGAGAAAATGAAGGACACTACATAATGATCAAGGGATCAATCCAAGAAGAAGATATAACAATTGTAAATATTTATGCACCCAACATAGGAGCACCTCAGTATATAAGGCAAATGCTAACAGCCATAAAAGGGGAAATTGACAGTAACACAATCAGAGTAGGGGACTTTAACACCCCTCTGTCACCAATGGACAGATCATCCAAAATGAAAATAAATAAGGAAACACAAGCTTTAAATGACACATTAAACAAGATCAACTTAATTGATATTTATAGGACTTTCCATCCAAAAACAACAGAATACACTTTCTTCTCAAGTGCTCATGGAACATTCTCCAGGATAGATCATATCTTAGGTCACAAATCAAGCTTTGCTATATTTAAGAAAATTGAAATCATATCAAGGGTCTTTTCTGACCACAATGCTATGAGACTAGATATCAATTACAGGAAAAAAACTGTAAAAAGTACAAACACATGGGAGCTAAAAAATACACTACTAAATATCCAAGAGATCACTGAAGAAATCAAAGAGGAAATCAAAAAATACTTAGAAACAAATGAAAATGAAAACACGATGATCCAAAACATATGGGAGGCAGCAAAAACAGTTCTAAGAGGGAAGGGTATAGCAATACAATCCTACCTCAAGAAACAAGAAACATCTCAAGTAAACAACTTAACCTTACACCTAAAGCAATTAGAGAAAGAAGAACAAAAATAAAAAACCCAAAGTTAGCAGAATGAAAGAAATCATAAAGATCAGATCAGAAATAAATGAAAAAGAAATAAAGGAAACATTAGCAAAGATCAATAAAACTAAAAGCTGATTCTTTGAGAAGATAAACAAAATTGATAACCATTAACCAGACTCATCAAGAAAAAAAGGGAGAAGACTCAAATCAATAGAATTAGGAATGAAAAAGGAGAAGTAACAACTGACACTTCAGAAATACAAAGGATCATGACAGAGTACTACAAGCAACTATATGCCAATACATTGGACAACTTGGAAGAAATGGACAAATTCTTAGAAAAGCACAACTTTCTGAGACTGAACCAGGAATAAATAGAAAATATAAACAGACCAATCACAAGCACTGAAAATGAGACTGTGATTAAAAATCTTCTAACAAAAAAAGCCTGGGACCATATGGCTTCACAGGCAAATTCTGTCAAACAATTAGACAAGAGCTAACACCTGTACTTCGCAGACTCCTCCACAATATAATAGAGGGAGGAACACTCCCAAACTCATTCTACAAGGCCACCACCACCCTGATACCAAAACCAGACAAAGATGTCATAAAAAAGAAAACTACAGGGCAATATCACTGGTGAACATAGATGCAAAAATTTTCAACAAAATGCTAGCAAACAGAATCCAACAGCACATTAAAAGGATTATACACCATGATCAATGGGGTTTATCCCAGGAATGCAAGGATTCTTTAATATACGCAAATCAATCAATGTGATAAACCATATTAACAAATTGAAGGAGAAAAACCATATGATCATCTCAATAGATGCAGAAAAAGTTTTCAACAAAATTCAACAGCCATTTATGATAAAAAAAAATCCAGAAAGTAGGCACAGAGGGAACTTACCTCAAATTATTAAAGGCCATATATGACAAACCCACAGCCAACATTGTCCTCAATGGTGAAAAACTGAAACCATTTCCACTAAGATCAGGAACAAGACAAGGTTGTCCACCCTCACCACTATTATTCTACATAGTTTTGGAAGTATTAGCCAGAGAAATCAGAGACAAAAAAAGAAATAAAATAATCCAAATCGGAAAAGAACAAGTAAAGCTGTCACCGTTTGCAGATGACATGATACTATACATACAGAATCCTAAAGATGCTACCAGAAAACTACTAGAGCTAATCAATGAATTTGGTAAACTATCAGGATACAAAATTAATGCACAGAAATCTCTTGCATTCCTATACACTAATGATGAAAATTCTGAAAGAGAAATTAAGGAAACACTGCCATTTACCACTGCAACAAAAAGAATAAAATACCTAGGAATAAACCTACCTAAGGAGACAAAAGACCTGTATGCAAAAAACTATAAGACACTGATGAAAAAAATTAGAGATGATACAAACAAATGGAGAGATATACCATGTTCTTGGATTGGAATAATCAACATTGTGAAAATGAATATACTACCCAAAACAATCTACAGGTTCAATGCAATCCCTATCAAATTACCAATGTCAATTTTCACAGAACTATAACAAAAACAGTTCACAATTTGTATGGAAACACAAAAGACCCTGAATAGCAAAAGCAATCTTGAAAAAGAAAAACGGAGCTGGAGGAATCAGGCTCTCTGACTTCAGAGTATACTACAAAGCTACAGTAATCAAGACAGTATGGTACTGGCATTAAAAACAGAAATATAGATCAATGGAACAGGATAGAAAACCCAGAGATAAACCCGTGAACATATGGTCACCTTATTTTTGATAAAGGAGGCAAGAATATACAATGGAGAAAAGCCAGCCTCTTCAATAAGTGGTGCTGGGAAAACTGGACAGGTACATGTAAAAGAATGAAATTAGAACACTCCTTAACACCATACACAAAAATAAACTCAAAATGGATTAAAGACCTAAATGTAAGGCCAGACACTATAAAACTCTTAGAGGAAAACATAGGCAGAACACTCTTTGACATAAATCACAGCAAGATCCATTTTGACCCACCTCCTAGAGAAATGGAAGGAAAAACAAAAATAAACAAATGGGACCTAATGAAACTTAAAAGCTTTTGCACAGCAAAGGAAACCATAAACAAGACCAAAAGACAACCCTCAGAATGGGAGAAAATATTTGCAAATGAAGCAACTGACAAAGGATTAATCTCCAAGATTTACAATCAGCTCATGCAGCTCAATAACAAAAAAACGAACAACCCAATCCAAAAATGGGCAGAAGACCTAAATAGACATTTCTCCAAAGAAGATATACAGATTGCCAACAGACACATGAAAGAATGCTCAACATCATTAATCATTAGAGAAATGCAAATCAAAACTACAATGAGATATCATCTCACACCGGTCAGATTGGCCATCATCAAAAAATCTAGAAACAATAAATGCTGGAGAGGGTGTGGAGAAAAGGGAACCCTCTTGCACTGTTGGTGGGAATGTAAATTGATACAGCCACTATGGAGAACAGTATGGAGGTTCCTTAAAAAACTACAAATAGAACTACCATACGACCCAGCAATTCCACTACTGGGCATATACCCTGAGAAAACCATAGTTCAAAAAGAGTCATGTACCAAAATGTTCATTGCAGCTCTATTTACAATAGCCAGGACCTGGAAGCAACCTAAGTGTCCATCAACAGATGAATGGATAAAGAAGATGTGGCACATATATGCAATGGAATATTACTCAGCCATAAAAAGAAATGAAATGGAGGTATTTGTAATGAGGTGGATGGAGTTAGAGTCTGTCATACAGAGTGAAGTAAGTCAGAAAGAGAAAAACAAATACAGTATGCTAACACGTATATATGGAATCTAAGGGGAAAAAAAAAAAAAAAAAAGGCCATGAAGAACCTAGTGGGAAGACGGGAATAAAGACACAGACCTACTAGAGAATGGACTTGAGGATATGGGGAGGGGGAAGGGTGAGATGTGACAGGGTGAGAGAGTGTCAGGGACATATATACACTACCAGATGTACAATAGATAGCTAGTGGGAAGCAGCCGCATAGCACAGGGAGATCAGCTCAGTGCTTTGTGACCACCTAGAGAGGTGGGATGGGGAGGGTGGGAGGGAGGGAGATGCAAGAGGGAAGAGATATGGGAACATATGTATATGTATAACTGATTCACTTTGTTATAAAGCAGAAACTAACACACCATTGTAAAGCAATTATACTTCAATAAAGATGTTTTAAAAAAAACAAAACAAAAAAAACAAACAAACAAGCCAATCCAAAAATGGGCAGAAGACCTAAATAGACATTTCTCCAAAGGAGATATACAGATTTCCAACAAACTCATGAAAGGATTCTCAACACCACTAATCATTAGAGAAATACAAATCAAAACTACAATGAGGCATCACCTCACACCAGTCCGAATGGCCATCATCAAAAAGTCTACAAACAATAAATGCTGGAGAGAGTGTGGAGAAAAGAGAACCCTCTTGCACTGTTGGTGGGAATGTAAATTGATACAACCACTATGGAGAACAGTATGGAGGTTCCTTAAAAAACTAAATATAGAGATAACATATGACCCAGCAATCCCACTACTGGGCATATACCCTGAGAAAACCATAATTTAAAAAGAGTCATGTACGGGCTTCCCTGGTGGCGCAGTGGTTGAGAATCTGCCTGCCAATGCAGGGGACACGGGTTCGAGACTTGGTCTGGGAAGATCCCACATGCCGCAGAGCAACTGGGCCCGTGAGCCACAACTACTGAGCCTGCGCGTCTGGAGCCTGTGCTCCGCAACAAGAGAGGCTGCGACAGTGAGAGGCCCGCGCACCGCAATGAAGAGTGGCCCCCGCTCACCACAACCAAAGAAAGCCCTCACACAGAAACGAAGACCCGACACAGCCAAAAATAAATAAATAAATAAATAAATAAATTTAAGAACAGTTAAAAAAAAAAAAAAAAAAGAGTCATGTACCACAATGTTCATTGCAGCTTTATTTACAATAGCCAGGACATGGAAACAACCTAAGTGTCCATTGACAGATGAATGGATAAAGAAGATGTGGCACATATATACAATGGAATATTACTCAGCCATAAAAAGAAATGAAATTGAGTTAGTTGTAGTGAGGTGGATGGAGTTAGAGTCTGTCATACAGAGTGAAGTAAGTCAGAAAGAGAAAAACAAATACTGTATGCTAACACATATATATGGAATCTAAAAAAAAAATAAAAGGTTCTGAAGAACCTAGGGGCTGGACAGGAATAAAGACACAGATGTAGACAATGGACTTGAGGACATGGGGATGAGGAAGGGTAAGTTGGAACGAAGTGAGAGAGTGGCACGGACATATATACACTACCAAATGTAAAATAGATAGCTAGTGGGAAGCAGCCACATAGCACAGGGAGATAAGCTCGGTGCTTTGTGACCACCTCGAGGGGTGGGATAGGGAGGGTGGGAGGGATACGCAAGAGGGAGAAGATATAGGGATATATGTATATGTATAGCTGATTCACTTTGTTATAAAGTGGAAATTAACACACCATTGTAAAGCAATTATACTCCAATAAAGATGTTAAAATAGTAATAAGAAGAAGATACTTAATCATATTGTGGTGAATGTGAAGTATAATCCCAGGGTCATCTGGCTTCACCGGATAGAGGTATTAGTTACATTTCAGTTCAAACCACCTGCTGCGTAAGGAACATGGGTTTCCAGGAACATGGGGACCTCCCATTATCACCTGCAGGTATTTCTAAGAGTTCCTCTGGGGATGGTCTTATGAGCCACAAACCTGGCCCAGCTACATCATGAAGCAGCATTGGCCTGACTCCCTGCCTGATCACAGCCAGTTGCCCCTGTCAATGCCTGTGCAAACTGCACTGCCCCCCTAATGTCCCAGAGCCACCACACATGCTGGGGTCTGTCCAGAGGGGGAGAATCTTGTTTCTAGGCCATGCTACTCTCCACGGTCTAAGGATACAAGAATAGCAGCTTTGGGGCCCAGTTCATAAAGATTTTTGTTACATCACTTCTCTGGCTTTTGGTCCCCACCCCTGTAGCCATGGGACTCACACCTGGCCTGGTGGCTGGGCAGGGACATATGAGATGCAGCCCCTCATTTATCCCTGTCAGCCTATTCCAAACACCAAAAACAATCTCCTCCCAGCCTCCCAGTTATGAAACAAACCACCCCCCATGCGTTCAACTTATGCAGTGGAAACCAGAGGTGGGGAGGAGGGGCATGTGGGCAACCCTAGCAGCTTGAGCCCTGGACCACCTGCCAACATGTTCTGCCAAACAAGCATCTTTAATAGGTTCAATTATACTTGCGAAGATCTGGGCTATTTGCTTTACATTCATTATCTCATGTTAACTCTTGTCTCAATTCCGTGAAGATACCTACTATTGACTTGCATTTCCAGATTAGAAAACCAACCAAGGAGTTAAATAAGTTGCCTAAGGCCTCAAAACTAGTGTCAGGGCTTGAATCTGAATCCAGGCCTATCTTACGCCAAAGCTGTGCTTTCAATAATATGACATACTATTACATTTCACGTTATCCTTTTTCCTCTAATTAATCTGTTTCTCCCAATTTGTTTGGATATTTACACCTCTCTTGTTCATGAATCTTGTCCTGCTGAAGTTAAAATTCTGATGTCATCCTAAATTGCTAAGCGAAGCTACCTTCCCCAGAAGCCTATTACTCTCTTGGGAGCTCCCTATCTCCTTCCTTTATGCAGGAAATATACATGAAACAAGACCTTTAATTAGCCTTCACTATTAGCTCCTACATCCTGTAATAATTATCTTTGGTGATGTCATCGTGAATCCCCTGGGTAGCATGGGTATTATGGACTATTAGAGGGTGTCTGAAAGCTGGCTGTCAGTCTGATTCATATTAGGCCAATTACTTTACTAAAATTAAAATTTGTCAAGGATAGTTTGATGATGAGTCTTGGCAGCTAAAAGGAGCCCTTAAGGAGCCATGCAGCACTCTTTGGCAGAAGCACAGTGGTTTTATCTCAAGGTGAAGGTCTGGTTGTTATTGAAAGTACCAAAGACCAAAGGGACAAACTTCTCTGGATTTGTAGCTCTGGCTCCTAGTAACT
Organism: Eubalaena glacialis; assembly: GCF_028564815.1. Lineage (NCBI taxonomy): Eukaryota > Metazoa > Chordata > Mammalia > Artiodactyla > Balaenidae > Eubalaena > Eubalaena glacialis. Next base: position 37,876,111 of record NC_083733.1, on the reverse strand, counting down.
ACTGCCACTGGAATCCACCCAGCCAAAAAGTCTTCAGTTCTCTTCTACAGCATGTGGGGTTCCTCAATATAGACCAAAGTAGAAAAAGTGGACACAGCAGTCAAACATTTTACAGTTTAGTTGGCACACCAAATCTATCAGTTGCCTACCTAACATCTATTTCCCTCATTATAACAGAAGCTTGATTTTGTTGGAGCAGCGCTATGATCTGCTAGAAATGATCTTTTGTCCAAACTGTCTTTTGACACAGTTATGGCTAATGTGACCAAAAGGAAGTCTGCTTCAAGGTTTCTGAGGAAACTTTCTTTTCTAATAAAAGGAAATGGATATGGTTATTGTTTTCTGTCTCTTCTCCCTTCTTCCTGCTTAGAGTAAGCATGCAATTTCTGGAAGTACAGCTGTTACCCTGCAAACATGAGGTGACAAGCTAAAGGATGAAAGCCAACCTGCTAAGAATGGCAGAACGAACAGCATGAAGATCCTGGATCCTTGAACACACATGAGTTGTTGTGCAATCCCTGGTCTCGCAATTTCCAAATTAAGTTGCTATCGTTAGGTTTTTCTGTAACTTGCTGTTGAAAGAATAACCAGCAGGTACAAGCAGAGACAGATATATAATTATGCCAGCTGAGCTGGGAAAATCTAATAGTGTGGTCAGTAATCCTATCTAAAGATCAGTGAAGTCTGTGGCTGAGTAAGGAAAGCAGATAAAATCAATGTGGCCTATGACAACCCTCTCTGCATGTACCTTTTATAGCAATATTCACTCATTTAGTCATTTCATGTATAGAGCACCTGCTATGCTTATGTGTTAGACATTGGCTGTGTGATATTATTTTCTGTGTGTGTGTGTGTGTTTGTGTGTGATACTATTAATGCAGTACAACTGTTCTGTAGATGTTTAGAAACAGGAATATTTATTTCAACATTTCCAAAGTATACAAGGTCCCACTCTGGCCACCTGAGCCATGTGAGCACTCACAACCGAAGCCCCTGAGAAGGTTCTTCTCTGCTGCATGTGTTGAGCAAAAAAGCAGAACATTCCAGAGCAGAAGACCATCCTGAGACTGCCTACCCAGATCACCGTACCCACGCAGTGGGGGCCACAGTTCTCACCGTGCATTGCATAGCTCATCCTCACTTTCTTTGGCTAACCTGACCTTCATGTAATAAATGTATTTCTGAAAATTTATGCTCAACTGATTCACATTTAACATATGTTATGAGAGTTTACTGTTTTTACTATTAAAATCAATCCCAAGTCTAAATTTTTCTGAAAAGTGAATAATTTTTCCCTTAGTCTCTGTTTTCTGAAACCAGATAATTGGGTATCAAATTTTAATGCAAAAAAAAATGGAAAATGTCAAAAAAGCATTATGTAAAATACACTTGTGATAAAGTCACCTCTTATACCTACAACCTTCTCCATCTCAGTTGATGGAAATTTATTCTTCTAGGTATTCAGGGAAAAAAAGGTGCCATTCTTTCTTGATACCTTTCTTTCCTTTACACCCTACATCACTCCTCTAGCAAATACTGTTGGTTCTACTTCTAAAATACAACCAAAATCTGACCCCTTCTCACCACCTCCCCTGCCACCATCCTAGTCATCTCTGGCCTAAATTATCACAACAGCCTCCCCAAGGATCTCTCTGCTCCATTCCTCAACCCCCTACAGTCTATTCATATGGTGACCTGAGTGATCCTTTTAGGATACAAGTCCAACAAGGTAACCGCTATGCTCAGAAACCCCCAGTGGCTCCCATCTCACTCAGAGTAAAAGCCAAAGTTCTCCCAATAGCCAACAAGGCCCTACAGGATCCAGCTATGTCACGTCTCTGACTGCTCTCCCACAACTCTCCCTTCTCCTCAATCCACTCCATCAGCACTGGCTCCCTGGCTGCTCCTCAAACACGCCCAGCCTCCTTAGGGTCTGTAACTGGCTGTTACTTCTATCTGGAATGCTCTTCTCCCAGACATCTTCGAGGCTGATCTCTTCTCTTCCTTCACCTCTTGGCTCACATGTCATTTTCTGAGCCACAGATGGATAGGGACCAGGGTGTGGAGGGGAGGTAGAGTGGGAGGGGCTCAAGTAGCCTCCACTCCCCTTTTTAACCGGAGTAGCTTCACCTTTGTGTGCTTTATATATTGGAGTTCTACATAAGATTTCACGTGAACAAAGGATTCCATATGCCATAGACGAACATAGTTGCTATAATTTGGAGGAGAAATTATAAGGGAGGGACCAGGATGGTAGTTATGTGGGTGGAAAGAAATGGATAGACTTGAGAAATATTTATGGAGGCGAATTCTCCCAAACTTATTCATTGGTTGGCTGTGGGGCAGGAGAAAGAGCCAAGGACACTCCCAGGTTTCTGAACTGAGTGCTGGATATGTGGTGATAATATATACAGAATGATTGAGGTGTCTTAGATGGGAAATGCAGTTTCATTGAGTTTGAGGTGTTAGGGACATTCATAAGGAAACTACCAAGTCAGGGGTAAGGTCAGATAGGGCTGGAGATTAAGGAGTCATCATTATAAATAACCATCTCTGTCATTTGTTGAGGGCTGGTTGTATGTCAGGCATTGTGTTGAACACTTCATCTCATACGGTTATTATAACAGATCATGTTGGATCAGTTCCTCCCATTTACTTAAACTGGGGAAAAGTAGAATGTCTATAAGGAAAGGAGGTGCCTCATAGAAACCATGGGAAGAAGTGGGACCCACACTTGAACACCCTCAGGACTGTTTTCCCACCTCCTGTCTGTCCTCCTCTCTAAAGGTCAGCTTCACTCTGCTCCACATCTGCAGAGCAGCTTGCCCAGGGCCTCTGTTCATTTCAGGCAATGTGGTCTAACAACTCCCAAGCTTGATATGTGTCAGCACTCCTTCTCAGCCCCAAGTATGAATTCCCAGGGAAGTCATTCGATGAGCCCTGCTTGGGGTGGTGCCCATCTCTGAGCCTGTAGCCAGGGGTCCAGGACACACAGAGAAATCATGTGGTTGGAGGAAGATAAAGCAACATTTCCCAGAATGAGGGATGGGGATGGGGTAGTTCCCAGAAAAGACAAAGAGCTGGACAGACAAATCAAAAGGTGTCTCCTCCAGGAAGCTGTCATCACCCCCTTCTACAGATGAGCAACTGTAGGAGATGTACAAGTAAATGATATGTCCCAGGGAGGGTCACATGACAAGAAGAGACAGGGCCCAAGTTTATGGGATGACTGGAAGAAGAGAAGCTGGAGAAGGAGCCTGCAACAAACCCTGTGGGTGCCACACTTTTGTCCTCTCAGCTCATCCGGAGGACGTTTACAGATAGTTTCTGTTCACACTGATGGCTTCTGGCCTCTCTCTGCCCGAGGCCATTCTCTGGCCACTGGAGTGTGTGCTGCCCTCACACAGGGAAGGACAGAAATGCCAGTGAGGGATGATAGATAAATACTTTGTCTTCCTAACCTCTCTGGGGAACAGTTCTGGAGTGTGTTCTACATAGTCATCAGAGTCCCCAGTGGAATGAGCCCCAGTTGCCCACAATGGCAACCTGATCACAATACACCTGTTTTTTGGTCTTTCCTTCTTTGTCCCATGATCTCACTCCCTTATCCCTGGACACTACTTGCACCCAAATCATTGTCTCAGGGTCTCCCTATGAGGGAACTAGAACTTTTTAGTTTGAGAATATGAGGGAGTCTCAAGGTCTGTGCATACAGAGAGCCCAGAGAATAACTCACAGGAGAAGCTAGAGAATGGAGACCAGAAGCCAAGACCTTCTGCCTCAGGGGATGCCTGCTCCTCAGACTTGCCCCTGAGGCAGATCAGCATCTTGGCAGCCACTAACCTCAGCCATCCATCTCTTGCCTCAACAATGCTGCAACAGACAACCTGAAGGGAGCCTTTTAATTATTCTCCAGATCAGTCGATAGATCAAATGTACAAATGAGCAGCCCACTCCTTCCTTGTTATTACTGTCACTGTTCCACTCCCGTAATCCCTGGCTCACATCCAGAGCTTTGTTTTGTTTTGAAATCAGCAGAAGAAACAACACGATTTTTCTGTTAAAAAAAAAAGGTACTCCACTAAGCTATTTTTATTTCCTGGCTGACAGTTCTTTCACAATCTCCAGTGGGTTGGAAAGTAATTGGAGACTTGAAAATACAATTTTCCATAGGTGATTATTATAAACCACTGGGTTGCTTTGCAGAGAGGGGGCTGTTTCCAATCTCAGGCTAGGAAAATTCAATGCATTTTTTGCATTGTCTCTAAGACATCATTTGCCAATTACCTTTGAAATGCTTCACTGGCAGCTCTCCAAAACAAGCCCTCTCCTTGCTAACAGGGTACATGGGGAGTTGTAGCCACATCATTTAGAGAGCTTTATATGCACAATCTCCCCTAACACAAGCACTCCCTAAAGGATTGGAGAGCAGCTACTTGGACTAATAATAATTCCCTGACAACACAGGTGAATAATTGCCAGTTCTCATTCTCTGAAGAAGGAGGGATAGGAGAAGACAGTGAAGGGCAGAAGTACCTGAAAGAAGAAAGAGAGGAAGCAGGACTATTTCCATTCCATTTAAAGAGGGTTAGGTTAGACACTCTCTCTCTCTCTCTGTCTCATTCTATGTCTATGTCTATCTTTATCTCTCTCAGATAATGTTTCCAGTTTCTCACCAATGACATTTCAGTAAATTTACTGGGTTCGCAGAGTTTACAGGAAAAGCTGCCATGTAAGCCCTGCCAAATGTTGTTGGGAGTCAAGATTCACATATATTAATATTGAATTAATATTAGGGAGCCACAAGATATTATATTGAGCAGGAAGCACTTCAGGAAAGGGAGAGATGGAGGAGGACAACGACGAGCACCTTGGAGGTTCCTCCCACGTCACTGTGGCGGGACAATGACACCCGCTCACCACCCGACCTGTTCAGGCCCTTGTTGGCTCGTGCTCATTTCTAGAAATCTCCTCCTTATGTTTATTCAGCTGACAACTGCCTCCCAGTAGCTCTGCTTCCCTTTCTCTCTGAAGCCTCAGGAACATTAAGTTTATTTCTTCTTCCACAAGAGATATGGAGGCAGTTCCCATGAACTCCCAAGTCTTTTTTTCATGAGCTTGAATTCCCTAACTCGAAAGGAAGACTTTTTAAAGTTATCAGATTAATCTCACTCTACCCCCAATTTTTTAAATGTCTTTCAAATGAGAGAAGCCAGATGTACTCTAGAACTTAAACTTGACAAAACCAAGGCCAACTCCAAAGAATTGAAAGCAGAGACTTTAATATATATTTATACACCAATGTTCACAGCAGCTTTGTGCACAATAGCCCAAAGGTGGAAGCAAACCAAATGTCCATCAATGGGATGAATGGATAAACAAAATGTGTATATACACACAATGGAATATCATTCGGCTTTAAAAAGGAAGAAAATGTTGACACATGGATGACCCTTGAAAACATTATGCTAAGTGAAATATTGTTACACAGAAACAATTCTGTATGATTTCACTTCTACAGGGGACCTAGAGTAGCCAAGTTCATAGAGACAGAAAGTAGAGAGGTACTTGCCAGAAGCTGGTGAAGGAGGAAATGAGGAATCAGTGTTTAACGAGTACAGAGTTTCAGTTTGGGATGATGAAAATGTTCTAAAGATGGATGATGATGATGATTACACAGCAATATAAGTGTACTTAATGCCACAGAACTGTACACCTAAAATGGAAGAATGCTTAAAATTGTAAATTTTATGTTATGAATTTTTTACCACACACAAAAAAATAAGCCCAATGTCTGTGCACTGGAATCCTCTTAACCCTCTCAATCTAGCTTTCTGAACTGATTGTAGTCAATTCAGATTACACCAGACACAGTATGTTTGAAGATCCCCTCGGCCCTTTGTTGAAACGAATACCCAGAATGCTCATCTCACAGCTCCCCATACTTTCTTCCACATCCCATGCTGTATCTGGAGACATGTGGCCAAATATTGCAATCTCATGAGTCATGTTCACTATGGTGACATTCCTCTTTGTCCCATGTCCCTGACATGGAATCACAGACACTGTGGCCTGGGCCAGAGAAGGTAGCTGGAGAGCTGAGAACAAGTTTTTATACAGAGATGATGGAGTAATGAGATTTCAGAGCAGGACTGAAATTAGACTATTACACATGAAACCAGAAAGAAGAAAAATACATTATTTTAATTAACACTCAGGAGTATATTGTCTCAACATCACTGTTGATGATATGCCTGGCACCGGCCTCTCTACCTGGTGCAACCCAGACTGACTGCAGAAGGTATATTCTTCTGAGTGTTTGTTATCTGAATCTACGTGGCTACAAGTTTCCAGACAGAAACAAACGATCTATTCTTTAATAACCTGACCACTTTTAAGACTACCTGACAAGAACCTCCTGACCCACTTGGAAGCTCACACCCCAAACCAGCCACATCAGTCAGGGACTTCCTGCAGAAGCTCCCAGATTATCGGATGCAGCAGGTACTGCCAATGCAATGCAAATGTAATGCAAGTCAATTGCCAAATGAAATTGGGAAATCCTTCATCTTCTGCAAGATTTGCAAGTCAATGAAAGTGACAGGGCAGACTACCTTGAATCCCAATTAAATCATTGACAAATGAGGATAAGGCAGAGTTAGGGCAGATAATGCAGAAGAAAAGAACACGTGTAAGCTTCAGAGAAAAAAGACGTCATCAGAAGCCCTAGAGAAAACTGAAAACTATTCAAACTTTTGGGTAGAGTTGATCTTCTTAGGATGTTTACTGTAGTTAGTTGTTTAGTTTGTTTGTTCATTAGATTTTCAGAAAAACTGATTTGTTCTTTTATGCATAATTATATAAATATAAGATAAAGTAACCTTGCTTTCAATTTTTAATTTTATTTCTCAAGATAAAGTTTCAATCAAATATTTTTTTGTTACATTTAGTGTGGAATGTTGGTCCCACTTTAAGTGGATTCTCTTGTAGAGGACTTTTTCCAGTGCCCCTAGCTTGATAACATGAGCCTACTGGGTGTGTGCATATGTCCTGGCATCTTCTTGTGGGCAACCCTGGATGCAGCAGAGCCCCTCCTCCCAGAAACACACTATCAAGACATGTGCCAGGTTTCCCTGGTGGCACAGTGGTTGAGAATCTGCCTGCTAATGCAGGGGACACGGGTTCAAGCCCTGGTCTGGGAGGATCCCACATGCCACGGAGCAACTAGGCCCGTGAGCCACAACTACTGAGCCTGCGCGTCTGGAGCCTGTGCTCCGCAACAAGAGAGGCCACGATAGTGAGAGGCCCATGCACTGCGATGAAGAGTGGCCCCCGCTTGCCACAACTAGAGAAAGCCCTTGCACAGAAACGAAGACCCAACACAACCATAAATAAATAAATAAATTAAAAAAATAATAATAATAACAAATGTTCAAGTACAATTGGTGTCTATAAAAAAAAAACAACAAACAAATGAGTCAAAAAAAAAAAAAAAAAAGACGTGTGCCAAGATTACCAGCCACATGTTGAACAAATTGGTAAATGGAGATATTGTCCACACAGTTTCATTTCTCAGTCACCATCCTCAGAATAGTATTTGCATTATATTTCCAGGAATGGCAAATATGTTTGCACAGAGTACTTTCCCTCCCATCCCGTACTCCTTATAACAGTTATGCTTTATGTTTATACTTTGTGCTTTCATGTTTGGAAAAGGACTTTCATAAAATAATCTGTTTTTAACTTCACAACAACAATTTGTAAGAGTTTACAGCAGTAGTTACCAGGCCCATCTAACAGGCTCAAGTCAAGAAACGCTCTGGAGTATTGGGGGACCTTCAAGATGGCAGAGGAGTAAGGAGTGGAAATCAACTTCCTCCCCACAAACACATCAAAAATACATCTACATGTGGAACAACTCCTACAGAAGACCTACTGAACGTTGGCAGACCTCAGACTTTCCAAAAGCCATGTGGGTGACAGGGTCTTGGTGTTCTGACCAGGTATCAGGCCTGAGCCTCTGAGACGGGAGAGCCAAGTTCAGGACATTGGACCACCAGAGACCTCCTAGACCCATGTAATATCAATCAGTGTGAGCTATCCCAGAGATCTCCATTTCAGTGCTATGACCCAGCTCCACTCAATGACCAGCAGCTCCAGTCCTGGACACCCCATGCCAAACAACTAGCAAGACAGGAAAAAAACCCCAACCATTAGCAGAGAGGCTGCCTACAATCATAATAAGTTCACAAACACCCCAAAACACACCACTGGAGACAGTCCTGCCCACCAGAAAAACAAGATCCACTCTAACCCACCAGAACAGAGGAACCAGTACCCTCCACCAGAAAGCCTACACAACCCACTGAACCAACCTTATACACTGGGGGCAGACACCAAAAACAAAAGGAACTACGAACCTGCTGCCTGTGAAAAGGACACCCCAAACACAGTTAGTTAAGCAAAGTGAGAAGACAGAGAAATAGACAGCAGATGAAGGAGCAAGGTAAAAACCCACCAGACCAAACAAATGAAGAGGAAATAGGCAGTCTACCTGAAAAAGAATTCAGAATAATGAGAGTAAAGATGATCCAAAATCTTGGAAATAGAAGGGAGAAAATACAAGAAAAGTTTAACAAGGACCTAGAAGAACTAAGAGCAAACAAACAATGATGAACAACACAATAAATGAAACTAAAAATTCTCTAGAAGGAATCAATAGCAGAGAAACTGAGGCAGAAGAATGGATAAGTGACCTGGAAGATAAAATAGTGGAAATAACTACTGCAGAGCAGAATAAAGAAAAAAGAATGAAAGAATTGAGAACAGTCTCATAGACCTCTGGGACAACATTAAACGCACCAACATTTAAATTATAGGGATCCCAGAAGAAGAAGAGAAAAATAGAGGGACTGAGAAAATATTTGAAGATATTATAGTTGAAAACTTCCATAATATGGGAAAGGAAATAGTCAATCAAGTCGAGGATGTGCAGAGAGTCCCATACAGGATAAATCCAAGGAGAAACACGCCAAGACACATATTAACCAAACTATCAAAAATTAAATACAGCAAAAAAATATTAAAAGGGGCAAGGGAAAAGCAACAAATAATACAAGGGAATCCGTATAAGGTTACCAGCTGATCTTTCAGCAGAAACCCTGCAAGCCTGAAGGGAGTGGCATGACATATTTAAAGTGATGAAAGGGAAAAACCTACAACCAAGATTACTCTACCCAGCAAGGATATCATTTGGATTTGATGGAGAAACTAAAACCTTTACAGACAAGCAAAAGCTGAGAAAATTCAGCACCACCAAACCAGCTTTAAAACATATGTTAAAGGAACTTCTCTAGGCAGGAAACAAAGAGAAGGAAAAGACCTACAATAACAAACCCAAAACAATTAAGAAAATGGTAATAGGAACATACATATCGATAACTACGAAATGGATTAAATTCTCCAACCAAAAGTCATAGACTGGCTGAATGGATACAAAAATAAGACCTGTATATATGTTGCCTACAAAAGACCCACTTCAGAACTAGGGACACACACAGATTGAAAGTGAGGGGATGGAAAATGATATCCCATGCAAATGGAAATCAAAAGAAACCTGGAGTAGCAATTCTCATATCAGACAAAATAAACTTTAAAATAGAGACTATTACAAGAGACAACGAAGGACACTACATAATGACCAAGGGATCAATCCAAGAAGAAGATATAACAATTCTAAATATTTATGCACCCAACATAGGAGCACTTCAATACATAAGGCAAATGCTAACAGCCATAAAAGGGGAAATCGACAGTAACTCAATAATAGTAGGAGACTTTAACACCTCACTTACACAAATGGACAGATCATCCAAAATGAAAATAAATAAGGAAACACAAACTTGAAATGACACATTAAACAAGACGGACTTAATTGATATTTATAGGATGTTCCATCCAAAAACAACAGAATACACTTTCTTCTCAAGTGCTCATGGAACATTCTCCAGGATAGATCATATCATGGGTCACAAATCAAGCCTTGGTATATTTAAGAAAACTGAAATCGTATCAAGGATCTTTTCTGACCACAAGCTAAGAGACTAGATGTCAAGTACAGGAAAAAAAAAAAAACTACAAACACATGGAGGCTAAAAAACACACTACTAAATAACAAAGAGATCACTGAAGAAATCAAAGCGGAAATCAAAAAATACCTAGAAGCAAATGACAATGAAAACACAATGACCTGAAACTAATAGAATGCACCAAAAGCAGTTCTAAGAGGGAAACTTATAGCAATACAATCCTACCTCAAGAAACAAAAGACATCTCAAATAAACAACCTAACCTTACACCTAAAGCAACTAGAGAAAGAAGAACAAAAAAACCCCAAAGTTAGCAGAAAGAAAGAAATCATAAAGATCACATCAGAAATAAATGAAAAAGAAATGAAGGAAACAATAGCTAATAAAACTAAAAGCTGGTTCTTTGAGAAGATAAAAAATTTTGATAAACCATTAGCTAGACTCATCAAGAAAAAAAAGAAGACTCAAATCAACAGAATTAGAAATGAAAAAGGAGAAGTAACAACTGACACTGCAGATATACAAAGGATCATGAACGATTACTACAAGCAACTATACAACAAGGACTGAAATTGAAACTGTGATTAAAAATCTTCCAACAAACAAAAGCCCAGGACCAGATGGCTTCACAGGTGAATACTACCAAACATTTAGAGAAGAGCTAACACCTATCCTTACCAAACTCTTCCAAAATATAGCAGAGGGAGAAACACTCCCAAATTCATTCTACGAGGCCACCATCACCCAGACACAAAAACCAGACAAAGATGTCACAAAGAAAGAAAACTACAGGCCAATATCACTGATGAACATAGACACAAAAATCCTCTACAAAATACTAGCAAACAGAATCCAACAGCACATTAAAGGGATCATACACCATGATCAATGGGGTTTATCCCAGGAATGCAAGGATTCTTCAGTATATGCAAATCAATCAATGTGACACACCATATTAACAAACTGAAGGATAAAAATCATACGATTATCTTAATAGATGCAGAAAAAGCTTTCAACAAAATTCAACACCCATTTATGATAAAAACTCTCCAGAAAGTAGGCATAGAGGGAACTTACCGCAACATAATAAAGGCCATGTATGACAAATGCACAGCCAACATCATTCTCAATGGTGAAAAACTGAAACCATTTCCACTAAGATCAGGAACAAGACATGGTTGCCCAATCTCACCACTATTATTCAACATAGATTTTGAAGTTTTAGTCACAGCAATCAGAGAAGAAACAGAAATAAATTAAAGGAATCCAAATTGGAAAAGAAGAAGTAAAGCTGTCACTGTTTGCAGATGCCATGATACTAAACATAGAGAATCCTAAAGCCTCTACCAGAAAACTACTAGAGCTAATCAAGGAATTTGGTAAAGTATCAGGATACAAAATTAATGTACAGAAATCTCTTGCATTCTTATACACTAACGACAAAAAATCTGAAAGAGAAATTAAGGAAACACTCCTATTTACCACTGCAACAAGAAGAATAAAATACCTAGGAATAAACCTACCTAAGGAGACAAAAGACTTGTATGTAGAAAACTATAAGACACTGATGAAAGAAATTAGAGATGATACAAATAGATGGAGAGATATACCATGTTCTTGGATTGGAATAGTCAACATTGTGAAAATGACTATATTACCCAAAGCAATCTACAGGTTCAATGCAATCCTTATGAAATTACCAATGGCATTTTTCAAAGAACTAGAACAAAAAATTTCACAATTTGTATGGAAACACAAAAGACCCCGAATAGCCAAAGCAATCTTGAGAAAGAAAAACGCAGCTGAAGGAATCAGCCTCCTGAACTTCAGACTATACTACAAAGCTACAGTAATCAAGACAGTACAGTACTGGCACAAAAACAGAAATAGAGATCAATGGAACAGGATAGAAAGCCCAAAGATAAACCCAAGCACATATGGTCACCTTATCTTTGATAAAGGAGGCAAGAATATACAATGGAGAAAAGACAGCCTCTTCAATAAGTGGTGCTGGGAAAACTGGACAGCTACATGTAAAAGAATGAAATTAGAACACTCCCTAAATGATAAACAAAAATAAACTCAAAATGGATTAAAGACCTAAATGTAAGGCCAGACACTGTAAAACTCTGAGAGGAAAACATAGGCAGAACACTCTATGACAAAAATCACAGCAAGATCCATTTTGATCCACCTCCTAGAGAAATGGAGATAAAAACAAAAATAAACAAATGGGACCTAATGAAACTTAAAAGCTTTTGCACAGCAAAGGAAAACATAAACAAGATGAAAAGACAACCCTCAGAATGGGAGAAAGTATTTGCAAACAAAGCCACTGACAAAGATTAATCTCCAAAATTTATAAGCAACTCATGCAGCTCAATATCAAAAAAAAAAAAACCCAATCCAAAAATGGGCAGAAGACCTAAATAGACATTTCTCCAAAGAAGATAAACAGATTGCCATCAAACACATGAAAGGATGGTCAACATCACTAATCATTAGAGAAACACAAATCAAAACTACAATGAGGTGTCACCTCACACCAGTCAGAATGGCCATCATCAAAAAATCTAGAAACAATAAATGCTGGAGAGGGTGTGGAGAAAAGGGAACACTCTTGCACTGTTGGTGGGAATGTAAATTGATACAGCCACTATGGAGAACAGTATGGAGTTTCCTTAGAAAACTAAAAATAGAACTACCATACGACCCAGCAATCCCACTACTGGGCATATACCCTGAGAAAACCATAATTCAAAAAGAGTCATGTACCACAATGTTCATTGCAAGTCTATTTACAATAGCCAGGACATGGAAGCAACCTAAGTACCATCAACAGATGAATGGATAAAGAAGATGTGGCACATATATACAATGGAATATTACTCAGCCATAAGAAGAAATGAAATTGAGTTCTTTGTAATGAGGTGGACGGACCTAGAGTCTGTCATACAGAGTGAAGAAAGTCAGAAAGAGCAAAACAAATATTGCAAATACTGTATGCTAACACATATATATGCAATCTTAAAAAAAAAGGAAAAAATGGTTATGAAGAACCTAGGGACAGGATGGGAATAAAGACACTGACCTACTAGAGAATGGACTTGAGGACACGGAGAGGGTGAAGGGTAAGCTGGGACGAAGTGAGAGAGTGGCATGGACTTATATATACTACCAAATGTAAAATATATAGCTAGTGGGCACAGGGAGATCATCTCGGTGCTTTGTGACCACCTAGGGGGGTGGAATAGGGACGTGGAAAGGAGAGAGACACAAGACAGAAGAGATATGGGGATATATGTATATGTATAGCTGATTCACTTTTTTATAAAACAGAAACTAAGACACCATTGTAAAGCAATTATACTCCAATGAAGATGTTAAAGAAAAAAAATAATAGGAGAAAATATTTGCAAACGAAGCAACTGACAAAAGATTAATCTCCAAAATATACAAGCAGCTCATGCAGCTCAATATCAAAAAAAAACCAATCCAAAAATGGGCAGAAAACCTAAATAGACATTTCTCCAAAGAAGATATACAGATTGCCAACAAACACATGAAAGGATGCTCAACACCACTAATCCTTAGAGAAATACAAATCAAAACTACAATGAGGTATCACCTCACACTGGTCAGAATGGCCATCATCAAAAAATCTACAAACAATAAATGCTGGAAAAGCTGTGGAGAAATGGGAACCCTCTTGCACTGTTGGTGGGAATGTCGACTGATACAGCCACTATGGAGAACAGTATGGAGGTTCCTTAAAAAACTAAAAATAGAACTACCATATGACCCAGCAATCCCACTACTGGGCATATACCTTGAGAAACAATAATTCAAAAAGATGCATGTATCACAATGTTCATTGCAACACTATGTACAGTTGCCAGGACAAGGAAGCAACCTAAGTGTCCATCGACAGATGAATGGATAAAGAAGATGTGGCACATATATACAATGGAATATTATTCAGCCATAAAAGGAAACAAAATTGAGTTATTTGTAGTGGGGTGGATGGACTTAGATTCTGTCATACAGAGTGAAGTCAGAAAGAGAAAAACAAATACCATATGCTAACACAAATATATGGAATCAAACAAACAAAAAACAGACAAACAAAAAAACAATGGTTCTGAGGAACATAGAAGCAGGAGAGGAATAAAGATGCAGACGTAGAGAATGGACTTGAGGACAAACGGAGGGGGAAGGGTAAGCTGGGATGAAGTGAGAGAGTGACATGGACATATATACACTACCAAATGTAAAATAGATAGCTAGTGGGAAGCAGCCACATAGCACAGGGAGGTCAGCTCAGTGCTATGTGACCACCTACAGGGGTGGGATAGGGCGTGTGGGAGGGAGATGCAAGAGGGAGGGGATATGGGGATATATGTATACATATAGCTGATTCACTTTGTTATACAGCAGAAAGTAACAGAACTTTGTGAAGCAATTATACTCTAATGAAGATGTTTTTTAAAAAGTAAGAAAGACTCTGCCCAGCAGGCCCTCTCTTCCACCCTGGAGGCTCCTGCTTCTTAGACCAAGCACTTGGTCCCTGACCTGCTGGTCCTGAACTTGAACCTGCTATGATTCTCTCAGATCAGCTTGTGTTCGCTGTCTTCTCACCTCCATAGCCCAGTCCCAAAGTGTAATATTCAGCATCCCAACACTCCTGAAATAGGGGCATTGAGAGCCCAAACACATGAGAATTCTGCCTAGAGTGATCAAGAGGATACTGGAATTCAGCACTTAGCTAGAAGTCAGAAACTTGGGATTCAAATTCCAGGCTTACTCCACAATAGCTGTGTGACTTTAGAGGATGAGTTATGGAAACTTTTTTTTAAAGTCTTTTTTTTTTTTTTTGACGTATAGTTGATTTATAATATTGTCTTAGTTTCAGTTGTACAACAAAGTGATTCAGTTAAATATATACATATATCCACTCTTTTTCAGATTCTTTGCTATTATAGATTATTATAAGATATTGAATATGGAAACCTTTTAAACCAAAAAATGGCATCATTGGTGACCCTTGATACCGCATTTATGCCAACATAACCAATTCTTCTTCAAGTAAAAGTATATTTAAGACTCCATCATTTTAATAGTAATAATAAAGGGTTCCAGTTCAAGATGGTGATGTAGGAAGATCTTGCGTTCACCTCCTCCCACAGACACAAAGGAATCTACAGCTATATATGGAACAATTTCCTCTGGAAAAAAACTAAAACTGGTAGAGCGACTCCTTCACATCAGGCAAGCAAGAGGGAAATGACATCTAAGCCAGGTAGGAGAGGCTGAGACACAATCTCACCATAAACCCCAACCCCAGTGCAGTGACCCACAATCGGCAAGAAACTCACAACTTGGAGCTTCTCCTGGAGTAATGAAGGGCTCATACCCCACATTGGGTACCCCAACTTTTAAGACTGGCACCTGAGAGACAAGCCCCCCACAACACCCGGCTTTGAAGACAAACACAGCTCATGCCCACAGGACCACGGGGCCATGGTGCTCTCATGAACGACTCTTAAAAGGCTCCTGCATACACCCAGGGAACAGCACAGAAGCAGCCCTTTGAAAAGCTCCCAGACTTTATGTGAAATAAACTCATTTCCTAATTTTAAAGCATTGGTCTGAGGGACTGGGATGCTCTTGGGGGTCCAGGCTAGTGGGTGCCACTTCCCTGCTCTCCCTAAGCCTTGCCAAAGCTGGGAGCCCCATCTTTTTTTTCTTCCTGTTCCTTTTTATTCTTCGTCTTTGCTTTTTATTTTCCTTTTGCCTTTCTTTTTTCATTTGTTTTTCTCCTTTTTTTCCTCTTTCTTCAGCAGCCATCTTTGCCCTCTCCCTCTGCACCCCTCGAGCCAGTGGTCTCTATCTTCGCAACCCCCTCTGCCATGCTCCAGAGCTCCAGTATCTCCAAGAGGGGAGCTCCTACACACATCTGGAGCCTCGGTTTTTATGTCTGATGATCTGGCTTTTGTGGCTGCCACCCAGGGGATGACCTTGATCACCTGGCTCTGGAGGCTGGACCCCTTGTATTCCCAGTTCCCATGGGGCTGTAATAATCAGATTCAGTTCTTGGCAGACTGTCACCCAGGACACTGCACAGACAGAGACTGAAACATACCCCCTTTTTCTGAGAAAGAGGCCTATTTTCTTGTCTAGGAGCTTTGGCCTAAGAGGCAGACTTCTGGTTTAGCACATATATATGGGCCTACAAAGCTGCTTTCAAGGAACAGGGGCTGGTGGATGCAATCTTTGCACTCTCCCTCTGCCTCATTCCAGCTCACCACTATTTTCCAAAAAGGAGATTATAGCCTTCTCTGGTGCCCTGATCTTGGCAGCTGCTGCCAGGGGACACCTCTATATCACCTGGTTCTGGTGGCCAGTGGGGTTTACACTCACAGGTCCCATAGGTCTGGAACAAATGGAGAAAGTGTTCTTAAACAGCTACCACCCCCAAGGCATAGCAAGAAACAACAGACCCAGGAGCTCCGTCTTTCTGTGAAAGAGACATATAGTTTATGTCACAGCTGCAGCCTGAGGGGTAGACTTCAAACTAAACACACATCTAAGGGCTCTCCCTTTCCTGAGACCTCAGAGGGTGGGCATGACCTTCCCACTCTCCCTCTGTTGCACTCCAGAGCACTAACATCTCTTGCAGGGGGAGCTCTTATACATGTCTGGTGCCCTGGTTTTTACATCTGGTGCCCTGGGTTTTATGGCTGCCATCCAGGGGAATACCCCTTGGGTGCCCGACTCTGGTGGACAGAGGGACTTGCATTCCTGAATCCCACAGCACTGTACAAATCAGAGAGACAATTCTTGTCAGGCTACCACTTCCAGGGCACTGCACAGACAGCAGATTGGAACACACCACCAACCTTTCTCTGAAAGAGGCCTACTTGCTGATCCTGGAGCTTGGGCCCTAGCCCAAGCTTCAGGTTTGCACACATCTGGAGGCTACAGAGGTGCCATCAGGGAACATAGTCCAGGGATGCCATCTTTGCACTTTTCCTCTGCCTTGCTACAGCTCACTAGTATCTCCCAGAAGGGAGCTTATACACTTGTCTTGAGCCCAATTTTTGTGACTGCTGTCCAGGGTACACCTCAGGATTGTCTGGCTCTGGTGGCCATCAGGGCTTATGGTTGTGATCCCACAAGACTGTATATATTTGTATTCTTTAAGCACTGCTGCCTGAGGGTTTGGCTTCCAATAAGCCTGAATCTAGGTGCTAATTGAGATCCTCCCTTTGGAACACTGACTGGCGTTGGCACACACTCAACTGCTGGGAGCTATTAAAAATAAAATAGTCTCCTTGGATAGTCACAAAGGCTTGAGAGACAACCAAGAACTAGGGCAGGGTTGAATGATAAGCTTAATCTCCTACACAGGCCAACCCTTCAAGACTGGGAGAGGTGGCTGTTTCATCTAATGCATAAAACCAACACACAGAGTCAAGAACATGAAAAAACAAAGGAATATATTCCAAATGAAAGAATAAGATAAAACCTCAGGGAAAAAAAAGCTTCATGAAATGTAGTAAGTAATCTACTCTTTATTAGAGTTTAAAGTAATGGTCATAAAGATGCTAACCTGAACTCAGGAGAAGAATGGATGAACATAGTGAGAACTTTAGCAAAGAGACAGAAAATATAAGAAAGTTCCAAACAGAAGTTACAGAGCTGAAGAATACAATAACTGGACTGAAAAATACACTAGAGGGGTTCAAGAGCAGACTAGATAAAACAGAAGAAAAAGGATCAGTGAACTCAAAGACAGAGTAGAGGAATTCACTCAATCAGAGCAGAAAAAAAAAAAATGAAACAGCTTAAGGGACTAAGAGAACACAACCAGTAGACTAACATTTGCATCATAGAAGAGAGAAAGAAAGGGGCAGAAAACTTATTTGAAGAGACAATAACTGAAAACTTTACTAATCTAGTGAAAGAAACAGACATTCAGATCCAGGAAGCACAAAGAGTTCCAAAAAAAAAGATGAACCGAAAGATATTCACACCAACACACTTCATAATTAAAATGTCAAAAGTTAAAGACAAGGAGAAAATCTTAAAAACAGCAAGAAAAAAACAACTTGTTATGTGCAAGTGAACCCCCATAAGACTGTCAGCAGATTTTTCAGTAGACACTTTGAAGGCCAGAATAGAGTGGGACAAATATTCAAAGTGTTGAAAGAAAAAAATTTCCAACAAGAATATTTTACTCAGCAAAGTTATCATTCAGAATTGAAGGAGAGATAAAGAGTTTTCCAGACAAGCAAAAGCTAAAGGAGTCCATCACCACTAACTGGCCTCACAAGAAAAGTTAAAGGGACTTGTTTAGCAGGGGTCTAGGCAAGATGGCGGAAGAGTAAGACGCGGAGATCACCTTCTTCCCCACAGATACATCAGAAATACATCTACACGTGGAACTGCTCCTATAGAACATCCACTGAATGCTGGCAGAAGACGTCAGACCTCCCAAAAGGCAAGAAATTCCCCACGTACTTGGGTAGGGCAAAAGAAAAAAGAAATAACAGAGACAAAAGAATAGGGACAGGAACTGCACCAGTGGGAGGGAGCTATGAAGAAGGAAAGGTTTCCACACACTAGGAAGCCCCTTCGTGGGCGGAGACTGTGGGTGGCAGAGGGGGGAAGCTTCAGAGCCACGGAGGAGAGCGCAGCCACAGGGGTGCGGAGGGCAAAGCGGAGAGATTCCCGCACAGAGGAGCGGTGCCGAGCAGCACTCACCAGCCCGAGAGGCGTGTCTGCTCACCCGCCGGGTGGGCGGGGGTTGGGAGCTGAGGCTCGGGCTTCGGTTGGATCGCAGGGAGAGGACTGGGGTTGGCAGTGTGAACACAGCCTGAAGGGGTTAGCGCACCACAGCTAGCCGGAAGGGAGTCCGGGAAAAGGTCTGCAGCTGTCGAACAGGCAAGAGACTTTTTCTTGCCTCTTTGTTTCCTGGTGCGCGAGGAGAGAGGATTCAGAGCACCGCCTAAACGAGCTCCAGAGACGGGCATGAAATGCTAAGGCTGCTGCTGCCACCACCAAAAACACTGTGTGCAAGCACAGGTCACTATCCACACTGTCCTTCCTGGGACCCTGTGCAGCCCGTCACTGCCAGCGACCCATGAGCCAGGGACAACTTCCCCGGGAGAACGCACGGTGCGCCTCAGGCCGCTGCAACGTCATGCTGGCTGCTGCCACCGCAGGCTCGCCCCGCCTCCTCCGTACCCCTCCCTCGCCCCAGCCTGAGTGAGCCAGAGCCCCCGAATCAGCTGCTCCTTTAACCCCGTCCTGTCTGAGCGAAGAACAGATGCCCGCAGGTGACCTACACACAGAGGCGGGTCCAAATCCAAAGCTGAACCCTGGGAGCTGTGCAAACAAAGAGAAAGGGAAATTTCTTCCAGTAGCCTCAGAAGCAGCGGATTAAAGCTCCACAAACAACTTGATGTACCTGCATCTGTTGAATACCTGAATAGACAATGAATCATCCCAAATTGAGGAGGTGGACTTTGGGAGCAGGATATATTATTTTTTCCCCTTTTCCTCTTTTTGTGAGTGTGTATGTGTATGCTTCTGTGTGAGATTTTGTCTGTATAGCTTTGCTTTCACCATTTGTCTTAGGGTGCGGTCCATCTGTTTTTTTTTTTTTTTACTTAAAAAAAATTTTTTTCTTAATAAATTTTTTCTTAATAATTTTTTTCTTATTTTTTATTTTAATAGCTTTATTTTATTTTATCTTACTTTATTTTATTTTATTTTATCCTCTTTCTTTCTTTCTTTCTATTTTTTCTCCCTTTTATTCTGAGCCGTGTGGAGGAAAGGCTCTTGGTGCTCCATCCAGGCATCAGGGCTGTGCCTCTGAGGTGGGAGAGCCAACGTCAGGACACTGGTCCACAAGAGACCTCCCAGCTCCATGTAATACAAAATGGCGAAAATCTCTCAGAGATCTCCATCTCAGCATCAAGACCCAGCTTCACTCAATGACCAGCAAGCTACAGTGCTGGACACCCTAGGCCAAACAACTAGCAAGACAGGAACACAGCCCCATCCATTAACAGAGAGGCAGCCTAAAATCATAATAAGGCCACAGACACCCCAAAACACACCACCAGACGTGGACGTGCCCACCAGAAAGACAACATCCAGCCTCATCCACCAGAACACAGGCACTAGTCCCCTCCATGAGGAAGCCTACACAACCCACTGAACCAACCTTAGCCACTGGGGACAGATACCAAAAAATAACAGGAACTACGAACCTGCAGACTGTGAAAAGGAGACCCCAAACACAGTAAGATAAGCAAAATGAGAAGACAGAAAAACACACAGCAGATGAAGGAGCAAGGTAAAAACACACCAGACCTAACAAATGAAGAAGAAATAGGCAGTCTACCTGAAAAAGAATTCAGAATAATGATAGTAAAGATGATCCAAAATCTTGGAAATAGAATAGACAAAATGCAAGAAACATTTAACAAGGACCTAGAAGAACTAAAGAGGAACCAAGCAACGATGAGCAACACAATAAATGAAATTAAAAATACTCTAGAAGGGATCAATAGCAGAATAACTGAGGCAGAAGAACGGATAAGTGACCTGGAAGATAAAATAGTGGACATAACTACTGCAGAGCAGAATAAAGAAGAAAGAATGAAAAGAACTGAGGACAATCTCAGAGACCTCTGGGACAACATTAAACGCACCAACATTCAAATTATATAGGTCCCAGAAGAAGAAGAGAAAAAGAAAGGCACTGAGAAAATATTTGAAGAGATTATAGTTGAAAACTTCCCTATCATGGGAAAGGAAATAGTTAATCAAGTCCTGGAAGCACAGAGAGTCCCATACAGGATAAATCCAAGGAGAAACACACCAAGACACATATTAATCAAAGTATCAAAAATTAAATATAAAGAAAACATATTAAAAGCAGCAAGGGAAAAACAACAAATAACACACAAGGGAATCCCCATAAGGTTAACAGCTGATCTTTCAGCAGAAACTCTGCAAGCCAGAAGGGAATAGCAGAACATATTTAAAGTGATGAAGGAGAAATACCTACAACCAAGATTACTCTACCCAGCAAGGATCTCATTCAGATTTGATGGAGAAATTAAAAGCTTTACAGACAAGCAAAAGCTAAGAGAGTTCAGCACCACCAAACCAGCTTTACAACAAATGCTAAAGGAACTTCTCTAGGCAAGAAACACAAGAGAAGGAAAACACCTACAATAACAAACCCAAAACATTGAAGAAAATGGGAATAGGAACATACATATCAATAATTACCTTAAATGTAAATGGATTAAATGCTCCCACCAAAAGACACAGACTGGCTGAATGGATACAAAAACAAGACCCATATATATGCTGTCTACAAGAGACCCACTTCAGACCTAGGGACACATACAGACTGAAAGTGAGGGGATGGCAAAAGATATTCCATGCAAATGGAAATCAAAAGAAAGCTGGAGTAGCAATTCTCATATCAGACAAAATGGACTTTAAAATAAAGACTATTACAAGAGACAAAGAATGAAACTATATAATGATGAAGAGATCGATTCAAGAAGAAGATATAACAATTGTAAATATTTAGGCACCCAACATAGGAGAACCTCAATACATAAGGCAAATACTAACAGCCATAAAAGGGGAAATCGACAGTAACACAATCATAGTAGGGGACTTTAACACCCCACTTTCACCAATGGACAGATCATCCAAAATGAAAATAAATAAGGAAACACAAGTTTTAAATGATACATTAAACAAGATGGACTTAATTGATATTTATAGGACATTCCATCCAAAAACAACAGAATACACATTCTTCTCAAGTGCTCTTGGAACATTCTCCAGTATAGATCATATCTTGGGTCACAAATCAAGCCTTGGTAAATTTAAGAAAATTGAAATCATATCAAGTATCTTTTCCGACCACAACGCTATCAGACTAGATATCAATTACAGGAAAAGATCTGTAAAAAATACAAATACATGGAGGCTACACAATACACTACTTAATAACGAAGTGATCACAGAAGAAATCAAAAAATACCTAGAGACAAATGACAATGGAGACACGACGACCCAAAACCTATGGGATGCAGCAAAAGCAGTTCTAAGAGGGAAGTTTATAGCAATGCAAGCCTACCTCAAAAAACAGGAAACATCTCGAATAAACAACCTAACCTTGCACCTAAAGCAATTAGAGAAAGAAGAACAAAAAAACCCCAAAGTTAGCAGAAGGAAAGAAATCATAAAGATCATATCAGAAATAAATAAAAAACAAATGAAGGAAACAATAGCAAAGATCAACAAAACTAAAAGCTGGTTCTTTGAGAAGATAAAGAAAATTGATAAGCCATTAGGCAGACTCATCAAGAAAAAAAGGGAGAAGACTCAAATCAATAGAATTAGAAATGAAAAAGGAGAAGTAACAATGGACACTGCAGAAATACAAACGATCATGAGAGATTACTACAAGCAACTCTATGCCAATAAAATGGAAAACCTGGAAGAAATGGACAGATTCTTAGAAATGCACAACCTGCCGAGACTGAACCAGGAAGAAATAGAAAATATGAACAGACCAATCACAAGCACTGAAATTGAAACTGTGATTAAAAATCTTCCAACAAACAAAAGCCCAGGACCAGATAGCTTCACAGGCGAATTCTATCAAACATTTAGAGAAGAGCTAACACCTATCCTTCTCAAACTCTTCCAAAATATTGCAGAGGGAGGAACACTCCCCATCTCATTCTACGAGGCCACCATCACCCTGATACCAAAACCAGACAAAGATGTCACAAAGAAAGAAAACTACAGGCCAATATCACTGATGAACATAGATGCAAAAATCCTCAACAAAATACTAGCAAACAGAATCCAACAGCACATTAAAAGAATCATACACCATGATCAAGTGGGGTTTATTCCAGGAATGCAAGGATTCTTTAATATATGCAAATCAATCAATGTGATAAACCATATTAACAAATTGAAGGAGAAAAACCATATGATCATCTCAATAGATGCAGAGAAAACTTTCAACAAAATTCAACACCCATTTATGATAAAAGCCCTGCAGAAAGTAGGAATAGAGGGAACTTTCCTCAACATAATAAAGGCTATATATGACAAACCCACTGCCAACATGGTCCTCAATGGTGAAAAACTGAAACCATTTCCACTAAGATCAGGAATAAGACAAGGTTGCCCACTCTCACCACTATTATTCAACATAGTTTTGGAAGTTTTAGCCACAGCAATCAGAGAAGAAAAAGAAATAAAAGGAATCCAAACCAGAAAAGAAGAAGTAAAGCTGTCACTGTTTGCAGATGACATGATACTATACATAGAGAATCCTAAAGATGCTACCAGAAAACTACTAGAGCTAATCAATGAACTTGGTAAAGTAGCAGGATACAAAATTAATGCACAGAAATCTCTTGCATTCCTATACACTAATGATGAAAAATCTGAAAGTGAAATTAAGAAAACACTCCCATTTACCACTGCAACAAAAAGAATAAAATATCTAGGAATAAACCTACCTAAGGAGACAAAAGACCTGTATGCAGAAAATTATAAGACACTGATGAAAGAAATTAAAGATGGTACAAATAGATGGAGAGATATACCATGTTCTTGGATTGGAAGAATCAACATTGTGAAAATGACTCTATTACCCAAAGCAATCTACAGATTCAATGCAATCCCTATCAAACTACCACTGGCATTTTTCACAGAACTAGAACAAAAAATTTCACAATTTGTATGGAAACACAAAAGACCCCGAACAGCCAAAGCAATCTTGAGAACGAAAAATGGAGCTGGAGAAATCAGGCTCCCTGACTTCAGACTACACTACAAAGCTACAGTAATCAAGACAGTATGGTACTGGCACAAAAACAGAAACATAGATCAATGGAACAGGATAGAAAGCCCAGAGATAAACCCACGCACTTATGGTCACCTTATCTTTGATACAGGAGGCAAGCATATACAGTGGAGAAAAGACAGCCTCTTCAATAAGTGGTGCTGGGAAAACTGGACAGGTATGTGTAAAAGTATGAAATTAGAACACTCCCTAATGCCATACACAAAAATAAACTCAAAATGGATTAAAGACCTAAATGTAAGGCCAGACACTATCAAACTCTTAGAGGAAAATATAGGCAGAACACTCTATGACATAAATCACAGCAAGATCCTTTTTTACCCATCTCCTAGAGAAATGGAAATAAAAACAAAAATAAACAAATGGGACCTAATGAAACTTAAAAGCTTTTGCACAGCAAAGGAAACCATAAACAAGACCAAAAGACAACCCTCAGAATGGGAGAAAATATTTGCAAATGAAGCAACGGACAAAGGATTAATCTCCAAGCTTTACAAGCAGCTCATGCAGCTCAATATCAAAAAAACAAACAACCCAATCCAAAAATGGGCAGAAAACCTAAATAGACATTTCTCCAAAGAAGATATACAGATTGCCAACAAACACATTAAAGAATGCTCAACATCATTAATCATTAGAGAAATACACATCAAAACTACAATGAGATATCATCTCACACCGGTCAGAATGGCCATCACCAAAAAATCTAGAAACAATAAATGCTGGAGAGGGTGTGGAGAAAAGGGAACACTCTTGCACTGTTGGTGGGAATGTAAATTGATACAGCCACTATGAAGAACAGCATGGAGGTTCCTTAAAAAACTAAAAATAGAACTACCATATGACCCAGCAATCCCACTACTGGGCATATACCTTGAGAAAACCATAGTTCAAAAAGAGTCATGTACCAAAATGTTCATTGCAGCTCTATTTACAATAGCCAGGACATGGAAGCAACCTAAGTGTCCATCATCGGACGAATGGATAAAGAAGATGTGGCACATATATACAATGGAATATTACTCAGCCATAAAAAGAAATGAAATGGAGGTGTTTGTAATGAGGTGGATGGAGTTAGAGTCTGTCATACAGAGTGAAGTAAGTCAGAAAGAGAAAAAGAAATACAGTATGCTAACACATATATATGGAATCTAAGGAAAAAAAAAAAAAAGGTCATGAAGAACCTAGTGGCAAGATGGGAATAAAGACACAGACCTACTAGAGAATGGACTTGAGGATATGGGGAGGGGGAGGGGTGAGATGTGACAGGGTGAGAGAGTGTCATGGACATATATACACTACCAAATGTAAAATAGATAGCTAGTGGGAAGCAGCCGCATAGCACAGGGAGATCAGCTCGGTGCTTTGTGACCACCTAGAGGGGTGGGATAGGGAGGGTGGGAGGGAGGGAGATGCAAGAGGGAAGAGATATGGGAACATATGTATATGTATAACTGATTCACTTTGTTATAAAGCAGAAGCTAACACACCATTGTAAAGCAATTATACTTCAATAAAGATGTTTAAAAAAAAAAAAAACTAAAAATAGAACTACCATATGACCCAGCAATCCCACTACTGGGCATATACCTTGAGAAAACCATAATTCAAAAAGAGTCATGTACCAAAATGTTCATTGCAGCTCTATTTACAATAGCCAGGACATGGAAGCAACCTAAATGTCCATCATCAGATGAATGGACGAGGAAGATGTGGCACATATATACAACAGAATATTACTCAGCCATAAAAGGAAACGAAATGGAGTTATTTGTAGTGAGGTGGATGGAGTTAGAGTCTGTCATACAGAGTGAAGTAAGTCAAAAAGAGAAAAACAAATACATTATGCTAACACATTATATGGAATCTAAGGGATTAAAAAAAAAAAGGTCATGAAGAACCTAGTGGCAGGACGGGAATAAAGACACAGACCTACTAGAGCATGGACTTGAGGATATGGGGGGGGGGGGAGGGTAAGTTGTGACAAAGTGAGAGAGTGGCATGGACATATACACACTATCAAACGTAAAATAGATAGCTAGTGGGAAGCAACCGCATAGTGCAGGGTGATCAGCTCTGTGCTTTGTGACCGCCTTGGGGGGTGGGATGGGGAGGGTGGGAGGGAGGGAGATGCAGGAGGGAGGAGATGTGGGAACATATGTATATGTATGACTTATTCACTTTGTTATAGAGCAGAAACTGACACACCATTGTAAAGCAATTATACTCCAATAAAGATGTTTTTTTAAAAAAAAGGGACTTGTTTAAACTGAAAAGAAAGAACAAATAACTATATAAAAACATAAATCTCACTAGTAAATGTAAATATATAGTAAAGGTAATGGATTAGTCACTCATAAAGCTAGTATGATAGTTAAAAGACAAAAATAGTAAAAATAACTGTAACTAGTTAGTTAAGAGATACACAAGATAAAAAGATAAAGGATGTAAAATGTGACATCGAACACATAAAGTGTGGTGGGAGGAATTAAATGTACAGTACTAGAATGCATTGTTATTATTAACATAAAATAGACTATTATGACTATAAGTAAGTTGTTATATGTAATCTTTATAGTAATCACAAAGCAAAAACCTATAGTAGATACTCAAAAGACAATAAGAAAGGAATCTATGCATACCAATAAAGAAAGTCATTAAAACACAAAGGAAGAGAGCAAGAAAAGAAGAAAGGAACAGAGAAGAACTACAAAATAGCCAGAAAACAATGAACAAAATGGCAATAAGTATATACCTGTCAATAATTACTTCAAATGAAAATGGACTAAATTCTCCAATCAAAAGACATAGAGTAACTGAGTGGATGAAAAACAAGACCTCAAAGAGGTCTGCAGCCTCGAACAGACTCACTTCAGACATAAGGACACACATAGACTATAAGGACGGGGATGGAAAAAGATACTACATGGTATCTACGGAGGTAGCTACACTTATATCAGACAAAATACACTTTAAAACAAAGACTGTAATCAGAGACAAAGAAAGGTATTACATAATGATAAAGGGATTGATCTAAAAAGAGGATATAACATTTTTAAATACTTATGCACTCAATATAGGAGCGCCAAAATATATAAAGCAAATATTAACAGAACCAAAGGGAGAAAAATACAACAATACAACGATAGTAGGGGAC
This sequence comes from Eubalaena glacialis, assembly GCF_028564815.1. Taxonomy (NCBI): domain Eukaryota; kingdom Metazoa; phylum Chordata; class Mammalia; order Artiodactyla; family Balaenidae; genus Eubalaena; species Eubalaena glacialis. The sequence goes on along the minus strand of NC_083733.1, from coordinate 37,848,936 downwards.
TTTAGTACCCCATTTACATCAATAGATAGATCATCCAGACAGAAAATCAATAAGAAAACTCCAGCCTCAAATGCCACATTAGAAGAGATGGACTTAACTGATACATACATAACATTCCATCCAAAAGTAACAATACACATTCTTCTCAAGTACACGTGGAATATTCTCCAGGATGGATCATATGTTAGGTCACAAAATATTGTCTCATCAAATTTAAGAAGACTGAAATCATATCAAGCATCTTTTCTAACAACTATAGTATGAAACTAGACATCAACTGCAATAAGAAAACTGGAAAATTCACAAATATGTGGAGATTAAACAACAAGCTAATGAAAAACCAATGGGTCAACAAAGAAATCAAAAGTGAAATCAAAACTACCTTGAGACAAATGAAGACAGAAATACAACATACCAAAACTTGTGGGAGGCAGCTAAAGCAGTTCTAAGAGGGAAGTTCATAGTGATAAATGCTCACCTCGAGAAACAAGAAAAGTCTCAAATAAACAATCTAATTTTACATGTCAAGGAACCATAAAAGAAGAAAGAAATGAAGCTCAAAGTTAGTAGAAGAAAAATTAATAAACGAAATAGAGATTAAAAAGACAATAGAAAAGATCAATGAAACCAAGGGCTAGACCTTTGAAAAGATTTTTTAATGGCTAGATTCAGAAAGAAAAAAAGAGAGGACTCAAATAAATGAAATCAGAAATGAAAGAGGAGACATTACAACTGACACCACAGAAATACAAAGGATCATAAGAGACTACTACGTACAGACAAAAACAAATTGAGCAACCGAGAAGAAATTAATAAATTCCTAGAAACATACAACCTTCCAAGACTGAATCATGAATAAATAGAAAATCTGAACAGACTGAATACTAGTAAGGAGATTGAAACTGTAATTAAAACCTCCACAGTCCAGGACCAGACAGCTTCACTAGTGAATTCTAACAAACATTCAAAAAAGATTTAACACCAATCCTTCTCAAACTCTTCGAAAAAAGTAAAAGAGAAGAGAACACTTCCTAACTCATTTCATGAGGCCAACATTACCCTGATACCAAAAGCAGACAAGGACACCACAAGGTAAAAAAATTACAGGCCAATATAACTCAGAAACATAGATGCAAAAATCCTCAACAAAATATTAGCAAACCAAATTCAGGAATACTTTAAAAGGATCATACACCATGATAAAGTGGGATTTATTCCAGGATGCAAGAATGATTCAACATCCACAAAACAATCAGTGTGATACACCACATTAACAAAATGAAGGATAAAAATAATATCATCTCAATTGATTCAGAAAAAGCATCTGACAAAATTCAACAACAATTTATGATAAAAACTCTCAACAAACTAGGTATAGAGGGAACATACCTCAACATAACGAAGGCCATATATGACAAATTGACAGCTAACATCACACTCAATGGTGAAAAGCTGAAAGCTGAACAAGATGAGGATACCCTCTCTCACCACTTTTATTCAACATAGTATTGTAAGTCCTAACCAGAGCATTTAGGCAAGAAAAGAAATAAAAGTCATCCAAATTGGAAAGGAAGAAGTAAAAGGGTCACTATTTTCAGGTGACATGATATTTTATATATAGAAAATCCTAAAGACTACCCCCCAAAAACCTGTTAGAACTAACAAATGAATTCATTAAAGTTGCAAGATACAAAATCAATATACAAAAACCTGCTGCGTTTCTATGCACTACTAACAGACTACCAGAAAGAGGAATTTTTTTAAATAATCCATTTATAATTTCATCAAAAAGAATAAAATACCTAGGAATAAATGTAACCAAGGAGGTGAAAGACCTATACTCTGAAAACAGTAAAACGCTGATGAAAGAAACTAAAGAAGTCACAAATAGGGTTTCCCTGGTGGCGCAGTGGTTGAGAATCTGCCTGCCAGTGCAGGGGACACGGGTTCGAGCCCTGGTCTGGGAGGATCCCACATGCCGTGGAGCAACTGGGCCCGTGAGCCACAACTGCTGAGCCTGCGCGTCTGGAGCCTGTGCTCCGCAACAAGAGAGGCCGCGACAGTGAGAGGCCCGTGCAACGCGATGAAGAGTGGCCCCCACTCGCGGCAACTACAGAAAGCCCTCGCACAGAAACGGAGACCCAACACAGCAAAAAATAAAAATAAATAAATAAATAAATTTATTTTTTTTAAAAAGTCACAAATAAATTGAAAGATATTCCATGCTCATGGATTGGAAAAATTAATATTGTTAAAATTTCTAGGGACTTCCCTGGTGGCGCAGTGGTTAAGAATCCACTTGCCAATGCAGGGGACATGGGTTCGAGCCCTGCTCCGGGAAGTTCCTACATGCTGCAGAGCAACTAATCCCGTGTGCCACAACTACTGAGCCTATGCTCTAGAGCCCATGAGCCACAACTACTGAGCCCATGCCACAACTACTGAAGCCCACACGCCTAGAGCCCATGTTCCACAACAAAGAGAAGCCACTGCAATGAGAAGCCTGTGCACCACAACAAAACAGTAGCCCCCACTCGCCACAACTAGAGAAAGCCCGCACAGCAATGAAGCCCCAACACAGCCAAAAATAAATAATAAATAAATAAATAAATAAATTTTAAAAATATTTCTATACTACCCAAAGCAATCTACAGATTCAGTGCAATCCCTGTCAAAACTCTAAAGGCATTTTTCACAGAGATCGAACAAACAGTCTAAAATGTGTATGAAACCATAAAAGATCTCAAATAGTCAAAGCAATCTTGAGAAAGAAGGACAAAGCTGAAGGCATCACCTCCCTGATTTCAAACTATATTACAAACTATAGAAATCAAAAGAATATGATATTGGCATCAGCTTTAGTGATGATTTTTTTGATTTCATACCAAAAGCAAAAACAACAAAAGCAAAAATTCAAGTGGGACTATATTACACTAAAATGCTTCTACACAGCAAAGGAAACCATTAATAAAACAAAAAAGACAACCAAATGAATGGAAGAAAATATATACAAATCATATATCTGGTAAGTTAATATACAAAATATATAAAGAACTCACACAACTCAAAAGCAAACAAAAATAAATGATTAAAACATGGGCAGAGAATAGACATTTTTCCAAGAATACATACAGAAGGCCAAAAGGTACATGAAAAAATACTCAGCATCACTAATCATCATGGAAATGCAAATCAAAACCTCACACTTTAGAATGACTATTATCATAAAGACAAGAAATAACAAGTGTTGGTGAGGATGTAGAGAAATGGGAACCTTTGTGCACTGTTGGTGGGAATGTGAATTGATGCAGTCAGTATGGAAAGAAGTATGAAGTTTCCTCAAAAATATAAAGTAGAACTACCATATGATTCAGAAACTCCATTTCTGGGTACAGTATTTATCTGAAGAAAATGACAATATTAACTCGAAAAAATATATGCACTCCCATTTTCACTGCAGCATTATTTACAATAGCCAAGATTTGGAAAAAACCTAATTGTCCACTGATGGATGAATGAATAAAGAAAATGTGATACACACACACACACACACACACACACACACACAATGCAATATTATTCAGCCATAAAAAGAAATGAAATTGAGTTATTTGTAGTGAGGTGGATGGACCTAGAGACTGTGTCATTTTTGATCTCTTTCATCAGCATATTATAGTTTCTGGAGTACAGATCTTTTGCTTCCTTAGGTAGGTTTATACCCAGGTACTTTATTCTTTTTGATGTTATGGTAAAAGGGATTGTTTCCTCAATTTCTCTGTCTGATCTTTCGTTGTTTTTGTATAGAAATGCAACAGATCCAAAAATATGAACAGATTAATCACAAGTACTGAAATTGAAACTGTGATTTAAAAACTCCCAACAAACAAAAGTCCAGGACAAGATGGCGTCACAGGTGAATTCTATCAAACATTTAGAGAAGAGGTAACACCTATGCAAGGATTTTTCAATATCCACAAATCAACCAGTGTGATATATCATATTAAAAAACTGAAGAATAAAAACCATGTGATTATCTTGCAGAAAAGGCTTCTGACAAAATTCAACACCCAGTTATGATAAAAACTCTCCAGAAACCAGGCATAGAGGGAACATACCTCAACATAATAAAGGCCATATATGACAAACCCACAGCTAACATCATTCTCAATGGTGAAAAGCTGAAAGCATTTCCTCTAAGATCAGGAACAAGACAAGGATGTCCACTCTCACCACTTTTATTCAACATAGTTTTGGAAGTCCTAGCTATGGCAATCAGAGAAGAAAAAGAAATAAAAGGAATCCAAATTGGAAAATAAGAAATAAAACAGTTACTCTTTTCAGATGACATGATACTATATATAGAAAATCCTAAAGATGCTAACAGAAAACTACTAGAGCTCAACAATGAATTCAGTAAAGTTGCAGGATACAAAATTAATTCCCAGAAATCTGTTGCATTTCTATACACTAGTCTGTCTTGATATAACTGTAATCACAATACATATGACATTGTGATTTCCTCATTTATCCATGTTGTTATATCATCCACCACCAAAAACTAAGAAAAGGCAAAATACGTAACTCATCATCTCTCCTCTTTAACATCCTATGCCCAACTTTTCTCCATAGGCAAACAGAGAGCAAAATGGCCTTGGAGTTGATGTCATATAAGATGAAGATATGAAGAAAGGCCTGGATGACCCACCAAACATCTAATGCTATCTAATAAAACATTCTGAAATTACAGAAATGTTCTATGTCTGTAATGATCAACGTGGTAGTCATTAACCATGTTGGCTCTAACACTTGAAATGTGGCTAATGCAAATGGGGAACTGAACTTTTAATTTTATTTACTTTTAATTAATTTAAATTTAAATAGCCACACGTGGCTAAGTGGCTACTGTATTGTACAGCACAGAAATGCTTAGGCTGAGCAGAGAGCTGGCTGGATTTCAGTAATAAATCCTAACACGGACAGGTTCCCATTCAGCCAAGGCCCTTGAGGCCCAGGATTCATTCCTAAGCAAGGATACTGGTCCTTTGTCAATTTTTTGGCTGCCTAGAGTTTATTCTCCTTCCCCAAAGCATCCCAATTTCCTTTGGTGAACTACTCCTTCGAACTACTCCTTCGCACAGTCTCTATGAGGCAGTAAACCCAGGATCTTGTCTCCCACTAGAGAGAGTAAAAGGGTACACCTAGGGAATGGGCATGTGGTCCAATCCCACCTTATCAGATGGTTCCTCCTAGGACTTGGAATATTTAGAATCCAGAATAATGTAGGTCGTCCATTGCAGTGGCAGCAGCTCATCAGATGTTGCTGGCCACATGGCAAGGACTATGATTTCCACCTCTTGGACATTTCAAACACCCCGAGTCCTACTCATGACCAAACCTGGTTCTTCAACCCCCATCATACTTCCCATAAATTCCTTTTTGCATAAATTAGTCAGACACTGTTGTTTGCAAAGCAGGAGTCCCACCAAGTCATAAAGACGACCTAGCAATGGGTCTGAGAGTCTTCCCTGTGTATCCTGAACCCAGGATGTGTTCCAACTACTCCCTCATTTCCATTCTTCCCTTGGTATGGCTCAGTCACCCAGAAAGTAATATCACGGCTACTTATCTTTGCAGCCTGAAGTATATCAAAGGCAAACAGTGCCACAGAATTTGCTCCATTTCTGTGCAGCAGGGCTGTCAACTTCTAAACTTAGCATGCCTAATGTCTGTCTAGGGGCCTGCTGTTCATGGATGAATGTGTTGATACAGAACCACAAAGAAACCCACCTTGACCTCCAAAAGCTTCTCATCTGGACCCCACCCCCAGAACTGGCCCATAAACCTCTTATCTAAGTAAAGAAACTCTATATTGGGGGCTGGGGGTGTTTTTATGTCCACTCAAACGCTGAAAGAATCAGCCAGGACCAAACTTCTAGCCTCAGAGTATCCCTTCGAAGACTTGAATGATAATAGAGGCAGAGCATTCCCACTGCTCCACTTAATTCATTTCATTTGTGTGACATACGCAGCAATACGAGCAGCTTTGCTTCTGATATTCTGACACTTTGAAAACAAGTGCTGATTACCAACAGTGCAACCATGAAACGGCACTATGGGGAACACTTTTTAACATATTTACCTAATTAGCCCATTATGAAGTGTAATGTAACTTCTTGCCTTATCCTGTCATTAGTTTTATGAGAATCTTTAAGAAATGACAGAGTCAGAAGCGAAAAGGAAGAGGCATATCGTGCCCAACTCCGTACGCTTCCCAAATAGCCCACAGCATCCTTGAATTTAACAAGGTGCACAAGAGGTGGCCCAGAGCTCAGCACAAGGGCTTGGCTGCTTTAACAGAACTGTGGCGAGAGACTCCCCCAAGCAATTTACATGCTCACAAAGATGATATATAAACTCTAATCACTGCATGTTCCCTTCCAAAATAGCTTTGGAGAAATAAACACTGATGTAACAGTAGGGAAAATTAGGTTTCAATCTCAGATGTGAGTTTGAATAGCAAAATGACTCACTTCACTTAACCATATAACCACTTGAGCTTCAGATGAAGCTTCAGTTGTACAATGGGAATAACAACACTCATCAAGTCTACTCATGGGCCTACAGCATCGTGATAAGTCCATGAGATAATGGATGTGAAAGTGTTTATTATAGTCATCACTAATGTGTATTGAGTGTTTACTACATGCAAGACATGCTGGGGATGATTTCTCAGTTGCATAATTAAAATGATCAAAAACTTTCATTCATTCTGTTTCAAATTTTAGACACAACTTCCTAATCTTCAGAGATATCTTCCCTGATTCCCCCAAAATGGACATCTGCTACTTTCTCATAACATCTGTTCTTTCTCTTCCCAGCCCTCGAAACACAAAAAGTCATAGCTTGTTTGAAAATTTTGACTTGTTTAATTCCTGTCTCCCCTATAAGATTATAAATTCCTTGAAGGCAGAGACCATGCCTGTTTTGCTTACCCAAGTCCTTAACATAAAGCCTGCCACATAAATAGTACTCAATAAATACTGGAAAGCCGACTGCCTGTCTTTTAGGTGAGACTATTTTCAGGGGGCCCGTCCCACAGCAGATGGACCATCTATGTTTCAGAAGAGAATTACGAAGCTGGAGAATGCCTAAACTACTGCCTTTCAATACAGATGACAGAGCCATGAAGACAATTCACTCAATTAACTGAAGACTACACTAGTGGGAGAATAAAATTCTTGCTTTTGGATTATGTTAATTACTACTAACACATCCCACTATTATATATCACAATATATAATGTCAATCACCCTAGAATTAACATGAGGTATGGACAGCATAGGATTGTCCTTTCTTCATTCACTCCACATAGATTAATCAGGTTCCTAGTATGTGGCAGGCACTGTGTTGGTCCTTAAATAATATTTATAGGAAGAATGACTAAACCTTATTCTTAGAGTTTTGGACAATAATCTGAGCACCAACGTTACATATCTCATACCATTCACTCCCCACCCCATTCTCACTCTCAGGTACCTGAGATGAGATGTAAAAAGTTTAACATCATTCTGCAGCAGGCTTACAGCCAAGATGAAGGAAAGTCTGCTCTGGCACAGGAGCTAGCAGGCTTGGGTTTGGTCCTGCCCCCAACACCGGCTCTCTGAGTGAGTTACCTTCTCAAGTCAGTTCTCCTCTCCTTGTCTCAAGTTCCTCAGCCAACAATGTAGAACTGGGACTAGATTTCTCTAAGGCTCTTCCAGCTTTAGCATCTATAGCCCCCCTTCTGTCCCCTACACTCAGCATTGCCAGTTTTCTTCAAGGCACCTGCCATACAAGAAAGCCTGATTTCCCACAAACAGGCAAGATGAGGTACAGCATCAGCACCCCCCACCAGGCTGTTAACAACTGGTTACCCAAGGGGAGAAGGATGATTAGTATAATAATTATTATTATAATAGAAAGATAAAAGATTTTGCCAAGCTGAAAAATTCGCATGGTATAATGTTAAATAAGAGTATAGGATATAAAATTATATCAATTCCATTACTACAAAACAGTAAAAATTATGAATAGGTGTATCAGCAAGGTGTGCCGTAGTTACAAGCAGTCAGGCTGATTTAAACAGAAAAACAATTTAATAAGAATATTGGGAAATTCACAGAAATGTTCAGGGGTTTGGAGAACTAAAACTGGAGGCAGCCTAAATGCTGCCCAAATCACACCACAGCATGGCTCTCCCTGCCCACTGACTCTGACTCCAGACACTGGACATCGTCACCATCACTGCTGCTATCACTGCCCCTGGGAACCCATCTTGCTAAAACTGCCAAAGCTTCCACAGAGAGGCTGCCCCCAGATCCACCTGGTGTGTGGGTGGGAGCATCTGACCAACAGAGCCCAAGACCCCCGACTGTGCCCCTTCTGCAAGGCAGAAGCTGGTGTGTTCAGTTTCCACAGTGGCGTGCAGGCCCTGTTTCATAAGGTGGGGGGAGCCCAGACAGTAGGAGGGAGGTCCGATGGCAGATGAGAATAACCAGTGTGAACTGCACAGACATATGGAGAAGGACTAGTGGGCACGGGCTCAAATGGCTGCTTTCCTTGATTAGTTGATGGAAGTAGGGGAGATTTTTGTTTTATATTCCTGTTGTCATTTTAATATTGTTTTTGCAAAACCACTTTAAAAATGGCTTTGAATTAGAGAAAAAAATCAGAAGAAAATAACTAAAAAAATGAACTATGTGTTCACTGCCCCTGAAGCTCAGTGTCTGGCCCATGGCGGGTGCCCTCAGAAATGCAGGCTGATTGCCTAGCGCAGGCGTCCTACTCAGAGGGCCAGAGAAGCTCAGAAACTTCGCCTGTTCAAAATCTTGTTAGAGTCTGGTAACAGAGTTGTGGAAACTGCAACAAAGAGTCAGAAAGGACAGGGAAGTGGGAAAACATGGCAAATACTTGATCCCATGCTCTTAAATACCAGAAAGCTCACTGAAATGGGTCACTTTCTCTATCTCGTCATGAAAGCAGTAGCAAACTAGCCTGAGAGGTATGTGGCAGCTTGCTCTGCGTGTTCTGAGTGGCCTCTCCTGGAGTGGGCAGCCATCTCCTGGAACACAGACACCAGCTCCATTGCGCTGGGCCAGCATTCTTGGGACTCGGGGCATAAACTCCATTAACTCTCTCTCCCGGCTTCGCATTGCCACACAGAGTTTCTGGTCAACCTCGCTTGAGTCCCAGCAAGCTAATGATGATTTTACCTCAGTGGCCTCCAAAGACAGCATTGCTGCTTCTCCTCATTTAGAACTGGTCATTAAAAACAACTGAAAAAATGCTTTGTTAAGCATGCATATGGTGGGAAAACCTGAGACTTACCCCTAAACTCAGCTAGAATATATATTTGAGGAAATGTTTATTCTTATTCTTTGAAACATAGGATTAATGTGAGCATCTACCTGTGTCAGGCACTTTTATAGACACGTAAGAGTCAGCTGTGACCAAGACACACAAGAAACTCCAGGAGGTGGTGGCTTTGTCTAACTGACTCTGAGATCAATGCAGAGAGGATGCCAACAGGAAGAGCTGAAGAAGTAAGTGGAGGTGGGCACTTTTACCCACCCTTTCCCTTGCCAGCAGCATAGAAAGGAGAGGCTGGGTAGAATTGTGAGGACAGGATGAATTTGCCTCAGGTCCCCTGACCACCTGAGCTGCTTTTCTAAAGAAACTGAGGCCTCTTTCTGTATTCGAGGCCACTATATCCTCCTATCCCTGTTCTACTGCAACTGGTATCAGCACAGACTAGGGCAGCACACAGATTCCAGAGGAACAGCTGCCAAAAGACCCCCACTCGGTTTTGGAGAACAGCTCAGAAGAGCAGAGGTGATATTCCACAGGGCCTTGCGGGCTTCCAGGCCAGTCATCCATCTCCCTACCACCTCCAGGGACCTCCAGGGCTGAACAAAACCCATGTTTCATTAACATAAAGATTATTCATAGCTCCCTAATGCATTCTATAAGCCAGGAGAGACTCAGATTACATCACGGAAAATGTGAGGACAGAGCCTACGGCTCAGCTGGCCAGTCTTGAGTAAGCAGCCCATGTGGGGAGGGATTGAAGGTTCCTGGTGCCAGCCAAGGTTTCACCACTCTTAACCAGGACTATTGAAATTCTACTGTTGCATTTCCTTTGTGTCTGATGTCCTAAGACTTCCCTACTGAGCTACAGTATCACTGGAGGGGCTGCAACATAGAAACATTGTGAGTATAACCTTACAGCCTGGAGATAAGGGAAGAGGATGGGCTTGGGAGCCTGAGATCGGGGTTCCATTCCTGATGTTCTCACCAGCTAACCGTGTGGCCTGGCCCTCTTTGGACCTTCATTTCCTCATCTATAAATGAAGGAAGGGGTGACTGTAATGGGCTGAAAAATTAAATACCTTCAGGGCCAGGCAAGTGATGTAAATGGCAAAGCTGACCTTTCAAACTGGCTAAATAGAGAGTGTGACCCCACCTAAAGGCACCTGAATTCTGCTTTCAGTTTGTACAGGCAAATAAAATGCTTCCATGGCTGACATTCAGCTGGCAGCCACCAGTTCATAACCCCTGGACTAGAAATTTTCCACTTGTAACAATGCTTTTGATGGGAACCTTCCTCAAAACCCAGTACTTTCAACACTGATTTGATCTTGGCTGCCATAGACAGGGGACTCCCACCACATTACAGAGAGCCCCACATGGGAGGAGGGGGCATTTACATGGCCGGCTAAGTATCCTAGAGTTTATGAGACCTGGCTTTTAGGCAACTAAACTCTAAACAAGTCCCAAGATTGCCAAAGCAATGTTCCCATCTTATATCACTCAAAGAGAAGCTGGGGACCCAATCAGGGAACTCAAAGAAGGAGCTTGGGGCAAAGAGTAAGAATGAACACAAGTGGGATGCATCCCCTCCTCTCCAAGCCCTTATTCCGAAAGGCCTCTCCCCTCAATAATACTAGAAAATGTCTTAGGTCGAATTATGACTCCAGTTCCTCGAGCCATGGGTTTATTCTAAGATCAGCTTGACCCTTTCCATAAGTTCTTCTGTCACCAGAATAAAAGATTCTGTGTTTGGTCTGGGGCAGACTACCTAGGCAGAAGGACTGAGAAAGACTTAAGAGCTCTCCACTCACCTTGTGGGGGCTCCTGCAGAGACAGAAATGGTGGGCAACTCTCTCCTCCCAACCTCCCACTGTGGATTACTAAGTGGAATCACCCCTGGCTATCAGGAAGGCCTGGTGAAACACAGGTGTGCACTCACACACATGTACGCACACACATGCACACCCACAAACACACGGACACAGGCACAATCAAGGAGAAAGATAAGAGGCAGGGAATTTTCTGGTCGCCCCATGGGTTAGCAGGAGACACTCTGAAGCAGGAAAGGAGGAGCTGTGTCCTGTAATACAGTAAGAAAGGAGAAAGGTGCTGGGTCTCCTAAAAGAAAGACAACGTGTTGCAAGAGCTACAGAGGGGGAATTAAAGTGTCCTTCTAGGAGTGTAGGAGACTGAGACCTCACAAGTGTATTACAAAAGACCTGAGAACTTTTCAGGGCTTTGGCCTGAGTTTGCTGGACAAGCTGGTCCGGTCTCCGGCTTCTCCAGCCTCTCCCTTCTTAAGTCTCACTGAGCAAGGAATGGAAGTCTGCTAATAGGATCCCTTCACCTATTTCCCTTGTTCCTGTGCTCTCAGGCCAGGGGTGATCAGCACCTCTGGGGCCAGCCCCACAGGTACATCCAACCTGTGACTTAACCCCCAGGCAGGTTTGCAGCTTTCCATGTAGACAACGTCACCTCCTCTCCACTCAAACACAGGGCACCAGGCTCCTAAGCTGGAGGTGCAGGGTGGGGAGTGCACATGCTTGGTCCATGTGGGCTCAGTCTCTCAGCAACTGCATCAGGGCATAGAGGAACTCTACCATTTCCCCGGGGCACATTTGATGATTTTTCACCGCCCAGCATGCATTTGTCTTTCTTCCTGGAGGAATAAATTTCCTAGGACCGGCTGTCTCTCCATCACACTCCACTCATGCAATCTAGATGGGCTCCACCCCAAGCTCTAAGGAGGCGCCTGGCCATCTGCATGTTGCATCCCACACAGCTCGAGGGCCTGGCTCAGGGAGAGCAGTGTGAGTGGACACCATCAGGGAATCTTGGGAATGGTGTGGTAGCAATCGGGGCTAGAGACGTTCTTCCTTTTCTCTTCTGGGGCTCAGAGCAAAATGGCAGTACTGAGACTAGAACCTACGGCTTCTGGCCACCATGAATCTGTTCACCTCAGCCTGGAAACCAGGAGTATGCCTGGAATCCCAGAACCGGACATCCAGGAGACAAAGGCCAAGACTTGGGAAGCCCAGGTTCTAGAGTGACTTTGGTAACTTATCTCTCAGCTTTCAGATCCGAGAGGAGACTGAGAATGCTGAGAGTAATACTCATTCACACCACACACACACACACACACACACACACACACACCACACACATATACACACACACACATACACACACACATATGTACACACACATACATCACACGTATACACATACACACAGGTACAAAGACACATACACACACATATATATGTATACACGTACACACACATACAAACACCCCTACCATGGCTCCAATACTGGGAAACTGAAATTTCATATTTTATTTACAAATATAAGCTTCCTCAAAAAAAAGAAAGAAAGAAACACAAATACTTTATCGGTAAGAATTTAAAGTAGCACATTGCAGCTTCTAGCAGCAGAAGCAGGAACAATTAATCTGGTGGGGAGAGACAGGAAATGCAATGTAAAAGAACAGATTAATAGCACCTTTAAAAATTAGACACTTCACTTCCTGGAAGGAAAAAGGACATTTGAAATCTGACCTCATCCTGGCGTAAAGGGGCAGGAAAGCATTTTTGCCTCAAGTGACCTTAGTTGCTTGTGGTGGTGGTTGTCCCCCTCACCACCATTACGATCGGCTCTCATGGTGCTTCTTGGGGGCACAGATCACCAGGGTAGGTGTGGAGTGCTGCCATTAGTATACACAATCTCAGTCCTCTGCTATTCCATAACACTTCATTTTCTTTCACGTGGAGAGACTAGCGAAGCTGGGGTTGTGTTGTTGGTGCCTGTGATAATAAATATATTGGAGAGAAAGAAGAACTGGGGGAGGGGCCAATGAGGGCTCCACTGCTCTGAAATGTGTTTGTGGATTTATCTGAAAGCCTGGGTTCTGGAAGAATAGTGAGATGATTAGTGTCATGGCTTGAATTGGGTCCCCTCAAAAAGGTATGTTGAAGTCTCAACTCTCAATACCTCAGAACATGATCTCATGTGGAAATAAGGTCATTGCAGATACAATTAGTGAAGGTGAGGTCATACTGGAATAGAGTGGACCCCCAGTCCAATATGATTGGTGTCCTTACCAGAAGATGGCCATGTGAAAGCACAGACATAGGGAGAACGCCAGGTGAGGATGAAGGCAGAGATCAGAGTTATGCAGCTGTGAGCCAAGGAACACCAGTGATGCCAGTAAACCTCCAGAAGCTAGGAAGAGGCCAGGAAGGATTCTCCTACAGATCTCAAAAGGAGAATGGCCCTGCTAACACCTCAATTTTGTACTAATAGCCTCCAGATAGTGAAACAATAAATTTCTGAAGTTTGAAGCCATTCAGTCTGTGGTACATTGTTATGAAGCCCTTTGTAAACAAGGCTATCTTTTCACCTCTGACAAACTCCTCAATCCACCACCCAGGCCCTACCTCCACACTCACACCCTGCCCATGACGGCACAGAATGACTGACTACAGGGACATGAGTAATGGTGCAAGTGAGTGAGATAAGCTCAAGCTGACCCTCCTGCCTCCCGGAGGTGGTCTCCCAGGAAGACACTGTGGTGAGCCTGACAAGGGCCCCACCTCCAGTCCAGCTGGGTGGTCTCCGCAGCGGGGGGGCAGGCTCTAAATCACTCAAAGCTCCTATAGCCAGTGAGCTCTGAAAGGCTGGCAGAGCCTGCAGGGAACAGGAACTGGAGGGCTGCATATGGCTTTGAGCCAGAATTGAACATCCCATGTGCCCAACTTGCAAGTGAAGAGATCAAGGATGCCACCTAATCACCAGAAGGATTGGGGGTCCTGGGGCAGCAAAGCCCCAGCTGGAGATTCCCGCAATGGATGTGAGGGGAAGACTGGACCAGAGGCCCTAGGGGCTCATCCTTCTCTAAGACTCCCCAGTTCTCCTGCCAAGTGACAGCATTCTGTGCCTTAAAGTTCCTACAAAAGCACAGAAATACTAGTATCTTCTGAGGTGAAGGCAATTTTAAGTCACATCCCCAAACCCCTGGGAGGTCAGAATTCAATTCCATGTGGTTTATCAATCTATCACCTGTTATCACTGTCTGTCCCACAGTCTGGGCTGCTCCAAGAGGTAACCTGGCAGTAGGAGCCTTGATTCCAGCACTGGTTTATACACTCACACTCAGAGAACAAACACAAATCCCAATACTCATGCTCTCCACCATATGTGGACACTTGTCCACATACTCACACCTAGACACACACAACACCACAAACAGTCATACACAGGCTGACACTCACACTCTTCAACATGCAGAGCCACATACCTTCACGTAGACACACACACAGGCACAACCACACACGCCTGGCACAAATTCACAGAGGAACGCACACTCACCCAGAGACATGAACACATGTACATCTATGGCTCTGCTCTCCAAGACACAGAGATAGACACTCTGCCTCTCTCTCAAACACACACACACACACACACACACACACATGCTTACTCAGTAAATCTTTACAACAGAGCTGGGAGCTTTTCTCATTCAAGATTCTCAGCCTCCAAACAAAACCAATTAATACCACTTAATAAATAGTTACAAATAAATCTTAGTGTAGACTTGTACTTGGTGTTGATTTTTTGAGAGAAGGAAAAATAGAATTCATTCTCCTCTGGCCACGCCACCCTCCCCAGGGCCAGGCAGGAGCCTTCCCGTCCTCTGAATCCTGTGGCACTTAATGCGGAGCTTACAAGCTGGAAGCAGAAATCCAGGTCTGATCACAACAAATACGAAAGAGAGATGGAGAGGGAAGCTGAAAGGTAAAGAGGAGAGGGGAGTGAGACCAAGACAGAGAATAAATGGGGATAAGAAAGCAGAGGAGGGGTGGGAGGGGGTAGGTCAAGGCACCCAGGAAATGGCAGAAAGACTGTGAGGCAGGAACAGGAAGCCTGGGAGAGTCCCAACACACTGTCACCCACAGGGGGAAACTGGCCCACGTGCACACACAGGACACACATCAAGTCCAAAATGCAGAGAAAGAGAGACCTAGAGAGGCTGCCACAACAGCAGGTGGAGAGAAAGGAAAAGACAAATAACTTCCCTCCCAGAATCCAGATTGTTTTCCTGCGGTCATATTGCTCCCTTGTGGACTTTTCTGATAAAGTCATAAAGCCAGTTGCCTTTTCACTGCCAGAGGCATTAGTGCAAAACTTTACCCTGTGATACACATGAAAATCACCAATAACTTTTTTCTTTAGTAAAAGCATGTTTAAAGGAACTAAAACAGGTTAAAGTTTCAAAACATGGATGGTATAATGAGGTGAGGAATATTGGGATGGACCACTGGTAGAATCAATATCTTATTTCTTGGAGGAGAAGAGGAAAGAGAACATAAAGCAAATACTCCACAAAAGACCCAGAATTGCCAAAGCAATCCTGAGGAAGAAGAATAAAGCTGGAGGCACAACCCTCCCAGACTTCAGAGTACACAGCAAAGCTACAGTAATCAAAACAGTGTGGTCCTGGCACAAAAGCAGACATACAGATCAAGGAACAGAATAGAGAGCCCAGAAATAAACCCACCCACCCAGGTCAATTAATCTTCAACCAAGGGGGCAAGAATACAGTGGAGAACAGACAGTCTCTTTAGCAAGTTGTGTTGGGAAAGCTGGACAGCCATATGTAAATCAATGAAGTTAGAACACTCCCTCACCCCATGCACAAAAATAAATTCAAAATGTCTTAAAGACTTAAATATAAGACAAGACACCATAAAACTCCTAGGAGAGAACATAGTTGAAAGATTCTTTGACATAAATTGTAGCAATATTTTCTCATATCAGTCTCCCAAGGCAAAAGATACAAAAGCAAAAATAAACAAATGGGACCTAATCAAACTTACAAGCTTTTGCACATCAAGGGAACTCATAAACAAAACAAAAAGACAACCTATGGAATGGGAGAAATAATTTGCAAATGATGAGACTGACAAGGGCTTAATTTCTTAAATACACAAACAGCTCATATAACTCAATATCAAAAAAACAAAC
The DNA here is from genome assembly GCF_028564815.1 of Eubalaena glacialis. Classification (NCBI taxonomy): domain Eukaryota; kingdom Metazoa; phylum Chordata; class Mammalia; order Artiodactyla; family Balaenidae; genus Eubalaena; species Eubalaena glacialis. The sequence continues at coordinate 37,832,565 of NC_083733.1, read as the reverse complement.
AACTCAATCAAAAAATGGGCAGAAGACCTAAATAGACATTTCTCCAAAGAAGACATACAGATGGCCAAGAGGCATGTGAAAGGATGCTCTACATCGCTACTTATTAGAGAAATGCAAATCAAAACTACAATGAGGTATCACCTCACACTGGTCAAAATGGCCATCATTAAAAAGTAGTAAGTGCTGGAGAGTGTGGAGAAAAGGGAACCCTCCTACACTGCTGGTGGGAATGTAAATTGTTGCAGCCACTATGGAGAACAATATGCAGGTTCCTTTAAAAACTAAAGATAGAGTTACCGTATGATCCAGCAATCCCACTCCTGGGGATATATACAGAAAAAATAAAATCTCTAATTCTAAAATATGTTCCATAAGATGTTATGGAACAACCCAAATAAATTTTGGTCAACCCAATACACAAATCCCAATGTTCATAGCAGCACTTTTTTTTTCTTTTTTCATGTTTTTTTTTTAACTTTTTATTTTATATTGAAGTAGAGTTGATTAACGATGTTGTGTTAGTTTCAGGTGTACAACAAAGTGATTCAATTATACATTTACATGTATCTATTCTTTTTCAAATTCGTTTCCCAATTAGGTTATTACAGAATATTGAGCAGAGTTCCCTGTGCTATACAGTAGGTCCTTGTTGGCTATCCATTTTAAATATAGCAGTGTGTACATGTCAATCCTAAACTCCCTAACTATCCCTCCCTCCCACCCTTCCCCCTGGTAACCATAAGTTCATTCTCTAAGTCTGTGAGTCTGATTCTGTGTTGTAAATAAGCTCATTTGTATCACTTTTTTAGATTCCGCATATAAGCAATGTCATATGATATCTGTCTTTCTCTGTCTGATTTACTTCACCCAGTAACAATCTCTAGGTCCATCCTTGTTGCTGAAAATGGCATTATTTCATTCTTTTTATTGGCTGAGTAATATTCCATTGTGTATATGTACCACATCTTCTTTATCCATTCTTCTGTTGATGGACATTTAGGTTGATTCCATGTACTGACTACTGTAAACAGTGCTGCAATGAACATTGGGGTGCATGTATCCTTTGGAACCATGTTTTTCTCCAGATATATGCCCAGGAGTGAGATTGCAGGATCATATGGTAGCTCTATTTTTTAGTTTCATAAGGAAACTCCATATTGTTCTCCATAGTGACTGCACCAATTTACATTCCCACCAACAGTTTAGGAGGGTTCCCTTCTCTATAACCTCTCCCGAATTTATTGTTTGTGGATTTTTTGATGATAGCTGTTCTGACTGTGTGAGGTGATATCTCATTGTAGTTTTGATTTGCATTTCTCTAATAATTAGTGATGTTGAGCATCTTTTCAGGTGCCTCTTGGCCATCTGTATGTCTTCTTCGGAGAAATGTCTATTTAGGTCTTCTGGCAATTTTTTGATTGGGTTGTTTGTTTTGATGATATTAAGCCGCATGAGCTGTTTGGACACTAATCCCTTGTCAGTCACATCATTTGCAAATATTTTCTCCCATTCTGAGGGTTGTCTTTCCATTTTCTTTATGCGTTCCTTCGCTGTGCAAAAGCTTTTGAGTTTAATTAGGTCCCATTTGTTTATTTTTGTTTTTATTTCCATTACTCTAGGAGATGGATCAAAAAAGATATTACTGAGATTTATGTCACAGAGGTTTCTGCCTATGTTTTCCTCTAAGATGTTTATAGTGTCAGTTCTCACATTTAGGTCTTTAATCCATTTTGAGTTTATTTTTGTGTATGGTGTTAAAGAATGTTCCAATTTCATTTTTTATATGTAGCTGTCCAGTTTTCCCAGCACCACTTATTTAAGAAACTCTTTTCACCAATGTATAGTCTTGCCTCCTTTGTTGTAGATTAATTGACCATAGGTGCGTGGGTTTATTTCTGGGCTTTCTGTCCTGCCCATTGATCTATATTTCTATTTTTGTGCCAGTACCATACTCTTTTGATGCCTATGGCTTTGTATTATAGTCTGAAGTCAAGGAGCCTGATTCCTCCAGCTCCATTCTTCTTTCTCAAGATTGCTTTGGCTAATTGGGGGTCTTTTGTGTCTCCATACAAATTTTAAGATTTTTTTGTTCTAGTTCTGTGAAAAATGCCATTGGTAATTTGATAGGTATTGCATTGACTCAAGATTGCCTTGAGTAGTATAGTCATTTTGACAATATTGATTCTTCCAATCCAAGAACATGGTGTATCTTTCCATTTGTTTGTGTCATCTTTGATTTCTTTCATCAGCATCTTAGAGTTTTCAGAGTACAGGTCTTTTGTCTCCTTAGGTAGGTTTATTCCCAGGTATTGTATTCTTTTTGATGCAGTGGTAAATGGGATTGTTTCCTTCATTTCTCTTTCTGACCTTTCATTTTTAGTGTATAGAAATGCAACAGATACCTGTGCTTTAATTTTGTAACCTGCAACTTTACCAAATTCATTAATGAGCTCTAGTAGTTTTCTGGTAGCATCTTTAGGATTTTCTTTGCATAGTATCATGTCATCTGCAAGAAGTGAAAGTTTAACTTCTCTTCCCATTTGGATTCCTTTTATTTATTTTTCTTCTCTGATTGCTGTAACTAGGACTTCCAAAACTATGTTGAATAAAAGTGGCAAGAGTGGACATCCTTGTCTTGTCCCTGATCTTAGAGGAAATGCTTTTAACTTCTCACCATTGAGTATAATGTTAGCTGTAGGTTTGTCATATATGACCTTTATTATGTTGAGGTATGTTCCCTCTATGGCCACTTTCTGGAGAGTTTTTATCATAAATCGGTATTGAATTTTGTGAAAAGCTTTTTCTGCATGTATTGAGATGATCTGGTAATTTTTATACTTCAGTTTGTTAATATGGTGTATCACACTGATTGATTTGCAGATATTGAAAAATCCTTGCATCCCTGGGATAAATCTCACCTGCTCATGGTGTATGGTCCTTTTAATATATAGTTGGATTCAGATTGCTAGTATTTTGTTGAAGATTTTTGCATCTATGTTCAACAGTGATACTGGCCTGTAATTTTCTTTTTTTGTGGTGGTGTCTTTGTCTGGTTCTGGTATCAGGGTGATGGTGGCCTCATAGAATGAGTTTGGAAGTGTTCCTTCCTCTGCAAATTTTTGGAACAGTTTCAGAAGAATAGGTGTTAGCTCTTCTCTAAATATTTGATAGAATTCACCTGTGAAGCCATCTGGTCCTGGACTTCTGTTTGTTGGGAGTTTTTAAATCACAGTTTCAATTTCATTACTTGTGATTGGTCTGTTCATATTTTCTATTTCTTCTTGGTTCAGTCTTGAGAGATTGTACCCTTCTAAGAATTTGTCCATTTCTTCCAGGTAGTCCATTTTATTGGCATACAGTTCCTTGTAGTAATCTCTTATGTTCCTTTGTATTTCTGTGGTGTCCATTGTAACTTCTCCTTTTTCATTTCTAATTTTATTGATTTAAGTCCTCTCCCTTTTTTTCTTGATGCGTCTGGCTAAAGGTTTATCAATTTTGTTTATCTTCTCAAAGAACCAGCTTTTAGTTTCATTGATCTTTGTTATTTTATTCTTTGTCTCTGTTTCATTTATTTCTGCCCTGATCTTCATGATCTCTTTCCTTCTACTAACTTTAGGTTTTGCTTGTTCTTCTTTCTCTAGTAACTTTAGGTGTAAGGTTAGGTTTTTTATTTGAGATTTTTCTTGTTTCCTGAGGTAAGATTGTATTGCTATAAACTTCCCACTTAGAACTGCTTTTGCTGTGTCTCATAGATTTTGAGTTGTCATGTTTTTGTTGTCATTTTTCTCTAGGTATTTTTTTATTTCCTCTTTGATTTCTTCAATGATCCATTGGTTGCTTAGTAGCATATTGTTTAGCCTCCACGTGTTTGTGTTTTTTACAGTTTTTTTCTTGTAGTTGATTTCTAATCTCATGGTGTTGTGGTTGGAAAAAATGCTTGATATACTTGATATAGTTTAATTAAAAACTGAAATTATATCAAGTGTATCAAGCATGTGGTCAGTCTTGGAGAATGTCCTATGTGCACATGAGAAGAATGTGTATTCTGCTGCTTTTGGATGGAATGCTCTATAAATATGAATTAAGTCCATCTGGTCTAACGTGTCATTTATGGCCTGTGTTTCCTTATTGATTTTCTGTCTGGGTGATCTGTTCCTTGATGAAAGTGGGTGTTAAAGTCCTCTACTATTAGTGTGTTACTGTCAGTTTCTCCCTTTATGGCTGCTAGTATTTGCCTTATATATTGAGGTGCTCCTATGTTGGGTACATATATATTTACAATTTTTATATCTTCTTCTTGGATTGATCTCTTGATCATTACATAGTGTCCTTCTTTGTCTCTTGTAATAGTCTTTATTTTAAAGTCTATTTTATCTGATGTGAGTATTGCTACTCCAGGTTTCTACTGATCTCCATTTGCATAGAATACCTTCTTCCATCCCCTCACTTTCAGTCTGTATGTGTCCCTAGGTCTGAATTGGGTCTCTTGTAGCATATATATTGGTCTTGTTTTTGTATCCATTCAGCCAGTCTATGTCTTTTGGTTGGAGCATTTAATCCATTTACATTTAAGGTAATTATCAACATATAAGTTCTTATTCCCATTTTCTTAATTGTTTTGGGTTTGTTTTTGTAGGGCTTTTCTCTTCCCTTCCTCTCTTGTTCTCTTCTCCTGTGGTTTGATGACCATCTTTAGTTTTGTGTTTGGTTTATTTTGTCTTCTTCTTCTTCTTCTTCTTCTTCTTCTTCTTCTTCTTCTTCTTCTTCTTCTTCTTCTTCTTCTTCTTCTTCTTCTTCTTCTTCTTCTCCTTCTTCTTTTCCTTCTCCTTCTCCTCCTTCTCCTTCTCCTTCTCCTCCTTCTCCTCCTTCTCCTCCTTCTCCTTCTCCTTCTCCTTCTCCTTCTCCTTCTCCTTCTCCTTCTCCTTCTCCTTCTCCTTCTTCTTCTTCTTCGTGTGTGTGTGTGCGTATCTATTGTAGTTTTGGGGTTTGCTGTTCCTATGAGGTTTTGATAGACCAGTCTATATATGTACAAGGCTGTTTTAAGTTGCTGGTCTCTTTCCTGCCTAGAGAAGTTCCTTTAGCATTTGTTGCAAAGCTGGTCTGGTGGTACTGAACTCTCTTAGCTTTTGCTTGTCTGTGAAGCTTTTGATTTCTCCATCAAATCTGAATGAGAGGGACTTCCCTGGTGGTCCAGTGGTTAAGACTTTGCCTTCCAGTGCAGGAGGTGAGGGTGTGATCCCTGGTCAGGGAGCTAAGAGCCCACATGCCTTGCAGCCAAAAAACCAAAACATAAAAACAGAAGCAATATTGTGACAAATTCAATAAAGACTTTAAAAATGGTCCTCATCAAAAAAAAAAAATCTAAAATCTAAATGAGAGCTTTCCTGATACAGTATTCTTGGTTGTACGTTCTTCCCTTTCATCACTTGAAATATAACATGCCACTCTCTTCTGGCCTGCAGAGTTTCTGCTGAAAAATCAGCTGATAACCTTATGGGAGTTCCCTTGTATGTTATTTGTCATTTTTCCCTTGCTGCTTTTAATATTCTTTGTCTTTAATTTTTGTCAGTTTGATTACTATGTGTCTCAGCATGTTCCTCCTTGGGTTTATCCTGCCTGGGACTCTCTGTGCTTCCTGGAATTGGATGACTGTTTCTTTTCCCATGCTAGGGAAGTTTTCAGCAATTATCTCTTCAAATATTTTCTCAGGTCCTTTCTCTCTCTCTTCTCCTTCTGGGACCCCTATAATGCAAATGTTGGTGCTTTAATGTTGTACCAGAGGTCTCTTAGACCGTCTTCATTTCTTTTCATTCTTTTTTCTGTATTCTGTTCTTTGGGAGTGATTTCCACCATTCTGTCTTCCAGGTCACTTATCCATTTTTCTGCCTCAGTTATTCTGCTACTGATTCCTTCTAATGTATTTTTCATTTCAGTTATTGTATTGTTCATCTCTGTTTGTTTGTTCTTTAGTTCTTCTAGGTCTTTGTTAAACATTTCTTGTATCTTCTCAATCCTTGTCTCTATTCTTTTTACAAGATCTTGGATCATCTTCACTACCATTATTCTGAATTCTTTTTCCAGAAGGTTGCCTATCTCCACCTCACTAAGTTGTTTTTCTGGGGTTTTAACTTGTTCCTTCTTCTGGGACATGTATCTTTGCCATTTCATTTTGTCTAATTTTCTGTGATTGTGTATTCCATTCCACAGGCTGCAGGACTGTAGTTCTCGCTTCTGCTGTCTGCCATCTGGTGGATTAGGCTATCTAAGAGGCTTGTGCAAGCTTCCTAATGGGAGGGACTGGTGGTAGGTGGAGGTGGGTCTTGTCCCTCTGGTGGGCAGGGCCACACTCAGTAAAACTTTAATCCATTTGTCTGTTGATGGTTGGTTTTTTGGCCTGAGGTGACCCAGCATTGGAGCCTACAGGTGGTTTGGGGGGGCTAATGGTGGCCTCCAGGAGGACTCACTCCAATGGATACTTCCCAGAACTGCTGCTGTCAGTGTCCTTGTCCCAGCAGTGAGCTCCAGCTGCCCCCCACCTCCACAGGAGACCCTTCAATACTAGCAGGTAGGTCTGGTCCAGTCTCTTATGGGGTCACTTCTTTATTCCCCTGGGTCCTGGTGCACACAAGACTTTGTGTGTGGCCTCCAAGAGTAGAGTCTCTGTTTCCCCCAGGCCTGTGGAAGTCCTGCAATCAAGCCCCACTAGCCCTCAAAGCTAGATTCTCTGGGGACTCCTCCTCCCATGGCTGGACCACCAGGTTGGGAAGCCTGACGTGGGGCTCAGAACTTTCACTTCTATGAGATAACTTCTGTGGTATAATTGTTTTCCAGTTTGTGGGTCACCCACCCAACAGGTATGGGATTTGAGTACATTGTGACTGAGCCCCTCCTACCATCTCACTGGGGCCTCCTCTTTGTCTTTGGATGTAAGGTATCCTTTTTTGGTAGGTTCCAGCATTTTTTTGTTGATGGTTGTTCAGCAGTTACTTGTGATTTTTGTGATTTTGTAAGAAGGGTGTGAGCTCACATCCTTCTACTCCACCATCTTGAGCTAATCTAGACCATAGCAGCACTCTTTAAAATAACCAAGACATGGAAACAACCTAAATGTCCATCAACAGATTAATGGATAAAGAAGATGTGATATATACATACATATATATATATATATATATATATATATATATATATATATATATATACACATACACACACACACACACAATGGAATATTACTCAGACACAAAAAAGAATGAAATATTGACATTTGCAGCAATATGGATGTACCTAGAGATTATCATATTAAGTAAGTCAGAGAAAGACAAATATATGATATCGCTTATATGTGGAATCTAAAAAATAATGCAAATGAACTTATTTACAAAACAGAAACAGACTCACAGGCATAGAAAACTTATGGTTACCAAAGGGGAAAGCAGGGGTAGGGATAAATTAGGAGTATGGGATTAACAGATACACACTATTATCTATAAAATAGATAAACAACAAGGAACTACTGTATAGCACAGGGAACTATATTCAATATCTCGTAATAACCTATAATGGAAAAGAATCTGAAAAAGAATATATATACATACACATATAGATATATATATAACTGAATCACTTTGCTGTACACCTGAAACTAACCCAATATTGTAAATCATCTATACTTCAATTTTAAAAAAAGGAAAAAAAAAATTTAAAGAAATAAATCTAAACTTGGTAGGTAATCAAAAATTTTTTAAATAAACAAAAATAAAATAAAGCAAAATCTAACATCTGTAAAATCGGAATGTTTGGTACACAGGGATCTGCTATATTTAGAATATATTACATCATACTGTATTATATTATATTATGTATATTTCTTATAATATTTTGTAATTAAAAATAAAATTAAAGATAAAATTACAATGTTAAAGGGAAAGAAGAACTCTGTGATTAATCCCCCTAAAGAGAAAAAATTTTTTGAAAAATAAATAGCCCATAATTTTTCACCCCTTTAGTGACAGACTGTATTGTTCCCAATTCTTTATCTTTCACTGTATTCAAGGAATATGGTGACTTTTCAGTTCTTCCCACTAGAAGCAGAGTGTCCTTCTTTTCCCCTTGACTTTGGACTTGGCCATTGACTTGCCAATGGGACATTAGCAGTGTGACACAAGCAAGGACTTGTGACTTGAAACGTGTTGCATGGTTGGGCTCTTATGTTTCTGAAAGCACCATGAGAACATTCCCCAGCTAGCCTGCTGGTTCAAGAAAGATGAGAACAAGGAACAGGCCTGGACCTAACCTGGCCCCAACTTGATTGGCCAATTCTCAGCCAACCTGCAGATAAGTGAGAATAAACGGTTGCTATTTTAAGTCACTGAGGGTTGGGGTGGTTGTCACACAGCATTACTGTGACAATAGCTGTTACTTCTTCCTTTCTTTCTTCCCTATTATCCCCACCTGTTCCACCCTTAGTCTAGAAAGCAGAGCCAAGATGGGAAAAGGCAGATTCTTGATGAGATCTTGGAGCCCCCATGTCTGCCCTGCTTGAAGCAAACTCTCTCTCTAGACTTTACAGTTTTTGAGCCAAGGACCTGCCTTTTACCCCTGGGTCTCTGTCCCGTTCAGCCAGCACAGGCTTGTCCCACACATCCTGGCAGCCCTGCACATAGGCAACTCTCCTCTCTTGGAATTCTCAGCCTTGAGCACCTCTGGATCAAAATTATCATGAGTCTGAACAGCCTCGAGAGGAAAACTGTTTCAGAGAGAACTGTTAACCATCTCCCAAAGATTGTATATGCCGTCAGCCTAGCCAGGGAGCTGCAGGGAGTTTGTCTCTTCATTTATCTCTTTCTACCATCCCCGCCTCACCAGTGCCTAGTAGAGAGTCTCACACACGACATATAATCAAAAAACAATTTGCTGATTGGCTGGGTTTCCTAGGTCTTTTGTTTTGTTTTGTTTTTGTAAATGAGGCAGACTCATGCTTGGAGGTGACCCATGATACCATAAAAATCCCCTAGCTGATATGCACTGCTAGTTAAGTCTCCTTTGTTGCCCCAGACCATGCCCCCTATACACACACACACACACACACACACACACACACAAACAGAGACTGGCCTTTTTCTGAGGATCTTCTTTTCCTCTGTGTCAACAGTAACTGAGAGGTAGTACAGGAATTCCCACCCAAGAAGAATGAAGCAAACTAGCTAGCTCATAATTATAATTCTCCCTGTCCCTTTCCAAGACATTACTTAAATGTTTTAGTTGTTTTCTTCCAATACAGTTATTGTTGTTGTTGTCACCACAGTTCCACCTTGGAGTAGAGAATTATTTCAGGTGTAGCTCTCTTTTTAACTGCATCCCAGCAGGGACTACCTCATTGCCCCTTCCCCTGACATGATGGGACAGAGCAGGTCTGCCTTTGCTGGGTTGATGACTAAAATCTGGGCTTGTCTTTGGCCCCTGCGAGGTGAATAAGAACCAGACGCCTCTGCACCAGTCCGTCCTGCCCACTGCCCCCCACCCCAGGAGGCTCTGGTCCCTCAGGTACTACACCCAGTCTGTCTTCCTCCAGCCCAAGGACCCTGAGAAACTAATGCCCTGCCATGCCTTCCTTCCAGGAACAGTGAAGGAACCCAAAGTTCACTGCCCCTAGGACCACTGGTTCTGTTTTTGAATTGAGCAAGATACAAATGACTCGTTCTTCTTCCACAATGTCAGGATTTCATGAGCACCTCATCCTTCACTGGCTTCTGTTCCAAGGGCTGCAGCAGTTCTGTCCAAGCTCTTCAGACCAGTGACTGTGCGTTAAAACTGAGCCATGTGAGGACCAGTCCGGGGCTGGCTCTGAGGCAGAGACTGTGCCCTGAACGCCCCCAAGCTACATGGCAGGCCAAGCTCAGGGAAGACTCCTCCCAGGGGAAGCCACGTGGCCATGGTGACCTGAAGAATGTTCTTAAAAATAAGAAGGAGGGAGAAAAACAAAAGGGGGAAGGGACATGCAGAGAAAAAAACAGGGGAAAAAAAGAAACTTGAAATGCCAGTAAATAGTCCTTGAATAATTCAAGTTTCCAAACAAGTCATATATTCTTGACACGGTATCTGAAAAACACTTTTTACATAAAAAGAAAAGGGCCCTTGAGCACGTATTTCTACCATAGTTTTCAGCCACAGTGCAAGATCTATTTAAGAGATAGGCAGCCACGGAAGAATTTGAGTGCTCTCAATTTTGCAACAGGAATGATGAATGGAATCGGAAGTCATCTATCTAGCTTCTCCTTATTTACAACCCATGTATTCAACCCAAAGAAACAAAAAACAATTTATTTTACAAATCATTTAACTATCTTTAAGCAAAGAGGAGACTTTTCCTGCCCAAATCCTCTGGGCCTCCCTGATGAGAAATCTGAGCCCCAGAGTTTCCTGCTCCCAAGGTCTCTACTAAACTCAAGCATCAAATATTTACAGGACTGAGGACGAGGACAAGTGAGTCATTTGACAGAGAACAAAAACCCACAGAGTTCCTCATGACCTTTTTTTTTTTTTCTTAGATTCCATATATATGTGTTAGCATACTGTATTTGTTTTTCTCTTTCTGACTTACTTCACTCTGTGGCAAGACAAGACGGGAATAAAGACACAGACCTACTAGAGAATGGACTTGAGGATATGGGGAGTGGGAAGGGTAATATGTGACAAAGTGAGAGAGTGGCATGGACATATATACACTACCAAACGTAAAATAGATAGCTAGTGGGAAGCAACCGCATAGCACAGGGAGATCAGCTCTGTGCTTTGTGACCACCTAGAGGGGTGGGATAGGGAGGGTGGGAGGGAGGGAGATGCAAGAGGGAAGAGATATGGGAACATATGTATATGTATAACTGACTCACTTTGTTATAAAGCAGAAACTAACACACCATTGTAAAGCAATTATACTCCAATAAAGATGTTAAAAACAAAAAACAAAACAAAACAAAAACAAAAAAGCCCCAGAGTTCTGAATGGAAATAAATAACACACCCATGGGAGTATCAATGGAGGAGGAAGTGGTTTGGGTAAGAGGTGCTGGGGACAAGGGCTTGGCCATCGGGATTGCCTGGCTACATGGTCCCTCAGAGCCTCAGCTTCCATACAAAATGAGGGGAATGGATTGTATTGCCAAGGACCACTATCATTTAAAACTGCATAATTTGTAAGGGAAACAACCTACATAGCCAATGACAGAAAAATGGTTAACTAAACACAGACGCTTAGACTCAAAGATATAGTGGATAGCAACTGAAGTGCAGCCACTGTGGAAAACAGTATGGAGGTTTCTCAAAAACTAAAAACAAAACCACATGGCCCAGCAATTCCACTCCTGGGTATTTATCTGAAGAAAATGAAAACACTAATTCAAAAATATACATACACCCCAATGTTCATAGCGGCTCTATTTACAAGATATGGAAGCAACCTAAGGGTCTATCAACAGATGAATGGATAAAGAAAATGTGGTATATATACACAATGGAATAGTACTCAGCCATAAAAAGAATGAAGTGTTGCCATTTGCAACAACCTGGATGGATTTGGAGGGTATTATGCTAGTGAAATAAGTCAGACAGAGATAAACAAATACCATATGATATCACTTATATGTGGAATCTAAAAAATAAAACTAATGAATGTAACAAAAAAGAAGCAGACTCACAGATATAGAGAACAAACTAGTGGTTACCAGTGGGGAGAGGAAAGGGGAGAGGGGCAAGACTGGGGTAGGGGATTAAGAGGTACAAACTACCATGTATAAAATAAGCTACAAGGATATATTGTACAATACAGGGAACATAGCAATATTTTATAATAACCATAAATGGATTATAACCTTTAAAAATTGTGAATCACTATGTTGTACACCTGAAACGTATAATACTGTACATCAACTATACCTCAATTTTAAAAAAGGAACAGAAAAGATGTGATGAAATTATGCTGTGATGAAAATAAAATCCAATGCTCCTGACTCCTCGTCCAGTGTTCTATGTGGATTTCTGCCTTAACAGAAACTGTAGGTCACTGGCTGATGTAGGCAGATGTCCTTGGTATCACAGTCTCCTACAGTTGGGTCCCTTCCACCTGCCCTTTGGACATCATTATAGAACCCATAAGTTTTCCAGGCATCCTGTCTATATAGGACATGTTCCGTATCTAATGATTTTCGTCCTGCATACTGTATTGACTTTGTCAAGATGCCCTGAATGTCTGCATTCAGCTTTATTATTTCAACAAATTACAAAAATTTATCAGAGAGAGCAATTTTTCAAATTTAACTGGGCATCCTATACTTTTATTTGCTACATCTGGCAGTTATTGCATTCTAAGCACTCTGTTCATCTTCACAACAGGCCTGCAAGAGACTTGCAACTATTCTCATTTACCAGTGAGAAACCTGGGGATAGACAGAGTGAAGAACTTGCCCAAGACTGTGCAACAGAGAGTCCTGAGGTCAGCTTCAGAGCCACACAGCCGAGGGGCAGAGCCCTAACCAGGAGGCCACACTGACTCCTACATGGTGGTACTTAATCCAGGGGCAATGAATAAATGAGTGGAAATTTTGAAACTGGAGAAAAAGCAAGAACCACTTCTCTTAGCTTTGACTTAGTTCCTCTGCGGGCCCTGGAGCACGCAGAGCAGTTCCTAGTGCTGGAAGAGCTGAGCTGGCTGAGGGAAGTGATGGGAACGGGGCCAGGTGTGAAGCTCACTGGAGATAGGGGCAGATGCAGGAAAACAGGTAAGAAGAAGTAAACCCACAAATCTCTGAGCCATAGGTGGGCACTGGGGGCGGGAGGAAAAGAAAAACCTTAGACTGCAGGGCTGGAAGGGACTCTGGTGGTAGAAGCCCTCCCGGGCAGGGCCTACCTCTCCACAAGGCACAGCACGCACAGGGCCTAAGGCCAGTGGACTTTTTGCACTTATAAGAATATTTTAATTTTCTTTTAAAATCAGAGGAAAAAAGTGAATGCAATAATAATAAATATATAATAATGATCCAGCCTAGACTGTATTCATCTTTATCTGAATTCAGTCATAAAGTATAATTCGGAATATTTTTTATGGAGGAAGGGGCCCATGAAGGCCAAGTGTCTCAGACCCACAAAAATCATTATGTGGCTCTGCCCCAGGGTGGGGAGCATGTACAGTCTCTCACACACAGCTGGTGCCTGGGCGAGACCTCCTCACCTGGCATCTGGAGGGCGGGGTAATCACTGTTCTTCTGCACGTGGTAAGGAGCACTCTGTGCTCATCTGTGCTTCCCCAGGGCTCCCCAGTTCGGCATCCAGCTCCCCTCCAAGCAGGAAGCAGCTTGCTCACCCTCCTTGGTGTGGTGCTGCCTTGGGAAGTAGCCAAAGGGTCAGGGGTAGGGGGAGAAAGAGGAGCAGGAGGAGGAGGGAAGACAGTGTGCAGGCTGTCAGAGGGGTGCAGGTCATGCTGGGGTGCAGGAATGCCACAGGTTGGATGTCTCATCTCAGTCGGCAGGGACCAGCTGAGGGGAGCAACCTACCCCCTGCCATGGCCCCCACCCCTTCCCCAGCTGCCTGGGGTGACTGACGGGCTGGAATGAAAGGAAAGTCAGCTCAGGAAGAATAAACACACACTCACATGCACACACACACACACCACGCATACATAGGGACTCACACACACAACATACACATGCATGCATAGACACATGTGCACACAGGCACACATTTACATATACTACACATACACACAGACTGACATATACGCACATGCACGCATAAAATACACACAGGAGAAAGGATTGAAAACAATTATACATAGAAATAGGTGAAAACTTGAACTGTCCTCCTTGGGGAGTGGCAATTTTTATAGGATTCTTTAGACTAAAAGTCAAAGAAATTAATACTGAAATATCAGAGTACAAAAGCATCACAGAGCTCATCTGGTCTGGCTTCATCATTTTACAGACAAGTAAATGAGACTGGGAAACGAGAAGGCGTTAGTCCAAGGTCTCCCACTGTCAGTTGAAGGTACAATTTTTAATGGTGAAACTGCTGGCACTGATAATCAGGTAAGAGAAGTTTTTTTCAAAGACAATGAACACAGCATATATATATATACCTCACTCAAAGCATGTGAGGGTCCCTTCCCTGCCCCTCACAGACCCCAGTTCACTGTTACTTATAAAGTATACACCCAAACTACAAGGACGGAATCTTCCCAAGAATGCAAGGGAACATCAAAAAGGAGGCAAGTAGCTTTCACCCAAGGCTCTGAATAAAAAATAACAATTCTATTTCAAATTCATAGACTCCTAGAGGGGAGGCAATTGCAGCATTCAGAAAAGACATACAACATGTCTGTGATCTCTCAACCTGCTTACATGTGGGTGGACAGGATGCCCCCTTCCTGATATAATTTGAGGGACACCAAGAGGATCCCCATGTTCCCCAAGGGTGCCTGAGCTCCCACCGTCAGAGTTATTTATTTGGATTACTTTTCCTTCCTGGCAACTACGCTTTGCAGAGATCTTCCTTTAAAATGTAAAAATTTCTAAGGAGAACCCCCTGCAGTGCTGGGCAACCCCTTTCAGAGGGAGTACAAATACATGCTGGGGACCAGGGTGGGAAAAGGGCCAAACCCCTAACCCTGCATCCTAGGAATGACTGAAGAAGTTCAGCAGGTTTACCCTGTAGAAGACAAGCCTCAGAGTAGAAGAGAATCTAAAGCAGCATTTCTTAAACAAAAATATGCCCCACCACTACCACCCAGGCAAGGAGGGGTCATGTACCCAGAGAAGAGCTCCAGGTCTAAAAGAACAGCCTGTGATAAATGGATCCGATTTCTGACTGTTACAAGAGGCAGATTTCAGGTCAGAGTAAGAACTTAACAGCTGATGGGTAGAAATGGCCAGAAAAGAAGCACTGTATTGGAGAAGGCCAAAGGAATTTGCCTACATGCTGGAATTAGAATAAAAAAATATTCATTACAGGATTGGTCAAGATTTCATAAGGTGGTGATATGGGCTTGGGAATGGTCCCTATGTAGATACTAGAAATGGAGTCTTCCAAGTTTCCAAGAATGTTTGGGAGTCCATTCAAGGTGAATGTACTCGATTAAGGTGAGGTGTGGGGGAGGGGGAGGCAGGAAGTCTACATTCTTTCCACCTCAAGAACACAGCTGAAGTTCAACCCAGGGGAGCAAAGTATCAATAACCAAGTATAACTGGCCTCTCCCATGGCAGCCCCGTGCTAAGCTAATGACATGGTAGTGAAGAATGCCAGACACAGATGAAGTCAGCAGTAATTAGGGTAATACAGTCCTGAGAGCCCCATGTGTTAGCAGGGTTTAGGGTGGGGTCTGGGAGATCAGAAAGAACAAAGATCACCTGGGAAGGGTTTAGGAGTGAGTGAGAGGGATACAGGAGTCCCTTTGTCAAGTGCAAGTGTTCGTGAATCCACAGTTCCTCATCTGTCAATGAAACCTGGAATCAGGATAGGGGAATTGACAACATCAAGTTCTGTGCAGAGTAGATTGTCATAGAAAGTTAAGCCAGATCATCATTTGATGAGCATACTGACCAGAGAATACAACCATCATAACTAACAATTACTGAGCACTTACTTTGTGGCAAGCATTATTCTAAAGACTTTTCATCAACCCTATAAGGTTGAAAATTTCATGATCTCCATCCTAGATATGAGGTTGTCCTAGGGCTCCCAGTTAGTAAGTGTGGAGTCAGGATGCAAACTCAGAGTGTCTGACCCAGAGCCCAGACCAGAGAGGTCTACCACTTACCTGAGCATCTGTGGGGCCTGCATGGTGCTCAACATTTCACAAGGCTAAGTATTATTTTTTGGCTGCGTTGGGTCTTTGTTGCTACGTGCGGGCTTTCTCTAGTTGCGGCGAGCGGGGGCTACTCTTCGTCGGGGCTACTCTTTGTTGCAGTGCGCAGACTTCTCTTGTTGTGGAGCACGGGCTCTAGGCGCACGGGCTTCAGTAGCTGTGGCTCGCGGGCTCTAGAGCACAGCTAAGTAGTTGTGGTGCACGGGCTTAGTTGTTCTGCGGCATGTGGGATCTTCCCAGACCAGAGATCGAACCCGTGCTCCCTGCATTGGCAGGTGGATTCTTAACCACTGCACCACCAGGGAAGTCCCAAGGCTAAGCATTTTGACAGTGTTTGTCTGAGCCAGAGTTGAGATTCTGACAGGCCAGGAAGAATAGACAGGCCCTGTGAAGGCCTGCTATGAACTCAGGGCTAAACAACTGGCCACCTTCCCAGGATGCTCCCAGGCACGTTCCCTGATACACTAGGACCCAGGAGGCCTGTGGGAGTGACCTGAACCAAGTCATCACTGGAGTTCATAAACATGCAGACATAACAGAGACCAGGGCTCCCTAAATAGGTCATCTCAAGAGTAGACAGTGGAGGGCTTCCCTGGTGGTGCAGTGGTTGAGAATCTGCCTGCCAATGCAGGGGACATGGGTTCGAGCCCTGGTCTGGGAGGATCCCACATGCCGCGGAGCGGCTGGGACCGTGAGCCACAGTTGCTGAGCCTGCGCGTCTGGAACCTGTGCTCCGCAACAAGAGAGGCAGCGATTGTGAGAGGCCCGCGCACCGCGATGAAGAGTGGCCCCCACTTGCCGAAAACTAGAGAAAGCCCTTGCACAGAAACGAAGACCCAACACAGCCATAAATAAATTAATTAAATTAATTAAAAAGAGTAGACAGTGGAGCCCCTCAGGGAAGAAGGCAGCTATTCCCAAGGCTTGACAGAGCAGTGGGGCCGGTAATGGTAAAGGCTATGCCTGGCCACTCTCTAACTCCATCCTCATCGCCTGCCTCAGATGCTTTGGGATAAAGAGGGCTGTCATACAAAGATCTGTCAATCACTGTCCACTGCAGAGCTAAGGGGACCATCTCCCCAAAAGGCAGACATGAGAATCAAGATGGCTGGAGGAGGCCATCAGAGAAGCAGACAGTAGCCCATAGGCATGGGTCAGAGTGCTTTGGGGGCAGGTTGGCAGTTGCAGACAGCCACTCACCCTGGGCAGCAGACTCATGAGGACAAGGGTGGGGCTGTGAGAGGGGGATTTCAGGACAGCCAGGATTAGATTTGTGGACACTGCCCCCTCCCAGGATTCCTGTTGGGCATCCTGTTGGGCTGCCAGCTGGTGAAGAAATGGGTGGTGGAGAGAGTCAGGCTCTTGTAGTAAATTGTTTACATTTGCATTCATCATCAGTGAAGCCTGAGACCACCAGTTCCACTCTCCTGGTCTACTTTAATCTTCCCAAACTCTATGAGCAGGTAGAATTTATAGTCTCAAGTTATAAATGAGGAAACTGAGGCACAAAATGGTAGGTTATGTCTCAAGATCACACAGCCACTAAATGGCAAGACCAGGAATCAAACACGGGCTGGTTTCACTCTAAACACCATGTTCTTCCTGACAAGTTGAGCTAGATGACCACTTAGGGAACTACTGCCTGCAGTGTATACATCCTAGAAAGTCGTTAAGACCATAGTATAATGATAACAATAACAATAATAGAAAATACATGCGTTTCACAAGTACATGAAGTACATACATATATTCCTGTTATACAGATGAAAATGAGTACAGTAAACATTATTAATATTCACTAATATCTGATTCTCCTCTACTTCCTGGTCCCTGAAGAATTGCAATCCCCAACTCCTTGAATTTAGGCACTGCCACATGGCTGGTTGTGATGAGTGAAAGAAGAGCAGAAGTGATTTATGTCACATCCAGATCAAAGCATTTAACTACACGTGCTTGGCTTGCCAACCCCCCTCTTCCCCTACTACACTGTGGCAAATCCTGGAGCTTTGTGCTGAGATGGCAGTAGTTTCTGTCCCTGGGTCCCTGATTGACAGCTTTATAGAACATTACCACATCCCCACCCCAGACCTACACTGGACTTACCCACACTTGAAAAATAAACCTATGTTGTTTTAAATGGAGATTGGGGCATTATTTATTATCTAGTCTATCCCCAACTGATACACTGAGGCCCAGAAGGTTAAGTAACTTGCTGAAACCCACCCACCTATTAAGAGGTGAAGCTGGCGCTGGAACTCTCAGAATAAACAGTTTCATCAGGTCTTGCCTCCTGACCCAGCAGTATGAGTTTGATAGGGGCAGCAGATGTGAAAGTAAAGGGAAAGACTTCCCAAGGGAGAGGATCAGGTGAGTACACCAGCTCCAGACCAGCTGGGGACAAAGAGTGACAGTGAGAAATGAAGCAGTGTGGGCTGTGCACCAGCAGAAAGTGTTGATGCAGTGCCAATGTCCCTACCCAGGCTAGTTCAGTGGGAGAGTGATGCAAACCCAGGCTTGCCTAGACCATGAGTTAGGTAATCAGAGGTAGGGAGGGGACCTTTAGCAATGCAGTGGGAACCACTTGCCAAAGCTGGAGCACTGACTCCCAGACATCTTTGTGGCAGCATGGCCCAACAATGAGCCTGGGACACAGTGTCCTCCCAAGACAGGGCGCACAGGGCTGCTTCTAAAGATAACACATCACATGGTTTGCTTGGAGGGTGGGGCAGAGACTGGAGACAAAGGAAAAGCAGTTTTTCCCAGGAGACTAGGATGGCACATGCCTTGCTTCCTGCTGCCCCTTGTCCCATTAGCCATGTGCTTTCTAAGGGTCCTTGCTCTCGGGCCACACTGTGGGCTAGAGCCAGGCTTCTGGGCAGAGGGAGGCTTTGGGAGGACACGAGGGAGAATGGCAAGGCAGACATTGGAAAGAGAAGAGCCCCACACTGGGTTCCTCATTTTCATAGGAAGCCATTTCTGATGCACCCTTCTAGTGGGAGAACATAAATCCTGACATCACTGTTCCTGTGCTCATCATAACCATCTCATGTCTATAAGGCCTTTGCCATTTACGAAGCTGTCTGAAGATTCTCTTATTGACATTTCCCAATAACTCAGTGATATCAGCCAGCTGGACAATGGCAGGGCCCCATTTTATAGATGAGGAAACAAATTCAGATGCAGGGCTGGTCCACAGCTGGTTAATAACAGTCACATCCGCACCCTGTGTTTGGGTCCTGCCCCTGCCCTTCAGCCCAGCAGTCACTATTTTCTTGATCCTCAGAGCTGCTGGGCAGGGGGGACATGCAAGGAAAATTTCAGGCTGGGCTAGGCCTGTAACAACTGCTGCTGGCTCCCGTCAGTCGACCCTTTCTTTCCTGAGTCAGACGTGAGGCTTAGAGCGCAAGTCCCATGGGCAAGGGGGCAGGGGCACTTCCAGGTCACTCCATGGAGAAGGAAGCCACCCAGTCACTCAGTACAGACAGGGAAGGCAGTCCCACAGTGCCATTCCCGCGAGCCTCAGGGGTAATAAGTCCACGTGATGGGGGGTCAAAAATACAATGGAGAATTGGCAGGAAGCTTCTGCAAGCACACAACTGGCTAGGCCGGGGCCTCTGTAAACAAAGCCTGAGACAGGAAACAATCCCGTCCTATGATCCTTTATGAGGCACGGTCAAGGTCTGCAGAGCACCCTGTGGAAGCAGGAAGGTGGCAGTGCCTGAGCTCCTCACACCCACCTACTGCCCATCACACCACTTTGTGAGTTTCCTGTCATACTCTCCACTATCAGCAAGACCCCAATGCCCAGGGCTTTTAAAAGGTACCTCTGGGACACTGGAATGAGCAGCTCATTTGTAAACATGGGAGCGGTTGGCCCAGAGGTAACACCCACCATCCAGATACACAAACTGAGGCAAAGGGCCCTTCAGAGCAGGAAAGAGAGCTTCTCATCCTGTCACCTCCAAATAGTCTTCTTGGATTTTCCAGGCAAAGGGAGACCCTCCTGAGCTTTCCCCCAGAAACACTTATTTTCTGGCCCAGACATTTGTCATGCTGGATGCCCCTTACCTCCCTGCTTGGCTTTATAAAGTAATGGCTGTTTCCAGTTTCACATAGTGGGTGGGGTCGGGAACTATGGCCTGCTCGCCTACAGGCACAAAATAAATACCCAATAAACAAATAAACAGACAACCATTGACAGGAAGACACTGGAACTCACCAAAAAAGATACCCCACATCCAAAGACAAAGGAGAAGCCACAATGAGACGGTAGGAGGGGTGCAATCATAATAAAATCAAATCCTATAACTGCTGGCTGGGTGACTCACAAACTGGAGAACACATATACCACAGAAGTCCACCCAATGGAGTGAAGGTTCTGAGCCCCACGGCAGGCTTCCCAACCTGGGGGTCCGGCAACGGGAGGAGGAATTCATAGAGAATCAGACTTTGAAGCCTAGTGGGAATTGATTGCAGGACTTCAAAGGACTGGGGGAAACAGAGATCCCACTCTTGGAGGGCGCACACAAAATAGTGTGCGCATCGGGACCCAGGGGAAGGAGCAGTGACCCCGGGGGAGACAACCAGACCTACCTGCTAGTGTTGGAAGGTCTCCTGCAGAGGCAGGGGGTGGCTCTGTTTCACTGTGGTGACAAGGACACTGGCAGCATAAGTTCTGGGAAGTACTCCTTGGCGTGAGCCCTCCCAGAGTCTGTCATTAGCCCCACCAAAGAGCCCAGGTAGGCCCCAGTGTTGGGTTACCTCAGGCAAAACAACCAACAGGGAGGTAGCCCAGCCCCACCCATCAACAATCAAGTGGATTAAAGTTTTACTGAGCTCTGACCACCACAGCAACAGTCAGCTCTACCCACCACCAGAGCCTCCCATCAAGCCTCTTAGATAGCCTCAACCACCAGAGGGAAGACAGCAGAAGCAAGAAAAACTACAATCCTGCAACCTGTGGAAGAAAAACCACATTCACAGAAAGATAGATAAGATGAAAAGGCAGAGGGCTATATACCAGATGAAGGAAAAAGATAAAACCTCAGAAAAACAACTACAATAACAAACCCAAAACATTTAAGAAAATGGTAATAGGAACATACATATCAGTAATTACCTTAAACGTGAATGAATTAAATGCTCCAAACAAAAGACATAGGCTCGCTGAATGGATACAAAAACAAGACCCATATATATGCTGTCTACAAGAGACCCACTTCACACCTAGGGACACATACTGACTGAAAGTGAGGGGATGGAAAAAGAGATTCCATGCAAATGGAAATCAAAAGAAAACTGGAGTAGCTATACTCATATCAGATAAAATAGACTTTAAAATAAAGAATGTTACAAGACACAATGAAGGACACTACATAATGATCAAGGGATCAATCCAAGAAGAAGATATAACAATTATAAATATATATGCACCCAACATAGGTGCATCTCAATACATAAGGCAACTGCTAACAACTATAAAAGAGGAAACTGAAAGTAACACAATAATAGTGGGGAACTTTAACTCCTCACTTACACCAATGGACAGATCATCCAAAGAGAAAATTAATAAGGAAACACAAGCTTTAAATGACACAATAGACTAGATAGATTTAATTGATATTTACAGGACATTCCATCCAAAACCAGCAGATTACACTTTCTTCTCAAGTGCGCACGGAACATTCTCCAGGATAGATCACATCTTGGGTCACAAATCAAGCCTCAGTAAATTTAAGAAAATTGATATCATATCAAGCATGTTTTCTGACCACAACGCTATGAGATTAGAAATCCATTACAGGGAAAAAAAAGTAAAAAACACAAACACATGGAGCCTAAACAATACGTTACTAAATAACCAAGAGATCACTGAAGAAATCAAAGAGGAAATCAAAAAATACCTAGAGACAAATGACAATGAAAACACGATGATCCAAAACCTATGGGATGCAGCAAAAGCAGTTCTCAGAGGGAAGTTTATAGCAATACAATCCTACCTCAAGAAGCAACAAACACCTCAAATAAACAACCTAACCTTACACCTAAAGGAACTAGAGAAAGAAGAGCAAACAAAACCCAAAGTTAGTAGAAGAAAAGAAATTATAAAGATCAGAGCAGAAATAAATGAAATAGAAACAAAAGAAGACAATAGCAAAAATCAATAAAACTAAAAGCTGGTTCTTTGAGAAGATAAACAAAATTGATAAACCATTAGCCAGACTCATCAAGAAAAAGAGGGAGAGGACTCAAATCAATAAAATTAGAAATGAAAAAGGAGAAGTTACAACAGACACCATCAAAATACAAAGCATCCTAAGAGATTACTACAAGCAACTCTATGCCAATAAAATGGACAACCTGGAAGAAATGAACAAATTCTTAGAAAGGTATAACCTTCCAAGACTGAACCAGGAAAAAAGAGAAAATATGAACAGACCAAACACAAGTAATGAAGTTGAAACTGTGATTAAAAATCTTTCAACAAACAAAAGTCCAGGACCAGATGGCTTCACAGGTGAATTCTATCAAACATTTAGAGAAGAGCTAACACCTATTCTTCTAAAACTGTTCCAAAAAATTGCAGAGGAAGGAACACCCCCAAACTCATTCTATGAGGCCACCATCACCCTGATACCAAAACCAGACAAAGATACTACAAAAAAAGAAAATTACAGACCAATATCACTCATGAATATAGACGCAAAAATCCTCAACAAAATACTAGCAAACAGAATCCAACAACACATTAAAAGGGTCATATACCATGATCAAGTGGGATTTATCCCAGGGATGCAAGGATTCTTCAACATATGCAAATCAATCAATGTGGTACACCATATTAACAAATTGAAGAATAAAAACCATATGATCACCTCAATAGATGCAGAAAAGGCTTTCTACAAAATTCCACACTCATTTATGATAAAAACTCTCCAGAAAGTGGGCATAGAGGGAACCTACCTCAACATAATAAAGGCCATATATGACAAACCCACAGCAAACATCATTCTCAAGGGTGAAAAACTGAAAGCATTTCCTCTAAGATCAGGAAAAAGATAAGGATGTGCTCTCTCACCACTATTATTCAACATAGTTTTGGAAGTCCTAGCCACAGCAATCAGAGAAGAAAAAGAAATAAAAGGAATACAAGTTGGAAAAGAAGAAGTAAAACTGTCAGTGTTTGCAGATGACATGATACTATACATAGAGAATCCTAAAGATGCCACCAGAAAACTATTAGAGTGAATCAATGAATTTGATTCAGGATACAAATTTAATGCACAGAAATCTCTTGCATTCCTATACACTACTGATGAAAAATCTGAAAGAGAAATTAAGGAAACAGTCCCATTTACCATTGCAACATAAAGAATAAAATACCTAGGAATAAACCTACCTAGGGAGACAAAAGACCTGCATGCAGAAAACTATAAGACACTGATGAAAGAAATTAAAGATGATACAAACAGATGGAGAGATATACCATGTTCTTGGATTGGAAGAATCAATATTGTGAAAATGACTATACTACCCAAAGCAATCTACAGATTCAATGCAATCCCTATCAAATTACCAATGGCATTTTTTTACAGAACTAGAACAAAAAAATCTTAAAATTTCTATGGAGACACAAAAGACCCCAAATAGCCAAAGCAGTCTCGAGGGAAAAAAATGGAGCTGGAGGAATCAGAGTCCCTGACTTCAGACTATACTACAAAGCTACAGTAATCAAGACAATATGGTACTGTCACAAAAACAGAAATATAGATCAATGGAACAAGATAGAAAGCCCAGAGATAAACCCATGAACCTATGGTCAACTAATCTATGACAAAGGAGGCAAGGATATACAATGGAGAAAAGACAGTCTCTTCAATAAGTGGTGCTGGGAAAACTGGACAGCTACATTTAAAAGAATGAAATTAGAACACTCCCTAATACCATACACAAAAATAAACTCAAAATGGATTAGAGACCTAAATGTAAGTCCGGACATTATAAATCTCTTAGAGGAAAACATAGGAAGAACACTCTTTGACATAAATCACAGCAAGATCTTTTTTGATCCACCTCCTAGAGTAATGGAAATAAAAACAAAAATAAACAGATGGGACCTAATGAAACTTAAAAGCTTTTGCAAAGCAAAGGAAACTACAAACAAGACGAAAAGACAACCCTCAGAATGGGAGAAAATATTTGCAAAAGAATCAATGGACAAAGGATTAATCTCCAAAATATATAAACAGCTCATGTAGCTCAATATTAAAAAAACAAACAACCCAATCCAAAAATGGGCAGAAGACCTAAATAGACATTTCTTCAAAGAAGACATACAGATGGCCAAGAAGCACATGAAAAGCTGCTCAACATCACTAATTATTAGAGAAATGCAAATCAAAAATACAATGAGGTATCACCTCACACCAGTTAGAATAAGCATCATCTGAAAATCTACAAAGAACAAATGCTGGAGAGGGTGTGGAGAAAAGGGAACCCTCTTGCACTGTTGGTGGGAATGTAAATTGATACAACCACTATGGAGAACAGTATGGAGGTTCCTTAAAAAACTAAAAATAAAACTACCATATGATCCAGCAATCCCACTACTGGGCGTATACCCAGAGAAAACTGTAATTCAAAAAGACACATACACCCCAATGTTCATTGCAGCTCTATTTACAATAGCCAGGACATGGAAGCATCCTAAATGCCTATCAACAGATGAATGGATAAAGAAGATGTGGTACATATATACAATGGAATATTATTCAGCCATAAAAAGGAACGAAATTGAGTCATATGTAGAGACGTGGATGGATCTAGAGTCTGTCATACAGAGTGAAGTAAGTCAGAAAGAGAAAAACAAATATCATATATTAATGCATATATGTGGAACCTAGAAAAAATGGTACAGATGAACCAGTTTGCAGGGCAGAAATTGAGACACAGATGTACAGAACCGACGTATGGACACCAAGGGGGGAAAGCGGTGGTGGGGGGGGGGCTGGTGTGATGACTTGGGAGATTGGGATTGACATGTATACACTAATATGTATAAAATGGATAACTAATAAGAACCTGCTGTTTAAAAAAATAAAATAAAATTCAAAAACAAAACAAAACAAGTAAACAGCCTTTGATAAATTGACCCAGTGTATTATGTACCATTCCAACCTGTTTTCTGGAATTCTCTTCCTACATTTCCAGACTCCTTTAGGCACAGCCACATGTGACTAGAAAGCAAAGATTCCCTCTAACAGGGGTCATCAGTGACTGCTCTTAGCTATGTACAAACAGCAGACCAGCTTCAGCCTTCACTTCCTTACAGATACATGCTCTCTCTTAATTCTCTTGAAAAAACCTGACGCAGCATGGTCTACATTTCGTTTTTCTGCTTTGTAGAGAGATAGACACCAGAAAGCTTTTCATTTGTTCCCTAATACAACCATAAAAACACACAAGTATAATGACAAATGGCACTTGACACTCAGTTTCTGTGAGCAAGGGGCAAAAGGGAGTGGTGAGGAGTGTGGTAAACCACTGAGCACACGGCCCTTTAAAGGGGCAGCCCCTCCATGGCTCCCACTGCCACCCAGGATTACAGGCCCAAGGACGTCAGACCTTCAGACTTCTTTCGAAAACTAGAAATCCAGATTTTCATGTTATATTTCTCAATCTTTAAATGTTAGCCCATAATTATTTTATTTAAAAAACTAGTGTGGGAGCTGTGTGCATTCAAACAAAATCCCATCTGAACACCACATCTGGTCTCCTATACATGCCGGTGTGCAGCTGCTTCAACAGAATAGTAGGTCCACCATGCCTTCCATTAGCCTCTGCGATGTGGACAATTAGACAAGAAATCCTAGCTTGGCCCCTTAGTGCCAGCTGTGAAATTAAAGGGTGAAGGATTATATCCAACACGCACTGCATTACCAGCTGCAAACACCAACATTTTGTCAAAAATCCGTTTGATATTTTTCCATCCCTCCATCAGTCTCCCTAATGACAAAAGTAATTAACACATTCATATAAAAGCATGGAACGAAAGACAGCTTTAATTTATCCATCTATTTCAGGGTCATCCTTGTTATCAATATATGACAAGTTAATGGGTCTTAATTAAAAAAGCAGCAGTAAAGCAATTTAGGAAACTGAGGGATTATTATGAGTCCTAGCTGTGACAGCGTGTTTTGTGCACCATGGAACATAACAAATTTGCTTTCCATGGTATCTCAGATCGATCATCCTAAAACTACCTGCTCTTTGTGGTGGAGGGATATGTTACTGTCTTTGCAAAAAGTGCTTGGGTTTGGTGGCTGCTCCCAGAATGGCAGCAACAATGAATTAAGGGAACTAGGCCAGGGTATGAGAACTAGGCAGCATAAAAGGGTGTTAGCAGGACTGATTGTAGACCAAGGGTCAAGGCACTGAAAACATTCATAAGCCAAAAGTCAAGACAGAACTGTACATCAGGGCTAATCTCAACCTATCCCTCTTTGCCCTTCCCCAAACCCAATAATTTTCTGAGCAGTGTGGATTCTATTTCAGAACTATTTCTCAAATCCAGGTCCTCTTTGTCACTATTTTCTAGAATGGTTAGAGACCATTTCATAACCAGTTGCCCCCTCTTCATCTCATCCATGGCCATTTGGATTATGTCCTTCCTCCCTCAAACACCCTCCAATTGCTCCAATTTCCAGAGTAGAAATTAAAAACTGACAATCTGACAAACGTGCTTACTTTGGCTCATTGAGTGTTTATCACGATGTTGAATTCATTTTATGTGTAATTAGGAGGTTTTGCACAAAAATATGGACTTCTTGCAAGTCCAGGCCCATTATTCTCAGGTGGCAACAATGAGATGGAGTTATCCCATTTAGGCAGCATGTGGTGGCCACAGTCCCCACCACTCCCTATTACCACTTACAGCTACCGTACTCATTGATGTTACCTGCCTGGGCCTATTGGCATTGGAGTTTTCAAACCATGGCAAGTAGGAGGGCTGAGGTTGGAAAAAAAAGCAAATAGGAACCCAGAACACAGAAAGGTTCTAACAAAATGTTCATATATGTTTCTTGCTAGGGAGAAAAATAATCTCAAGACATAAGTAGTTCAGCACTTACAGGTGAGTGGTGAATCCAGAGGGAAGGGCAAAAAAGGTCATGGGAAAAGGATGCAGGTTCATGGACCTCAGCATTTTGCGTTTTGTCACCAGATAAGAAATACAGCCTTCCTACAAAAGAAAGAAGCACAGCAAGTCCCTCAGAACTAGGGACTTGACTTAAATGGCATCAGCTCAGGAGGGCCCCTTGGAAATCCATGAAAGCCAGATAAGAGGGACAAGGAGGAAGACAGCATCTTTAGCTTTCCCTGCTGTGCTTTGAGTTTTGAAATGTCCGAGCATGAAGCCCTTTGAAATGTCTGAAGCAGAGAGTGAATTCACAAACCAAGTTTTCTTCCTTGTTCTTAAGTACTTTCAGCCCAACTCTTATTTTGAGATTCAGGGACACGTGTAACTTAAATTCTGGGCCCAGAAGCCATTTGTTCCCTGGCCAAAGGGAAAACACGGTGGTGGCCCCCAGTCCTGACCCTAACTACCCCACCACTCAACAGAGCTGCTTCCAAAACACACGTATTTAATCTCCCAGCCAGGAGCCTCTGTACTGCTACCCTCCCCTCCCCTCCTCTCTCCTCTGCCTTGCCTAGCCCCGAGCTGTCCACGTAGGTGCCCGTGGCCCATCTGGCCCTCTGTATAGCTCTTTTTGGCTCCACATAAAACAGAAGGAGCATAAAATTGGGGCCCAAATAACACGAAGCTATGCAGGTCGGCAGCCAAGTGCCCTGAGCTCCTTGACATGTTTCTTACCTTCATTTGCTTTCAGGACTCAGGACTGCCAAGGCTCAGAAGCAAAAGCCCAGGCGTTATTATACAGAACAGCTGTGAACCTGGCCTGCCCCCAGGTGAGAAAAAGCCCTTTACACATGATTTCCTGAGGTCAGCCCAGGCCCCAGGTCCCCCCACCCTCCCAGAATCCCTCAGCTCTCTGGCAAAGCATTAGAGCAAGTGGAAGTAGATATTTGTCCAGAATCAAAAATCATTTTGCACAATAGCAGACCCATCATGGGTGGAAATCACTGCTACAGAAACTGTGTCCTTTCTCCAGCCTCAGTCTTGGCACGTTCATGGCCAAATATTGTCTGTCTAAATTCAGATTCTGTTCACTTTTAGATAGATAGTTTTCTCTACTCAAATACTTTCCAGTTATGAGCCATGGTCGGTGGAAGTGGTTTAAACTTTTCCTTTAATGTCAACAATAACCATCTTCTACATTTTCCATTCCAGTCACTAATTTGATATCTTCACTAAAAGAAATGCCAATAATTTGAAGGTTTTCAGAGGTAAGTGCCATGAGTTCTTTCAGATAGCGAGGAAGCGAGGTGTCACTGCTATTATTCTGAGCTGATAGGAAACACACTCGAGTCCGGGAGGCCTGGAATCAGTCACTGGCTGCCCAGAGCACAGATAGAGCAGGTGTCGGTTATAATTGCTTCTAGACTTCCTGCCATGGTCAGTTGAATGTCAAACCCGTAAATGCTGCCTGACTACAATAAAACTGGAGTACACAGACATTTTTGCATCACTGCCTGGTGAAAATATACTGACTAGGGTGGGATGAGATGGATGGGAATGCATAAAGAGGGGATACCGCCAGAATAGCAATGAACAAACTGTCAGTCTTCACTGCTCTTTCTTATCTTCCTTTTTCCTTTCAGGACCAGAAGAGATGACAGCTTTGTAAGGAAATGGATTTGTTCATTTCCAGAAGCAGCATTTTATTTGATCCTTCTGAGAGCAAGTCAGTAGAAACTTTCTTTTTAACCTGATTCTTCACTATGGTTATTTCCTGAGCTTCTACATGTCAGTCCCATGCTTTCAAGTCCCCTTTGGCATCCAGACACAAATCCATATTATACGGTTACCCCTCAGTTCCCCAAAAGGGATTTAAACTCAGAGAGGTTCTCTTTTTTCCCTAGAGGCCCAGGATGTAGCTCAAACAAGCTCAATCATTACTTCCAGATCCTACAAAAGTCCCAAGGAGACCACGATACAGGGTGGTTTCCTGTAGCAGCCACAGTCTTCAGATGGGTGGAGGACTGATAAGGGGGAGAGGTAGTATTACTGAGTATGGACAGTGTGCCAGGCTCGGTTCTAAGCTGTTTGTAAATAATAACTCATGTATTCCCTCAACAACCTATAGTGGGCTCTACTCTTAGCCTCATTTTTCAGATAAGAAACCTATAGCACGGAAAGATAAAGTAACTAGCCCAAGGCCACATGGCAGGGACGTGGAAAGGCAGGGACTTGAATAGGCAACGTGGCTACCAAGCCCATGCTCTTGGTCCTGATGCTGTACTGCCCACAACCTCCAGGCAGGATAGAAAAGGTGACAAAGGTCAGGTGTAAGGCCACAGGAAGTGGTGGGGACTGGAGCAAACTGGCATGGGTGTGCTCTGACTTAGAGGAAGCAACTTCTACTCAGACCCAGAGTGGAATACAGGCCTAGTATTACCAACTTTTTTTCCAAGACACACTGGGAATCTGGATGCAATGTGAAACCCCCAAATTATAAAAGTTGGCAGCTAATTCAAAATGTTCCAAACAATGTGTGACCCAAACCAAGCCAAGCTCAAGTGGGGCTGCTCCATAAGCCACTATTGTATCACCATCACCACTGGTTGAAAGCCTGGCTCCACAGCATTTTCCAGAAGGCCTCCTATGACTCCCACCTCCCTGTGTATGCAAGACCACATTCACAGGGAAGTCCTGAGCACTTATGCAGCCCCTAGGGGTGTTGCCCTTACACACCTCTTGTAAGCTTACACAGCCATGTAACCCAGGACCTGGCACACAGTAGATGTTTGAAGAGGGAAAGAAAAGAGAAAAATGAGCTTAGCGCCCTTGGTGCCATAGCTTAAGGAAGCCTAATGTTAGGAATTTAAGCAAATAAATAAATAGAACTGTGACGATAACAGCCGTAGTTTGAGAGTCAGGAGACCTAGTCTCTCAGTCCCAGCATGAACTCTGGGGCAGCCTCCACACACCCTCAAGATGCTCCCCCAGCCCAGCTGTGGGTTTGAGTCTGACACAGAGCAGATGCACTGGGGGTAACTGTCAACGTGAGGAAAGGATTTTTATGTTTCCAAAGGACTCACCACAGCAAATAGCAAGCTTGCACGGAACTGAAGCCCCAAACCTCCACAGCTTCCCCACATTACTCACTCCCACTCCTCAGGAGGCGCCATGGCAGAAAGGGCTGTGCTGAGGGCGGAGGATGGTACCAGGGGCCCGAGTGGAACCCGAGGGCCCGGCCCCCATGGGCACTCCTTTCTGAGAGAGCACTGTGAGGTGTCACTTCAGGCTCAATTTGTTTTCAGCAAACGCCAAGGGAGGACTAAAATCAGGTACACACATTTTGGATTTCTACATCACCGGATCACACATCCCCAGAGGCTCCTTAGCTCAACAGGAAGGAGATCGTTTCAGTGGCTTCCACCTGGTGCCACCCTCCCCGCCAGACCCAGCCCCTCTGATCTCCTGTTCTTCTTCCCCGACCAACCTGGTCCAGAATGGCCTCCCTCTAGACGTCCATGCACTCAGGATCCACACTTCACAGTTCGAACTCTCTTGTCTTCAGGTTGGAGCCTGTTTATCAAACATTTGCCTAGAGAGCAACCATAACAAATAAATGATGTGTGTGAACCAAAGAGAGTTGAGAAGTAGCCCCTCTGCTCATGGTCCCCTCCGACCCTGGGGCCTGTCTGAGGGTGGACTCCCCAAAAGCATGAATTTGTGGGAAGTGCTCCCAAGAGAACCAGGAAGGGAGTGGGGGAAGAAGGACAGAGGGCAGGGAGAAACCAAGAAAGAGCATGATTTCAGGACAAGACCCACTCAGCCTGATCCTGCGATCTGAATCTGGAGTATGACTTACATCTTAGCGTTTATCCTGACTTGCATGAAAGCATCTGAACTTTCATGTCCCAAGGTAAGTGGCATTGCTCTAGGCCTGGGTGGGGGGATGTGAACTCCCAGGATTGTCACTCCCAGCACTCTGTACCTGTGAGCAAAGCCCAAAAGTGGGTCACTGCAGAAAGACATGGGTGTGGCCATTAGAAGTAGAAGAAATCAGATGCTAAAGAGTGGTCAAAGGCACAAGGCGGGAGCACCCATCTTCTGCAGGACCATGTTCACAGGGCCTGCCACCTGCCAGCCACTCTACATGCTCCAAGTAGCCAGAAACCAGG
Source organism: Eubalaena glacialis (assembly GCF_028564815.1). Lineage (NCBI taxonomy): Eukaryota > Metazoa > Chordata > Mammalia > Artiodactyla > Balaenidae > Eubalaena > Eubalaena glacialis. The sequence continues at coordinate 37,801,404 of NC_083733.1, read as the reverse complement.
CTTTTATTTTCTCTGTGACTCTACCAGAGTTCTACTAACAGAACCAGGCATAGAGAGATCCTTCGTTGTATTTTTTTTTTTAATTTGTGCAGTTTATTTTTTTCAACCAGTATTGTGTTTTTGTTTTTGTTTTACATCTTTATTGGAGTATAAATGTTTTACAATGTTGTGTTAGTTTCTGCTGTACAACAAAGTGAATCAGCTATATGTATACATATATCCCCATATCCCCTCCCTCTTGCATCTCCCTCCCACCCTCCCTATACCACCCCTCTAGGTGGTCACCAAGCACCGAGCTGATCTCCCTGTGCAATGCGGCTGCTTCCCACTAGCTATCTATTTTACATTTGGTAGTGTATATATGTCAATGCCACCCTCTGACTTCATCCCAGCCTACCCTTCCCCCTTCCCGTGTCCTCAAGTCCATTCTCTACATCTGCGTCTTTATTCCTGTCCTGCCCCTAGGTTCTTCAGAATCCTTTTTTTTTTTTAGATTCCATGTACATGTGTTAGCACACGGTGTTTGCTTTTCTCTTTCTGACTTACTTCACTCTGTATGACAGACTCTAGGTCCATCCACCTCTTTGTTTTATTTTTTAATAGACACTTATATAGCACTCAGTCACTATAGCACTCACTCTAAGCTTTTTACAAACATTAAGTCACTTAATCTCTTGATGCCTCAATTTCCTCATAAGTAAAATCAAGCTAATAGTAATAGTGACTTCACAGGCTTGGCCAGAAACTAAATAGCCCACCTAAGGTTACAGAGTTCATCTGCCAGGATTTGAACCCAGGCAGTTTGGCTCCTGCCACACCCTTAACCATGCCAAAATTAAAGAGTGAGGGTTTATAGAATCAGAAATCCATATTCAAATCCCAATTTACATCAATAAAACTGCATATCATCTCTTAGTCTCTGTTTCCCTATCTTTAAAATGAAGATTAAGAAAGAAAAAAAAACCTAATACCCACATCTGTATAAGACATGCCCAGCAGGTGCCAAGGACATGATAGGTACTCAATAAATGTCAGCTATCATTATAAAAATGCTCAGTAAAATTGACTGCTTGGTAATCTTTGACACAGCAAATTGTCTGTCCCCTGTAACTCCCAGTGGCAGATATGTAGAAAAATTAAAATCCAAATCAGCTAGTGAATTAATATGGTATTATCTAGACCAGAGGTTACTCCCCAGGGGGCAGCCTGGCAATGCCTGGAGACATTTTTGGTTGTCACTACTGGGGAAGGGGTCGCTACTAAGCATCTAGTGGGTAGAGGCCAGAGATGCTGCTAAACATCCTACAGTGCACAGGACGGTACCTCAACAAAGAATTATCCTGCCCATTACAGACATGGAAACCGAGGCACATAGCAATAAGTGACTCACAGTGGTTGCACAGTTCAACCCAGTACTCCACACAAAACTCTTCACATCCACAGAGTTGGGCAGTAATACCTGCTTGGAGGCCTCATAATTTGTGTGAGAATCATGTAAGACACTAAAAGTACATTCAAAAATGTAGCATCCTTCACAAATGTGAGAGTGTATTATCTAGGCTCTTTTAAAATATATAAATAGATCTTGTATTGGGTCAGTAGTTTTCTAACAGCTACATCTGAAGCTTCTGGCAGCAGCACCTCTGCACAATTGAAAAAGTTCTCTCCCACTGTCCGAGTAGCCCTGGAAAATGCCATGCCTAGTTTACCCCTCCACTCAGCTAATCCCCATGTGATTAATAACGTGCCTGACTGTGTTTCCCTCCCAGATGACAGATGCTAGGCTGCAGATCCGTCCACACCACACCATTTATGCCTGTGGAGTAACAAAGTTTAGCACACAAGAAAAGGCATGCCTGTCCTGCTCCCGCCACAATACAACAAGCAAGATTCCCCAATCTGATTTTCACCACTTCCTGCCGCTCCAGGGGTACCCGAGGTTACACTGGACTTTGCCTCCAAGCTCTGCAAATTGCATTCCAACGCTGCAATACAGGGTGAGGTTGCCGGCTCTGGAGAAACACCTCTGCCTTGCCATGCTCCCAGCACAGGTCCAGGCAGAGCCCCCCAACCCTGACAATCAACACACGATCCTTACAGCCCAAAAGGACTAGAAATAAGATTTGAGAAGCTTCTTTACAAGTGTAGATCTCGGCTTACCTGCCTCCCCAGAGTGACAAGGCTCACGCAGCTGACAAAGAAGGATCCTCATCCCTGTTCCCTGATCCCCACACTGTCTGGCACTAGCAGGAGGCCTTTCCCCCTGTTACAATTACTGACGTGCCTACTGTTCCACCATCTACCCCAACCACCTTGTCTAAATACGGGGGAGATAACCATATCTTATTTGCCATCCCCGCTTCAGCCCAGGGGCTACTGAGCAGACAGTCGATCACTGCTCTTTACACCCGCAGCAGCCTTCAGACCTACTGAAAATACGTGCACCTCCCCTGCCGCTGCCAGGCTCTGCAGAGCACCCTTGGTGTGTGTGTGCATTCACACACGGGCACACACATACACAACACGGACATCCACAAAGCAGGGGAACTTCTGCATGTTTTTGCCTTTAATATTGCAATTAGAGTGCGAAGTAGTAATGAAAGTTGAATGGGGGTGGGGACATTCTACTTCCTTATTTCTCCCATAACAACCAACCATAAACCATTCTATACTCTTCTTTTTTCTATCTTTCCAACATAATAATAATGATAAAAGCAGCTGCCGATGCTTCCATGTTCAAGGCACAGTTCTGAGAACATTAATAAAGATGATGTCTACATGACATCTCTCTGAGGAAGACTGTCTTATTAGTTCCCTTTTACAGTTTGAGAGTGGAGATGCAGAGAGGTTAAGTAATGTGGTCAAGATCACACAGTAAATGGAGGAAACTAGATTTGAACCCAGGTCATTCAGACTCAGGGTTCATATGCTTCACCATCATACTTTGTTTACTGAATGGCTATAACTTTGGCTATTAATAACAAGGCAGAAAAAATTTAAACAAATGTAACTTGCGGTTTTAGCTCCAGTTTACTTCCAAAGGGAATCATTGGGTTCTAGAAAGCTCTATATCTGTATTAATGATAGCAGTATATTAAATTATGAGCTACGTCTGGTATAAAATTTTTAAATAACTTATGAAATCTAAACTTTAATTTTTCTCATAGTTACTAATAGCTAAAGTCAGGCTCCCTTAGAAGCCTCTCAATTACAAAGAAGGCTGACAAGGACACATATTCACATAGGACTTGGGTCAAATCTATTTAAATTCAAAGATAAGGCAGATATATTATCTTCTGCTCCCTGGGAGTGAAATCAACCAGCTTCTCTGTTCCTCACTGGTGAGGGTATTAAACAAAATCGTTTAGACATGAAAAAAAAGGTTGATTCTGGGGATGAATGTGGTAGAAAAGGCCTTTGGTAAGAACATGTGCACGTGTGGCCTCTCCAAGGTGAGCAGTCATCCCAGTGCCCTGGAGTCTCATCATGGTTCTCTAGCCTCTGAAACTGTGATAGTCTTGCAGGCAGTTGGCGGGGGTGAGGTAGGGGGGTGCAGGAGGGCAATGACCAAGAGACCAGGGCCTCTTGCTTCAAATCCTAAAAGGTGGTCTCCAGTGCCAAAAGTGATCCTCACCACAGGGCTGCAGAGGAACCCTCAGCAAAAAGAACAGGCTACTTACTTGAGGCAGATGGGAGCATGAAACTCTGACTCTAAAAGAAATACAGGATGGGCTTGTTCTCCTTGAATTAGCCATCTGGACTCTCCACAGGGATCATTTAGTGGATATTTTGCCTGACAGTGCAGGTTTGGCAATCCTTCAGTGAGAGCAATTCTTTCTTTATGGTAGAAAACTACAAAGCACTGTGCAAAGAGGACTTTGGGCTCCATCAGCTCCTCTCAAGAACCCTGTGATGACATTATCAGTCAGAATATTCCACAATAACAAATTAACCCTGAAATTTCAGTGGCCTAAAAATCCAAAAGTTGATTTCTGACTAATGTTAATTATGATACTGATCAGACCTGCAGCATAGCTCTCCTACATGTGTTACAGAACCAAACTTGGGTCAGCTTGCCCACATGCAATAAAGCCAATCTACTGACACTGGGTTGTAGTGAAGGAAAGTACAGCCTTTATTGCAGGGCACCAAACAAGGAGAATGGGCAGCTCATGCTCAAAAGACCAGAACTCCCTGATGACTTTAAGGGAAGGGGTTTTAAAGGCAGTGTGAGGGAGGGGGCTGCAGGGTGCATGATCAGCTTGTGAAAAATTCTTGGATTGGTTGACATCAAGGTGAAATTTCAAGCATCATCAGGCTTCTGGTTTCAACCAGTCTAGGGTCTGTGTTCTTGCGGTGAGCAGTTTTCATCTGGTGGGGGTTTGCTTCCTATAAAAGCAACTTAGGAATGTATGTCAGGCCTTTATCCGTATCTTTCAGAGAGTTGGGAGTATGTGGTGGATTTATAGTCTAAACTGTTACCAGTTTCCTGGCTCAACAGCTATTCTTTGTTTCTATATCTTCACATTCCTAATTGTTAAGTCTTGGGTCAACCTTTTGAGATTCAAGGGAAGCCTGGGAGACTAAAGCAAAAGCCTTTTACTTCAAAGGACAGGAACACAGGGGTCTGAATAAGGTTTCATGTGCAGTGACTCAGCGAGCCAGCACCTTCACACCTGTGACACCACCATTTCAAAAGTTGGCTTCCAGGTCACCTCTCAGGGAAGTAGAGAACTGGGGGCTGTGGATCAGTTCTTAAATACTTTGGTATTTCTGCTTATAGCCCATTGGTCAGAATTAATCATACAGTGGGACCCCCAAACGCAAGGAATCTGGGAAATGTACAGAGCACATAGGAAATACCTCCATCTTGTGTGGTCTACTCCAAATATCCCTTCCCACAGTCCAACACTTAAATTCAGAAACTAGCACTGTTTTTTAGAGAATTTTAGATGATACTTAATTTGGTATGTTATATGTTAATGAAACTATATTTCTCCCAATCACATTATATCATTTTCTATAATCTTGTTACTCTAACATCAAATTTAAGATAAGAAATATATTTAAGCCCCATATCCATAAGCAATAAGATCATTAAATCCCTTTGGGCACTATTACTTAAAAAAAGGAAAAAATATCTGTCCAATTATTTTCAGCAGGGAAAATTTGCCAGAGTGTACAGCCTCACATTTAATTGCTTTTTTTTTTTCTTTTTTGCATTGGTGAATCATTTTGAGCTTATGATAATTTAAAAATAAATATTTTTCAAAGCCTCAGGGCATTCATTGTATAATGATCATTTGAAAGATTTCTTGGTTATGAGGTTCTTAAAAGAACAAAAATGCTGTTCGCAGCACCAGTTATTTCTATATTAAAAAGATGAAATTGCTCATTAAGTGGTACCAGTCCATTTCTTTCATCAGCCTTACTGCCCATTTTAGCAAAGATTCAGTCTCTGAATTAAGCAAATGGCTATACATTTCAAAGTCAATAACTAGACTCTATTTCCTTTAACACGAACATCTCACACATCTAAAGAAGTTGTCAGCCTTACTACTAGGCCTTTTCCAGAGGAGACTGAAGATAGAGTTTTGTTGCTGTTGTATATTTTTCATTTTTGGTTATTTAAAGCAATATTTGTGGTTTTTAGCTAAGGTCCTGCTAGTCATGACATGCACACTTTAAAAAGAACCAGATAGTTTTGAAAAGTGTATCTTTAAAAGTATGGCGCAATTTCGTTTATTTAACAATAAAATATAAAGTGCTCATATTTCTGTTTGTCTGTTTGTAATATCCCTAAGGAGAATTGTTTCTTTCTGTAATAAAACCAAAAAATGTAATGAACAATGTCTGGTCTTTGGGGTTTGTGGCCAATCTAGGGATAGAAAAGCCCAAGGACTTTCCTCCTATTTCCTTTTTCCAACCAAACTCTTTGAGCTGGAGGCCGAAGGAAGGGGTAAGGTTGAGTGGGTGGGGAGCGGGAAGAAAGAGGTGACCTTGCAGATCATTTCAAATCCTGTAATGAATACAAAAAGTAATCAGAATGAAATAGCTGGAGACTCAGTTCTTTAGAGAGATTCAAATTCATTTGTCCCTTACAGGAGCCAAAGAAAAAAAGCCATTATTAATTTAGGCAATTAGAGAACTTTGAAAGCAATATCCAGTATGTTTAAAAAAAAAAAAAAAACTGTCCCAAGAGTGCAGCCCACAGCCTAGGAAAACTTAATTTTTATAGCATTTAGAATGAAGAAAGGTCATTTCTTAGATGTGCTCTACAGAAGATTGTAATTTTAAACTGGTAATTTTAATGAGAAGTGGGGTTTTCATAAAAAGGGAGTAAACGCTTGAGTGAGTTTGAAATGAAATTAGAGGTGCATGTTCTGCCCATGATGGCATTTCCACATGAATCCCTCTTCCCAATACTGCTTCCTGCTCTGCCACACTCCCACCAGAAAATTCCAAAGCCTTAGTGCCTGTCTCTGCTTCTCCTGCTTTCTCGATGACATTAAACAAGACACTTTACCTCATTCCTATATGGGAGGCCTCAGCTGCCTGAGATGTCTGATCCGTGGGCTGTTTCTCTTCTCTGACTGATAAACAGAGAGACCATCACGTAGGGACCATCCCAGAATCAGGGGAGAGACAGCGGCAAGCTGAGGAGGGGTCTTCATGCAGCAGTCCCACAGGGTGGAGTCACAGTGACTTCTGATGAACTTTGCCCCCTCTGTGTTCCACGTGGATGGATCCAATATGTCACTTGAGGAGTTTTGGACCATCTATACCATGATGTCCAGAGAGCTGTTCTCAGCCTTATCTGAACATTGGAATCACCAGAGAGCTTTTATTTTTTTTTTTAAGGCTGATTGAATCTTTATTTTTTTTATTTTTTTTTAACATCTTTATTGGAGTATAATTGCTTTACAATGGTGTATTAGTTTCTGCTTTATAACAAAGTGAATCAGTTATACATATACATATGTTCCCATATCTCTTCCCTCTTGCATCTCTCTCCCTCCCACCCTCCAGAGAGCTTTTAAAAATGTGTCTGGGTCCGTCCCATCCCCTCAGAGTCTGATTTCATTGGCCTGGGATATAACATAGGTGTTTGGAGGTTTGTTTTTCGTTTGTTTGGTTTTTTTTGTTTTGTTTTTATTTTGCTGCGTTGGGTCTTCGTTGCTGCATGCGGGCTTTCTCTAGTTGTGGCGAGCGGGGGCTACTCTTCATTGCGGTGCTCGGGCTTCTCATTGCAGTAGCTTCTCTTGTTGCAAAGCATGGACTCTAGGCATGCACGCTTCAGTAGTTGTGGCACGCGGGCTCTAGAGCGCAGGCTCAGTAGTTGTGGTACTCTGGCTTAGTTGCTCCACGGCATGTGGGATCTTCCTGGAGCAGGGATCGAACCCATGTCCCCTGCATTGGCAGGTGGATTCTTAACCACTACACCACTAAGGAAGTCCCTGTTTGGAGTTTTTTAAGCTCCCCCGGTGATTCTAATGCTCAGGTAGGGCTAAGAACCACAGTGTTACTTTCTGAACAGGAATATCTGCAGAGCCACAGGAAAGGCCCTCGGCAGAAGCTCGGTGAGTAAGAGGGTGCACTAGCCTGGGCTGAGCCTGGAGGATGGGCAGAGGGAGGTACACAGGGCTTGTCAACAGGATTATCACAAACACCAAATCCTTGCGAGCCTTGGGAAACCAAAGATGGGTGTAGCACTGAGCAATGTGGCCAGCTCCTTGTTGCCATTTTGTTTTGCTAAAACAAAAGTTTACTGAACACCTGCATTTAGGTGAGAACATCAGAGGCTCAGGAGAAAAGCTAATGTCACCTAGAAACCAAGACTTCTGTGACCAAACTCACTGAGTCTCCCTTCAGATAACCAAGGGGTCAGATGCCACTCGTGTCTGTTTGGGAAATAGTCATTCACTTTCATTCAAAGCTACTGCTACAACCATGCCGCATTCCCCTCTGTGTCCTCCTTCCCCACTACAGTGGGGCATTCCAGAATGCCATGCTTCACTTAAAAATAAACAAACACCTTCTGTCTCCATCCCAGCACAGTTTCAGTTTATTTAGCATTATAACCTATGTCATCTGTTTCCTTAAACCATCTAACATGGGCATGGCACAATGGGATTGGTAATTTTGGCAAATGAGAAACAGCCTGCCATCAACACAACCATAATGACATTTGGTTTGTTGTCAGTAGATACTACTGTGTGTTCTTTCTCTTCTTGTTCCTGGAAAATAAACACAGAAAAAGACTTCAAGAATTCCAGCTCTAGCCCTTCTAAAAAGTTAAAACGATCGAAACTGCTCACCTTTAAATGCGCTATTCATCTGGCAAACACTAAGAAGATGCCACCACCCCTGTGAGGAGCACATTGGCTCTGGCAGGGGATGTAGAAACAGTCCCTGCCAGCAAGGGGCTCACAGCCCATGGGAGAGACCAGATTACAAAGCACAGTTAGAAAGCAGCTCACAGAGGAGCAAGAAGAAAACTCACAAGGTAGGGTGTGGCTGACCACCACTTCACCTCCCCGACCCACACACAAAGGAGGAGTTTCACCAGGGTTGACTGGAAGCAGTTACCACTGCCCTCCATCAAGCCCTCAATTCTTGTTTCATCCCACACACACCATGGATTTTCATAGGGAGCTTTCCAAGTCCTTGGGCCATTCCATGACAGGGGTGACAATATCTTTGGTTGAAAGGGAGACATCAAGGGAGCTCCCACGGCCTTCTGTACAACCTGCCACCCGGGAACTTCAACCGCTTTTTCCGAGAGGGGCTGAGCTAAAGCTGGTGGCTCAGCCTTTCAGGGAACAACACGATACAGCATGGCTGCTGCATGGACCACAGAATCCAGAAAGACTCAGACTCCCAGCACCACCTGGAGCTCGCAGACCTGTTTCCTTCCACTCACTCATTTGTTCACAGAGTCAGTCCTTCAGAAAAGATTTACTCAGCCATCGCTGCTCACCGGGACACAGAAAAGATCAATGCATAGAACCGGAGTTTGGACCTTAAGAACAGCCTATCTAACAGCAGAGGTTTGCATGAGGGATACAGAAGAATGGAGGTGCCAAAAGGATCTGGAACTTTGAAGCTGGGCACGCCTTTGTCTTTTCTAGAGAGGCCCTGAGGCCCCCTGGCCCCTGAGCCAGGGTCACATCTACAGACCTTCCCTGGAGTAAGCAGGTAAAGCTGTCCTACCCTGGGCTCCGTGCCTGACTCTGGCCCCATTGTGGGAGGGTCCAAGCTCGGTCTTGACCCCGAGTCCTGAGAATCACTGGGGGAGAGCCCAGAATCACTAGGGCATGCTGCCTGCTTGTCCTGCCTAATGACTCTTCCCTACTCTGTGTCCATTCATTCATTCCCATGAACACTATTCACTACAGTGCCTCAAATTCCCCTACAGGCCTGAAGCCCCTTTAATGCTCACTGAACACTTAATGATTTTTTCCCACTCTCTCAGGAAAAAAGGTGGGCATAAAGATTGTCACTCTTAACATTGTCCTCAAGTAAATCCCACATTCTCAGAAAGATAAATTTCTCCGGACTACCATAAACAGAACATGTAAGCTTGCAAAGTTCTGATGAGAAGTCTATTCTAAAATGATGCCAGCTCTCTGCTGCACGTTACCACTAAGTAATGGAGATGAAGCTGGAAAACATGCAGGAAAAGACCCAGCAAATACCAACAGCCCAGGCTGGTATCTGAGGGGGAGGCAGGGTAGGAAAAAAAACTCTCTCTGCTCACCAGGAGAACTCCCTTTCTTAATAGTTAGTCTCCTTAACGATCAGTAAGAGGCCTGGATAAATAAAACCAGGAACAATGAATGTGGACCACAAGGAGACAGTTTTATCCCCCAAACTAGAAAGAACTGATAACATAAAGTAGTGATCTTCTCGTCCACAGAAGCATGCAAGCAGATAATAGACAATAAAAAGGTGGTAAAACTGTAGAAGAGATTGAAGCAAGAGAAGGACTTTAAGGGAGAGAAAGAAATAATATTACCAAGGCATCAATTATAAGTCAGGCACTCTGCTTGGCCTTTATACAAAGTTCAACAACAGTGCTGAGGAAAATATTATTGCCTGCATTCTGCCTATGCAGCAACTATAGCTCATAGAGGTTAAATAAATATTCCAAAGCAGCAAACTGATAAGTGGATATGACTCTTAAAGCCCACGCTCTTTCCATCACAACATACCACCTCCGTAGAGGGTCGCAACAATGTTCTAGATTCATTTGTTCACTCAACAGATATTTATTTATTGAGTGTCAAACCACTGTGCTGGTCCTGGGGACACAGGATAAAGAAAAGCTTAGATCAGTGTGTGGGATTCCAAGATTCTGTAAGGCAGCCCCAGTGCCTCCTGAAGTAACTGCATAGATAGGGGCCCATGGGCCAACACTCCCCCTTCTTCTGATCCCACCCTCTTCCCCAGCCTCCTTGGGTTGCCTCCTTCAGCACAGGGTCACCTGAAGGGCAAGCCCTGGCTTTCCCCTCCAATCCACCGGAAGCAATACTTCCCAAAGTGCAGCCCTCAGAACAGCAGGCCCGTGGCATGCATTTTGCGCTAAGAGGGTTCTCTCTGTCCCAGGCATTCCGGGGACCTGCAGGATGCACTTACCATCAGAGGGTCGCAGTGAACGTAGACTTACAAGAGCGGGTCTGCGCCTGCTGAGGCTGGAGCTGCATCACCAATTTAGGTCTTGAGAGGGCTTTGCTGCTCTCTTTAGGACAAGGGTTTTCTAACTCTTGGGCTGTGGCCCACAGTAAGAAATACCTTTTACGTTACAACTCTGTACAAATGCCACACACACATACACATTCACTCACTCACACGCACACAGTTGGAGCCGAAGTTTAATAAAACAATACTTACCTTTACTATATGGGATACACTCTAATAGTTTCTATCCTGTTTTCTTTTAATGCTGGGTCATGACCCTCTAAATCAATTTCACGACTCCACAGTCTGAAAAACACCAATCTATACTACAAGAAGCCACTAGAGCTTATTGCTAGGTAAATTAGCCCCACTCTGAATCAGAGGGTCAAGGAAAGGTTTATGAAACTAGGAATCAGGAGGCTGAGGCTCTAGTCCCAGCTTCACAGCTTCCTGGCTGTGTGACCTGGGCCTGCGGCTTCTCCTCACCCCCACCGCCCCACCCCGCCGGAGCTAATACGGTGACCTAATTGTATCCATCTATACTGATACTGCCAGAAACAGCACTCAAATGGAGTTCCCGAGGAGAATTTAACAAAGCAGTTATTTGCAGGCTGTGTGCAGGGTTAAGGCAAGGGCAAAGAGAGGGCTTTTCCCTGGAACCTAGAGAGAGGGTGGGAGCAGCCCCACGGACACAACACTGCCAGCTGTGGCCAGGCTGGGCGGAAACCTCAGCAGTCAATTCCCCAACCCCTTCTTCCTCCCTCCAATCTCCTACTGCTGCTTCCCATTGGCCAAAACCACCAAAAGACAGAGGGCAGGAGAGCCCTTTGATGAAATCCTCACAGGGCAGCTTCCTGGGACCCCAGCAGACTGAAGGGCAGAAAGGCGATCAGGCGGGATAAACAGAGAATATCCATCCACTCCACTCATGTCAAGCTGGAGGGGAGCAATCCTGGTTGACTGTGCCACTCCAACAGCCCTTAAGGTTTCCCACCCATGTTCTGACATGATGAGCAATTGTGTCTGCTTTTGCGGGAAAAGGGCTTCAGACTTGGCTGGGAGGGACAGACATGTATCAGGCTGATCCCCGGCCTTGGGGAGCTCACAGAATCAGGTAAAGAAAAAAGCCATGGCATAAAGGACTGTCGCATAAAACATGAGGTGGAGGGTGCCAGAAGAAAGTATTGACTGGGTATTCTGGGGGAAATGAGAAGAAAACAAAACAGATCCTGGCATCTGGGGGCTGGTCTGACATTCACAGCTAGACCATGTTTACATCCATCTCCTGCTGGATGTAAACAGTCTTTCAGAACACCAGCATCAGACAAGGTCACTCTGAGATGATCAAACTAGACAAAAACAAGGTCACCGTGCAACACACACGACACCTGACGTCCCCCCTCTTGGCTAAGATGAGTGACTGCTACTTCTTTCCCAATCACAGCTTTGTTCAAGCTCTAGTCTGCCCTCCCCATCAATAGGAGTCATGAAGACACCCAGTCCTAACATTGCTCCTGCTTCCTGACGGCACCCAATCCAGAACACCCACTTCCTATATCCTCCCCCAAATTGCCAAATCCTAATATAGTTTTTCCTAATGTGCTCTTTCTGTGACCCAACCTGCCATCCCTGATGGTGGGCATTCTCCGTCACTGAATCAAGTAAGAAACCCAACTTTTCAATTACGGGTATGTTCCTGGTAGCCTCTGACTGAAGGACACTGCCAATAAGGAGAAGAAATGAGTTCCATAGCAAGGATCCAGGGCAGTTTGGGGTCTGGGACTAGGCAGAGGTGATGGCCCTCCACTTCTGGAGGGTGAAGTTTCCAGGCCTGTTTCTACACAGGAAGCAGAAGCTTGCTCAGAGCACCATAAAGAAGAGGATGAGGATCTTGGAGAGTAGGACTTTACTCCTGGACGGGACATGACAAACGCTGCACTTTAAAAAATATATATATATCCATCTAGTAAGTCTGTGTTGGATGAACTGAGAGGAGAAGAATACTGGAGAGAGAACGCCCAATAAGGAGGCTATGCGCAGGTAGAAGGCTGGAGTGTCGGTCTAGTGCTTGGAGTCCTCCTCTCCCCCATTCTCTGCAGACTCAGCACGTTCCTTTGCAGCAAAAATGAGAGACTCTCAGCAGCTCCACCTCTCAGATTTGTTTGCTGGTCTCAGGATGAGACCTGCGAATCTCTTTGCCCTCCACCAGGAAAGCGCTTGAGAGCAGATGAGATTGCTGCTTTAAGAAATATTACACACAGACGTCTGAAGAGGAAATTAATCCAGAGCTTGTGGATTAAATTCTCTTTCAGTCATACAAGATGTATGTTTAATTAATGGAAAAGACTTGCACTTGGTTTCACAAGGGGAAAATATTTGGAGCAGGGGGTTTGTTCAAATATATTTTCTTGGTGCTTCCTCCAAAGGACCTTGAATATGAAGGAAAAACTAAATGCAAGCTAAGTATGAGTGATAACAGATTTCTGGCTCATAATGTTTTATTTAACAATATCTAGTTCATTTGTTGTTTGGGAGAAAAACTTTTAATTCCAGTAGGTACCTAATCAGCCCTCAGCAGGCACTCAGCATACCCTAATTAGTACCTATGAAAAGTGGCTCAAACTTGAACTACAGAAAGCTAAGTAATAATCTGGGAATTTGCTATGCTTCAAAGTAAAGCCCTTCCCTGTCCCAAGTTGGCAGGATGGCTGCTAGGTTTCATGAATGTTGCATACCCATGTGTAATTATGTTAGATAATCACAATTCACCCAAACCCCATGCCTGATGATGAATGGGCTGTAGCAGGCTCTATTTCACATCTTCATGTGGAGTTATTCAGCAACTAGACTTTATTTCAGTTCTGTTTGGGCCCATAAACATACATATTTATCAAACCCTTTTCAATTCTGACACGATTATACTTTAAGACACTATCCTATTTCTGGGTAATCAGTACTTCATGAATATTAGATTTCTGCCTTAATTTCACTGGCATGGTTTTTTTCATTGCAGGGAAAGGTCAGGACTCAATCATGTGAATGCTGCTTAAAAGAAGGACAAACTCCCACCCTGGTCAGGAAGACAAAGTGATGGAGGTAGAGGACTGGGCCCCCATACCAACTTCTCTCCTTTGGCTCTCTTCTGGGTTCTCTCTGCCCCCCCTGACACCAGCTCCACCCAGCCTCCCTGTCTCATTGTCCAGAGACAGCTATATGGCTCACTCACTGAACAGCAGCAAAGAAGTGTCAAAGGTGCAATTACTTATAAGTCAAAAGAACTCAGAAATAAACTATGAGCAAGTTGCCAAGAGGAGGCTGAGTCTTGCACTGAGATCCCCAGAGTGGAGACAGATCTTGCTTCTCCAGTAGACCCAGACTCACATCACGGTCTAGCCCTAGTTCCTCAAGACACCAAACCCACGGAAAAGTGGCTCTGATGGTGAGAGAGCCCAGAAGATGGTTTCTACAGTGAGGAGCATAACACTCAAAACTCTTCCCCCAAATCAGCCATTTTCAAACCAGAAAGAGGGAGATGAAATAAAAAATAAAGGAATGTCAAGTGAATTAAACACCTGGAGCCTGAGAGGCAGTGTCTTCATGTTTAGGGGCCAGGCTGGGCCCTGACACATCTGTGAGGCCTCACCCCCAAACCTCCAAACTTCTATGCAGCCAGCCAGCCTCTAATCCATTCAGTTTCCATTAAATGAGCACCTACCATGTGCTAGGCATGGGGCTAAACCCTGAAGGTACAAAGACAAATTAGACAGCATCCCAACTCTTCACTAACTCACTTAGTCATTCACCCATTCTACAATCATGTACTGGTCTCTTACTACGTACCAGATACTGCCAGCTCTGGGTTTATAGCAAAGAGCAAAATTAGACGTAGTCACTGGTCCCATGGAGCTTAGGGTCTGCTCCATACAAATATATTTATTTGAATGTTCCCTTTTTTTTTTTTTTTTTTTGGCCGCAGCATGCGGGATCTTAGTTCCCCAACCAGGGATCGAACTCGTGCCCCCTGCATGGCGAGGGCTAAGTCTTGTTTTTTTTAATTTATTTTCTTTTAATTTTTATTAGAGTATAAAAAATATATTTTATTAGAGTTAACATTGCTTTACAATGTTGTGTTAGTTTCTACTGCACAGCAAAGTGAATCAGTTACACATATGCATAATATCCCCTCTTATTTGGATTTCCTTCCCATTTAGGTCACCACAGAACATTGAGTAGAGTTCCCTGTGCTATACAGGAGGTTCTCATTAGCTATCGATTTTATGCATAGTATCAGTAGTGTATATATGTCAATCCCAATCTCCCAATTAACCACTGGACTGCCAGGGAAGTCCCTTGAATGTTTACTTTTTTGATGATCAATGGCAAATTGTGATAAATAATATAAAAGCAAGGCACTAAATTCTACATCAAGAAAAACAGGAAAGATCAAATCTAGGACATTAGGAATGGCTGCTCTGAGGAATTGAGAGATGTGAGGAGTGAGGGACCAGGTGAAGGCCAAAAGGACATTCTAGGCAGCAGAAACAACAGGTGTGAAGTTCCTGACTTGGGAATAATTTAACACATTCAAAGAGGAACTGCCAGAAGGCCAGAGGGCAGG
Organism: Eubalaena glacialis; assembly: GCF_028564815.1. NCBI lineage: Eukaryota > Metazoa > Chordata > Mammalia > Artiodactyla > Balaenidae > Eubalaena > Eubalaena glacialis. The sequence continues at coordinate 37,786,106 of NC_083733.1, read as the reverse complement.
GGCAGAGTAAGCAAGGGAGAGAGTGGCAAGATATCAGGTGGGAAAGCAGGAAGGTCCAACAGGGGAGCTTAATTTGTGGACCAAAGACCCCCATCAAGGGTTCCATGGATAGAATTCAGTAAGTTTGCGAACATGGATGGAAAAATTACTCTTTTGAGTTCACTAACCTCTAACTAAAATTTAGCATTTCTATAATAGTAGTACCTGTGACTTTGTCATCAATATGCACCACAATTGTTTCCATATCACATCCCAGTTGTTGTAGATATCAAACTGTATCATTTACACTCCACTATTTCAAAATTACGTTACCTATCACACCCACTACAAGGGTCTGATATATCATATTCTGTAACATATTAATAGAGAAGCATATCTGCTATTATATTTTAATATATGGATAATAGTATTTTAAAATAATTGATTTCCTTTGTAAACACTGTGTATATTACCTCATGCATTTAAAAACATCATTCAGAAAATGGGTCCACTGGTTTCACTCAAAGGGGTCCATGGCACAACAAAGTTAGGGATACCTCAAGGATTTTGCAATCCAGAGGGGAAGGCAGTTTGGGGCCAGAATGAGAGACGCAGCCTCAGGAGCTCTGGAAAGACAGAAGAGGCAACCCTTGACCAACCTAGGAGGGTCATCATTTATGTCTCCCAGCGTGGCCAGAGGCAGTCTCCTCAAAGCTGGTCCCACTCGTGCAACCAACCAAAGGGGGTCCAGTGGAGAGAAGGCCACCAAGCCAAGCCCTGTCCCAAATGCTGCAGCCTGAGTTGCTTCTCTCCAAGAAGAACAAGGGCAGCCATCCCTCTCCCTCCTCTCACTACATCCCATCACCATGGAGACCAGCATTCAGCACAGGATCCAAATAAATGGAAGACGGTTCTGTCTCCCTGTCATCTGTTAATATTCTCCTTCTCTCTATTGTTCATTTCTTCTCTCTCTCTCTCTCTGTGTGTCTCTCTGATTCCCACTCTCTCTCCCCTTTCATTTTTCTTCTCTACCTTCACTTTTGTCCCTCTCTTTTTTCCCCCTCCATCTGCCTCCCATCTCAGTTCACTTCTGCATTATGCCTCTGCATTTATTCCATCCCCTTTTACTTCAAACCTGTCCCAGAGCCCAAAATGTTAGGAACTAGATGGGAGCACACAAACTTGCTAGTTAAGGCTTCTCTCTTCCCTGTTTTAAGGAGGCTCAGGGAGTGGAGAAGTCACACCCAGAGTCTCAAGATGTGCTAGCACACCTCTACCTCCAGCCTTATGCTTTTACTCCAATGCCCACGACAGGCTGAAGCCAGAAACCAATGAGAGGGTCCCACAGCATGGCCAAGGCCTCAGAGGCAGAGCTCAAAGTGCCTTCCCTGTGCCTCCCACCAGCAGCCTTCCTCATTCAGACCCCCTTCCTTGCCCACAGTGGAGCTGTTTCCCAAGCAGCAAAACAGCCAAATGGATCCAAAAACAGTTGACCTCCCAAGGATGGGACACATCTCTCCCCAAACAATGAAAATGAGCATTTCTCTGCTCCACTCACCTTCACCACCAGCCCTGGGGAATGGAACCCCAACATTAGGGGGAAAGAGGGAGCAGGAATAATGGAGCCCAACACCAGCCTGCTGAGCATGGCAAAGACCTCACAGCCTCTCTTCTTCCAGAAAAGACAGTGATGGGGGGTGGGGGGTGCAGAGGTGAAGAGACATTAATTCCTGTTGATTCTGCTGGGGATGGGGGGAGCCAAGGCAGGGAAGAAACTTCCCAGGATGAAGCTGTTACCTCCCCAGCCCCACCCGTCCTCCCTCCTCTGAGCTTCCTAAGCACGTGTCACACACCCGTGTTGTTAGTGATACAGCACTCTTTGGTAGTTTCCAGTTTACTGCACTGCGACTTACTTGAGCATAAAACCTGGTAAGGAGTAGGCACTTGGTGAATTTTAGTTGAACTTAAGTGAAATTGAGTGACTTTTAACACAAATACAACCTGTTGTTTAAACATATCTAAGGTTTGAGAGTGAAGGGGAAAGTGGCATAATTCATATCACATATAAGAGCAAATCTCTAACAACTTTCTCTCTCTCCCCAAGTCAGGAGAGGAGGAACAAAATGAAGAATTTGAAATATCGAATTATCTCCTCATTCTTGGCTACAGAAACATGGGCTGAGAAGGAAAGGTCCATCTTCAGGAGATCTTATACGTGATATAAATAGTATAATGATTTATAATGAAATGATCATATAAATGAGTCTTTGGCCAGGAAGAGGAGTGGAGGGCAAAGATTTCTGTTATATAAAATGAGGTAGATATTTGGAGGGCAGCCGAAAAGAAGGGGCCCTGAAAACAGGAACTGAGGAGTAGTGGGGGGTAAGGGGTGCTCAGGGGGACACTGGGCAGCTGCAAAACTCTACCGGCACCCCTTACAATAGAACCGTCATCTCTCAAAGCCTTGAAGAAGAGCACACGTTTGAAGTGAGGTACTGCCCATGTGAAGTAGGTGGACGCCCGTAGGATGTCTGCCTGCGCCGTGGCTGGAGAAAGGTGAGGCTGAGAGGAGGTGAGGCAGGCACAAGAGGCGACCAAGAACCGTAGAACATGTAAATGATGGCAAAGGACTGGAACATTTCCCTGCTCTCTGCACCACCTCCTTCCACTGCCCACGAACTAATGACACAGAGTCCCCCAAGAGAGGCCAGAGCCTGCAGGACCCAGGAAGGCTGAAGGGAAGGGCATCCAGCGGGCTGCTCTGACCAGCTGTCCATCTGGCATGGGGACCTGCTGGCAGGGGTGCCTTCTGGCTTGGTCAAACCTGGGTGAGGATTTGAGGATCAGGACTACAGTCATTTCTTTCCACCAGGGGCACTGTCTGACATCTACAAACAACATTCAGAGCCTCCTCCCCCAGGCACATTCCAGAAAAGGAGTCCCAAGTATGGTCCTCTAGCTGCAGACTTGAGTCTCACTACCCCTCAGAGGGCTGCACTCAGCCATTACTCACAGTCTCTTAGAGGTGTCAGCGTCAGAGAGCAAGATTTCCTGACCTTGTCCCCAGTTCTTTGGGCCCCACACCACAGGGCAGTCCTTTAAGGCTGTCTGAAACTGCCTCTCCTCTCAACCACGAGAGAACCAGGGAGAAGGCAGTGTTTCAGGAAACTGCTGTTCTGTGAGAGGCAGGTGTCCTGCCTTGGGCACTGCAAACTCCCTGGGTCTCAGTTTTCCCAGCTGAAGAAATGGGCATGAACATACCAATAGTCTCACAGGCTTGTTTAGTGTGTATTCTGAGAAAATGTATGTCAAAGAGCTTGGGAAAGACCAAAAGGCTAAACACAGTTTAGGAAGTGACAGTAGGATGAGGATAACGAGGGCAACAATGATAATGGCTTGTTACTCACAACTCCCTGCTTCTTAGCAGAACAAGCCACGAGGAGGAGCCTTCATTTTGCTGAGTGCAGTGATGAGAGGGTGTAATAGTTTGCTAGAGCTGCCATAACATAGGACCACAGACTGGGTGGCTTAAAATCCAGAAATTTATTCTCTCCAAGTTCTGGAGACTAGAAGTGTGAGATCAAGGAGTCAGCAGTGTTGGTTTCTTCCAAGGCCTCTCTCCTGGGCTTGCAGTGGCTGTCTTCTCCCTCTGTCTTCACATGGTCTTCCCTCTGTGTCCTGGTCTCTTCTTATAAGGACACCAGTCATATTGGATTAGGGTCCATCCATATGACCTCATTTTACCTTAATTATCTCTTTAAAGCCTTTATCTCCCAATACAGTCACATTCTCAGGTACTAGACGTTAGAACTTCAACCTGTGAATTTTGGAGGTGATACAATGCATCCCATAACAGTGGGGATGTAAAGGGTAAACGTTGATGGGAGATGGAGTAGTAGTCCCAAGTTCAAATGCCTACAGAGGCCAGGAAGGTGGAAAAAAATGAGTAAAGCAGGTGGGACAGGGAGCAGGTTCACTGCAGAATTCATCACCATCTAGAAGAGAGACAGTCACCCTCAGCCTCAGCAGGCTCTGTCGTAGAAGAATCAGACCTAGTATTTTTATAAATAAAAATTTTTCTGATTTTTAAAGAGAAACCAGAAGTCTGTTTTCTCATGTGAAATCTCCTGAGTTTTAAATACTGGCAGTGAATTCAGATTTTTTTAAAAAGCAGGGTGCAAAGTGTGTATTTGCACTTGAAGACTGGATCTGGTTCAGGGGCCACCGCTGTGAGCCTCTGAGACAGCAAGAGGGCCCCACCCCAGGCCCAGCGGCCAGCACCCAGGGCTCAGACTCACAGATGCAGCCCCTTCTAGGCAAAGTGCTGCCCAGGTTCAGACATGTTTTTAAAAGCTGATTGTTAATGAGCTGGAAAGGAAAGGAATAAAAACCATCATGATCACGCTAAGAGAGCATTTCTAACTCATGGATCATTTACTATTGACTATCGAAACAGATGCTATTGAGCATGCCCTATGGCTGGTTTTAAAGCCTCTATATCTTTGGAGTTTTTAATTTATTTGGAGGCACTATAATAAGCAGCACATGACAATTACTTCCTTCAGTACACTCTGTAATCAAGACAAATTATCCTGCTATTGATGTAAATGGGACATGAAAATCTGTAGAGTTCTCCTGAGGAGTATAAACTCCACATTATACTCACCACACTTGAATTTTGCAGCGAAACCATTTTGGGGTCAATCAAAAATACTTTCCCTAAATTTTTATTGCCATCCATCCTGAGTCCCTTCCAGAAATAACTAGCAAGCAATACCAATGAGGAACTATTAGCCTAGTTGGGTTGTGTAACTACTATTACTTACACCTTATAGAGCGCTTTATACTCTCAGACCTATGGCATCATTTGACACTCACAGGTGTCTTATTATAAATGTATTTACATATTATACATATTTATTTTCAATTCCTTTTCCCCACTGCCAAACAACCTCTTATGAAAATTCAAAGTACAATTAATCATATATGAGTTTTTTGGTAAACACAATAAACTCAATTTACATTATTTCCCCTTCTCTAATTTCTCTTTCTATTTTTCCATCAAGTGTTTGTCTTCTTAGCCAGTTTTTCTCTAGCTAGTTTCTCTTCTGCCAGAAAAGTGCTGCCTTGAGCAACTTCATGCCAGGGTCTTTGTCTTCTGTCCCTGCAGCCCACGCTTTCTTCCATCAGTGGAGATTGCACAGTCTTCCTTCTTCCTGGGAGTTCACTCCAGTGCAGAACTCTTCTGGCAATCTTGGAGTTGTTTTATGCATCTAATCTCTCTGATTTTGCTATTTAACTTATTGTCCTTTTATTCAGCATCTTCATTATAAAAGCTCCTTCCTTACAACAAGTACCTTAATATCTTAATCCTCTCTCAGCCACACCTTTTCAAGTCATTTCTTCCCGCCTCAGTTCTCTTCTCTCACCTGCTTAAATGACAGAGACAGTGAGGGAAGAGAGGGGAGGAAAGGAGCAGGGAGGAGGAAAAGAAGTTGCCTCAAAAACATATTCACCATGGTTATCATTGGGCAGAAGAATTAGGGGTGGGTTATTTTAGTATTTATGTTTTTCAGAATTTTACATGTTGCCTAAGATGAGCATACACTATTCCAGTTTCCCTAGAAAGCAGAAAAGCTTACATCCTAAAGCTTTCCTGGAGGTGGAGTCCCAGAAAGCAAGAATGAGGAAGTCAGGGCGAGGCAGGGAAAAAGGAAAAACAAATACTAGGTGGTGTGATTCCAAGCTGTCACAACCCCACAGCAAAATGCCGCTGATTGCTCAGTCACTCAGGGCCTCCTCCGAGAGGCCACGTGAAGCTGCATCTCAGCACAGCACCTCGCTGTCTGCTGATTCTCTCTGCCTCTACTGGTCAGTCAGCTCCGACTCCCCACAGTGGCAGGTCTCATTACCCAGCTCCTCCTGCAGCCACCGGAAAGGTGGGCCTCCGTGGGCCTGGCACAGCTGGTGCGCAGGGGCAGCCATTTCTCCTGCCACATGGCACCATGCACGGAGGCCCTTGGCCTGCAGAGCTGGTGGTGGCAGCAGAGGCAGCAGCCAGGGCTTCGTGACACATGGCAGCTGAGCTATTGCTGGGGCTGCTCTGCCCAGGAAGAAAGACAAGTGGCCAAGGCCTGGTTACTGAATTTTCTTATATCTAAGAAAATAACAAAGTTTCTTTCAAAATATTCAATTAAATTTAAAAGTCTCTATCCTTCCAGCCTTTGCTTGCTCAAGTCTCCTTCCAACGCCTTCATATCCTAGACCCAAACTGGAGACAGCACTTTAAAACAGAAGTCCTAAACCACAAAGCCCACAGAGCCAGGCCAGTGACGTTAATGGCAGAACAAGCCCAGCAGAGGCCGTGAAAAGTACTCAGGCCATGGCAAGAGGAAAAGACACACCCGGAGGTCACAAGTGCTCAGCTCCACCCAAGTGTTGTCGTATCTGCTGATTTTTTTCGAAAAGCTTTAAAATTTTTTGAAAGTCAGGACTTATCTGCAAAATCTCCTCATTTTTCATTGTTGACAACAAATGTACTTTTTTTTTTTAATCTTTTGGGCCAAACAAAACACATCAGCTGGCCACGGACATTCATCTAGTCGTCCACCAACTCATGACATCTGATTTTCAAGAGTATGCCAAACATGGAAAAGCTTCACTTTCCCAACCTTGGAACTGCCTCCTGATGATGATAGCTCACGTTTATTAAGTACATTCCATGCACAAGATGCTGTTAAGTGTTGTACACGGATTTCCTCATCTAATTCCCAGAGCTTCAGAGAGGTGCCAGATGCAAGAGGACTGGCTGGAGATGAACCCCATTGCTCACCTGGGAGAAAGTCCCCTGGACACGACTCAGCCCTCTGTTTCAATTTCTCAGGGCCTTTGCTGAAAACAGGACTGGTCTTCTGACAGAGCCCAAAGGTGGCCCCCTCTGGCCAGACTGACTTCCCCAGTGGCCTTCACTTCCCATTTCCCAGCCCACCACCCACAGTCTTCTCCTCTGAAAACTGCACTCACTGAAGGAGAGACTGTGTTTTAAGTAGCAGTGTATCCCCAGGGCTAATTTCACGAAAAGGAAGAGGTCATCGAACCCACCAATTAGTAACTGTTCCTCGCTCTTGAAACCCTTTGAAAGGCTGATGAAAGCTATTGGTCCCCTCCCACAATATATGTCCTAATAAACCAAATGCTCCATCTGATTTCAAAAACCTCCTGTGCCACCTGAAGCCCATGAGCCTTAAAACTCCTGATCCAATCATATATTTCTTAGTTCCACAGATTAGTAATTTCTATCCCACAGAATTGTCTCGGAGCACATTATGAGTTGGTGACAGACCAAGGACTATACCTAGTGTTTTATTTATGGTCTGTGGTTTACATGGAATAAAAACCAACTCAAGCTAACCTCAGAAAAGGGGAAGAGGTACAAAATTTCACTTTGGGATGATGAAAAAGTTCTGGAGATGATGGTGGTGATGGTTATACAGCAGTGTGAATGTAATGTCACTGCATTATACACTTAAATTTCTTTTTTTTTTTTTTGGCTGTGTTGGGTCTTCGTTGCTGCGTGCGGGCTTTCTCTAGTTGCGGCGATCGGGGGCTACTCTTTGTTGCGGTGCACGGGCTTCTCATTGCAGTGGCTTCTCTTATTGTGGAGCACGGGCTCTAGGCGCATGGGCTTCAGTAGTTGCCGTGCGTGGGCTCAGTAGTTGTGGTTCACAGACTCTCAAGTGCAGGCTCAGTAGTTGTGGCTCATGGGCTTAGTTGCTCCGCGGCATGTGGGATCTTTCCGGAGCAGGGCTTGAACCCGTGTCCCCTGAATTGGCAGGCGGATTCTTAACCACTGCGCCACCAGGGAAATCCGCATTATACACTTAAAATGGTTAAAGTCGTAAGTTTTATGCTATGTATATTTCATCACAATTTAAAAAGGCAGCATTTTCAAATAAACAAAAAGGAAGAGTGCATTTTAAGGGCACGAAAGTACATCAAGGACCCCCCCTGGCAACCAGGGCTCAGGAAGGAACCGGAAACTTCTTTCTCTCACCTCTGCTCCTCTCTTTTCACTCCTCCCTTGCTCTGTCCTTCCAGTTTATGTCCCTTCCACAGCTCCCAACTTTCTATTTCCTCTGGTGAGAGACAATTCCAGCCTGCAAGGCCCTATCTCTAGGGTCACTTAATATAACCATGGCAACCAAAGAAGATGTCCATCACTGGGGGAATGGAGAAGAAAACAATGTGAATGAATATCACAAAAATGAAGTGATTAGAAGCAACAAACTGGATGGACATAGAGCAACACAGATAGAGCTTATATTATTGAGTAGAAAAAGGAAAAAACAGAATCAGAGCTAGATCAGAGCTTCTCCAACTTGAATGTACAGGCAAATCACTAGTATCTCGTTAAAACACAGAGTCTGATTCAGCAAGTGTGGGGCAGGGCCTGAGATTCTGTGTTCCTAATAATCTCCAGTTGATACTGTTGGGCCGAGGACCACACTTTGAGTAGAGAGGCTCCTAGAACACAAGCTCAATCATGAAATTAAAACACACCCCAGAACTCTACCTATTTCACAAGGAAATATACATTCTCCAGAACATATACCAAACACAAGATGAGTACCTAGGACAGTGGGAGAGACAAGGGTGTAGAAGCGGGATGAAAATCAGGGAAAACAAATGTACAAGACGAGAGAGGGGCCTTGCTCAAACCAACAGTGAGAGTGTGCTAAGGACTGAGGAGTATGATTAACTCAACTCTGTACCTATGGTCTAAAGAAGGCACAGGAGGGGATGGGGAAGAAGAGGGGGAGGAAGAGGAGGAGAAGTTGTGAAGTGGCAACAGCAGCAACAAGGCCCTTGAGCCCCTCCCCTGTGGTGGGGTCTCCATGAAGGGAGCTGCCAAGGGCTGAACGGATGCCCCAAACAGGGTTTCCCACCACTCTGTCTGCCCCACCATTCACTGTGTGGTTTGGCAGGTTTGCCTGGGCAGCCTGTGCAGGCTTTCTGCTCTATGCCCCTTCAGGGCAACTTGAAATGATGGCCTAGTTTTCACCTATAAGAAGATAGCTTGGTGAGGGTGGTGAGATTTAAAATCCACTGCCCTTTCACTTCCTACATGATGACATCCAATGTCTTTCCAGCATATATGAAAGCCATCTGCTTAGATTTATTCTAATAATTTGATTCATGTATACAATGCAAAAAACAAACAAAAATCATCAACATCAGTAGCAAGGAGGACCCTCTTCCCCAGGATTTTCTAATAAAGAAAAGGCTGAGGGCCAAAAGCCAGTGACATTGACAGAACTACAACCAGGCCAGAGCAAGGGGAGTGAATCCCTCAGCACAGCTCAGGAGGCCACCAGCATGTTTCTGAACTGCAACATTGTGATCAATTCCTCCTGCCCCCAAGTCTCATTCTCTCCAATATATTAGAGAGACTGAAACACAAATGTGTCCCCAGGACAGGAAGAATTGAAAATATGAAATACCCTACACATAGCACGATGCCAAATGGGGGTCCCACACTCTGCTCTCCTCAAAAACTTCACTACATCCTTGTGTTTTCTTCACTTTCACCTTATTACCTGGCAAGTAGGAAAAATGGTATTTCAAACAAATCATTCAATCCAAGGAGCAGTTTTTCAGTTCATGGAGTTTCTCTGAAGTTGAAACATGAGCCTGCGTTTTAAATTGCTCAGACCCACTGATTAATTCCGGAGTGAAATAATCCATCATATTGTTACCAAACTCAGTGACCTAGGCTCTGTGTTAATCAGCACTTACTGAGCACCTGCTGTATACTTAGCAGTGTCCTGGGCACTGTGACTGACAAAAAAGAAGTGCTGGGCTTGGAATATATCTAGTAGGTGCCAACTATCTATCTAGAGAGAAAGGACCAACATACACAAAATAAATTAGAGCAATGAATTGTATTCCTACACATCCAGTGGTTCCACTTCATGTTTCAGGCATGGCTGGATCCAGAGATGCAAACAATGTCACCAAGACACCACTGCCCCACAGACAGAACCTTTCCAAACATGAAGCTCTCACAAAAAGGAAGCAGAGAAGAAACAGAAGGAGAAGCAGAGAGAAAAACTAGCAGATCCTGGCTGGGATCTGCTCTTCTGTGATATTGTAATGATAGAGAAGAGAAAGACCCTTTCCTCCCTCACAGCTATGTCAATTCCCCAAACAAATTCTGAACTGCTCTCTCTGGGCCACCTGCCCTTTCTCCCAAATACGAACACCGAACATAACTATTGGTCAGTCTTGAACGCTGTAACTGCCCCCAAAAGAGCAAAGGGAGCTATATGATTGACAGGCCCACCAAAATCACATGGAGTGGAAAGGTGTGAGGATTTCCAAAGAAAAATCTGCTGGGCAGACAAAAAAATAACATGATGTGATTGAGACTACGATGACGCTGAAAACTGGAGATGTCTCTGTGGGTGGAAATAAATTAGGTGAGAGTGGAATGTTTCTAAAAGTAGTAAAATTATATACAACAATAAATCTCATTTTGGGTCTACTCTATGGCAGGCCTGTACTAGGCGTTTTATTATACATTATGGAAACTCAAAATTCAAGACTTCCAAGGGCTGCATGACCCATCCCTGCCCATGTCTCCACCTTCATCTCTTGTTACCTTTCACCCTCCTCCCATCCCTGGGTACTTATATTTCTATGATTTCTTCTACTTTCCTGAAGGCGCTTACTCTTGCTTTTCCTCTTGCTGGCATTCCCTTCCCAGCATGTCTTATGGCGAACTCTACTCATCCTTCAGTTTACACTATGATTCCTTTCCTCTCTTTGAAGAAGCAGGTTGTGTACCAGCATTGCTCTTACATAATACTGAGCCTCCAGGGCAGGGAGTGATTACCACTGTGTCCCCATTGCACAGCCCAAAGGCACAGTGGGAATCTGATAAATATTTCATTCATTCATGAAGTAAATGTTTGCTGACATTTACTATTCAGTGTGCTAGGTACTATGACAAGTGTTTAAAACACTTCAGTTACCCAAACAGACAAGATTCTCTGCTCTCAAGAAGCTTAAATACTTTTCAAATCAATGAGTAAGTACACTAAGCAGAGACTTGGAAGTTGTGTAGCTAAGCAGAAAGAAGCTGGGAGAGTGTTTTAGGTGGAGGAGAGAACAAGGGTGGCAGCCTGGACGGCATGATGAGAATTAGCAAGATGCTCTCCCGGTGGCCCTGTCATAAGCCCAACCTTGGTTTTCACAAGACTGCAAAGAGCACCTCAACTCCTTCATTGCACAACTTGGCCTACAGGTACGTAACATGTTGTGGCTCCCCACCCATCCTTCTGAGAGCACGGGAAGCAAACCAAGAACCCCTGTGAATAGCACTCTGGAAAAGTCAAGTGCCATCTGCCTCCTGAATCACACTTGACTTTTTGGTAAAATCAAGACAATTACAAGATTGTTCCTGATCCCCTGAAGTATGACTTGATAGCCCCTGAACCAAATTAAACACAGAATGGGTCTGGGAAGGGGAAAGATGAGATAGGCTCCACCAAGTTCACCGAAGGATTTCACTTCTCAAGAGACAATGTCATAGCCCTTACAGGCTGCACTGAATAAAAGACCAGGCTGGCTTAATGGGTGTTCACTTGTTTTTCAAGGAAGCTGTAACTCATGGTCATTTAGATATGTAAAACATTCATTTTTAAGGTCATAGTAAACATTGAGTTAAGTACCCTTTCCCCACCCACCCCCAAGACGAGTCCCCTTTCTTTATTTCAGAAACAGCTAGTTACCTATTTGACATATATCTCCCTTCCAGAAGTTCTCTAATGCATTTACATATATATGTTATTTTATTTCCCCTTTGTTTTGCTTTATGTAAATGATTTTATGTTGTACTTTCATTTCTACAACTTTCATTTTTTTCTCTGCACTGTTATCTTAGAAGTCTTTCTATATGAGGACACATAAATCTACTTATTATTGTTAACTTGTGCATAGTATTTCACAGTAATTTTATGCCATTATTTCTTTAACGTTAAGTTCTTAGTAATTCTACGATAATAAACATTTAACTTGTTTCAAATTTTTCATTACAGACAATGCTGTGATGAACAGCCTTGCTTATATTTCCTACCCCAGGCACTGGTGAGTGTTTTTCTAGAGTGGATATCCACAAATGAAATTGCTGCGTCATGAAGCTTACACATTTATTTTAACAGATGCCATCGAATTCCCTTCCAAAGTGGCTGCATTTACTCTCCCACAGCAGTGCGTGAGCATGCTTCTCCCTCCTGTCAACGTTGATACGGCCATCTTCTTTCTCTGAATTTATTTGACATTTTTCCCTAAATCCCACCAGGCCTGGTATGACTAGCAGTAGAGGTATTTCACTGAGATAGCCCTGAGTTAGGAGAACTCATGGCCACATGAATGAAATTCCTGCACCGAGTACTATGATTACCCTGTAATATTCCATGTTCCCTCCAAGAATCCACAGCATGCTCATAGCCTGTCCAGAAGAGATACTCCACATGAGGAGGAGAGCACTGGGGTAAGAGGGAAAAAACCTGGGAACTAGCATTGGACTGGGGCCTACTAACAAGGCACATGACCTTGAGCACAACTCTCTAATGCCATGCTTCCTTGTTTCCCATTATGAAATGATACATACCTCACGCAGTTACTGTAAGACTCAAAGTAAAATGAAGGAATGACCAAAAGTCACTAGCACCAAGCTGCTGGAGAGGCTGTTGACTGCATTAATCAAAAACTCTCTAGATTTCTGCCTAACATAATCCAAATCTAATTTGGGAGTAACAGTTCCCACCACAAAGGGCTGAACAACCCCTTCTCCCGCCCGTCACGTCAATAGACGATAGCACCCAGTGACATCTAAGCAGAAGGTATTCAGTCACAGAGCGGAGCTGAGTTACAGCCTTCCACAAGCACAGCCAGGCTCTGCCACCCCTCATGACAAGGGCCAGCTGACAGCTCTCACCATTCCCTAATGGAAGACAGCAAGACATCCCTGGGGGTGCAGCTGATGGAGACCCATCATAAGATGATAGAGTAGCGGCTCTCCACATTGGCTGCACACTGGAAGCCCCTGGGGAGATTTATAAACTAAGGATTCCAGGGTCCCACCACCGGAGGTCCAGATTTAGTTGGTCTTGAATGTGGCCTAGGAATAGAGGTTTTTTTAAAGCTTCCTCAGTGATTCTAATATGCAGCGAAGGTTAACAACTACTGCCTTAGAGGAACTGTAGATGTAAAATCTGACAGTACTCTGTAATTAGGAGTAAGAGCCTTCAACTATTGATAAATGTTGAAGATGGGTGATGAAATTGTGGGAGTAGTTATGCTATGCTCTCTACTTTTATATATAAAACATATATATACATTATATATATATGTTCTCTTTCAGCTTTTTATTATAAAAAATTTTAAAGAAAAGAAAGAAAGAGAAGCCCTAACATAAGGAGACATTCAGAATTAAGAGCATAAGAGATAAGAAGAATGAGAGACACAGAGGAAGAGCTGCAGAGCTTGAACAAAACAGCATACTAAGACAAACGTGAACCATACCAGGCCAAGTGTCTTCATTATTCTCTTAGTAAAGAGGAACTGTATGCTGATAGCAGAACTCCACAGAATAATTTCTATAATTTACTGTACATAATTACATACAACAGTTTTGAAATAGGATATAAGAATTCTCAGTTAATTCCTTCTGCTTTCTTCAGAGATTAAATTTGAGAAGGCTGAGTCTTCTGGAATTTGCAGGGCAGAGAACTAGAAAGGACAAAGCTACATAAAGAATTCCAAAACTCTGCATAGGGGTGCCCTCTAGTCTGTTACCAAACACTAAATTTCACTTGTGCAGGAAGAAACCCCACAAGGCTGGGCATAGAGTGTCAAGGGAGCTCAGCCTGGGCTGAGGGATGTTCAGGCTCCACCAGGAAGAGGGGAGAGTTTTGCTGAACATGCAGGGTGTTCAGTTAGGAGCCAAGAGGGGCATGCACTATCTCTAGTACTAGAGATAAACTAGTCCAGGAAAAGGCTACTCTAAGCCCAACCTAACAAAGCTTCACCAGTCTCTAAAGGGTCAAGGTAGTCCTTAAGTAATTTAACTGCCAAGACTACATCAAACATCCTCTGAAGAAAGACAACAAAATCCAGCAATCAGGAGTGTAAAATTCACAATGTCCAGCATTATTTTAAAAATTATTACACATAGATATGTGATAAAGTAAATATAATAGAAAGTGAACTGTAGAATCCAGGTGGTGAGTATATGTTAAATTTTTTCATAGTAAAAAGTTGGAGGAAAAACTATTAGACAGAAAAAAGAAAAAAGAAAATATGACTAGAATAATTAGAATAAAAATCATTTAATAAAAACAGATTCAGAGGGACTTCCCTGGTGATGCAGTGGTTAAGAATCTGCCTGCCAATGCAGGGGACACGGGTTCAATCCCTGCTCCGGAAAGATCCCACATGCCGCAGAGCAACTAAGCCCGTGAGCCACAACTACTGAACCCATGTGCCACAACTACTGAAGCCCGTGCGCCACAACTACTGAAGCCCGTGCGCCTAGAACCCGTGCTCCCAACAAAGACAAGCCACCACAATGAGAAGCCCATGCACTGCAACAAAGAGTAGCCCCTGCTTGCCACAACTAGAGAAAGCCCGCGCACAGCAAGAGACCCAACACAGCCAAAAATAAATAAATAAATAAATAAATTTTAAAAAGATCTCTTAAAAAAAAAACAGATTCAGAAATGACAGAGCCAATGAAGACGAGGACTTTAAAACAGCTTCTCTGGCACTCTCTCTCTCTCTCTCTATGTAAATGTTTGTAAGCAATGTTAAGCAGAAGTTTTTTAAGTAAAAATTACTTTCTAAAGAGTTGCTACAAAACAAAAAGAAATACACTAGTAATCCTAATTGGGGGAAGGGGCAAAGGACAAAAATAATTTACAGAAGAGAAGAAAATGAAAGTGACAAACACATGTGGGGAAAAGAAACAACTGCTCTAGTATAAATAAACAAAAAGTAAAATAATATCCAATTGGCAGATTTTTAAAATTCTACATTCAGTGTTGAAGATCACACAGGAACACAAGCACACTCATCCACTGCTGGTGGGAAGATAAAATTTGGATTTTTATCTTCTGGAAAGTGAACCTTAGAGGGGTAGGTCACTCGCCCAGGTGACACTGCCAGTCAGTGCTGTTGACTCCGTGGCCCAGAGTCACGGCGGCTGAGACAGGACACAACCACAGCCTCCTAAGGCCACTCTTACCTTGTTATTCATGAAGGTGTCACGGGTCATCTCACAGACAAGAGTAGGAAGCACGGTCACACACCAGGGTGGAGCTCCAGGAAGGGAAGCCACATCCCCAGAATAACGGCCTCTAAACGGATGTGCGGCACTGAAGCGCTAACTCCTAGATGTGTTCAGAAGCCGCGTCTGAAGGGGCTGGGGTTTGTGTGGCTGGGGAAGACCGGTGGCACGGCCACATCAGGGTCTCCTGCTCCTGCCCCCCATCAACCCTGAAAGGGCAACCCCATGGCAGGTGTCTCTGAGACACTCCCTGGGGACCCCAAACAGAACAGGGCCTGTTGCTTGGCAGGAAATCAATATCTGATAGTCTCTAGTGTTTCCCAACGTGGCAGCTGACATAGGAGCTAAATAATTTGCCCAAGGTCACACAGCTAACAAGAAACACACGTCAGGACTCTCAGGCTTTTCCACCACTCCAGTGTTTCCCAAACTTCAGCCACTTGTAAATCGCCTTCCCAATTTTGTCCAGCTCTTTCTATTCCCTCTATTATTATTTACCTAAAAAAAATTTTAACTGATTTTAAATGAGACCACTTTTTAAGATTTGGCTGAATTCAAAAGTGATAGATTTTATGAAAGAAAGAGAAAAAAGTCATAGGTTTCATGACTTTATTAAAAAGACATAGGTTTTATGTATTTTTAATTTACATTAAAATATATCACAACTATTAAAATTTGTACAATTGTCTACCTGTCTTAAAAATCACCTCACAAATGACCAGCAGTCATTTGCAACACACTTGGTAGGCTCGGGCCCCCTCTATGTCCAAACAGTCCTGTGGATAAAATTTCACTCTTTATTTGTTCAAATGTGTGACATATGGTTTGTGCTTGTTGTTCATAAGAAACCGGCATGAGGGCCAGACGATTAACTCACAGTCAGCTTCAAAAGGAAGAGGGTTTACCAATGGATACTCTTTGTGCGGAAACCCCTCTGACCAGACAGAGGGGCGGGCAGGCAGCAGGGCCAGCCTGACAGACCTGCAGCTCACAGGCACTCACAGGCCTTCCTAATAAAGAGTGCTCTGTTTGAACCAGGGCCTCTAATTTCCCTCCCTGGGGTGTGCTGGGTTTTGACAACTATCCTCCAGCCCCTAGACTTCCAAGACTGGCCCAAGGACCCTGGCCCCCACTTCTCTGTTTTCTGCCTTTCAGAGTAAGAATTGTTCTGCCTCTGGCTGTGAAGTCTGAGTACCTATCCTGAGGTGGCTTCTTTCATCCCTGACGGGCTCCCAGATACCCCTTGGAAGAGAAAGTTGTGATCTTTCTCTTCCAAGTTGGAAAATAAAAAGCTCCAGGAAGAATGTCTCTCTCGCCCTCCCTCTCCCTCTCCCTCCCCTCCTCCCTCCTCCCCCACTGTGTCTCAGACCGATTCTCAGATGGAGGCACCTGAGAGATGGCTCCTCTCAGGACTTTCTACATGATTCGTTATTCCACTCACCCCTGCCTTCTGTTTATAACGAAGCCTGCTGACTGCAGAAAGGTTGGAAGCTATCCTATTAGCGGTTTTTTCTATCTGTCCAGACTTCTATTTTAAGCATCAAAAAAACTAGGCCTTTAGAGGAGTGTGGCCCCCTCTCCTTTCTGAATATCTGTATCCCTCAGTCTGCAACCTCTGACAATCAAAACTTAGGAGCCAAGAATACCAGGTAGATCCTTCCCTGTGTGAACTCTCACTTCTCACTCTCTAAAAAACTTAGGAATCAACAGACTCAGATAAGGTGCTAGCTTTTCCTATCTGAATGCCCTATCCAAATTCTATCTGAACTTGGGAACTAAAGAGAATTGGATCGCAAGGGACACTGCCTCAAACTCATCCTCCTGGGGGCAAAATGTCTGTAGACACAGTTTCCCAGTGACTCCCTCACAGCAGTTCACTAGGGTCAAATCCTCACAGAATGTTTCCCAGAGAGAATTCTGGGCAGTGCCAGGGCCCCTGAGGAACAGGTTATGGTCAGGTAACTTTGGAAATGCTACCTTTCTGATGGCTTCACACTGACCAACCTGGGTTTAACAAACTGGGTCTGTGTCTCTGCTGTAAGACTCCTCAGAGATAAGCATATTTGACCCACACAGCCTTTGTTTACACACCTATTAAAATCTTGTGGAACTTGTGTTCTTCAAGACACACTCTTGGAAATGTAGGTTTGGGGCTTTTCACCAGCACTTTGTCCTAAGACACAGGCCTGCAGTAACCACTATCCCATAAGGTACCCTTGTGCAAATCAGAAAACAGTCCCCCACCCTTCCTCAAGGCACACTTTGCATCTGTCGGTTGGAAAATTGTGGTAATAATGCAGAGTCTGTTAGAACGCCTTTCAGAAATGATCCTTTCAGAAGTTAGATGGAACTTTACTGCCATCTAGTGGAAAATTGCTCAAACAGATCTACCAATCTGCAGCCTTTGTGGATGGAGCCCTTTGGATGCCCCGCCTAGCTCTGCATGGAAACCCTACACATGGCAGCCTCCCTTTCCCCGCAAGGACCCCAACCTGCCAGGTCTGGGGAGAGGCCCAGGGGTCTGAATTTTCATGAAGCTCTCTGACTGATTCTGAGGTATAGCTCAGTGACATTTTGCACACAAACGAGGATGTGCAGGAAACAAGATGATATGTAGGCCATTCTTATGCTTGCAGACACATAACACATGGCAGAACACATAGAATCAGAATCTGTTGCCTTGGAGAGAAAATAAGTATTTTTTTAAAATTTTTTTTTCAAGGTTTGGACATACAGGGTTTTCTAGGAGGAAGAGTGTTAGGGTTTTGGGGTCCTATTGCTAAGCTCTGAGATACATTAAAAGAAAAGTAGTCAAGTTCACATTCCTACTGATTCCACTGAACAAGGAATCACAGGAGAAAACCATGATTCTGGACTGAAGTGGCATTTTCCTACTGAGTAATGTGACCCAAGGCACTTGATAGAGTGGTCTGGGGGGGAGAAGGTCTTAGTTCCTCACCTACTGGTTGAGGTAAATGACACAGTCTCTTTTAGTCCCCGTCTCCTCTCCTGTGAAACGGAGGCAGAGTTCTGCCCTGACCACCTCAAAGAAGTGCTTGGAGAATAAATATGTTATGAACTAAAATACTGCGTAGGTAAGAGCGGATTTTTATTGCTCAAAGATGCAAATAAGTCAGGGCTGATTGAAGATGACAAGGTCACCTTGGTATACAACCCTGTTAAAATCCTTTCCTGTTGGCAAGTTGAATTAGTGAGCTTTGTTTCCTGAGGTTGTAGAGAGAAAAATCCTTTTCTTCCTCCTGCCAGGGTCATCTGTCTAAAGCGTAAATCTGACCACATTACTCCAGCTCCTTCTCACCTGTCAGATCTCAGATTAAATGTCAGCTCCTCAGAGAGCCAGTCCTGAGCGGCCTCCCTCCACAGCTGCGGGTCTCCCCCTCCACAGCCCCTCCCCAATCACTCTCTACACCACAGCCGCTGCACGTCCCTCATGATACTCGCCACTGTGTCAAACTGCTTTATTCTTTCTTTTCTTGTCTCTCTACTCTCAAGAGAATGTAAGCTCCCTGAAGGAAGGGAAGGATGTGTTTATATGACTATCATCTCTCCAGCAAAGGCTAGATTAACACCGGGTAACTGGTTGGCCCTCAAAATGCTTTGTTGAATGAATGAAGTGTTTGTTCTCCTGTAGGAGGCCCCTTTAGATCACAGTGTCCCCTTTCTATGAAAATTTGCCGCCATCAACCCACAGGGATAGGTCCCTAGAAGCCATGTTTGAATGTGACTGGACCAGGAAGTAGCACCACCCAATGCTGTCTCCTGGGCATTTGGATCAGGAGACAACCTGGTCTGTGGCTTGATCAGAAAAGAGGTATGTAAGAAGTTATGGAGAGACCATGTTTGTCCATGTGCCTGCCTGACAGAGAAAGCCAGCCTGTCAGGGAGAGAGAGAGACAGAGAAAGGAACTAGGAGACTATGAGGGTTCAAGAGAGAGTCCCCTGATTTTCCAGACCCTGACTCCAGGTTCTCATGAGGCCTGGCTGACCATGGGCTCCATGAGAGCCACAGGTTCACAGGTTCCTTCCAGTAACTTCCCTTTTTTGCTTAAGCCAAATTAAAAATCTCTTCCACTAGATGAGAAACCTCAGCACACCAGGACTGTCTCTCATTCGCTCCTGAATCCCAGGGCCTGGCACAGTGATGGGCGTGGAGTAAACAGCTCAGCAAACACCTCTTCACTGCACAGAGGTCAATTTTTCACTTTCCACTTACACTGTTCCACAGTGTTCCCATGTATCTGGGTAGGTCAGAGGTCACAAACTGGTTACTCAGGTGTTGAGTCAACCAACAGACTTGTTTTGTTTTGTTGTAATTCTGTCTTGGCCTGTACAGTTTAGGAAGAACAGAAGGGAGGGAGGAAGGAGAAAGGAGCTAACATTTTAAAATGAAGGGATTTCACATAAAAATCCAGCTTTCCAGCTTCTCTTTAAAAATCAGACTATTTGACTGCACTAAACTCTAAAAGCCCTTTCTGCTACATCTTCTTTCTGGTGGTCCAGGGAGAAGCAACATAATCCAAGACCCAACAATCCCAAAGGGAAATGAGATCAAAAAGCTTTTCTTCTCTCTCATTATTTGTGTCTCAATAAGAAAAATCTGCTTCCTCCCAGAAAGAGCCAGCAAGGATTATAAAACAGAGGCTCAGCTATGGACGCTGGCAGCATCTGCATAGACAGGCACAGCCACAGTGTCTGCTGGCTGGTGTCACCCTTGAAGCTAAGCTGCATACAGCATTTGGCCCTGCTCACTCAAGAAACCTGCTGAGACAAATGATGGTGTCGAAAGCGAGCTCGTTAAATTTTTACATGGCTCGACTGCACGGCCCTTGTCTCCTTGGGCACTCATACAGCTCAGAGACTCTGGGTTTCTGCCTGAGAAGCTCAGTCCTCATGCCCCAGGAGATGGCGAACAAACCCATCAGACACAAGGGAAAAGGGCCAAAGTGTATTTTCCACTATACTGTCGTCTTAGGCGGGAAGCAAATCCTGACACAGGCAACTGAGGGCAAGGATTGCCTGGGAAGTAATCTCAGGAGTATGGAAGTGAGACAGGGAAGAGAAGGCAGCCAATAAAGAGCATATTATCAAACTGTGGGCCACTGGAGTTCACTGTCACTGGAAAATGCTGAGAGACCATGTAGAACGTGCCTCAGCATCATCTCTTCCAGTCCCCAGAGGGAGCCGGGGTATTTATCCTCCAAACCCCATCCATCATGGACTGAGGGCTGCATTCACTCCCAGCACCTCTGGCCTGTCCCAAGGATGGAAGCCATCTGGCACAGAGCCCTGGGTGCCTGCAGAAACACACGCTTCTTACCACAGCTGCTCCATCCCATGCCCCTACCTCAGCTTCACAGAGCCATCCAATCACTCCTACAATCACAGACGTGGTTGTGGAGAGAAAAATGTGACAATTAAATATCACATTGTGGAAATTACGCATACGCAGAACAGTTTGTTTACCTGGTTCAATCATTTTCTTTATTCTGATCAAAATAAGCTCCTCTGTGTTTTAAAAACCACCAGAGAAAAGCCTGACTCAGTGAGTTTCCCTCTTGCTGCCTCCTCAGACCCAAAAGAGGTTCAGGCTGGATTGTCTCCTCAAGGCAACACATTAAAAATGGGAGCAGCAGACCTCTGATTCTGAGCCAGCTGTTTTCGTCTTTGCCAGGGTGCACTTGGAACCTGACATGCTGAAATACTGCAGTTTCCAAGGCACGTGACTCCCCTCCCCCTACTCCCACCCTCCCCGGTCTTTCCAGTTTACCCGTCCACCCTGTTCTTCCATTGTTGCAGGAAGGCTGAGCCTTATGGTGAGGTTAATCTTGATTATTTATCACTGGAACATTCTTCATTCATGTGCTAATTTTTACATCTTGCTGTCACTTCAAAGAAGTTCGCCAGATGTTCTGGAAGAGTATTTGATATTTTCTTTACAGAGATGCACAGTTCTCTCAGTCGCTGGAGGGTTTCCCTCCACATCAAAATTCCAGCCTTAATACAATTCTCCACCTCTTCACAGTCACTGACATCTCATCAGAGAATCAGTCACTCAACTCTCATCAGAGCAAAAGAACAGTCCTGGGGCTGCCGTTAAAAGGGCTCGTGATTACGGGGTCTAATTCACAGATCCAGATTCCAAATCCCTAGCGTCTGATTCAATTCAGCAGCCATGTTAAGATCCTGCTTATGCTCAGGGCTGGGTGAAATGCTCAGGATAGAAAGCCAGGAGGACTCCATCTCTCTCAGCCTGCAAGAAACTCACAGCAAGGTGAGAAGATGGAAAAGGAAAGGAGGGATTGCACTGCAGTGCAATGTGTGGAGAATTACAACTCTCTCTGTAAGGAAGCAGTAGGATTTGGTGGAGGGTGAGGAAAACTCCCAGACACTGGCTTGGGTGAAGAAGAGGGTGGTAGAAGGTGGTAGAACAACAACAGAAATTGGGAATAAAGGACAAGGAGCCAGTTGGGGTGGGATGGTACTAGAGGATGGCTAGGGGAAGATCAGCTCTTAGGCACGTTCATTTTTTTTCTTTCTACTGATGGCCTCCATGTGCTAGATCCTGTGCTGGGAATACAACAGGAAACCACACAAAGTATTTGTTTTTATGGAGCTGACATTCTAATGGAAGAAGACAGAAAATAAACAAGGATACTACTAAACAAACAAGATGTTTTCACAGACAATATTCAGTATCTGGGTTTGATTGTTTTTATGGCAATGTGAGAGAGAGTAATGAGAGTTGGGAAAGCTATAAACATTCTATGGCAAGACTTCTTAACCCTGGCTTTATATTAGAATCACAGGGGAAAGTTTTGTAAAATACGCCAATGTTTAATGATCTATTAGAAACAAGACCAAAAACAAAAGCAATAAAAGAAACACTTGATAAATTGTACTTCTTCGAAATGAAAATTTTTTTTCTACAGAAGATTCCATCAAGAAAGCGAAAAGACAACTCTCAGAATGGAAGAAAATATTTGCAAGTCATATACCTGTTAAGGGACTTTGTATCCAGAATATATAAAGAACTCTTACAGCTCCGAGAACCGAGGCGCGAGCCGGGAAGCGCGCTTCCGACGCCTCCCAAACTGCGCAAGTTAGGACCCGCGGGGTGAACCTCCAGTACAAGGCTGAATAGAAGTGGCAAGCCCTTTTCTCGTTCCTGACCTTAGGGGGAAAACATTCAGCCTTTCATCGCCGTGTGGATGAAAGGCTCTTGGTGCTCCAGCCAGGCATCAGGGCTGTGCCTCTGAGGTGGGAGAGACAACTTCAGGACACTGGTCCACAAGAGACCTCCCAGCTCCACGTAATACCAATCGGCGAAAATCTCTCAGAGATCTCCATCTCAACATCAAGACCCAGCTTCACTCAACGACCAGCAAGCTACAGTGCTGGACACCCTATGCCAAACAACTAGCAAGACAGGAACACAGCCCCATCCATTAACAGAGAGGCTGCCTAAAATCATAATAAGGCCACAGACACCACAAAACACACCACCAGACGTGGACGAGCCCACCAGAAAGACAACATCCAGCTTCATCCACCAGAACACAGGCACTAGTTCCCTCCACCAGGAAACCTACACAACCCACTGAACCAACCTTAGCCACTGGGGACAGATACCAAAAACAATGGGAACTACGAACCTGCAGCCTGTGAAAAGGAGACCCCAAACACAGTAAGATAAGCAAAATGAGAAGACAGAAAAACACACAGCAGATGAAGGAGCAGGGTCAAAACACACCAGACCTAACAAATGAAGAGGAAATAGGTAGTCTACCTGAAAAAGAATTCAGAATAATGATAGTAAGGATGATCCAAAATCTTGGAAATAGAATAGACAAAATGCAAAAAACATTTAACAAGGACGTAGAAGAACTAAAGAGGAACCAAGCAACGATGAAAAGCACAATAAATGAAATTAAAAATACTCTAGATGGGATCAATAGCAGAATAACTGAGGCAGAAGAACGGATAAGTGACCTGGAAGATAAAATAGTGGACATAACTAATGCAGAGCAGAATAAAGAAAAAAGAATGAAAAGAACTGAGGACAGTCTCAGAGACCTCTGGGACAACATTAAACGCACCAACATTCGAATTATGGGGGTCCCAGAAGAAGAAGAGAAAAAGAAAGGGACTGAGAAAATATTTGAAGAGATTATAGTTGAAAACTTCCCTAATATGGGAAAGGAAATAGTTAATCAAGTCCTGGAAGCACAGAGAGTCCCATACAGGATAAATCCAAGGAGAAACACACCAAGACACATATTAATCAAAGTATCAAAAATTAAATATAAAGAAAACATATTAAAAGCAGCAAGGGAAAAACAACAAATAACACACAAGGGCATCCCCATAAGGTTAACAGCTGATCTTTCAGCAGAAACTCTGCAAGCCAGAAGGGAGTGGCAGGATATACTTAAAGTGATGAAGGAGAAAAACCTACAACCAAGGTTACTCTACCCAGCAAGGATCTCATTCAGATTTGATGGAGAAATTAAAACCTTTACAGACAAGCAAAAGCTGAGAGAGTTCAGCACCACCAAACCAGCTTTACAACAAATGCTAAAGGAACTTCTCTAGGCAAGAAACACAAGAGAAGGAAAAGACCTACAATAACAAACCCAAAACATTTAAGAAAATGGGAATAGGAACATACATATCGATAATTACCTTAAATGTCGATGGATTAAATGCTGCCACCAAAAGACACAGACTGGCTGAATGGATACAAAAACAAGACCCATATATATGCTGTCTACAAGAGACCCACTTCTGACCTAGAGACACATACAGACTGAAAGTGAGGGGATGGAAAAAGATATTCCATGCAAATGGAAATCAAAAGAAAGCTGGAGTAGCAATTCTCATATCAGACAAAATAGACTTTAAAATAAAGACTATTACAAGAGACAAAGAAGGACACTATATAATGATCAAGGGATCGGTCCAAGAGGAAGGTATAACAATTGTAAATATTTATGCACCCAATATAGGAGCACCTCAATACATAAGGCAAATACTAACAGCCATAAAAGGGGAAATCGACAGTAACACAATCATAGTAGGGGACTTTAACACCCCACTTTCACCAATGGACAGATCATCCAAAATGAAAATAAATAAGGAAACACAAGCTTTAAATGATACATTAAACAAGATGGACTTAATTGATATTTATAGGACATTCCACCCAAAAACAACAGAATACACATTTTTCTCAAGTGCTCATGGAAGATTCTCCAGGATAGATCATATCTTGGGTCACAAATCAAGCCTTGGTAAATTTAAAAAAATTGAAATCGTATCAAGTATCTTTTCCGACCACAACGCTATGAGACTAGATATCAATTACAGGAAAAGATCTGTAAAAAATACAAACACGTGGAGGCTACACAATACACTACTTAATAACGAAGTGATCACTGAAGAAATCAAAGGAGAAATCAAAAAATACCTAGAAACAAATGACAATGGAGACACGACGATCCAAAACCTATGGGATGCAGCAAAAGCAGTTCTAAGAGGGAAGTTTATAGCAATACAAGCCTACCTCAAGAAACAGGAAACATTTCGAATAAACAACCTAACCTTGCACCTTAAGCAATTAGAGAAAGAAGAACAAAAAAACCCCAAAGCTAGCAGAAGGAAAGAAATCATAAAGATCAGATCAGAAATAAATGAAAAAGAAATGAAGGAAACAATAGCAAAAATCAATGAAACTAAAAGCTGGTTCTTTGAGAAGATAAACAAAATTGATAAACCATTAGCCAGACTCATCAAGAGAAAAAGGGAGACGACTCAAATCAATAGAATTAGAAATGAAAAAGGAGAAGTAACCATTGACACTGCAGAAATACAAACGATCATGGGAGATTACTACAAGCAACTCTATGCCAATAAAATGGACAACCTGGAAGAAATGGACAGATTCTTAGAAATGCACCACCTGCCGAGACTGAACCAGGAAGAAATAGAAAATATGAACAGACCAATCACAAGCACTGAAATTGAAACTGTGATTAAAAATCTTCCAACACACAAAAGCCCAGGACCAGATGGCTTCACAGGCGAATTCTATCAAACATTTAGAGAAGAGCTAACACCTATCCTTCTCAAACTCTTCCAAAATATTGCAGAGGGAGGAACACTCCCCAACTCATTCTACGAGGCCACCATCACCCTGATACCAAAACCAGACAAAGATGTCACAAAGAAAGAAAACTACAGGCCAATATCACTGATGAACATAGATGCAAAAATCCTCAACAAAATACTAGCACACAGAATCCAACAGCACATTAAAAGGATTATACACCATGATCAAGTGGGGTTTATTCCAAGAATGCAAGGATTCTTCAATATACACAAATCAATCAACGTGATACATCATATTAACAAATTGAAGGAGAAAAACCATATGATCATCTCGATGCAGAGAAGCTTTCAACAAAATTCAACACCCATTTATGATAAAAGTCCTGCAGAAAGTAGGCATAGAGGGAACTTTCCTCAACATAATAAAGGCCGTATATGACAAACCCACAGCCAACATTGTCCTCAATGGTGAAAAACTGAAACCATTTCCACTAAGATCAGGAACAAGACAAGGTTGCCCACTCTCACCACTATTATTCAACATAGTTTTGGAAGTGTTAGCCACAGCAATCAGAGAAGAAAAAGAAATTAAAGGAATCCAAATCGGAAAAGAAGAAGTAAAGCTGTCACTGTTTGCAGATGACATGATACTATACATAGAGAATCCAAAAGATGCTACCAGAAAACTACTAGAGCTAATCAATGAATTTGGTAAAGTAGCAGGATACAAAATTAATGCACAGAAATCTCTTGCATTCTTGTATACTAATGATGAAAAATCTGAAAGTGAAATTAAGAAAACACTCCCATTTACCATTGCAACAAAAAGAATAAAATATCTAGGAATAAACCTACCTAGGGAGACAAAAGACCTGTATGCAGAAAATTATAGGACACTGATGAAAGAAATTAAAGATGATACAAATAGATGGAGAGATATACCATGTTCTTGGATTGGAAGAATCAACATTGTGAAAATGACTCTGCTACCCAAAGCAATCTACAGATTCAATGCAATCCCTATCAAACTACCACTGGCATTTTTCACAGAACCTGAAAAAAAAATTTCACAATTTGTATGGAAACACTAAAGACCCCGAATAGCCAAAGCAATCTTGAAAACGAAAAATGGAGCTGGAGGAATCAGGCTCCCTGACTTCAGACTATATTACAAAGCTACAGTAATTAAGACAGTTTGGTACTGGCACAAAAACAGAAATATAGATCAATGGAACAGGATAGAAAGCCCAGAGATAAGCCCACGCACATATGGTCACCTTATCTTTGATAAAGGAGGCAAGCATATACAGTGGAGAAAAGACAGCCTCTTCAATAAGTGGTGCTGGGAAAATTGGACAGGTACATGTAAAAGTATGAAATTAGAACACTCCCTGACACCATACACAAAAATAAACTCAAAATGGATTAAAGACCTAAGTGTAAGGCCAGACACTATCAAACTCTTAGAGGAAAACATAGGCAGAACACTCTATGACATAAATCACAGCAAGATCCTTTTTGACCCAGGTCCTAGAGAAATGGAAATAAAAACACAAATAAACAAATGGGACCTAATGAAACTTAAAAGCTTTTGCACAGCAAAGGAAACCATAAACAAGACCAAAAGACAACCCTCAGAATGGGAGAAAATATTTGCAAATGAAGCAACTGACAAAGGATTAATCTCCAAGATTTACAAGCAGCTCATGCAGCTCAATAACAAAAAAACAAACAACCCAATCCAAAAATGGGCAGAAGACCTAAATAGACATTTCTCCAAAGAAGATATACAGATTGCCAACAGACACATGAAAGAATGCTCAACATCATTAATCATTAGAGAAATGCAAATCAAAACTACAATGAGGTATCATCTCACACCGGTCAGAATGGCCATCATCAAAAAATCTAGAAACAATAAATGCTGGAGAGGGTGTGGAGAAAAGGGAACCCTCTTGCACTGTTGGTGGGAATGTAAATTGATACAGCCACTATGGAGAACAGTATGCAGGTTCCTTAAAAAACTGAAAATAGAACTACCATACGACCCAGCAATCCCACTACTGGGCATATACCCTGAGAAAACCATAATTCAGAAAGAGTCATGTACCAAAATATTCATTGCAGCTCTGTTTACGATAGCCAGGACATGGAAGCAACCTAGGTGTCCATCATCGGATGAATGGATAAAGAAGATGTGGCACATATATACAATGGAATATTACTCAGCCATAAAAAGAAATGAAATGGAGGTGTTTGTAATGAGGTGGATGGAGTTAGAGTCTGTCATACAGAGTGAAGTAAGTCAGAAAGAGAAAAAGAAATACAGTATGCTAACACATATATATGGAATCTAAGGTAAAAAAAAAAGGTCATGAAGAACCTAGTGGCAAGATGGGAATAAAGACACAGACCTACTAGAGAATGGACTTGAGGATATGGGGTGGGGGAGGGGTGAGATGTGACAGGGTAAGAGAGTGTCATGGACATATATACACTACCAAATGTAAAATAGATAGCTAGTGGGAAGCAGCCCCATAGCACAGGGAGATCAGCTCGGTGCTTTGTGACCACCTAGAGGGGTGGGATAGGGAGGGTGGGAGGGAGGGAGATGCAAGAGGGAAGAGATATGGGAACATATGTATATGTATAACTGATTCACTTTGTTATAAACCAGAAGCTAACACACCATTGTAAAGCAATTATACTTCAATAAAGATGTTTAAAAAAAAAAAAAAAAAAAAAGAACTCTTACAACTCAATAATAAGAAGACAAATTTTAAAAAGGGAAAATATCTGAATAGACATTTCTCCAAAGAAGATATACAAGTGACCAATAAGCACATGAAGAGATGCTCAACATTATTAGTCATTAAAGAAACGCATACCACAATAAGATACTACTTCACATCCACTAGAAAGGCTATAATGAAAAAGGCAGACAAAAACAAGTGTTGGAAAGGATGTGCAGAAAATGGAATCCTCATACATTACTGGTAAGAATGTAAAATGGTGCAGATGCTTTGGAAAACAGTTTGGCAATACCTCAAAATGTTAAACATAGAGTTACCAGATGATCCAGAAATTTCATTCCTGGGTATCTTCCCAAGAGAAATGAAATCATATATCCACACAAAGACTTGTACATGAATGTTCTTAGCATCATTGTTCATAGCCACAAAGTGAAAAAAACTCAAATACCCATCAATTGATGATCAGAAAAACAAAATGTGGTATATCTATATGCTGAATATTATTCAGCAATATAAAGGAATAAAGTACTGATAACATGCTACAACATGGATGAACCTAGAAAACATGCAAAGTGAAAGAAGTCAGTCACATAAGACTGCATATTGTATAATTCCATTTATATGAAATGTCAAGAATAGGCAAATCTATAAAGACAGAAAGTAGATCAATGTTTGTCTAGGGCTAGAATAGGGGCAGAGGAGTATGGGGAGTAATAGTTAAGAGATTTATTATTGAGATGATAAAAATGTTCTATTAGATTACGGTGATACTTATACAACTCTGCAAACATTACTAAAAATCTTGGAATTGAACACTTTAGATCAGTGAATTTTCTGGCATGTAAATTATATCTCAGTGAAGCTGTTAAAGAATTGAAAAATAAAATGTACCAAATGTAAAACCGATAGCTAGTGGGAAGCAGTCGCATAGCCCAGTGAGATCAACTCGGTGCTTTGTGACCACCTAGAGGGGTGGGATAGAGAGGGTGGGATGGAGGGAGACGCAAGAGGGAAGAAATATGAGGATATATGTATATGTGTAGCTGATTCACTTTGTTATAAAGCAGAAACTAACACACCACTGTAAAGCAATTATACTCCAATAAAGACGTTAAAAAAATAAAAATAAAATAAAATAAAATGTGTATGATTTGAAATATATGTATGCATGTACGTGTGTATCAGTGCCTAGGCCAATGGTTCCCAAACTTGGCTGAATCACCTGGGAATGCCCACATCACATCCCATGCAGATTAAATCACACTGTTTGTTGGGAGTAGGAGTCCCCAGGTACTTCTATGTGCAGCCAAGTTTGGGAACCACTGGCCCAGGCCCTCACTCACAGAGACTCTGACTTAACTGGTTAGAGAGAAGATGGGGGTGATCATTTAAGGCTCCCAGGTGATTCTGGTGGGCAGTAAGATGAAGCTGACACTGTGGATGCAGAGAAGCTAGAGAAGATCTGGGGCCTTGATGCCATGATCAAACTGCTGGGTCAACCAGCCCTGAAACCCTCCCTGCCTCTGGGCTGCCTGGTATGTGAGCCAATAGATTTCCCTTCTTATTTAAGCCAGTTTGAGTTAAATTTTCTATTACTGCCCTGAACTGACACAGGCAGTCATAGACAGTATCTCTCAGACAGTGAGTATTAGAGCCAACTGAGACCAAAGGATGCAAAGGATTCAGCTTGTGAGAATCTGATAGAAGGGATCTGAGCCCAGGGAACAGCATGTGCCAATGCCCTGAAACAAGAATAGGCTTGGTGCGTTCAAAGAACAGGTGAAAAAGGCCAGAGGGAGCATTTCCACCAAGAGCTGGTCTGTCAAGTAATAGAAGATAATTCTGAGGAGGGAAATATTTGACACCTTGAAGGGTAAAGGTGGCTCAACCAACTTTAAGAAAAGAAAGCAAGAAAAGTCCTGAGAGTTGTCCTTTCCTTGGGATGCAAGTGATCCCATTGGAAGGAAGAACAATGTCTCGCACATCACAAGGCAGCTTCTCAGCCAGGATGCCATGTGACCGTCAATATACTCTAGGGAAATTATGCTCTGATTTTAAAATAAAGAACAGGCAGTTAGGGACTTCCCCGGTGGTCCAGTGGTTAAGAGTCTGCACTTCCACTGCAGGGGGCACAAGTTCAATCCCTGATCGGGGCACTAAGATCCCACCTGATGCGCTCCGCCCCCCAAAAAAAGAACAGGCAGGTAGAGGGGTGTGTGTGTGTGTGTGTGTGTAGAAATAGTTGGTGATTTTGCTAAACCAAAGATGGCAAGTAAGAATTCAGAATTCTCCTAAGCCATAAGGAACATTAAAATTGGAAGTCTTTATTCTCTGAGAGCATTTCTAAACTGCAAAGTTCAAGCTCATGCCTGCATTCCTAAGTGTTTTTCCTTCATCTAAAAAGCAACAAGAAGAGAGAGTCTGGTCTTAAAAAAATTTTTTTTTAATTTTAAAAAGGTCATTTCTCAAAATAGCGTTGAATATTTCATAGCTTTAAAGTTAGGGAACAGCCTCAGAGGAAAGCTTAGCACCACCTGCTCTCGTCTTAGCTCTCAGCTTCGCCTTCTCAGAAGGCAGACTTTACTAAATAAACAACAAAGAGGCCAGGTTATTGAGCAGTTTAGAAGCTCTTAATCTTTGAGAAGGTTGCTTGTGCTCACGCCACTCCCAAAGAAAAGTTTAAAGGAGCTTCCTAGACAGTCCCCAGAGTGCTGGGGCAAGAAGGGCAGTAACTGCACAGCAAGTCAGGACTCCTGGGCCCATTATGGCCCCAAGGGACCAGATGGGATCTGAAGTGAGCCACTGAATCTCTCTGAGATCAGTTTCCTTGTCAGTAGAGTTGGGGTGAAGCTGTCTCCCTCTCCTCCCAGGGGGCTCTCAGGACTTCTTGGCACTGCACTGAGGGACAGTGCAGGGAGACTGGAAAGAAGAGGAACCTGTGCCTGGAGGGAGTGATTCCTTCCAAATGCTAATAAGAGACTCAGCAAGCCTCAGTCCATCCATCTCCTTTACAGAAAACCTCCAACAGGAACGAGTGATGTTTAGGAAGGTTACTAAGAGACTCAGTATTAGTCAAAGCTTATCAGCAGTTTCAATAGTTTTAATCCAAGTCAATAGCCATCTTCTCATTTTATAAGATAATGCCTTTGTCCTGGTGACTGGTGTGTCTGGGTCTCACTAAATGCCATAGCAAAGCAAGCTGGGCCCCGTGTCATTACCACCACCAGCATCTGCAAGTTCTCTCGAATGCTTCCTTGTAACCCCTGATGAAAATAAAATAAGATGTTAATAACCTCTCTAGCCCGCTGTTGTCTCCTGTCTTTGGAATGTTCACTGAAGGTCCCAGCAAGAACTGGAAATTGCCTCTAATGCTCCTTGTTTGGTCTGGCGGGGCTGGGGCCGCGTGCTCTGTGGTGGAAGCAAGGTGTTGATCAGAAAGCCAGCTTCTTGACTGACTTTATCTCCTCCTGGGCAGAAACCAATTTCAGTGAGAACTTTGTAATTTGGAACTCAAGGATATAAGATACATTCAGGGAATCATTTTCCCTCTGCAAATTACAGGTTTGTCATTTAAGAGGTATAATATCACTGAAAGGGCCTGCTTCTTCTTCTTTTTTTCATTCTGAAAACTGCCATATTGATGCTCTCAGAACAGAGACTTAGAAATGAGAATAATGGCCTGTACTTCAGACAAACAAATCCATGTTCTCTACAAAGAGGCAGAAGAATTATGCCAGACAACAAATCTTTATTTATTCAGCAAGCTCTTGAGTGTTTAGGCAGAGTGGCAGACCTAAATGCCTAGCTCATAGAGGGTGTTTAATAAGTATGTGAAAGAAGGAATGAAGGAAGGGAGGGAGGAAGGGAGAGAGGGAGGGAGGGAGGGAGGGAGGAAAGAAGGAAGTTTGGAAGATTCATCTTGAAATCAAGCATGGTCTGAGCTGCACTGAGCTGTG
The DNA here is from genome assembly GCF_028564815.1 of Eubalaena glacialis. NCBI lineage: Eukaryota > Metazoa > Chordata > Mammalia > Artiodactyla > Balaenidae > Eubalaena > Eubalaena glacialis. Next base: position 37,753,941 of record NC_083733.1, on the reverse strand, counting down.
TATTTGTTTCTGTCACCTTTAAACGCAAAGGCCAAAAAGTAATTTGTGTGGTGAGATTTGGAGAGGTTGTCAGAAAGAGCTGTAAGAAAATGATTATTGACAAAGTGGAAGATAATGAGAGTGAAGAGAATTTGATGAGCAACTTTGCAAAGAGGGGAAATAAAACAATTTGTCCAGCATAACAACGTGTTTGAAAAAAAATCTGCTTGGATTTATTTATTGGATTTTTGTTTTTAATTTCAAATTCAGCCACTCTCTCTAGGTCCTGTGGGCATGTGCTCATGATTAAAAATACATTACAGTATTCTTAGCTACCATAAAACAGCATAAGAGCAGTGGTGTAATTACACATGACTTCCTCTGAAATATAGCTGCTTCCTTGGTTCTGTGCTTAGCGAGCTCCCCCAGGATCAATGAAACCATAAGTAAGGACCATTTCTCCTCAGCATCCCTACCAGGATGGAGGTTACTCCCCACACCCGGCTGCTGTCCTCTCTCCAAGCTGGTATTTCTTCACCCAGAACCTTCACAGACAGATCTTCAACCTGACTCGTATCTTGGGCTGAACTGTCAGGTAAGATTTAATGCCTGAGGAATAAGAGTAAGCACTTCGCAGTTTACGAAGTGTTTTTGACTGATATTGTCTCACTTGATTAATAAAGGGCAATGCAAATGTGAAGTTTTTTCTTAAAAAAATTAGTGTTGAGTGTTAATTCTGGTCCCCAAAGATTAGCAAATGCTTAAATATTAAGCAAAAGTATAACATTCTCCTGGAGTAGCTTTTACAACTGAACATTTGTATAATATTCCCCCAAAACTCATCATTAAGAAGGGATAATATGCAAGGAAAGCCCAAAAACTCTTTTGTCAGTATTCCTGGTAAATCCTCATTGCTATTCTAATAAATAAAGTCCATGTTTGGGGCAAATGCTTTAAACTGAGAGCAGACTGGTCAGCCTTCTGACACCTCTGGTTCCTGCAACACCTTCGCTTTGAAGTTGTATCACTGCACTGCACAATCCAGTTGCATTTCATTGTGGAGGTTTCATAATAACCAATTTATCAAATTATTCTTTAGAAGATCGGAGTGGTAGAGATCAAACCAACTGAGGAGCTCTGAGACATTTTTAAACCCTAATGTCAGCACTGCCCAAATACAAGCTAGATTATCAAATACTTTTCAAGAACATTTTAATGCCTTGCTCTCGTAAACTCTGACAGTCTGTCATTTAAGATTAAAAGGAGCCGTTTGTTTGTAATAATTGCATAAGGGCCTGGAAGTGACCTTGCCAGCAAGCAAACTTGTCAACCCTCCAACTGGGAGTCAGGGTTGGCACAGGGCATTGTGCCAGCTAGGCTCCAGGAGCTGTTGCACCCTTCCTGCAGCAAGCATCCGCAGGCCCCATGGCACGGAGCACTTCCATGCCCACCAGCCCAATCTCCACTGGCCAGACTGAATTCCTTTGCCTGGGGGTTTCCTCTTTTCACTGGAGCCCGTTCTGCCCACATATGTGGCAGGCCAGAAATGCCGGGGAATTAAGCTCCCCAGGAGCAATCCCCAGCCAATGACCAGACCCCAGCTCCCTCATCCATCTGACAGGGTCACTCTGAGGTGCAAGTTCCACCCTGTCTCCCAGAGTTCCCAACAAGATTAAACTCCTGCTGCCCACAGTGGAGACTCACTCAGTTACTCTCCCTTGTTGGCTGTCTTCCCTTCCCTGACTCACTGCCACCTCCCTTATCAGTGCTTCCTGGGTTCACTTCCCAAATAAACTGCTTGCACTCAAATCCTTGCCTTGGGGTCTACTTCTGGGGAAACTCAGACTAAGACTCCCCCATCCTCACCGAGGCTTCGGATGCAGTGCACATCTTCCAGGCTGGAGAGGGAACACTCCGATGCCATCTGCTCCCCAGAGGCTCTGAGCCAGCTGCGGTCACTATGAATCTGTGTAATCTGATCTTAGATGTGAAATCAAAGGTTAGATGATGCCTTCACACAACATAGCAGTAGTCACCCCATCTAGCTTCCAGGCGGAGCAGTATGAGGGGGAAAGGTAGTGTGTTTTCCAGCTGTCTGTCTCTCTCTACAAGCAGCTCCCCTCCTGTCATCCTCTGGAGGCTTAGAGGGAAATCAGGAGATGAGAGGGGATCTTGCAATCACAGAGCTGTGGGCCGTGACGGAATCGTAAAGCCCCCATGAGCCCATGTGTGAGAATAAAGGAAAGTTGCATCTTTGATGGTGACAGGAACACCAGCGCCTTTAGCAGAGGCTCTGCTAAAGTAAATTCAGTTCCATAATTCTCTTATTGTGAGAAGATAAATGGCATTCTTACTTTGTGGATTTGAATCATCATTTTGTATTTGAGAATGCTACATCAGTATCAATCTAATGAACATTCACTGACTTTCCATTATATGGCCAGCCCTGTGCAAGATTGGAGACACTGGGATAAATATGACATAGTCCCTGACCTTGCAGTAGCATGCAGGAGACAGACCATATATAGATAATATGGCGTGAAGTGACATGCATTAGAGTGATAAAAACAATGCATCCAGGAAATATGGGAGGACTGATCCTGCCAGAGAGATCAGTAGGGGGCTTCCAGAAGTAAGTGACAACAAAACTGAGTCTTGGAGGGTAGACAGAGTTAGCAGGTAAAGGGGCACGATAAGAAGAAAAAGGCACAGACTCAAGAAAAAGACGTGTAGGGTTAAAGAACAACGTTTTATACCAAATAGTATAGAAGGAATACTGCTGTTTTAATACAAGTATAAATGGTCTGTTTTAATATAAGTACATTAGAATTTAACTACAATGCTTTTTTAAATTAACAAGTGGAGTACAGTACTCAAAAGACAACCGTGACACTATCTTGAGCTTCAGGTGAGCCTCCCCAAGGCTGAGACATGCAAAATGCGGTGTGGGGGAAGTGAGGGTTGGGATAAAAGTGAAGGATGGAGAAAGGCAAGAGGGTGCGGTGTTTGAGGAGGGGGGGGGGAATGGCCACAGAACACACTACTCCCTTTTTCTTAATGCAGTGCTTTAGTTTCAGGACCTTCACAATACCACCCTGAGTGATAAGAACCCCACTGAAAAGAATTGTTAAACTGTCCAGTGCCCCAGTGATCTGTGCTGTGAGGGCTGTAAAAGGTCTCTCTCCCTCTCTCTCCCTCTTTCTCTCTCTCTCTCTCTCTCTCTCTCTCTCTCTCTCTCTCTCTCTATATATATATATATATATATATATATATATATATATATATATATGTGTGTGTGTGTGTGTGTGTGTGTGTATATATATATATATGTATCAGGTTGTGTCCCTGGATTAGCAACAGATTGGACCCTCTAGGGCTCATCATTAAATTCCCAATTACCACAGGATTCGAAACCAATGAGGTAACCTCCATGATCTGCTTATCTTGGATTTTGTCATGGGAATGATGATGTAGTGTTGATGGCAAATGAAGTAAAAGAGAGTTTTGAGATATTTCTGAAGAAAGAAGTAAGAAAATGAAAACTGAATAAAATTAATTAGCTCCAAATCAGTATAATTTTCTACCAAAAATACTAAGGAGGCTTGCTAAAGAAAACAATCACTACGTCTTCTCCTTGCACCAAACAGTTCTCAGTTCTTCTCCAGGAACTGCTTGCCGCTCTCCTTCTCACCAAAAGCTTCAGATCATCCAGGAAGGCCTCTCCCAAGATGGTAACCTTATTCCCATTTTGGAGAGACAGCCTCTGGAATCACCGCAAGGTGAGGGTGACTGCCCCGAAGGTCCGAAGCATTCAGAAGCCTATGAAAAACATCTGTTTGCTTCTCATGGCTGCTTTTACAGAAGATAGAGAAGTCAGTAAATATCCCATTTTCTTAAATTTTGGTGTCCCTTAGCAACACGTGAAAATAAATGGATGCTATAAATGTTGAAAACATAAATGTTGATATTTAAATAAGGAGAGTTGGGACTTCCCTGGTGGTCCAGTGGTAAAGAATCCACCTTGCAGGGACGTGGGTTCGATCCCTGGTCAGGGAACTAAGATCCCACATGCCGCGGGCCAACTAAGCCCGCATGCCACAACTACTGAGCTCCCTCGCCTCAACTAGAGAGCCCGCGTGCTGCAAACTACAGAGCCCACGAACTCTGGACCCCGCGCACCACAACTAGAGAAGAGAAAAACCCGCACACCACAACTAGAGAGAAGCCCGCACGCGGCAACAAGGAGCCCGCGTGCCGCAGCAAAAGATCCCACATGCCTCAACGAAGATACCACGTGCTACAACTAAAGACCTGATGCAGACAAAAATAAATAAAATAAATAACTAATATAATAAATCGAAAATAAATAAATAAGGAGAGTTAATCAACAAGTTAGATAGTGAACAGGAAGGGGTTTTGTTTTTGTCTTTTTAAGTAAAAGAGATTGTCCCTAGCCTCAAGATTCTTCCAATATTTGTGCAGACAGACTATCACAGGAAACAACACAAAATCCCACACTGTATTGTGTATAGTGTGGACTGAAAGTCCAGTGGGGGTGGGGGGTGGGGAGAAGAATAATGAGGGCTGCTGTGTCCACCAGGATGAGCTAAGCATCTTTGAAGAGAGCACTTTACAGATTACAAACAGCTTCTATTTTCCATGATCACACTTAACCTCCCATGGGGAGCAAGCAAGGAGCATTCTGCTCTTATCCATAATTTACAGATAGAACATGAAGCTGAGAGAGGCCCAGGGCTGGACAGCATAAGTAACAATTCTGGAACTTGAAACTACAGTGTAGTCAGTCCAGCATCTGAGCTCTTTCCCCAGAAACTGAACTGATGCCTCAAGAGTAACACAGTGAGCCGCCCATGTGTGGTGCATGCCTGCTACTTCTTAAGGAGTAGAGAAACGCACAAAAGTAATGAACGGGTGAATCCTACCCCAACCTGTACACCTGGTTGCTCTGGGTCTCTACCCCTGGCCCATTTCCTCATCCCTTCAAACTCTAGTTTCTCACTATCCAATGGCCCAGACGACAGAGCAAGCTTCAGTTAGAACTGCTGAGCACTGCAGAGAAAGTCTTTCTTTCCCAGCAGGAAAAAGGGCTTTCAGGGCTTGAGTCTGAAATCCACTTTGTGAAAGTTCAGAATTGAAATGCTTGTTTCATTTGCATCTTTTGAAAAGATCTGTGAACAGGCGTTTGGCCTAGGTTTATCTTGAAAATGCCTTTAGACTTGAATATTTACAACATTAAACGATTCAGTTTTTCTTTGATGGAGCTTGAATCATTTCAGCTATCTGAGCCCAATTCAACCCTTCCGTTTTGTTCCCTTCCTCTACACACAAACTTACACTTGCATACACATGAATGCATGTGCAAATGTGCATAGACATACACGTGCTTGCTCGTGCACCTTCATGCACACAGACGTACACAGAATCATTCATATGCATTCACACATACAAACATGCACACATACACACACATGTACACAAACACATGCACTCACACTTCAGACTTTTCATGCACAGACTGATCCAGTCAATGCAGAGAGAATGGAAGGAATAAGCATTGGGCTGTGCCACCTGTTGTGTTTGAATCTTCAGTATTTAATTCTAACTCTTCATCTACCTCCCCCTTACTATTCTTATGACATTTTACTTTTGGAGACTCCACTCTGATGTGTCATTGTACCACAAAATTCTGGGATGGGGGAAGCTTAAGGTCACCCAGAGCATGAATCCTCTCCCACAGTAGCCAGGCCAAAAAGTTCAGACTCTCTTGAAGGACTCCAGTAACAGGGAACTTTCTCCCTCCTGAAGTAGTCTGATTCTTTTTCTCACATCTCCTGACTTCAGGCTAGTCAGGTAGCTAAAGTTCTAATCCTGGCCCTGCTCCAACCCCCTGGGTGACATGGGACACATCAGTTCCTGTCCTAGGCTTCATGTGTCTCATGAGAGAATTGGAGCAAATGATCTTTTCAATCAAGACATTTTGATAACTTGGAAACTGTTACAATATTCTTCCTTATTTTGAGTCAAAAATCCCCTCCCCTAGAGTACCTACCCCTGGTCCACGGTCTGTCCTGTGGGGTTACACCTTCAACCTCATGCCAGAGAGTGGGTGGGTAGCTTCACCTTCTCCTCCAGGTTGGACTCTCTTCCCCTCTCTGTGGGCTCTGTCCTGGGTACTTCTTGTGCCCATCTCACGTCCACATGGCCCACCTTTTCCTCCAGCTACTGCTGCTGCGACCAACTTCGGGAAGGTGTAGCCTGATGACTTCTTATCTCCACTGCACTGTGTTCCTCCTGCTTTCTGCCCTGGAAGTATTTCACTGTCTGACACCCACTGAGTTCTGCAGGAACCCACACAGGCCATTTTGGACCAGGGTGACCAACCATCTAGCTTTTTCTAGGATTGAGGGGGTTCCCAGGATACAGGATATTCAGTTTGGAAATTGGGACAGCCCCAGGCAAATTGGGACAAGTTGGTCACCTTAGCCTGAATTTAGGAAGGTCTTAACACCCAAGGGCAACCATCAACAATGGGGGACTCAAGTTGCTGGTGGTTGACACTCCCCTCCTATGGCCCTGGATAGATCTTTTGAGGTGCACTCTATGTGCATGGTTCCTCAGAAGGTCCTGGAAGGATTAAGCCCCAGTTGCCCACAGTAGTAATCAATTTGAGAATCCCTCTATTTGAGAAAGGTTTCTCTCTTCCCTGTCTTGCTCTCCTTAGTCCCCACGCTCATATTCTTGGGATAACTTCCCACAGAAAACGACTAACACACAAAAGCCCTCCCTCATCTCAGGCTCTGCTTTGGGAGAAAATTCCAGGCTCAGGCAGTACCTGGGAATTTTGGTTAATGAAAATGTTACAGGGTTGCCCTCTTTAGATACTGGACTTTTGGTTCTACTGCCCAAATAGCATTCTGTGAGGATAAACACCACCAAAAAGTTCTCAATTTCTCTACAACGTCTTAGTATTTTTGTTTGCACCCAAACCCAGCCAGGTGACTGAAGCAAATCACTTCTGTAGTTGTTGGTTCATTTCCTCAAAATATGGGATTTGGGTGTTACACCTGAGAAGCACACAAGGTATCTTGTCTCTGATCAAAATCGAATCAAAACACCTCCTGTGGAGGCATAGCAGGCATTTTATTTCCTGACAATATTTCTCCCATCTGAATTCAATTTCAGTAAATGAAATTCAAGTAGATATAGGTACAAGAATGGAGAACTAAGAATAACCTAACTCGTGGTTCCTCAATAAAAAAAAAATTAAAGGACTTCCCTGGTGGCACAAGTGGTTAAGAATTCGCCTGCCAATGCAGGGGACATGGGTTTGAGCCTTGGTCCAGGAAGATCCCACATGCCGCGGAGCAACTAAGCCCATGTGCCACAACTACTGAGCCTGCACTCTAGAGCCCACGAGCTACAACTACTGAGCCCGTGTGCCACAACTACTGAAGCCCGTGCGCCTAGAGCCCATGCTCCGCAACAAGAGAAGCCACCACAATGAGAAGTCCACACACCGCAATGAAGAGTAGCCCCCACTCGCTGCAACTAGAGAATGTCCGTGCACAGCAACGAAGACCCAACGCAGCCAAAAATAAATTAATTAATGAATTAATTGTTTAAAAACTAAGAAAAAAACATATTATCAATAGAAAAGTGAGAAGAAACCCATTAAACTCTAACACATATTCTGAGTCAAATCAAGCTTTTCTGCTGACAGGATAAAACAAGGTAAATGAGTATTTCTCAATGATCAATCACTATCACTTCTGCAGCACTTTGCATGTATCATCTTAATTCCTTAGAACATCCCCAGGGAGTTACATTTACCCTTGTCACCCCCATTTTATGGTTGGAGAAACTGAGGTTCAGAAAGATTAAGTTGCTCGATCAAGGTCACACAACTAGCAATTTGCAGAGCTGAGGTTCAGACAGGCTCACAACCCCCCTTTATGGTGTCCACTTTCAACCTCTGTTTCATTACTCTGGCTCCCCCTCTACCAGGAATTCCCTTACTCACCACCACCACCACCTCCACCTCCACCTTTGGACATTCTGCCCATTCTTCCAGACCTAGATCCTACCTCACCCTCTAGAGCCTTCCCAAGCCACATGCTGGATGGCATTTCTCCCTCCACTGAATTTCCACTGTTACTTCCTATATATACCAGGTAAATCAAACATGTATATCAAACATGTAATGAGCACTTACTATGTACCAGGCCCTGCACTAAGCATTTTACATCATTATCTCTACACCTAATCTTATCTCAAGTTACTATCATTTCCCCTATTTCATAGCAGAGGAAAACAAGGTACAGTGAAGTTAAGTAAGTCGGGGTCACTCTCTCACTCCCTCCTGATTCCAGGCTAGAGAAAGGAGTTTCCAAAATGACTGAGGAAGCCTATGTGGCTGGCCAGGTGTTCTGGAGCCCAGTTAGCTTTCAGATCAGCCCTGTTATCCAAAGCTCCTCCCTGCCCACTTGGCACTGCAGCTTTTCCCCCCCTGGGTCTTCCTCCCATGACATCAAGCCTCAGTCGTCACCCAACAGATGTATATTCAGTGCTGCTCTGTTCCAGGCACTATTTCAGATGCCCAGAAGCTTATTTCTTTTTCTGCCTCCTGTTGGGAGGCAGACATGGTAGATAGGTATAAAGGTGCGTAGAGAGAAAACAAGACATATTACTAGCTGATATGTTCTTTTTACGTAAGAAAAATTATTCAGAACTTAATACGGAACATCTATTTCAACAACTGATTAAGACCCAGGCATTTTACAATTTCATAAGACTGTTAAGGTACAATAAATCATTTTCCGTCCAGTAGAGACAGTAACCCCAAAGTTTCATATTTTATTCCCATGTAGTACAAAACCAATTTTAATCTAATTTTGCAATCTTATCTTAGCAATTCTTTTTTCCCTGATGAATGGACTGTAAAATCCCACTTTCTCATATTCCTCTTTTGAACTAGCCTAGTCATGAATGAGTTAAATATAATGATGGCACATGCGTCATATCTATATGAGAATTATGTTTTTAACATTTTTAGAGTTATACTTTGATAATTGTATTCAGAGGATTGAAACAGTATATATGCTCATGAGTGAATGAGTGGGTCCTCTAGAATTGGGTAATCAAGGAAGGCCTCTCAGAGGAGGTATGTACAGGGGCTGAAGGACTAAAAAGAGTTGGACACAAAAATGAGGGGAGGTCATTCCAGGTGGAGGAAACATCTGAGAAAAGACCAAAGGAGGAAAAGGAGTTGGCTTATTGTGCAGGGGTGGAGCTGTGGGCTCCTGATTTCTAGCGTTTGCCAATTTCCCTGGTGTAAATACTCCTACCTCTTTGAGCAGGAGTACACGAGAACACATAGTTGGGAAACAACACACACGAGCCAGTTCCAGCATACCCCTCAGCTGTTCCAGAAAAAGGAATAAGGCCAGACGAGCAGGGGAGACAAAGGAGGTTTAGGAGATGAGGTCAAAGAGACAGGCAGGGAACAGATCTAGGAAGGAAATCTTGGAAGTTTAGATTGTATTGCAATTATGATGGGAAGCCACTTGGGGGATTTTAAAATACAGGAGTGACACTGCCTCTCCCTTTCTACCTACTTGATGTTTTTCTTGAGAGGAGGGGGAGGGAAATAAGGAAGAACATAAATTCCTCTCCTAGCTTTATGCACTAGCAATGAACTTGCCCGAGTGTCTCACCTCCTACCTCCTAGGCTTAGCAACAAATGTCAAGCTGCATCATTTTCTCCATTTTCTCCCAGTAGCAAGCACTCAATTTTTTTTTTTTTAAAGAAAGTAAGTTCATTCTTTTAAGACTATACAGAAAAGGAACTGTTGAGTAAAATTGTTTAAAAATGTGTTGTGCTGTTTCGAACTGTTAAAAATGGTCACAAAGGTAGCTTAAGGCCTTTTAAAGAGCAATTGCTATCTGCAACAGCTGGTTGACTGCCCGGCTATTGGAGCTGCTGGACGAGGAGGACAGCTACCCTCATACACTAACTGACCTGCTGCCCAGAGAGGTGTCCAGGGGATCCCAGTCCCAGAGCTGGGGACACATGTTGGGAAAGTGGGACCTGTTGCAAAAGCTATTGGGGACCACTTTCGCCCCAGTGGTTCATCACATTTGATCTGGTGGATATTGGCTCAGAGACTGAGGCTCAGGAGCAGTCATGTCTTCTCTATTGAGTTTTACTCTAAACTGGGATCTACAGCTGCAGCCATAGAAAATTCCCTTCTCCGGGCTGCCCTGCACTTCCTTCCCTGGACTATAAGCTCCTCACGTATTATTCATTTCTGTATCTTCCACAGTGACCACTGGGTATATGGTAAATAATAGGTGTTCATTAAACACCCATTCATTAGCAGGAAAATTTCACTAGATAGTCCCTATATGGCCAGTACTAGATTAATTTTCAAGGACTCAGAGAGAAACAAGATACCACACCATTATCAAATGAACAGAGACAGAGAGAGAGAGATAAAGGGAAGAGTTATACTCTGTGAGTTCTCCAAAAGACTGACATGATTAGCAGTTTCACAAAAAGACAAACAGAAAAAGGGAGCCAAAGATAGATATATAGAAAGAGAGAGTACTAAAATATGAGTTAATTAAAAGTTTATGGACATGGTAAAGGAATATAATGGCTGTTCTGAAATTTTTCCAGGATAACATCATCTTAGCTGTGCTTAATGGTGTAGAAGCTCAACAGCCTAAATCATGGACAGGAGCAATCCCAGAATGACTTTCTGGTGAGCTACTTGGCCTTGTTTGCACAGCTTGGGCAGCATCAGAGTGGCCATCAACCTGTACAGAATCTGAGAACCCCAAATGCCATCATGCTCCATGTGATACAGAGTAGCGGTATATGGGATGAGGCACTAAATGGAGTCCTGGTCCAACTCTATCTCACAGTGGGTCCACATGGTGGTCATTGCCCTCACTCCTGAATTTATCATTAGCCTGACTAGGGAACCACTGACTGCACACAGCACAAACAGTAGCTTAGACCATGTATTGGCTCTTGACTTATGGAATAAAAGCTATTCTACTAGGAAAGACCAAGAAGAAGATCCTGAAATTGCCCCTGATCCCCCAACTCTTGACCGAAGAATAAATAAAAAACAACATATCACATCCTGAAGAGCAGGGTGGAAAGTAGTGTCACTCTCAGAGATTCAAAGGACACAGAAGTCATGGTCTCCACTTAACTCACAAGTCTGGCTCGTACAAAAACAAAATGGGTCACAGCAGATGACGGTAAACAACTACAAATTTAACCAAGTAGTAGCCCTAGTTATAACTATACTGGATGTGGTATCTTTACTAGAACATGTTAACACATAACATATGTAGAACATAGCTATTGATTTGGCAAATGAGCATAAAGATGATCATAAGATCCTGGTTGGTTAAGGGTTTGGAAGGAGAAAGATTGGAAGAGCAGGGGAAGAGATATATGTATAGACATATGAGAGTGACCATGGAGTATGAGGATCTTAGTAAGCTAACACCCAGAAAGCATTCACTGCAGAAGAGACAAAAAAGAACCAAGTGGACAGGATGACTGAGCCAGTAGATGTCAGCCAGCCTCTGGCCTTGCCCACCCTGGTCCTTGTGCAATGGGCTCATGATTGGAATAGTAGTGGAAGAGCTGTGGTGGCAGAAGTAGAGGCTACACTTGACCCAACAACATGGGCTCCTTCTCCCCAAGGTTGGTATAGCTGCAACCACTGGTGGACATCTAACTGGCAGCTATAGAAACTAACACTAACCAGTCACTTGGAGGTAAGTTGATTACATTGAACCTCTTCTACCTGAGAAGGGGCAACATTCATCTTGACTAGAAATAACATATATTATGGATATTGGCTTGCCTTTCCTGTCCACAGAGCCTCAGCCAGTACTGCAATCTAAGTGCTTCTAGAGCATCTGATCTCCTGACATGGGATTCCATATAATATCACCTCACCCCAAAGGATCCACTGTAGAGCAAATATGGTCCAGCAGTGGGCACATGACTATGGCATCCAAGTGTCCCACCACTTGCCACACCACTCAGGAGCTGCTGGGTGATAGAGCAATGGAATGGCTTCTTAAAGGTACAGCTGAGGAATCAGCTTAGTGATGACACTCTGCAAAGAGAATGTCATCCTTTAAAGTGTGGTGTACTTTAAACCCATGACCATTCTATGGTGCTATGTCCCCAGAGGTAGGATACATGGGTCAGGAAAATGGAAGTAAGAGTGGCCCTGTTCAACATCACTTGGGTGTTTGTGCTTCCTTCCATGCAGCTTTAGGCTCATGGGTGTAGAAGTTCTGTCTCCTATAGGGGAAGTGCTTCTACCAAGGAGACACAGTCGGAGTCCCACTAAACTTAAAGCTACTGCTACCACCTGGTTACTTTGGGCTCCTCTTGCCAGAAACCATCCACCACAGAAGCAGTTACTATGATGGCAAGGGTGATGGCCCTGCCCACCACGAGACAGGACTCCTGCTACATAATCCTGGCAGGGAGGAATATCTTTGGCAACCAGATGATAGACTTGGCTATCTCTTGTTATTCTCGTATCCAGTTTTAACAGTAAATGTGCAAGTACAGCAACCATGGTCTGTTAAAGACACGGAAACCACGTCTTAGACTTCGAAGGGATGAGGTTCTTGGTTACCTCCCTCCCAGTCCTCATCAGGCAAGCCATTTCAACCAGTAGAAATGCTAGTGTCACCAAGAGATAGGGGAATTCTGAAAGTGTGGTGGAAGAGGTAGATGCTGAGTGCTACTCATGGTCTCAGCAATCCAACAGGGGACACTATAGTTTGTCTCACTCGACCCCTCTTGTGAATCTCCCCAGAAATGATGGCCAACCAGAATCCTGGAGAAGCTATGCCCCAAGGGAGAAAACTTTAAAAGATACATATTCTGGTGATTCCAGTATCCAAGGACTGACATCAAAATCTCAAAAACTTTTATAAAAATAAAAATACAGGTTACCTTAAAAGGAATAAAAATCTGACTACCATCAAACTGCTCATTAGCAATATGGGATGCTGGAAATCCTGACACGACTCCCTTAAAGTTTTTAGCGGAAATTTTTTAAGCCTAGAATTCTATATCTAATATCAAGTGTAAGGTTAAAAATTATACATATTAAAATCCATATAATTCATCACCAGTGTATCATCTCTGAAAAAACGTTACTTGAGGGTGTGCTATAATAAAGTTAATCAAGAAATATGGACACTGGTGATACAAGAAACAGTGTGTTCCGTCAAGTTACTATTGCTTCATGACAAGGGATGCAAATTTAGAGGTGGAAAGCAACCATTTTACTATGCTCAGAGATTCTGTGGGTCAGGAATTTGGATAGGGCACAGTAAACATTGCTAACCTCTGCTCCTCAATGTTTGGGGCCTCAGATGAAGACTCAAAGGCTGAAGGTGATTCAGTGGGTAAGGGCTGGAAGCATCTGGAGCCATCTTCCCTCAGATGTCTGGCGGTTGATATTAACTATGGGCTGGGACCTCAGTAGGGCCATCAGCCAAAACTTATGGACTCTCCATGTGGTCTCTCCACATGGGCTAGTTTTGTTCCAAGAGTGAACCTCTCCAGACAACATGGCAGAAGGGCAATGTCTTTTTATGCTCTGAGGTGAGAAGTCACATCGTATCACTTCCACTGTGCTCTATTGGTCAAGGTATTCACAAAGGGACACCCAGGTTCAGGGAGAGGATGTGGGTCTAACTGTAAGAAGAGTATGGTGGATGGGAGACTCTGTGGTGACATCTTTGAAAATACAATCTGCCACAGCAGTGAGCAAGGAAATTAGTAACATTCCTTGTTAAGTCTAAGTAGCTGTCCGTGATGAAACTGTGAGGCATAATGCAATTAAGAAGAATGGAAAATTTTAAAGCATGGGCATAATGTAGAAAAAAGTGAATAAAATACAGACTAAAATTCCAGATGATTTCAAAATACTGTGGGTATTAGGGTTGGAGGAGGGAGGGGGAGTATACAGTGTACTAAAGGTCTTGTTCATTCAAGGTGGCTAAAGGTAGAGATTAATTCTGGACATTAAAATAAAACTATGTTCACATGTATTAGTTAAATGTATAAAACTCTTGTATAATACTATGTCATTTAAAAAAAACCTTTAATACCAACCATTAAAAGATTAGAAATAAGATGTAATTTCCAACTACTAAAATAATTAAAGTAACAAAAAACAATAAAACAAATAACAGGAAGGTATTTTAAGTAAAATAAGATAGTAATCATTAATCACAATAAGTGTGAATTTAATTTCCATTTTAAGGAGAGATTTCTGAATTGGAATATTTTAAATCCATTTCTATGTTACTTACCAAAAAAAAAAAAGGCACACCTAAATTTTAAAAATAGAGAGAGAAAGAGAGAGAAAAAAGTTGAAAATTAAAGAATATATAGAGATGTACCTGGAAAACTCTAACAAAAATAAAACAGGAATGGCAATACTAAAAACAGTCAAAATAGAATTCAAGGTGAAAAGTGTCAAATGGGAAGGAGATATTTTATATTAAAAAAATTACAATCCCCACAGAAAATATAATAGTCATAAACCTTATGACCAGAGAAGATATTTATAAAGCTAAAACTCTTGGAAATATGAGATAAATTGACAAGCCACAGTCTTGATGAGAGATTTAAAAACTTCTCTAAGAGATTAGGATACCAAGTAGACCCCAAAAAAAAGATTAGGTCATGGAGGATTTAAATAAGACAATTACTTAAATATCTCTCTTATGCCTTTCATATGAACTGTCTGTGTCTAATTCAATTAACTGTATGGTTGTATTGCTAACATGAATTGCACCCAGTAAACAGACGACATATTTTTTTCATATACTTGTGGAACATTTTTTTCAACTGTCCTTTTATTAGACAAAGAAATAAACCACCAGTTTCCCAAAGGCAAAAATGATACAGGCCACATTCACTGAAAGGATTCAATAAAACTAGATATCATAAACACTTCACTTGGAAATAAATCTTGGTTTAAGGTGAGTATGAAAACTGACATTACAAATAATTAGAAATAAATGACAGTGAGAGTACTAAAGATAAAAGTCTGTAGGATATGGCCAAAGGCATATTCAAGGACAGTTTAAGTTATAATTGCATTTATTAGCATACAAGAAAGACCAAAAATAGAGTACGGATTCAACTCAAAATGGAACAAGCAAAAAAAAAAGGTAAAGAAAAACAAAGTATCAGCATGTATGATATTGAAAGCTGTAGGATTACATGAGATGACATAAAGCAGTTGTGTAGACAGAGCCCAGGACAAAGCTGCAATAGTTTGAGTTCTGGAAAAAGTAGAAGACCCAGTGAAAGAGACTGAAAGAGATGGCCAGGGGGTATGAGGAGAATCAGATGAGAATGGTGTCAAGGGAACATCACTTTTCATGAATAAATGAGTGGCCTATTGTTGACAGCTGCTGAGAGATCAAGTAAGACCACGTCTGAAGTGTGTGAATTGCTGGCAGCAGCATGGAAGTAATCGGGGCCCTCAACATGCACAGTGTTGCAGAGAGAAACCAGATTGAAGAGTAGGGGTGGGGATGGGAGAGTGTGCTCATCAAGGAGGGGTATCACATTTTTAAGGAAGGAAAATCTCTCCCATAGAAGAAGATGATGCATTTGGAGTGTCTCACAGTGGCTGGCTCATCACAGGCCTTGCTGACGCTTTCCTGTTGCTCACTCCTCACTTTTCATTCGTTGACTAGAAATGCTGTGGCTGTTTCTCTTTTTTAAAGCGGGTCTGGGCTACCAGTACAGCTTCTTAAACATTATTTCTGTTAAAAAAGCAGACATGACTTATTCTCTTTGAATGAAAGTCCTTTCCTAGAAAGGGAGGCAGCCAACATTGTGGTTAAGTCCCAGTTTCCCATGTCAGGTGGTCATAGTTAAATCTAGTTCCACCTCCTCTGAGCTGTGTGGACAACGGGGATTTTCATAAATTCTCGAGCCTCAGTTTCTTTATCATTAATCATTAATTAGACTAGTACCTGCCTCATCAGTGCACGTAATAAGAGCATGGAACCTATATTAACACTACTTAAGTTCAAGAATTTCCCTGTCTTTTTATTTCAGAGGCGGTTCCTTCAACTATAAAATAAGAGCTCGCACCGCTTGGTGGAATGTGGATCTCTCAGTGTGGAGGAAAGGGTTGACATAGCCAGGTCAGTCATGGGGCTTGATGATGCCAGGACTGCTTTGCCTGCAAAGTACAGAGACACTTCCATTGGCAGCTCCCAGCTGCCTGTAGCACAAGCATCCCCCCCTTCCCTGGCTTTTACTCTTCCCCAAGAATCCCAGGAGATCCAACCTTAGGCTCCCTTAGCCTAAGGAGAAGGAGACATTCTGACTTTTTAGATTATTTTCTCTCCCCAGCACCCAGCACATGGTAAAAAACCATGATTGCTGCTTAAATGAATAACCTCACCAGAGGAAGAGGGCCCAGCATGTACATCCTTGCACTGCCTGCCAGGCCCGGCGTCATCATGATTAACACAGCAATACCCAGCCGGGAGCCAAGCCTCTAGCCTACCACACACCCTGACTGGGTGACTTATGACTTTATATTTTTAAATTGGCCTCTCCAGCACTGTCTGATAAATCAACACACAAGTAACAAGTATCCCAGTAATATGATTCATTCTTTGTGCCAAGAAATTCAAGAGATGTCAGGAAACAGAAATATCCCATTTGAAGCCATGAGTGCCCATCCACATAACAGATTAACTGGATGAGAGAGACCAGTTGGACACAGAGGTCAAAGAGAAGGCTCACCAGGTGGTGGTCTTCCCTCCAGCAGTCTTTAACCTCCTGTTGGAAAATGTAAGTCAGATTCTTACTAGGCAGACTCCGTGTCTCACATACTTTTCTCTCTCATATGCTCAGAAAGCAATCAGGCTGATAGCAGGAGTCTGGTATAGAATTAGCAGTGAAACACACTCAGCTAGATCACTTCTGTAGAAAGAGTATCAAGTCCAGGTGCTATAGTAAAAGGGGCAGTCCCAGTTTTGCCACTGGGTATGAAATTCTGGGTATACCACCTAAAATCACAACACTTTGGTTTCATCATTTGTCATACAAGCAAGTGATTCTCCATACTTTCCAACTTCTTTCTAGTTCTAAAATTCTATGATCCTAGCATGTTGGGGGAGAAGAGAGGAAGGAAGAGTTCAGAGCTAAGTTAGAGTTAAGGTTTAAATACATCTGGTGTGTAGAATTAGACAAGAGACTCCTCCCCCCAAAATCTACATCCACCATTTTGCATGAAGGCCGGGGTCTCCTCTGCCTAGTTTTTGCTGATTGTATCAGTGATGACTCTTTTCGTGGAAAGAAACCAAAAATCCAAATAAAACTGGCTTAAGCAACAAGGACATTTATTTGTTCTGGATGTCTGTTTTGGCTGTATTGTAACACCAGGTACTAGAACAAAAACTCTACACTTGTGGAACTTAATTCTATTTAGGGAAATAGATAATAAACAAAAACTTATGTAAACATATAATACAATGTCAGATAGTGATAAGTGCCGTGAAGACAAACAAAACAGGGTAAGTGGACAGAGAGATGCTCTTTCAGGCAAGGTGGTGACAAAGTCTCATTAAGGAAACTAATAGCTGAGATAATTTTGGTAAAGAAGAGCATAACAGGAAGACTATGAGAGCATCAAAGAAGATCACCTCTCAGGAAGCATCACTATGAACTGGATGGCAGTGTGGTTAAGCAGACTGGGGAGAACTTGAGTAAGGCTTCTGTGAAGGGTAGAAGGAAGGTCCAGCATGGCCTGCCCCATGGAGGACCAGAAAAGTTAGCTGATAGTTGGTTGGGAAACTTCAGAGGACAGCAAAGATAGGGCTAAATGTCTCTGTTGTCAAGAGCCCAGCATCTGCCAAGGAGTCACAAATTCCTAAACTTCCATGGCCCCCATCTGCTCAGCTCCCTCTTCTCTTGTACCCTCCCTTATAAATTTCAGGCACTCCAATAGTCCAGAACTCTGATATCTGTATCCTCAGCTAAGATCACTGCTTTTCCTTGGGCTTCACCTTGCTGTATTGCAGCAAGAAAGGCCCTGAAGAAGAAAGCTGCGGCACTCTCTGTGCACAACTTCTGTGTTTCCCTTCTCTCAAGGATCACAGTTCTGTGTTACCAAATGCAAGTTTGTGTGCTCAATGCACAATGAGTCCAAACAAACTGAAACGTCTGAGTTTGGAGCAGAGACAGGTTTTTTGCAGGGCCGAGAAAGGAAAACAGGTGGCTCGTGCTCAGAAAGACCCTGACCACCATGAAGGGTTTTGGCAAAGCATTTTTAAAGGCAAGGTCAGGGAGGGGCATCCCAGGGTAAGTGATCAGCTCGTGCACAATTCTCTGATTTGTTGAAGGTGATCAATCCTTAGGCACCAGAAGGTCTGGGAGCTATGTGCTCATGATTATCAAGTAGTTAATTTCTTCCATTTGGTGCTGGTTTTAGCATCTGAAAAACTCAGGAAATATGCATCAGATAGTATTATCTGGGTACTTCGGAGAGGAGCTAAAGCAGAGGATATGAGGGAGGGGTCTGTCCCAGGAACGGCCCATAAGGTCCTGCTTGGTTACATCTGTACTCTGTGCTGTTCAGTGCCTGAAAGCAGTTGTTCCATATGTTTTGTCCAATTTTATAGTAGTTTTTGGTGGGAGGGCAAGTTTAGTACTAGTTATTCTGTCATAGCCAAAAACAGAGGTCTCTTGGGTGCCTTTTTAAGACCTTGTCCCTTATTGGCAGCTGCCTATCCTGGTTAGATGTCCAGCAACATGAAGAGCAGCCCAGTTTCATGTCTTCTAACCAATCTTAGGGAAAAGATAGGGTTTGATTTGAGTTTCATATTAAAAGCAACATTTTGTATTTAAAGCTCCAGTAAAAACACAACTAATGAAAGCTGTGAAAAATATAATTGTAAAACCCTCTGAACTAAAACATTTAATACACCAATGCGATACTGGGTGTATTAGTCAATATCCTCTAGAGAAACAGAACAAATTGTGTGCGTGTGTGTGTGTGTGTCACCTAGTCGAAGCTAATACTGCTCACCACATGACAGGCCAATAAATCAAGAGACAAGGTGTTGGGTCAAGGAATAGCGACTTTATTCAGAAAGCCAGCAAACCAAGAAGATGGTGGACTAGTGTCCCAAAGAAGCATCTTACAGTTAGAATCCAGACTTCTTTTGTACTAAGAGGAGAGGAAGCATGGCTGGTTGTTGCAAACTTCTTGGTTTGTTCACTCCTTTGTTCTTGCACCTGTCCACGTAGGTCAGGTCACCATGTTCCTGTAAACCTCCAACATGACAAATGATATCCTCTGTTCCACAACTTTTTAGTCTGCATATGAATGAAGAGTGTTATAACTTTAATGTCAAGCCTGGGAGGCAGAGCCTTGAGAATAGGCTGTCATGTGTATTTCAGGTTTGTTCTTCTTTGTTACATATATAGAAAGAGAAAGAGAGAGGCATAAGGAATTGGTTCACACAATTATGGAGACTGAGAAGTCCCACGATTTGCAATCTGCAGGGAGGACACCCAAACCCAGGAAAGCTAGCAGTGTAATTCAGTCTGAGTACAAAGACATAAGAACCAGGGGAGCCAATGATGTAGATTCCAGTTCAGGTCTGAAGGCCTGAGAACTAAGAGTGCTGAGGGCAGGAAGAGATCAATGTCCCAGCTCAGCACTCAGGCAGGAAGAACTGAATTCTTCCTTCCTCTGCCATTTTGTTCTGTTTAGGCTCTCAGTGGTTGGGTGATGCCCACCCACAGTGGGAAGGACAAACTACTTTACTAAGTCTGCCAATTCAAATGATAATTTCATTTGGAAACACTCTCACAGACACACTCAGAATATATAATATTTATCCAAATATCTGGGCACTCTGTGATCCAGTCAAGTTGACACTTAAAATTAACCATCATGTTTAGTTAATTTATTTTTATGTAAAATTTGGAATAAATTTTATCATCTCATCTATGTCTAATGTAAGCGTATCTTTATCCCAGGAATACAAAAGGATTCAACTCAGAAAATCTATTAAAATAACCCACCACATTAACAAATAAGAAAATTATATTGTTATCTCAATAGGTTAAAAAAAAAGCATTCAATAGAATTCAGCCTATACACATGATAAAACATCTCTTAACAATGAGCAAACTAGGAATAATGCCTTGATTAAAGTATTTACTTTAAAAACTACGGTACCATCATACTTAATGATGAAAGTTTTAAAGCATTTTTACTAAAGTCGTGTTTAACGTAAGGTGTCAAGTGTCTCTGCTTTTATTCAATATTTCATTCATAAATATTTTTCTCTCTGGTATCTCCTGGCCTAATCTCAAGGCAACCTGAAATCTAGAAGTAGAAATAGGATTGACAGAAAGAGCACCAAGAAAAACCCCTGGTTCGGGCTCAAAGGAAGGAAAGGTGTCTCCTAGTACGAAGGCAGTTGCAGCCAGGACTCTCAGGAGCTTGAAACTCTGAGAGAGAAGAGCCTTCCTATACAAGCAGAAGAGGTGTATTCCCAAGAAGGTGGTGTATATCCCTCTTTTTTTTTTCCCTCTCTCTCCCCAACTGGTTGACCTTAGTCATGGACATAGTTTCAGAAAGTGAGTGTGAAAGCAAGGTAAATAAAAATCTAGATTTCTGGCTGGAGGAGTAAACAGGAGTGTCCCAGGGAACTAAAAGGTACCAGAGAGATTGCGGAGTGGGAGGAGCTTGGGAAACTGTCATTAAGTTGTTTATGAACTCCTGGGATCATAAGCTATGCATGCATGATTCTGATTCTAAACAGCCCACCAAGACTAACAGAGAACACTCCCCATATCCCAGACTGCCACTGGGTGGCACACATGTGGGACAAATCCTAATAAGACTACAAAAGCTTTGGAACTAATACTGAAACCACATCCCATAGAAGGCTACTCAGAATTTATAGCCAAAACCCAATCAGGTTGATTGCCTGCTAAAACAAAAAGATCAATGTCCTCCATAATGTATAAACAAGGCCATTGTTGTATAACACGGTATTCAAAATGTCCAGGATACAATATAAAATTATATGGCATATGAAGAACCAGGGAAATCTCAAATCACATAGGAAAAGGCAATAAACAGATGCCAACAGTGAGATGTTGGAACTCACTCAACAGTGAAATGTTCCAACACAGAAGTTAAATTTATCTGACAAAGACTTTGATAACGATCACACTAGTAAGGGCAAATACTCTTAAAAAGATACAAAAGTCTCAACCAAAAATAAAAGAAAACATGTATAGTAATATATAAGAAACACAAAGGACCAAATACAAATTTTAGAACTAATATATATATGAAATTTTAAAACTCATTGGATATGTTCAAAAGCATAATGGAGATGACAGAGAAAAGAATCTGTGAATTTGAAGCTAGATCAATAGAATCTAGTTTGAACAACAGAGAAAAAAATATTGATTTTAAAAACTCACAGAGTCTAAGGAACATGAGGGACAAAAATAAAAGGTCTAGGATTTGTAATCTAAGTCTTAGAAGAAGAGGATATAGCATTCAGTGCAGAAAAAAATATTTAAAGAAATAATGAATAGAAACTCCCCCAACTGGCAAAAAACAAAACCCATAAACCTGCAGATTCAGGAAGCTGAGAGAACCCCAAACAGTGAAAACTCAAACTGATGAACACACACACACACACACACACACACACACGTCACAATTAAACTTTGAAAACTAGAGACAAAGAAAAAATATTTAAAGCAGTCAGAGAAAAATGATGCATCACTTAAAAAGGAAAAACAATACAAACAACAGTGAATTTCTCATCTCATCTCATGAAGGCTGAAATAAGAGAACTGTTAACCATCAAATCTATATCCAGGAAAAATATCCTTCAGAAATGAAGATGAATGTGAAAAGATGCTCAGCAGTGTTAGTCATTAAGGAAATGCAAATGAAAACCACAGTGAGATACCAACTCACACTCACTAGGCTGGCTATAATAAAAAAGACAGACAATAACAAATGTTGGTGAATGTGGAGAATTTGATCACTCATACATTGCTTGAAGGAATGTAAAATGTTGCAGCCACTTTGGAAAACAGTTTGGCAGTTCCTCAAAATGTTAAACAGAGAGTTGCCATGTAACCCAGTAATTCCACTCCTACATATATACCCAAGAGAATTGAAAACCTGTGTTCACATAAAAACCTGTACATGAATATTCACAGCAGCATTATTCATAATAGCCAAAAAGTAGAAACAACCCAACTGTCCATCAGTTGATAAACAGATCAAAACAAAATGTGTTACATCTGTACAATAAAATATTATTCAGCCATAAAAAGGAATTAAATACTGATACATGCTACAATATAGATGAACATAAAAGACATTTTGTGACGTGAAAGAAGCCAGACAGAAAAGGCTACATGGCCTATGATTTCATTTATATGAGCTATTCAGAATAGGCAAGTTGATAGAGACAGAAAGTAGATTACTAGTTGTCAAGGGCTAGGGGAAGAGCAGGGTGGGGAGTGACTGCTAATGTGTACAGGGCTTATTTTGAGCAATAAAACTGTTCTAGAATCAGATAGTGGTGGTGGTTGCACAACTTTGTAAACACACTAAAAATCACCAAATTTTTAAAAAGGTTTTAAAAGGTGAATTTTGTGATATGTGAATTATATCTCAAAAAAGGGTGAAATAAAGACATTCTCAGTTGAAGGAAAACTAAGAGAATTCATTGCCAGCATATCTACTCTAAGCGAATTGCTAAAGTAAGTTCATCAGACATAAAGAAAATGTTACCAGAAAGAAATTTCAAAGAGCATAAAGAAGAGCAACAGAAATTGAAAATATCTGAAGAAATAGGGTAACAAATTCTCCTCTTGAGTTCTCTAAAATAAGTTTTATGGTTGAAGATAAAACAACATTTTGTAATGGAGTTTTCAAAGAGTGTAGAAACACAAGAAACATAAGAAAACTACAACATAAAGGAGATGAAGAGACCTATATAGTAGTAAGATTTATACATTCCAAATGAAGTGCTAAAATATTGAGTCTACATAGATTGTGAAAAATTAAATGTATATTGTAATCCCTAGAGCTACCACATTAAAAAAAACCATACAAGATATAGTCAAAAACACAATATAAAAAATAGAATAAAAATTGTTTAAATAACCAAAAAGAAGACAGGAAAGGGGAAACACAGGGACGATAAACAGAGGGAACAAACAAAAAACAAGAATAAAATAATAGACCTAAATTCAAACATATCAATAGTTACATTAAAGGTTAATGATCTAAGCATACCAAATAAAAGACAGAGATTGTCAGAATGCATTTTTTAAAAATATATAATCCAATTATATGTTATCTATAAGGATCTTCCTTCAAACATAATGATATCATCAGTAAGTTAAAAGTTAAATAATGGGTGACTTCCCTGGTGGCGCAGTGGTTAAGAATCCGCCTACCAATGCAGGGGACACGGGTTTGAGCCCTGGTCTGGGAAGATCCCACATGCCATAGAGCAACTAATCCCATGCGCCACAACTACTGAGCCTGTGTGCCACAACTACTGAAGTCCATGCACCTAGAGCCCATGCTCTGCAACAAAGAGAAGCCCCCACTCACCACAACTAGAGAAAGCCCACATGCAGCAATG
This sequence comes from Eubalaena glacialis, assembly GCF_028564815.1. Classification (NCBI taxonomy): domain Eukaryota; kingdom Metazoa; phylum Chordata; class Mammalia; order Artiodactyla; family Balaenidae; genus Eubalaena; species Eubalaena glacialis. Next base: position 37,730,193 of record NC_083733.1, on the reverse strand, counting down.
AAGACCCAACATAGCCAAAAATAAATAAATAAATAAATTTTAAAAGTTAAATAATGGAAAAAGATATACAGAGCAAACACTAATCAAAAGAAAGCTGGAGTGAGTATATTAATATCAAACAAAGTAGAATTCAGATCAAAGTAAATCACCAAGTCTTTATATAATGACAGAAGGACATTATAAAATGATAAAAGGGTCAATTTACCAAGAAGACATAAATATCCAAATGTGCATGAACCTAACAACAGAGCTACAAAATACCTGAACTGAAAAATCATTTTTTTGACAGATTGAACGTCTTCAAAATTTAAAAAAATTTTAAGTCTGAAAAGGATGCTATTAAGAGAATGGGAAAAAAGGCTAAGTAGTGGGGGAAATATTTGCAAGTTACATATTCAACGAAGAACATATATCCAGAATATATGAAGAAATCTCAAAATTCATCAATAAGAAAACAACTCTATTTAAAAATTGGTGAAGACCTGAACAAACAGCATGCCAAAGAGGATTTAAGGAAGGCAAACAAGTACGTGAAAAGATGTTCAACGTCATTAGCCATTAGAGAAATGCAAGTCAAAACCATGATTAGGTACCACTGCAAACCTATTACAATAGTTAAATAAAAAATAATGACAACACCAAGTAATGCAAAGATACAGAGCAATCAGTACATTTAAATATTGCTTGCGGAAATGCAAAATGGTACAGCTACTCTGGAAAACAGTCTGTCAGTTTCTTGTTGAGCTAAACATACATTTATCATATGACTCATCAATTCTATGGCTAGGTATTTACTCTAGAAAAATGGAAATTTATGTTCATACAAAAATCTGTATACAAATGTTTATAGAAGCTCTAGTCATAATTGCTAACTGGAAACAACCCAAATATCCTTCAATGGATGAATTGTTATATAAATGAGCCAAAGATGGCCTCTGTATTTTGTCCCTTAGGTCAGGGGTCCCAACCCCCGGTCCACAGACCGCTACTAGCCCGTGGCTTGTTAGGAACTGGGCCACACAACCGGAGGTGAGCAGTGGGCGGGCGAGAGAGCAAAGCTTCATCTGTATTTACAGCCGCTCCCCATCACTCGCATTACTGCCTGAGCTCCACCTCTTGTCAAATCAGCGGCACATTAGATTCTCATAGGAGCGCAAACCCCTACTGTGAACTCTGCATGCATGCAAGGGATCTAGGTTGCACGCTGCTTCTGAGAATCTAGATGCTAGCTCTGGGGAGCAGCTGTAAATACAGATTATCATTAGCAGAGAGGTTTGACTGAACAGAGATCATAATAAATCAATTGCTTGCAGACTCATAGCAAAACCCTATCAGTGAGCGGCAAGTGAAAACAAGTTCAGGGCTCCCACTGATTCTGCATTATGGTGAGTTGTACAATTATTTCATTATATATTACAATGTAATAATAATAGAAATAAACTGCACAATAAATGTAATGCGCTTGCATCATCCTGAAACCATGCCCCTGCCCCAGTCTGTGGAAAACCTGTCTTCCACGAAACCGGTCCCTGGTGCCAAAAAGGTTGGGGACTGCTGCCCTAGGTTGTTTATTTCCTTATTGAAGGTTGAGACCAGTTAGTTCAAAAGCCTACCTGCACCAAACTCAAATGTATACACATCCAATTATTTTAAAAATACCTCAGACAAGCAAATTCTTAGCCACTTAGAGTCTGCTTTGAATACCCTACAAAACCTCACCCAATGGATGTTAACTATTAATATGACAGTGCCCTTCATGAGGCCCAGGCTGCTCCTGCCCTTCTGGGTTCTCTGACCTGGAGACTCACTGCCAATGCTGCTGAGCAACTTTACCTAGACATGTTAAGTCCCCTCTCTGGCCCCTTCTCCCCTGGGAGTTCTCTTGCCCTCCTCACTTTCTAGATGGTGGCCCCTCACCGTGAGCCTCTGGATAGTCTCATGTTGTGAGACTATCTATCTCATGCAACCTTGTTAAAGCACCACCTAATGAAGTTTGTTGTGTATTACTGCCCCTCATGCTCAGATCTTTCTCCTACCTCTGCCCCCATATACCCAGAACCCTCTATGTGAATATGAATGGATATGAAAACTGTGGCACATTCATATAATGGAATACTACTTAGCAATAAAAGTAACAAACTATTGATGCATGCAACAATTTGAATGCTGAGTGAAAGAAGCCAGTATCAAAAGGTCACATACTACAAAGTTCATGTATAGGATAGCCACCAAAAGGCAAAACTATAGTGATGGAGACAGATCAGTAGTTGCCAAGGGTTAGGGATGGGCAGGGTATGACTGCAAAGGAACAACACAAGGAAAGTTTTTGGAACTATTTTGAATCTTGACCATGGTGATGGATACACAAATCTGCAGCAGTGTTAACATTGGTAGATCTGTACACCAAAAAATGTGTCAATTCCAAAGGAGGCAGGAATATACAATGCAGAAAATACAGTCTCTTCAATAAGTGGTGCTGGGAAAACTGGACAGTTACATGTAAGAGAATGAAATTACAACATTCTCTAACACCATACACAAAAATAAACGCAGAATAGATTGAAGACCTAAACATAAGACTGGAAACCATAAAAATCCTAGAAGAAAACATAGAACACTCTTTGACATAAATCATAGAAATATGTTTTTGGATTTGCCTCCTAAAGCAAGGAAATAAAAGCAAAATGAAAACAAATAGGACCTAAAACTAAACTTAAAATCTTTTGCACAGCAAAGGAAACCATCAACAAAACAAAAAGACAACCTACTGAATGAGAGAACATATTTGCAAATGGTATGACAGATAAGGGGTTAATAATCCAAAATACTTTAACAGCTCACACAACTCAACATCAAAAAAATAAACAACCTGGTTAAAAAAATAGGGAGAAGACATTTTTCCAAAGACATACAGGTAGCCAACAGGCATATGAAAAGATGCTCAACATCTTTAATCATCAGATAAATGCAAATTAAAACCACAATGACATATCACCTCACACCTATCAGAATGGCTATCATCAAAAAGAACACAGATAACAAATGTTAGTAAAGGGAAACCCTCCTACGCTGTTGGTGGGAAAGTAAATTGGTGCAGCACTGTGGAAAACATGATGGAGGTTTCTCAAAAAAACAAAAATAGAGCTACCATATGACCCAGCAATTCCACTCCTGGATATATATTTGAAAAAAACTAAAACACTCATTCGAAAAGATACATGCACCCCAATTTTCATAGCAGAATTATTTACAGTTGCCAAGATATGGAAGCAACTTAAGTGTCCATGAACAGATGAATGGATAAAGAAAATGTGGTATACATATGCAATGGAATACTACTCAGCCATAAAAAAGAATGAAATTTTACCATTTGCAACAACATGGACGGACTTGGAGGATATTATGCTAATTGAAATGTCAGACAGAGAAAGACAAATACTATATGATATCACTTATATGTGGAATCTAAAAAAGAAAACAAAATAGTGAATATAACGAAAAAGAAACAGACTCACAGATATAGAAAACAAATCAGTGGTTACCAGTTGGGGGAGGGAAGGGGAGAGGGGCAATATAGGTGTAGGGGATTAAGAGGTACAAACTATTGTGTATAAAATAAGCTACAAGAATATATTGTACAACACAGGGAATATAGCCAATATTTTATAATAACTATAAACAGAGCATAACCTTTAAAAATTGTGAATCACCATATTGTACACCTGTAACTAATATAATATTATACATCAACTATACCTCAGTACAAAAATTTTAAATTAAAAACATAATAAAATGTACGAAAAAAGTATCAATTCTACTGTGTGTTAGTTTTAAAAATAATTTTTTAAATAATTGACTGTTTAAACCCAAAAGAATAACATTGTATTATATCATTTATTATGTGCACAGATGCATAATATATGCCACAATAGCATAAAGGACCATAAAAAAGGAATAGAGTTTTACTGTTGGAAAGTTCTTGTATTTTATAGGTAGTGGTACAATATTTACTCTAAGTAGACTGTAATAAGTATGTATACACTAACACTCAGAACATACAATGAGGTTTAGCTAAAACATCAACAGATAAAATGAAACACTAGAAAATATTTGATTAATCCATATGAAGGAAAGAAGGAAGAACAACAAATATACAAAACCAGTTGCAATAATTACAAAAGCAAACAGCAAGCTGATACACTTAAACCCAACCATATCAGTAATTACATTTAACGTAAATGTACTGAACCTTCCAAGTAAAATGTAGTAATAGTCAGACTAGATATAAAATGCAACGCCCAACCCTACTCTATCTAGAAGTGACATACTTTATACACAAAACCACAGATTATTTGTAAGTGGTAAGATGTAAACAGATATTCAATGCAAATAATAAACCTGAGAAAATTGTTGTGACTATATTCATATCAAAATAAACCTCAAAACAAAGAAAATTACCAAAGAAAATGAAGGACATTTCACAATGATTAAAAGGTCAATTCATCAGGAAGACATAATATCCTAAATATGTATGCACTTAATAGAACTTCAAAGTATATGAAAAAAATAGTGACAGAACTAAAGGGAGAAATAGACAAATCCATGATCGTGGTTGGAGAATTTAACACTTTTTCAATAATTAATATGACAATTATATAAATTGATAAAACACCAGAATATTTAAACAAATTAACAATTGACTGATTAACAATAAATATGACAACCATAAACTACAAATATATATCTTGTTTATGTGCATATGAAACATTCACTTGGATACCATATGCTGGGACATAAAACGTCTCAATGGGTTAAAAGGGTTGAAATCATATCAGTATGTTCTCTAACCACAACAGAATTAAATTAGAAATCAATAAGAATAAGAGATCCAAAAAATACCAAATATTTGGAAATTAAACAAATACTTCTAACTAATGCATGGGTCAAAGAAAGAATCCCAAGGGAAATTGTCAAAACCTCTGAAGGGTCTGAGCTTTTATCCTACTTGCAAGCTAGCAAGTTAGCCTGCCACAGTTTCATGCATGCTGGCAGAAGACACAATACTCCTCAGTTAGAGACAAAGGAATAACAAGCAGCATGAACTTCCCATTCACCTACGTTCCACCTGTCCCTCCAGTCCGATGGGGGAAATGTGGAACAGCCCAGATGGATGCTATACACACAGTGATTTTGTGTGATACTTGAGGAAGCCTGAGCTCAGAAAACTCTGCAAGCAAACCTGCCCAACTTTTCCTCAGAGGGAGTTATTTTTACTATATTAGACAACAAACATTTCCTCTGCTCCAGAGAGATGCTATCTCTACCTTCTAAGACTAATTGCTGTTCAGACATCCTGCCAAATATTCTATATGAAAGATGTACAGATAGGCAAGACAACCATAGAGAAGTGTATGAGAAATAGAAATTCTAAAATATTTAAAACTGAATACTTATGAAAATAAGGCATATGAAATTTTGTGAGATGCAGCTAAAGCAGTTCTTTGAGGGGAATGTATAAGTTTCAATGCTTATATTAGCAAAGAAGATGGGCTTTGAAACAGTTATCTAAGCTTCCACTTTAAAAAGCTAGAAAAAGAAAAGCAAACTAAATCCAAAGTAAGTGGAAATTCTTATATTTTACATGTAGTGATGTATTTATAAGAAGTAGTGAATAAAAGGAAGGAAATAATGAAAATAGAGCAAAAATCAATATAATAGAAACACACAATAAAGAAAATTATTATAGTCAAAAGTTTAATCTTTTTAAAGATTAATAATATTAATAAGGGACTTCCCTGGTGCTCCAGTGTGTAAGACTCTGCACTCCCAATGCAGAGGGCCTGGGTTCGATCCCTGGTCAGGGAACTAGATCCCACATGCATGCCGCAACTAAGAGCTTGCATGCCAAAACTAAGAGTTTGCATGCCACACTAAAAAGATTCCACATGCCACAACTAAAGATCCCATATGCCACAACTAAGACCTGGCCCAGCCAAAATAAATTAATTAATTTAAAAAAATAAGCTACAAGAATATATTTTAAAAAAAATAAAATTAATAAACCCCAAGCAAGAAAAAAATAGAGAAAAAAATTACCAATATTGTAAACGAAAGAAAGGATATCATTGCTGATTCCTCAAATACTAAAAGCATATGGTAATGTCACAAGCAACTTTAGGTTAATAAATTTGACAACTTAAATGAAATGCAAAAGTTTCTTGAAAAATACAACTTTTCAAAATGAAAAAGGGAAGTAATAGAAATCTAAATATTCCTATATTTATTAGAAGTTGAATACATTATCAAGAGAAAAAAACTCTTGTGAAGAAAGCTCAGAAAACTGGGAATAAAACATAAATTCCTCCATCTGATAAAGAATATCTATGAAAAACCTACATTAAAGTCATTTTTTACAGTGAAATATTAAATGCTGTTCCTTTAAGAATGGAGACAAGTCAAGGATATCTATTCTCACCACTCTTATTTAACATTGTCCTGAGAGGTCTATCCAGTTCAATAAGGCAAAGAAAAGAAGTAAAATCATGAAAATTGAAAAGGAATAAGTAAACGTGTCTTTATTCATAAACAATATGATTGTTTCCTTAGAGAAATCTAGGTAATCCGCAAAAAAAATTAGTAAGATCACAGGATACAAGATACCCTTATTATACAAAAATAAATAGTATTTCTCAACTGAAAAATAATTTTCTAAAAAATCCATTTGTAATAACATCAAAAAAATATGGGAGTAAATTTAACAAAAGACATGCAAAAGCCCTGAAAATTAAGAACATTGCTGAGAGAAGTTAATGAAATTTTAAATAAATGGAGAGATATGAAACAGCCATTATTGGAAGATTCATATTGTTAATATGTCAATTCTCTATAAATTGACCTACAGAGTTGATGCAATACAAATCAGAATCTCAACAGGAACTTTTATAGAAATTAACAAGTTGATCCTAAAACGTATATAAAGGACCTAGAATAACCAAAACAATCTTGAATGAGAACAGATTTGGAGGACTCTCAATAACTGATTTTAAGACTTATCATAAAACATACAGCAAAAAAAAAAAAGTGATACTTGTATAAGGATAGACAAATAGATCTACAGAAAAGAATAGAAAATCCAGAAGGTGATCTACATATATTTGATTTGTTTAGTTTTCAATAAATTACCAAGGCAATTCAATAGGGAAATGAAATCCTTCCATAAAGAGTGCTGGAAAACTGGATAAACATATAGAAAGAAAAAAACAGAATTTTGGTCTCTACCTCAGAACAAAAGTTTTTCTACACAAAAATTAATTCATGTTGTATCATAGCCTAAGCATAAAAATTAAAACTATAAACCTTTTAGAAGAAACATAGGATAATATCTTCAAGACAAAGATTTACTAGGGAGAACCCAAAAAGTATGTGCCTTAATAAAAAATACTGATTAATTGGACTTCATCAAAATTAAAAACTTCTGTTCTTAAAAAGACACCACTGTAGAGCAATTATACTCCAATAAAGATGTTAAAAAAAATAAAATAAATAAAATAAAAAATATACAAAAGAAAAAAAAAAACACCACTAAGAAAATGAAAAAGCAAGTCATAGACTGAGAGAAAATATTTACAATACATATATTAAATGACTTATATCCAGGTTAATGAACTCCCAATAATCAATAAGAAGAAAAACAATCCAATTTTAAAATGAGCAAAGACCTGAACAAACACTTCACAAAAGAAGGTATGTGAATGGCAAATAGATGCTTGAAAAGGTGCCTAACATCCTTAATCAACAGGGACATTCAAATCAAAACAATGAGATGCCACAACATAGCACAAGAATGACTAAAATTAAGTGGTTGGCTAGAATGTAGAGAAACTGAAACATTTTACACTCCCGCATTGCCGATGGGAAATGAAAACTTATGTTCATAAAAAGACTTGTACGAGAACTTTACTTATAATGAAAACTGGAAACAACCTAAATATTCATCCTTAGGAGAATCGATTAACAAACTGTGGGGTACTCATACTATGGAATACTACTTCGGTACTTTACTTCACTATACTTCAGTAAATTAAATATCAACGATTGACACATGCAATAATCTGGGTAAATCTCCAAAACAATATGCTGAGTGAAAGAAGCCTGACACAGAAGAATATATACCATATGATTCCAGAATATGAAAGTCAAGAGCAGACAAAAAGAACCTATGGTAATAGAAATCAGGACAATGGTTTCCAATGAGGGAGCAGATTGATAGAAGGGAACCTGAGGAACTTTGGGGGATGATGTAAATGTTCTATGGTTGAGTGAGTGTTAGTTCCATGGCTCTATACATTTGTCAAAACTCAGCAAATTATATACCTAAAATCTGTCTGTTTCATTATAATGAAAATTCACTTCAATTTTATAAATAAAGTAAATAAACTAAAGAAATGAGAAAAGGACATCCAAGTCTTACAACCTAACCTGCCAATCTTACTACTGTCACCTAAAAGCCACCATAAAAGATTTTCTTTCAGTATCTTTTTTCCAGGGCACAAAATGCAAAGTCTCTTGAAAGAGACTATTATACATCATTTGTATCTTAGTATGTACTATTTTATTTAAAGCTCTCTACATAAGCCCTATAAATATATCTTCACTCTGCCCCCAGTGAGAAGGAGTGGACTTTAGGAAAGTCAAGTCCAAGAAAATTCACTGGACCATAGTATGAAGAAATGAAGTTTTCCATGTGATGATGGAAGGGATTAAAGTTCTAAGTCCTTGTTTTAGTTATCTATGACTGTGTAACAAAGCACTCCAAAACTTCATGGCTTAAAACAGCAACAATTTATTATTTCTCATGATTCTGCAATCTAAGGAGAGCTTAGCTGGGTGGTTTTCTGTTCCATGAGGTGATGCTGGGGCTGGAATGTCCAACATGAATTCTTCACTCACTCACAGGTCTAGCACCTAAGCTGGGAGGGCTAGAATTGGAGACTGGCCTATTGTCCTTTTCTTTCCGTGTGGCCACTCAATATAATTAATCTGCTTTCCTCCTAGCATGACAGTCTCAGGGCTTCTTACACGAGAGCTAGCTTCCAAGAAAGAAGAAGCAAAAGCTACCAGTCCTTTGAAAGGCTAGGCCCAGAACTGGCACAATGTCACTTCTGCTGCATTCTATTGGGCAAAACAAGTCACAAGGCCAGCTCAGATTCAAGGAGGGGAACCAGACTCTACTTGATGTGAGGAGTGCCGTGTTTGTCCAGGGAGGGAAGGAGTTGATGGCAGTCATCCTTGGAGATGATCTGCCCCAGCACTTGCTGTAGGGGAGTGGAACGGGCACTCTCTGAGGCTGATGCACAAGACCTCTAGAGCTGCTTCCACTTGGACAAAATGGGAGGACTAGACCAGTTCTAAACCTTAGGGAGAAAAGCTCTCCCTGCCTTGCCTGCCTTTCTTATCTTGCTTTTCCCTGGAACCATATGTCTCTACATTGAGTGGTTAATGGGCCTGGGCCCAGAAAGTGGGAAAACGACACATAGGGCTACACATGGTAAAAGAAGCCACAGGGGATTGGGACCACTTTGGGATTTGGGCCAAAACTCCTCCTAAAAAGCTTGCATTTGGCATGTCCTCTGATGTCTCAGGGACCAAAGGAGCGGGGACTATGCCAGAACAGAATTCTGGTGTTTAGAGATCCTGAGTCTCAGCCAAATGCCACTAAGACCTCCCCATGACTGGACTTCTGTGAATGAATGTTTCTGTGGATCAGCCTCTGTTTTTCGAGGTGGGTTGGATGGGGTGAGATGGAACATGGCAACACCAGGTGCAGCAGAGGGCCATGGGGAGCATTCCTCTTTCTGACCCAGAGCAGAAGCTGAGTGATGGACCACCTCTAACACTGCATTCCAGGCTGTTTCCCTAGCTCTTAACTGGGGCTATTTTGACCCCCCAGGAGACCTTTGCCAATGTCTACAGTCACAGTTGGGAGGAAGCTGCTGCATCTAGTGAGTATAGGCCTGGGACAGTGCTAAATAGCCCATAGTGCACAAGACAGCTCCGCAACAAAAAATTATCTGGTCCAAACAGCCAGCAGTGTTGAGGTTGAGAAGCTCTACGTGACCTTCACCTTCCCCTTTTGCCCTGACATAGCTGTGAGCGGGCTACTTAGAATAGGGGGAAAGGACTGCAAATTAAAAGCACATTTATGCGTTTAGTCAAATAAACAAAAAGATCCGTAAAGACAGCTGGGCTTCTGCTTCATCCCCTCTTCTGTTTCCATTTTACCATCCCTTCCATCTGGGAACATGGTTTCTCCTATGCTCTGATAAGCAGCAAATGATTGTAACAGCTCTTGATACTTGTTTACCTCCATTTCCCCTACCCGCCCCCCCGCACCCCGCCACCTGCACCGTTTTTCCTCCCCAGTTAAAAGATCTGGTTCCCTGTGAAAACCGCAAGTGAGGCCAGGGCTGCATTAGTGATTGATTTTCACCCCTCTCAGCAAGCTGTGCTCTTTGACTTTGAGTGGGGGCTTTTCAGACGGATAGGCCTCAGTGTCCTTCCGGCACCATTTTGGGCAGCAAGGATCTTTGGTGGGCGATTTCTTTTTTCTTTTATTGTTCTGCTATTAGCACAGTAATAACGATCATAACATTTCCATCCTTTCAGAACCCTTACAGCAGATGACATCCGTGAAAGGGACTTGAGCTTCTGCCGATGACGTCTTTGCCATTTTGTTGAGCTCCGCGACAGCAGCAGCCCCGCTGCTCATGAACACGCCACTGGTAATTAGGTTTCACTGACACTGCTGAGAGCTTGATTTGTCAGAGGGCAGCAAACCGCGGCCTGGAGGACATGAGCCGAGCCCTGTCCTTTCCCTGATGTGACAATACTGGCATTTTCCTGGCTGAGGGGGCATATTGCTCTCTCCCCAAGCCTGCGTTGAATTCTCATCACTCGTGCAAATTATTCCAAATCATGCCCAGCCCTGGTGAAATAAATTAGGCTACATTCATTTTTCAGAGTATTACACAGACATTAAATAAGACAAAGTGTATCTTTACTAGTAAGGTAGTAAAATAACCAAGATATATGAAGTTCCACAGATTTCATAACAACCTGCATAAATGATCTTGCTTATAAACATCCCCTACCATTAATATATTAATGCAGGCATATAGAACATCTGGAGGAATATCATAAAAACTGTTGATAGTGATGATCCTAGGACTGGAAAGGAGGTGGGGGAAGTGGTAGGAAGTGTCCCTTTCTATGTCTGTAGTGGACGTGTGTCAACTGCCCGTCCAGCATCCAGTCCACCTTCTGGTAAGCACCTCCAGCTCTCCTCTCCCCTCTTCCCTCTCCCCGCCTCTACCCTCTCCCCCACTGCCCTTATCCTCCTCACCCTCTTTCTGTCTTCTCATTTGAAAGTACCAAAAAGCCTTCTAATAATTTCAGTAGTTTCACACACAAATGGTATTATAATCTAAAAGTTGTTGCTATGTAGCATACAACAAAAATACAAATGATGAATACTTGTGAAAGCAGAAACAAGGTGAAAACAATAGAGTAGCTGAGCTGGAAGGGACCTTGATTCTAGCACAACCCCCTGGTATGGAAGATGGCACAGCCTTCAATGAAATGTTTCCCTTCATGTGGTTCCGGTGGCACAGAGTAAAGTGGCAAATCGGGCAGTCATCAGTCTAACGTAGAAAGGGCTCCGTTGTCAGCCTACCCAGAAGAGTCAATTAGGAAGTTGGCTTTTACTCTGATGTAGAGAGCTCCGGCCTGGACTGCAGCCTGTGCCCCATCAGGTTTTAGCCACAAGACCTTGAACAAGTCTTAGACCACGTCTATATAGTAAATGCGAGGTGACTGCCCATGTAATTCTGACCTTTACTGCTCGAGGCAGGAGCCAGCAGAACCACATCCTTCTCCTCCCACTCCCAGTGCCTTTCTATGAACCACAAAACTGCATCCTTCCCAGGACAGGTAAAGACAGTGGTCATCCAGGAAAAAAAAAAAAGAGAGACAACTACTGGTTTTCCTGGAAATCATCTTTTCCCCTGCATTCAGTAAGCATTTTCTGTTCCAGCAGCATTTCCATCAGTGGCCACAGCCTCCTCTTCAATGTGTGTTCGTCTCTCAGCTTCCAGGGTGCCCCGGGCTCTCCCTGCCACCACTCCGGCCACTCTTTCCTAGTCTTCTCCTTGGTGCCTATTCCCCCAACCCACCCTTAAACCCTGGTGTGGTCAGAGACTCGTCAAGCCCTCCTCTCTAATTGCACACCCCCTCGTCCAATGGCTTCCAGTCATGTTCTTCCAAGACGGCTCTTCTGCACTTGACTTATTGTATCCAATAAGTGGTGTCCCTAAAAAGCTTGGTGTGGTGGGGAGAGGACCGGGCTGGGACCCAGAAGACCTAGAAGAGAGCCCATTTCCCCTGATATCTGGCTATGTGATGCTGGGAACAGCCCACTCCCCTCTCTGAGTATCCAAGTCATCACCTGTAAGATCACACTACTTCACAGGTCTGCCTGAGGACTACAGTGACAACACATGGGTGGATTATTTGTAAATCAAAAGGGTTGGGACCTGTGAGGGCTGATTATGCCTGGTGCCAGGTGCTGGGCCAGGGGCCCCTTGATGAGGGAGGTCAGTAGAGAACCTCTCCTGGGCAGTGGGCAGTCTGTGAACCAAATGTTAAAATGACAGTCACCACTGATGGGCTATCCATCCCCCTCCTCAAAATGATTCCAAAAATATTTTGAAACAAATAATTTTGGGAGAGAAAATATTTATGCAGAGAAAATATCTTTTAAAGCCCTACTGAAGCCAATGTTCCAAAAATATTTCTGGTGAAAAAAATGCGTTCTGGGAGCGTTGCAGGTGAGTTGGAACTTGGACTTAGAATGTCTGTGCTGGAAGGTACTTCAAGGAACTCTGTGAGCTGCAGAACTCTGATGTGAAAAAGAATCTTACAAAAAACCCCATGATATAAAATGGATAAGCATGGGAATTAGAAGGAGACCAGGTCCCTCATCCCCTCCTGCTTGCCCATTTCCTTTCAGTCCCCGGGGGTTTCTGGGGAATTCTTTGCTTAGGCAAACATGGTTTACAAACCATTACTCTACCCTATCTTCCCCTTTGTCAGATAAGGAAACCGAGACAAAAGAAAAAAACAGTGTCTAGAACAAAATCAAACAGTGGGCTCATGATAGAACAGCCTGCATCCTGGGGCTGATGAGCCACACAGTCACCCTGGCTGGGGATGACTATAGGACCTGTAGCATGTCAGCCACCTGTTGACTTCTGGCAGCAGTGATTCCCATCTGTGACCCCAAATGTTGGTCAGTCTTCATGTGACAGTGTTTGTTTCAATGGTCAAGAACACTCAGGAGGCCCCTGATAAGGAGGGTATAACCCCAGGTTTTTTATCACAAGCAACAGAAAGAGACCCTAGAGATTTACATGAAGGATATGGGCTAGTGCAAAAAACAGGAACCAAAGGGCCCACAGCCTGGTCAGGATACCAGAGCTGTAATGAATGACCTCCAACTGCTTCTTCTCTCCTTCAATCATTCTACTCAAATCCAAAGTTCTCAGGTCATGAGTTCATCACTATGTGGCCAGGAAACATTGACTAACAGAAAATCAAAGAGAAAACCAGATACTGGTACCAAAAGCCAGGGGAACTGAAGCTGGACGGATGAAAAATCTTGCAACTATCCACCACGCATATCTTCTTCCTTTTCATGACCCTCACAGCAGATTGTGTGTGGTAGAAGCACAGATCCGGTAAGTTGAAACCCAAGTCTAGGGGGAAATGACTTGCCCAGTGACAGGAAGGGCTGACATAACAGCCTGGGTCTAAGGACCCCTGCACCTGCATCACTTAGATCGCACTGCGGGGCTGCTTTATCAATCAAGTCTGTGCTCGGCACCAGCCGCCTAAGCTCACTGAAGCTTCCCGCTCCTCTCCAGGGCTAGTCCTGCAGCCTCTTCTCTTCCAGGTGGCTAAGACCCCTCGATAAACCATTCCTCCATTAACAAGAGCAAGTGCAAGGCACTGAGCACTTCCACATATGTGTCTCTGGTGTGATGCAGGCAGGACAGGGGAAATAATCCTCCTGTTACAGAGGAGGAAACAGGGTGTGTTAGTTTCCTTTTGCTGCTGTAAAAAATTGCCATGAATATAATGGTTTAAAACAACACAAATTTATTATCTTACAATTCTAGAGGTCAGAAATCTGTAATTGGGTCTTAATGGGCTAAAATCAAGGTGTTGTCAGGGACGGTTCTTTCTGGAGGCTCTAGGGAAAAATCCACTTTCTGCCTTTACCACCCTCTAGAGGCCACCTGCACTCTTCAGCTCATGGCTCCTCCTTGCATCATCAAAGGCAGAGGCAAAGTGTCTTCAAATTTCACTCTGCCTCCATGTCACACCACCTTCCCTCTGACTTTGACCCTCTTGTCTCTTCTTACAAGGACTTGTGATTATATCATCCCCACCTGGATAATCCAGGACAATCTCCCCATCTCAAGATCCTTAACTTAATCACATGTACAAAATCCTTTTTGCCATGTAATGTAACATATTCACAGGTTCACGGGAATTAGGCTGTGGCCATCTTTGGGAGGCTCTTATTCTGCTAACCACAGAGGGAAAAAACTAATATTTATTAAGTAGATACTACATGCAAGGCACTGGGCCAGATGCTTTACACAGATAGCCACAGACCCCACCAGATGAGTCACTATTATTCTCATTTTAGAAAATGAGAAACCTGAGGCCTATGTGGTTTAAATGACAAAGTCAGACCACTAATAAGTGACAGATCTGAACTCATATCTGAGACTGAAGTTGATGCCCTCTGCTTTGCTCCTCCCATGTAAGCAGTTGGCTATGACTAATTCCAAAGGACTCTAATAAACTGTGAAACTTTGAAGACACGAAGGAATAAATGTCAGTGTATAAGCATGCCAGTAATAGGTTCTCAGTCCTTGCATCCTGTAACCTTCTACGTTGTTAATCAGCCACGTTCCTAGAGAACATTTTGTTTATATTTTCATTCTTTGTCATTTATGTCATTGAGTAAATATAGGATTCTTCTAGACCCAGGATGTGATACCAAAGAAATAAATGTAAATGCACTTATAAATAAATTATATACTAAATGTAATGCAGATTAATTTAATTATATCACCCTTATATTATAGAGTTGATATATTCTCCACACTTATATTAAAAAGACAAAGAGGGCGGTGGAATTCAGACCACCAAAGGCAGATTTTCTATAAAAGAATGAATTTCGGTTTTACAATTTAAACTGAATGGGGATTCTTCCCAGGAATATGTTTCCTAAGCACCAAGTTGGATATTTCTGAAGCTGACTGTTCACCACCTACCAGGGAGCCATTAGTCTCCAGTTCCCAGGCAGTGCCTCAGTCAGCAAAGAGTGAAGAACTGAAGCAACTACCCAGACCATTTAAGAGGCAATTTATGGTTTCCTTTGCTGTGCAAAAGCTTTAAAGTTTCATTAGGTCCCATTTGTTTATTCTTGTTTTTATTTCCATTTCTCTAGGAGGTGGGTCAAAAAGGATCTTGCTGTGATTTATGCCATAGAGTGTTCTGCCTATGTTTTCCTCTAAGAGTTTGATGGTGTCTGGCCTTACATTTAGGTCTTTAATCCATTTTGAGTTTATTTTTGTGTATGGTGTTAGGGAGTGTTCTAATTTCATTCTTTTACATGTACCTGTCCAATTTTCCTAGCACCACTTATTGAAGAGGCTGTCTTTTCTCCACTGCATATGCTTGCCTCTTTTATCGAAGATAAGATGACCATATGTGCGTGGGTTTATCTCTGGGCTTTCTATCCTGTTCCATTGATCTATATTTCTGTTTTTGTGCCAGTACCATACCATCTTGATTACTGTAGCTTTGTAGTATAGTCTGAAATCCAGGAGCCTGATTCCTCCAGCTCCATTTTTCTTTCTCAAGATTGCTTTGGCTATTTGGGGTCATTTGTGTTTCCATACAAATTGTGAAATTTTTTGTTCTAGTTCTGTGAAAAATGCCATTGGTAGTTTGATAGGGATTTCATTGAATCAGCAAAGGAAACCATAAACAAGATGAAAAGACAACCCTCAGAATGGGAGAAAATATTTGCAAATGAAGCAACTGACAAAGGATTAATCTCAAAAATATACAAGCAGCTCATGCAGCTCAATATCAAAAAAACAAACAACCCAATCCAAAAATGGGCAGAAGACCTAAGTAGATATTTCTCCAAAGAAGATACACAGATTGCCAACAAACACACGAAAGGATGCTTAACATCACTAATCATTAGAGAAATGCAAATCAAAGCTACAATGAGGTATCACCTCACATCAGTCAGAATGGCCATCATCAAAAAAATCTACAAACAATAAATGCTGGAGAAGTTGTGGAGAAAAGGAAACCCTCTTGCACTGTTGGTGGGAATGTAAATTGATACAGCCACTATGGCAAACAGTATGGAGGTTCCTTAAAAAACTAAAAATAGAACTACCATCCGACCCAGCAATCCCACTACTGGGCATATACCCTGAGAAAACCATAATTCAAAAAGAGTCACGTACCACAATGTTCATTGCAGCTCTATTTACAATAGCCAGGGCATGGAAGCAACCTAAGTGTCCATCAACAAATGAATGGATAAAGAAGATGTGGCACATATATACAATGGAATATTACTCAGCCATAAAAAGAAACGAAATTGAGTTATTTGTAGCGAGGTGGATGGACCTAGAGTCTGTCATACAGAGTGAAGTAAGTCAGAAAGAGAAAAACAAATACCGTATGCTAACACAGATATACGGAATCTTAAAAAAAGGGGAAAAAAAGGTTCTGAAGAAACTAGGGGCAGGACAGGAGTAAAGACGCAGACGTAGAGAATGGACTTGAGAACACGGGGAGGGGGAAGGGTAAGCTGGGACGAAGTGAGAGAGTGGCATGGACTTATATATACTACCAAATGTAAAATAGATTGCTAGTGGGAAGCAGCCGCATAGCGCAAGGAGATCAGCTCGTCGCTTTGTGACCACCTAGAGGAGTGGGATTGGGAGGGTGGGAGGGAGACGCAAGAGAGAGGAGATATGGGGATATATGTATATGTATAGCTGATTCACTTTGTTACAAAGCAGAAACTAACACACCATTGTAAAGCAATTATACTCCAATAAAGGTGTTTAAAAAAATTAAAATTAAAATTAAAAAAATTAAAATTAAAAAAAAAAAGAGGCAATTTACAGCCTCATACTTCTGCCTCCTTTATCTCAATGTTTCAGGCAAACATGCTTTTGGGTACCTGAAATATTCTGATGACTTTCCCCTGGTTGTTATGATGTAACCAGTTTGAGGAAGCTTTGGGAACCTAGGAATTCATTGTTCCTCCAGTAGGTCCTATGACTACACAAAGAGTAACAGTGAATAACATTTGCTGACCTCTTGCCAACACCTTTCCAGGTGCTTCTCCTGTATTAACTCAGTTGATCCACTCGGTACAGCAGTTTCCTATCCTCATTCGGCAGGTGAGGAAACTGAGGCACAGAGCGTAGTCACTTGCCCAAGGTCCCAGAGCATGTAAGTGACAGAGCCAGAATGCAAACCCACCAGTCTGGGCTCCAGAGCCTGCTAGCTTGGTCACCCACTACCCCCCTAACCCTGCAAACAACGGTAGACAGTGATCGGAGTTTGACAAGCCTCGAGCCACGACTTGGCTGCCCCTTGACCTGGAACTGACCCTAACACGTCAGCAGCCCTGAGGACGCCTGCTGCTCCTGGAGATGGCCGTCACTTCACACTCGCTCGCTTGTGCACCACTGCGAGTAAACCCAAATGAGTCGTGTCAGAAAAATCAGAAGTGCATCTTTGAGGACATGGCCAGAGGCCCTTTCTCCTAATTGAGGACCTGGAGCCAAATGCCCCAGAAGTGGGTTCCTGGTGAAATGCACTCACAGCCTCTCTGCTGCCGAGACGCTGCCAGCTCTGTTCTTATTGATTTCCACTTCACGCAGAAGCCTCTTAAATCAAATCAGACTTGCTAGGAAATCGGGCGGGGGGCAGGCGGACTGTCCTTTGTTTGTCTCCAGCACTTCGAAGGTATGCCCTTCCAATGGCCCAGGAGGCCAAAAGTTGTCCTGAAAGCATTACCTCAGCTCGCTGCCTTTGCCTCTGTCAACCTTAAGGCAATTCTTCACCTGCATTTGATACCGCTCTTTCCTACCAGATGCATGATCTGTTGATGCAGGGAGCAAATGCCACGGCTGCTGCACTCCTTTCCTCGGCTCTCAGCTCTCTCTACTCCAGGCCAATCTGAGGGACAAAGGGATTTGTGGTTCTAAAGACAGGGATCCAAATGGAGGAGAAGGCAGGGCAAACCGAGGGTCAGCACTGCCTGGGGTGAGGACCTGAGCGCCCGGCCTGCTCCACAGCATCGTGAGGGCTCAGCTCAAATGACACTCACTCAAAAGGTCTTTCCTAGACTTGCTACTCAAAAAAAAGTCACCTCTCTGTGACCTTGGAGTAGGCAAAAACATTTAAGTGACTGGGGTGCAAAAAACTCTAACCGTAAAGACAAATTTGATAAATTGGTCTGAATTAAAAATATGAACTTCTGTTAATCAAAGGAGACCATTAGGAGAGCAAAAAGGCAGGCCCCCAGAGCAGAGTCATGTGTTCACAATACATACAGCAACAGAGGGCCCACGGCCTAAAGTATAAACTGCAGATGGCAAGATCCTCCCCACTCACCTCAAATTCCGCAATGAACATGGATGTGTCTGGAAACTACAAAGAAGTCTTCATCAATATAAAGAATGGCATACGTGGGTCTTACTGGTGGGTTATTTCAACAGCACCAGATAGAGCTGAGGCTGTCTGAACTAAACCGGGTCTCTCCCCTACACCCCTCACAACCAGGGATAATCTTTATCACATCAAATCCAATCATGTCGCCCTCCTGCCTAAAGCCCTGAACCTATGAGATGCCATCCCGGTCCTTAGTGTGTCCTTCAAGGTCCTTCACCAGCAGGCCCTGCTGCCATCTCTCCACCATCATTCTCACCATGGCCCCATCAACGCTGAGCTCCAGCCACCCAGAGAGCTTGTGGTGCCCTCAGCACACCATACCCCTAACATCCCCAGGCTTTCACCTGCCCTTTGCTCTGCTCAGAATGTTCTCCCTTCCCTTGCTGCCCTAGCGAGCTGCCACACTCAGTCTAACACTGCAGGGCTCCACCTGCTGGCTCCCTGCCTCCTCCTGCCTCCCATGGGGTCCTAGGGGCTGCAGTCCCAGTGTCCCATCATCTTCTCACCATGAGGATAGAGTGACTGGTCCCAGAGTGGACTCGAGACACAAGTACTGCCCTGGATTAATACAAAAACATCTGGAAAGAGCAGTCCCTTTCCCTGCAGGGTTGCCAAACTGGGAGGGTGTGAGCTGAGTGCTAAAAGCAGCTGTCTTTGATGACACACAGGGAAGCCAGTCTATATATGAAGCCAGCACAGGGGAGAGTGGAGGCAAGAGTCAGACAGGGAGGCAGAGCTAGCCAGAGGGCCCCGGAAGAGTGCTTGGCTCCAGCCCCCAGGAGGTTGCCCAGTTCTGTGAGGCTGGTAATCCCCTTCTTTTGCTTAAACCAGATTGAACTGGGGTTCTGGCTGGCTAACCACAGTATATCATCCTCCCTAGTCCCTTCCCCTGAGAGGAAACTTACTTCATTGGACTTAAATATATGAATCACTTTCTCTTCCTTACCCCCTCTCTGTCCAGAGCTGCCCTAAGATGGTGGGTCTCAATCCTGGCCACACATTAAAATCATCTTCTAAAAAGATCTTCTAAAAAATACCAATGCCCAGCCCCCTTCCCAGACCAATTAAGTCAGAATTGCTGGAGGTGGGACCCGGACATCAGTATTTTTTAAGTCCCCTAGGAGATTTTAATGGGCAGCCAAGTTGAGAGCTGCACAGTCTCAGGAGCAGACACCAGACAGAAAGATGGCCTCATCCCTTGGTCTCCAGTGATGGATGAAAAGAATGTGAAGTCACCATAAAAAGAAAAAAAAGGAAGACTGGTGGGGAAACTCCAGGCAACATTGTCTGTAAGGGGATTTCTTAGAATAGTCACAGCAGACAAGCATGCACTAACATGGCAAGGCAATGCAGCATAGCCCCAAACCCTGGCTTTGGCAGCAGACAGACATAGGTCCAAGTTGAAGCTCTCCACTTAATAGAGAAGTGACCTTGAGCAAGTCACTTCAGTTCCCTCCATTTCCCCATCTATCATCTGGGGGTAACAAAGCCAACCTCTCATATACCAACATCAGACTAGAGCCACTCTTGTGGTCTGGGGCTGGTGATGGGAGTCCGAACTCTAATTGAGCAAGCTGATGAGGAATCCACCGCTTCAAACATTATAATGGCTTTTCCCATTTCTCACATCAGTTGTAATGATTCCAGAATGGTCATGATTTCCTTCATCTACTCCATTACAAGTTGTCTCCAAGCATCAGAAAAGCCCTGCCTCTACCTGCTGTCAGTCCCTCCATCCTCCCATCTTTTCTGAGGCTCTGAAGATTGCCCTGCACAGCCCACCCTAGCCAGACACAAGCCCGTTGTTTGCAGCAGCACCCTTTGCAGTTCAGAGGTTCATTTACAGGCATTACCTGGGAGCTTTCCCTTTAAATACCCACGCACTTCTCTTCTGCGATGCCTAGAGATTTCAGCTTTATGCAGCTTCGTGCTAAAAGCTTCCTTGAAAGTAAATGAAGGAGACAGTTTCAGAGTCGGTTGAAAATAGTTTGTTCTAAAGGAGATTATATAAGCTGATATAATGTTTAGTTCTGGTGGTCTGGTAGAGAGATCTGTCTTGGTAGTTATGGGAAAAAAAAGAGGTAGGTACTCAAGGATTTCGAACTTGGGAACAGAGTAGAGATAAATGAGCAACTTTACTTTGGATAGACCCAAAGTTGACACACTCAACACACACACACACACACACACACACACACACATCCAAGTTATACTGAAGACCATAGATGAAGGCCTAAAACAAGCCTTTTCTAAAGAAGTGTATTAGTTGTATGTAAGTGCTGCAACGAATCTCAAGACTTCAATAATTTAACAAAATAAAAATGAGTATTTGTGCTCAGATAAAAGTTGAACGTGCTCCTGGTCAGGCCCCTCTCCTGGCCGGCTTCCTCCACATGGTAACAAGCACCCAAGTTCCTTCCATCTTGAGGTTCCGTCCTGCTCTACGCCATCCAAGCCTAGACCAAGAGCCAGTGGAAGAAGAAAGAGAGAAAGCGTGCAGGATGGTGGGAGGTTCCACATGCAGGATCTGAAGAGGCCCACAGGCTATTGACACCATGTACGTGCAGGAGGCTGGGCAACGAGCCTGTGCACCTGGACTTGTGACCATATCAGTCTTTGCCGCCAGAGCCATCTGAGGTATCAACAATATTTCCTTTCTCATCTTATATCTGACTTTCACTATCATCTTCACAAACATGTTGCACATCTGCTCTGGGCCAGGCACATTAGGCCAGGGTATCCAGAGAAGCAGGTGTGAAGGAAAGATGGCACAGTGGTTGGGGGCCTAGGCTCTGGAGTTGGAATCCACAGGTTCAAATTCTGCCCCATCCCTTTTTAGCCGAGTAGCACCTTGGGTGATCAGTTTAATCTCTCTGTGCTTCTGTGGTAAGACTCAAACAAGAGAATACAAATAGAATGTAGCCCCACCCAGAGCTCCACTGTTCCTCCTCCTCCTCCTCCAGGGCTAACAGACCCCCACAGGTCACTGAGGTCTTTGCATGTTTATTTCACCTTTAAAGAGGAGGAAGGGACGCTTCCTCCAAGATCCATGCCTAGAGGAAGCCAGGCCAGGTCATCCTAAGGCCAGTATGCAAAGGTCACAGTGGGGGGCCTTGCGTGGACCACAAATCCAACCACTTACCTGAGACCAAATCCCAAATTCACAGGTGTAAGAGGCTGATGCATCAGGAGTCTTATCACTGTTACCTCAAAAGCCAGACCCTACCCTCTTCCTTGTCACCTGGGTGCCATCCAAGCTGCCCTGCCCCTGCCTTTTCTACAGCTTCTTTCCCCAAGGCTGGAGTAAGCACCCCACGAATGTTCAGACTCACCTTAGGCTATTTCTGCTCAGACGGTGCAGCCACAGGGCAGGCTTTCTCCTCGAGGACTGAGCCAGCCTGGGAAGAAGGGGTGAGAACACTCTCTAGAGCGTTAGGCGCAGGAAACCCTATGGCAGCAATCTGTTTAGCAGACACAGCTCTCCCACGTCCTTCCTCTGCTCATCAAGGATCCATGCCATTAACATAAGAAAAGGATACTATCACCCAAAGTCACAACCACATAGGTGTAGAGTGCTTTATATTTTTCAAAACATGCACACCTGTCTGGTGTCTTCATTCCTTGCAGCGAGGTGCACAAGGCAGGGAGTTTATTCACCACGTGACCGCATTTCAGTTTCCTCAACAGGGGGCAGTGACCTGCCCAAGGGCCCTGAGCAGAATTGCACATCAGGGCTGCTGACTCTTCCAACCAAGGCCAGAATTAGGGTCAGAAAGGACATTTGTATTATATGTACTACATCTTCTTTATCCACTCCTCTGTTGATGGACATTTAGGTTGCTTCCATGTCTTGGCTATTGTAAATGGTGCTACAATGAACGCTGGGGTGCATGTACCATTTTGAATTATGGTTTTCTCCGAATATATGCCCAGGAGTGGGATTGCTGGATCATATGGTAGTTCTATATTTAGTTTTTTAAGGAAACTCTATACTGTTCTCTATAGTGGCTGTACCAATTTACATTCCCACCAACAGTATAGGAGGGTTCCCTTTTCTCCACACCCTCTCTAGCATTTATTGTTTGTAGATTTTTTTTTTATTGGAGTATGATTGCTCTTGTTTGTAGATTTTTTGATGATGGCCATTCTGACCAGTGTGAGGTGATACCTTATTGTGGTTTTGATCTGCATTTCTCTAGTAATTAGTGGTGATTCCAAAAAAAGAAGAAAGGACATTTGGACTCAACATGGGCTACTTCACTGACCAAATTCCTTCTAGCCCTTATAGCCTGTTCCGTTGTCAACATATCTGTCCTCTGGGATCATGTACTTTATGAAGGATGAGTGATGAAAGGGGTTACCAATGTGCCATTAGATACAAGTGGAGAGGTCAGTGCCAGAAAGCAAAGGATGAGGCACTGGACTCAAAGAAAATCGGGCCAAAGGGGGATAGACATTGAACCTACCATCCTACCCTCCACCCTACCCCAACTGGACAATGAGAAAATTGAATTAAAAAGTCCCTGAGGTCCCAACTCCAGCCACACTTTGATCCTTTAACTGCACTTGGTGCCAGGGACACAGGACACAGAGGAACAAGGCAGGCCCCATCCCTGCCCTCATGGGACTTGCAGTCTAACAATTATTTTGTGTTCCCTTTAAACCTCTATCATCAAATTTCCCACAAAATCAAAGTATCATAAGCTACAAGGTCTTAAGTGGAAATTTATTCCTAACAGAGCCTGGAAATTCTAATATTATCATCCAATCAGGCAGGAGCAAGGAGGCTATGAACAGATAAAGGTAAGGCTTGTGAGAGGTAAGCAAAGAGAGGACTTGGCACTTTTCTAGGAAAAAAAAAAGTCAGGTACCAGGACCCTTTTAGATACAAAAGAGAGAAAAATCTAACCGAAGATGGACATTGTTGCTTTACATAACTGAGAAATTGGCCTCATAGAGTCCTGATTACATTTCAGGACATGGGCCCCTGCCCCACACATCCACTTTCCACCATGTTTGCTCTGCTCTCAAGCTGGCTCTCCTCGGTGGCAGCAGCAACTCCAGAGTACCCAACAGTTACTGTTCAAGGACAGTTAGTTTTGTTGTTGTTGTTTTTTTTTCATTTTTAAAAAAAGATGTAAGATCACAAATAGGTCATTGTCACAACACATTTCAGAAATGAAAAAACAAACATTTTCCCTTTTTAGGGAAAAGATTCCTGTTTTAAAATCAATTCCCTCATCATTGAAAGGATTAGTATGTTTAAAATTTTCCAGTCTCCTAAGGCACGATATTTATTTAAATCAGAATGCCAATATCACCTAATTTCATCACGCTGTAGCAGGAATAAGAGGCAAGGTATTAGCACTAGGAAAAACAGCAAATTTTATGGACAAAACCTTTAGTCATTGAAGAGAAAGGAAAAAGAGTCTTTTCCCCAGAATTCCAGGCAAAAGCCTCCAGCATCTCACGGTTGTGACTGTCATGTGCCCATTCCTGAACCAATCACAGTGGCCAGGGGAACAGGGTTGACATTGACTCAGGCCTACATCCCAATCACCAGCCTGCCAGAACATGAGGTGAGGGCACATGTTCCAAATGTGGGGAAATGCTGGTCCCCCAAGGACCCCTGGAGGTGTGTGAGCAGAGGCCACATGTCAGATTTGCGGTGTTACACACAAGGGGCAGGATCTGGACCATTCTGATCTGGCATCTTCTGAATCCAGACACTCTCTAAAAGCCTTGACATGTACCCAAAACTTTCCAGGGATTGTTGTAAGGAATAAATTACACTTGCAGAGCACAAATTTCCAAAAGGGCGTCCACGGGAGGTTGGCAGCATCTCCTTCTATTCATTTCCAGAGCAAGAACCTCATTTCATCTTGCATCAGAATAGAAGGGCTGTAGGCCACCACCTCCCCTCCTACAACTTTGTTTATCAAACACATAATAGAGCCATCTCTAAAAAGGTCACAAAAAAACCACTAAACATCCAAGAAAATAATAATTAGATATCTGAGCACTGGGCTGAGTCTAAATGACTTATGTGGGTCTCATTCGCATCTCACAAAACAAAGTTAACTGTCTCAAAGAAAAAAAAAAGAAAAAGAAGAAATGGTCTGAGGCATCTTTGTTCTTCTGGCAGCAGCAACATCATAAGCAAGTAATGAAATAATTTAATTCAAATCGCACCTGCTCTCTGAATTCCCTCTCCTTCTGTGCAAAAACAGATTACATTGACTTGTTTTTTTTGTAAATCAATGAGCTGGCTGTAATGAGGTTATGAAATAATTATTAATGCTGGTGATCGTTGGAAGCCTGAGTTCCAGGCTTGGTGGAGTTGGGGAATTTCTTCCTATCAAGAAAGGCAGCTCCTTGCAAGGACCTCAAACCCACTACAAGGATCCAAATAAATTGGTAAGAAATCAGTGAAAGGGTGGATCTCACTAACTTCCTTTTCATTGAGGGAAGATTCTGGGGAGAGCTGGTAAAATAGATGAGATGAGCCCCACCCAGGAGACCCCCAACTGACAAACCTTAGTATGCAAGTTTCTTTGAAACTCAGAATTAGCAATCTCTCTCAATAATCTCTTAAGTTACATCTCTGCAAAGCCCTTCAGCAATATATAAAGTGATTTCTCCATTTGTTTTGAAAACTGGGTCCAGACAAGATAAAACAATATTTTTTCCAGACTCAGTGCCTTATAACACAAATGCCAGATCGAATGCCAAGTCAATTTATTCTAAAATGAATGGTTCCTTGATCTATTTCTTTTTATCACTATTTAAAATAATATTTGGGACCACCCTGATGAGTGAGGAAAAGGAGACGTAATAGGTACTAGGCTACCCCTCACAGGTACACGTTAGGTACATAGATGTTCAACCACTTTGCTGGGAGTACCATCCTGAACAACCTCTTTTGCGGGCTATTTGGCAAATACCGAAAATTTTAATGTATTTATCCTTTGATCTGGTAGTTACATTTCAAAAAATTATACCCCAAATATTCTTGTACTATTCCAAAAAAAGCCTGTACAAGGACATTTATTGTAACATCAATGTCTACAGTAGCAAAGGACTGGAAGCATCCTAAATACCTATTATTAGGGGAGGTGTTAAATAAATCATGGTGCAGCCAAACAATAACATATTTTGCAGCCATTAAAAACAGTGAGCCTGCTTTACATGTATGGATTTAGAGCAAACTGCAAGATGTGCAATTAAATAAAAAGGCAAAGAACTGTATGTAGGATGCTGTCATTTGTCAGGGAAGGGAAGGAAAGGAGGAGGGACTCATCTGTTTGTAAACAGATGAGACAACCGCTGGAAAGATTCACAACGAAACACTTCCACTGGCTCCCTTTGGAGACAATAGAGAGACTAGGGACTTCATGGAGGAAGACTTGCTTTTCACTCTATACTCTAATCAAACAGGTAAAGTAAACAGAAGAATTACTATCTATTGGTATTGACAAAATACTAATACAGGTTCTCTACAGAGAATTAATAAAATACAGATAAACAAAAGAAAAGAAAAAATTGGTCAAAGATAATCCTTTCATATCCTTCCAGGAATTATTTCAACAATTCCAGCAATTGTTTCATGCTCTTCCAGACCTATTTCTATACATATTTTAATAAAAAGTGGATTGTGTTAGTAATAACATATATCAAACAACTTTAAATATTAATAAATATTCATCTATAGCATCATTTTTAAACTAATAAACTTTACTTTTTAGAGAGGTTTAGGTTCACAGCAAAATTGTGAGGGAAGTACAAAGAATTCCCGTTTATCCCCTGTCCTCACACATACACGACCTCCCCCACTATTAACAGCTGCACCAGAGTAGAATATTTGTCCCAATTGATGAACCTGCAATGACACATCATTATCAGTCAAAGACCATAGTGTACCTCAGTGTTCACTCTTGATATTGTGCATTCTAGGGGTTTGGACAAACGTATAGTGACATGTATCCACTATTGTAGTACTATACAGAATAGTTTCACTGCCCTAAGATCCTCTGTGTTCTGCCTATTCATCTCTCTTTCCCCACTAACCCCAGGCAACCACTAATCTTTTTACTGACTCTATAGTTTTGCCTTTTCCTGAATGTCATATAGTTGGAACCATAGCATCTGTAGCCTTTTCAGACTGGCTTCTTTTACTTAGTCATGTGCATGTAAGTTTCCTCCATGTCTTGTCATGGCTTGATAGCTCATTTCTTTTTAGGACTGAATAATATTCTATTGTCTGGATGTACTGGAGTTTATTTATCCATTCACCAACTGAAGGACACATTGATTGCTTCCAAGTTTTGGCAATTATGAATAAAGCTGCTACAAACATCCACATGCAAGTTTTTGTGTGGGCATAAGTTTTCAGTTCCTTTGGGGAAATACCAAGGAGTGCAATCATTGGATCACATGGCAAGAGTAGGCTTAGTTTTGTAAGAAACTGCCAAACTGTCTTCCAAAGTGACTACAACTATTGCATTCCCACCAGCAGTGAATGAAATTTACTATTATTTCACATCCTTGCCAGCTATTGGTGTTGTGTTGTCAGTGTTTTGGATTTTGGCCATTCTAATATGTCTGTTGTGGTATTTCATTGTTGTTTTAATAATTTGTAATTCCTTAATAATATATGGTGTTGAACATCTTTTCATATGATTGCTTACCATCTGAATATCTTCTCAGTGAGAAACCTATTCGGGTCTTTGGCGCATTTTTTAATCAGGTTGTTCATTTTCTTATTTTAAGTTTAAAAGTCCTTTGCATATTTTGGGTAACAGACCTTTATTAGATGTGCCTTTTGCAAATATTTTCTCCTGGTCTGTGGCTTGTCTTCTCATTCCCTTGACATTGTCTTTCACAGAGTTTTTAATTTTAATGTCATCCAGCCTATCAGTTATGAATTATGACTTTGGTGTTGTATCTAGAAAGTTATTGCCATAAAAAATAAAATAAAATAAAAAAATAAAAATCATTGCCATACCCAGTCATCTAGATTTTCTCCTATGTTATCTTCTAGGAGTTTTACAGTTTTGCATTTTACATTTAGATTCATTTTGAGTTAATTTTTATAAAGGGTGTAAGGTCTGTGTCTAGGTTCATTCTCTGTGTGTGTGTGACTGTCCAGTTGTTCCAGCATCATTTGTTAAAAATACTATCTTTACTCCATTGTATTGCCTTTGCTCCTTTGTCAAAGACCACATTATGCTAAGTGAGATAAGTCAGACAGAGAAAGACAAGTACTGTATGATATCATTTACATGTGGAATCTAAAAAGCCTAATTCATAAAAACAGTAAAATCATGGTTACCAAGGAATGGGGGTTGAGGAGAGGGGACAGATGTTGTTTAAGGGTACAAACTTGCAAGTAGTAAATAAGCCATAGAGTATATTTTACTGGTCTTTGACTGATTCACTATACATAATGCAATGTATAGTGAATATGATGAATATAATCATTAAATTTGCTCAGAGACTAGAACTTAATTCTTCCAAACACCAAAAAGACAGGATAATTATGTAATGTGATAAAGGTGTTAATTATCACTACACTGACAATCATATTATAATATATAAATATGTCAAATTAACATGTTGTACACCTTAAATTTGCACAATATATGTCAAATATATTTCAGTTTTTAATAAATAAATAAATAGACAATGCAAGGGGGAAAAAAGAATAAAATAAAAGTTTTAATTTTATCTTTATTCATTCTCTGATTCTCTTCCTTGTTTACGCAGATCTAAGTTTCTGACCTATATCATTTTCCTTCTCTCTGAGCAACTTCATTTAACATTTTTTGAAAAGCAGATTACTGGCAACAAATTCCCTCAATTTTTTTTTTTTTTTTTTTTGTCTGAGAAAATCTTTCTTTTTCACTTTTGAAGAATAATTTTGCAGGGTACAGAATTCTAGGTTGGTGAGATTTTTTTTTTCTCTCTTAGTACTTTATTATACTCCACTCTTTCTTTTTTTTTTAATATTTATTTATTTGTCTGCACTGGGTCTTAGTTGAGGCATGCAGGATTTTTAGTTGTGGCATGCAGGATCTAGTTCCCTCACCAGGGATAGAACCCGGACCCCCTGCAGTGGGAACATGGAGTCTTAACTGCTGGACCACCAGGGAAGTTCCTCCACTCTCTTCTTGTTTGCATGGTTTCTGAGGAGAAGTCACATATAACTCTTATCTTTGCTCCTCTATAGGAGTGTTTTTTCCTCTGGCTTCTTTCTATATTTTTTCTTTATCTTTGATTTGCTCAAGTTTGGATGTGATAAGCATAGGTGTAGTTGGTTTTGGTTTTTGTTTTTGGGGGGGAAGGGAGAGGTTGGCATTTATCCTACTTGGTGATCTCCGAGTTCCCTGGATCTGTGGTTTGGGGTCTGACATTAAATTTGGGAAATTCTCAGGTGTTATTGCTTCAAATTTGCTTCTGTTTCTTTCTGTCTTTCTTCTCTTTCTGTTATTCCCATTACACGTAGTTTTTGTTGTTGTCCCACAATTCTTGGATTGTCTATTCTGGTTGTTTTTTTTTTTTTTTCAGTCTTTTTTCTCTTTGCCTTTCAGTTTTAGAAGTTTCTAGTGTCATATCCTAAAGATCAAATATGCTTTCCCCAGCCATGTCCAGTCAGAGGCATTATTCATTTCTATTATGGTATTTTTTTATCTCTAGTATTTCTTTTTAATTCTTAGAATTTCCTTCTCTCTGCTTACATTATCCATCCGTTCTTGCATGCTGTCTGCTTTTCCAAGTAAAGCCTTTAGCATATTAAACACAGTTGTGGGAGTTTTTTAAAATTCCTGGTCAAATAATTCTAACATTCCTGCCATGTCCAGCTCTGGTTCTGATGCTTGTTTAGTCCCTTCAAACTGTGTTTTTTTTTTTGCCTTTGTAATTTTTTGTTGAAGGGTGGACACAGTGTACTGAATAAAAGGAGTGGTAAATAGGCCTTTAGTAATGCAGTGGTGGGGTTTGGGGGAAGGGGAAGCATTCTATAGTCCTGTGATTAGGTCTCAGTCTTTCAGTGAGACTGTGCCCTTTAACTGCAAACTTCATCAGTGTTTCTCAGTGTTTTCTTCCCCCTTAGGTGGGACTGGATGGTTCAAGGGTCAGAGTTGGGTATTTCCCTTCCCCCAAGTAGGTTAGGCTCTGATAAAATAGTTTCTCCTGAGGGCAAGCCTTAATAAAAAGGAAAGAATGCTCTGGTATATTTTTTTAATGTTTCCTTTTCTCCTCCTCCTGCCAAAAGGGTAAGGGGATTTTTCTCTGATATTTACTGTAAGGACTTGGTGGAGCTCCCTACAGGTAAAATTCACAAAAGGGTGAGGTCCCCCTTTTTGAGACTGAGTCTCCCTGGAGTTTTTAACTCTCAGAACTGTCCAAAATGAGTCTCCAGCAATTTATCAAATTACAGTTTAGGATTTCCTAACCTGGCCCTATTTCCCATGGAAGCTTCTGTCATGGGTTTCTGCTCCAATAAGCTGTGATTCTCTGTATCTGCCTGTCCATCTCTCCAATTTGGGGGGCAGCAGTTTGCGCTGTGACCTCACTTCTCTGATGGATCTAGGAAGAGTTGTTGATTTTTCAGTTTGGTCAGCTTTTTACTTGTTGTAAACACCTACATGGAAACCAGAAGTCTGAAAAGCATCATTTTAAATTTATATACTATATTTTATCCACTTCTCTTGTACCAAATGGAATTCTCTTTTCTTTTCAACAAATTCAAAGACCACCTAAAGATTCCAAGCTGACTTAGTTGGATTTGCCTCATTTAGTTCTTATTTTCCCTTCCTGTTTCCTCAAGTACAATCTATTTAATTTTGACTCTGAGGACTGACTTTAGAACTGGAGACTCGATTTGGATACTGGGCAAATAGGTTTCACCAAGGAGTTAGAAGATTTAGCTAGCAGCCGTGGAAATCCAATATATCTTGCTTTTCTTAATTCCCATAAAATACTTTAATGTTCCATTGATTGCCAACTCAACTGTTTTAACCAGTACCTGGGTCCTACTCTGCAGATAGCAAGTTTTGCAAGATATTATGCCATTAATTGCATGATAATATTATGTTCATGATGGTAATATAAACGAGGTAGTAAAAAGCAGCTGATTAAATGTCAAGGACTAAGAAAATACATTGGAATGACACTGAAGTATGGTGTAAATTTGGAAAGACACTCTTCCATTTTGGAAATAGTCAGGCAGTGTATTTAATAAGCAACCTATATTCTTAAGTTCCACTGCTGGAACTGAACCTGTTTTTTTCCTAAAGGTTCACCAGTTTTTAGATTTTGCTGAAACTCAGCTGGAGGAAGAATTTATTTTCAAAGCTTCCACTACCTAGGGTTTCACACTAAAAGAAAGTAAAAGTTTCTCTTCTCTTAAAGTTTGTAAGTTTTGTATAGAGGAACTTTCTTGCTTTTCTGTTTTTCTACTCTACTGATCACAAAATCCGTCCAGCCACCATGCATCCTTTGGTTCCTAGGCAGAGAAATTCTTCAGGAAAGAAGCCTTCCAATCTCTCTCCTTCAGTCCTTCTTGTCAACAAAAGACAAGCCCCCTTGGAGAACCATGGCAAAGATGTGAGAGAAGCCACAGAAGGAGTGGCCGAGGTCTATTCCTTTCAATTAGGAATGGAGTCCTCAGACTATCTTGGCAGAGACTCCAACAAGAAAAATATCTCATCCGTTCATCCAATCAAGTGAATTTTGAGCACCTACTCGGTATAAGTCAAGAGCCAGCGCAGGAGTAGAAGTGGGAGTGCAAAGGTAGATAAAGCCCCTCTCTCCTTCCAGGTTAGGAGAAGGAGGAAAAGCAAGGACCTAAGGAGAACTCTTATTGCCAGGATTCCTTTCTGTGCAGCCGAGCCCTGTTTTTGTTTGAGGGAATGCTTTGATGAGCTGCTTGGGATGAAGGTAGAGATGAGGGTGGCCTCTGAGGATCATCTCAAGACAGACTTCCAAAGGGATCAGGGAGAGCAGGATGGGGGCAAAAGATCAGGCCAAGGGAATTGATCTCCACTATAGAAGAGAGAGGAGCCAACAAAGTTGGTACCTACTGGGAAAGGGAAAGGGGAAAACCAAACCGACTTACCCCAGGGAACATGGCCAAGCAGGAATTCAGAGCACAGACTCCCCCAGGTCATGGCTACAGTTGAAGGCTCTGGTGTGTGCGACCGTCCTTTTACTTCCTTACAAAAATGTCTTTGTATAAGTGTTTTCTTTAAAAGAACCACGAAGTAGGGAGAATCAGACAGGGACCCAAATAACCAGAATAGAGAGAAAATTGTAAGATTCACAAGCAACAGGCAGGTAAAGAGACAGGCTGTGAGAACTTAGGGAGCACAGTGGTCACTTCCAAATGGAAGTTAAGGGCAGAATTCATGGGGCAGGTGGTGTTGAAGAACAGGACTTCGAGGGTGGGGGGAAGGGGCGTGCAGGACGGCAATGAGCTGTGTACCAGCAAGGAGAGGGCGTGGAAGAGGACCGTGAGGCACGGAGGTGGGGGGAAGCACAGCGCCGGTGCGAGGACCAACTGTGGGCTCAGGCAGTCCTGCTCCAGCTCACTCACGCCCTTCCCATGAAAAGATGGTCTGTTTGCTTCGCACAGCTCCACGAATTTTGGTGTATTCAGAGATAGCAACTGGAAGGGATGTAATTAGAAGACAGAAAGGCACAGGGTAACTCTCTGTGCCTTTCTGAAGAGCTGCCCATCTTCCCCAGAACGAAGGACTCATTTGTATTCCTTGTCTGCTCAGCTCCCAGCGCTGTGAGTGCTGGCTGTTAGGCAGAAGGCAGTCGTGCATGCCCGCCCAGCGCTGGCCAGCTTGCACCTGCTTATGAAGACTGAACTCACCCCCGTTTACCTCTTCTCGCACTTCACCGGGAAGTTTTCTTCAGTCTCTGCCATGCACACCACTGCTTTCAGGGCTCCATCTTGAGATGAACAAAAGGGGGTTCTCTGTAAGCCTCCACACTGTGATCATCTGCAGAAATTGTTGGAGAGAGGACGTGAGGGCTTCGCTGATGGAGCACCAACAACGAATGCTCAGTGTGCATAGACACTGGGCGTGGTGTTAGCTCTTTACCAAATGAGACTAGATGCAGACTCCCTGACCTTTGACCTTACACTTCTCTCACTTCCTGCAGCCCACTTTCCCCTTTCCTATCACGTGTGCTATATCTCCCTCTATAGTGGCACCCACTCTATTTTATTTCTTCTTTTTTTTTTTTTTGCAGTCCAGATGATTTTATTTTTATTTTTTTAATTTATTTTATTGATGCATAGTTGATTTACAATGTTGTGTTAATTTATGGTGTACAGCACAGTGATTCAGTTATACATATATATACATTCTTTTTCATATTCTTTTCCATTATAGTTTATCACAAGATACTGAACATAGTTCCCTGTGTCAGTTACTCCATATTATATAATATATGACCAGTAGCTCTTCTCTCAGTGCCACCTACAACATGGCCATTTATTTCCAGTTAAAGTTGTATCTGTGCAGTTTCCTTAATTCAGGCTTTCCTCAAATTTTCACCTTGCCTTTAATGCCTATGAAATTCATCTCTGCATCTAGACTCTTTATTATTTTGTGCTCTGCCTATCCAGGCAACAGACACTTTCATTTTGTTTCGTCTCAGGTTAACATCTGTTCCATGAAATGGCCCTTACCTACTCCAAAGTTATTGCTCTTCATCAGTAGCCTGGAGAAGTAACATACTTGAGAATAAGGAACAGACCTAAAGAACTGTGATGGGGTCCCTACTTTGCCTCTTGCTGTGTGACCTTGGGCAGAGCAGCCAAACTTTCTGAGCCTCCATTTGTTCATCTATAAAGTGCAAAGAGAGTGTGAAGTTATCTCCTCAAACTTGCCTTACAACAGGATTTCCCAACCATGACACTATTGCTATTTGGGGCCAGGTAATTCTTCTCTGTGTGGGGCTGTCTTGTGCACTGGTTGTTTAGCAGCATTGTCAGCATCTACCCTCTGGATGCCAGGAACATCCCCCAAGTTGTAGCAACCCAAAATGCCGCCAGGCACTGCTAAATGTCCCCTAGGGACAAAATCACCCCTAACTGAGAACCACTATCTTAGAGACACCTTGTGGGCTGGGTGGCATAGAGGGGGAAACAATGTCTAGGTTTGGTGGGACAGACATTTGGGGATCAGGGAGAAATGATCTGGAAGTGGTGACATCCTGCTCCAGAGGGCAAGGCAGAGGGTCCCTTTCTAATAAAAGCAGGTCCAGGAAAAGGAGAATGTGGGAGATAAGTGTTTTGACAAGTGTTAAGATTCTCCTTAGCAGAGAAGACAAAAGTTAATTTCTGAAATATCTCAGGGAAAACCTTCGCTATCATGAATATTAACCTTTTTCCAAACACTGTAGTCGAGTCTCACCAGATAAAGAGAAATTCCTTCTGTTAACCAGACTTTGGCCCTGCTTATTGCAAAACAACAACTGTAGCACAAAAAAGAAAAAGAGGGTCTTGCCTCAGATCACCTGCCTGTTAGGTATAAACTATTGAGGAATCAGTGTTTCTATGTAATACCATATTGTTGTGTTAAAATATAATTTTTAAAAAGATAAAATCTTGACTCTCATACAAACATAAAATAAACATGTGTCAAAGATTTTATTCAACGCATTGATCAAGAGAAAGCCAGTAAGGGCTTCCCCGGTGGCACAGTGGTTAAGAATCCGCCTGCCAATTCAGGGGACACAGGTTCGAGCCCTGGTCCAGGAACATCTCACATGCCGCGGAGCAACAAAGCCTTTGTGCCACAACTACCGAGCCTGTGCTCTAGAGCCCGTGAGCCACAACTACTGAGCCCGCGTGCCACAACTACTGAAGCCCGCGCGCCTAGAGCCTGTGCTCCGCAACAAGAGAAGCCACTGCAATGAGAAGCCCGTGCACCGCAACAAAGAGTAGCCCCCGCTCGCCGCAACTAGAGAAAGCCTGCACGCAGCAACGAAGGCCCAACGCAGCCAAAAATAAATAATAAATTAATTAATTAATTTAAAAAAAAAGAGAAAGCCAGTAAGATCTTAAAACCATATCAAATGAGAATTTGATGACAAGGGTATTTTAGGCAACTTAATAAAATAGCACTAGGTTATTAAGGGTTCTGCACCCAATTACAATGTGTGGGGCTTTTCACCCACATCCAAGCAATCCTCCAACACCAGCTGGGTGTCCTATAATTCAACTCAATCCTGACACCACCTACCTGGAGACAGCGTTAGAGCCCACAGGTTAAGGACTTGCTGGGGCTCAGGGTGGACTGCCCCCAAAATATGCCAAAATGACACATTCATTAGCTTAAATTAAAGTTACATAAGATATAGCAGGTGCAAGAAGGACACTGTGACCCTCCTCCATCCTCCTATAAGCAGGAAATAAATCTCCCATGTGAAAGGTGCCCTCCCTGTACCAGGAGGTAGAGGCAACAGCCTTGTCACCAGAGAGGGGATTCAGGGCTCAGAAGGCTGTGCAAACAAATCTTGTTACTTCTTTACTAATTTACTACCCCTAGCCTAAACTTCTTTGTCTTGGTCAGTTCTTCATAAATTTATTGCTTCTTTGTCTACAAAGTATAAAAGCTGCCTACTTTGATCATTTCTTTAGGTCCCATATCTTTGAGATCTCCATATATACAATTCAGATTGATTTTCTCCTGTTAATCTGTCTTGTGCCAATTTAATTAGAGCAGCCAAAAGAACCCGGAAGGGTAGGGGGAGATTTTCCCCTCCCAGACAGGCTCAGTCTCACAAGACTATCCCCCATCCCCACACTTCGGATGCCAATCACAAGTCCAGGTTCAGACAAGACCTCTGCTTCTGACAGGCTATAGATTGGAGGTTCCAACGACCGCTCCTTGGGTTCAATTAGTTTGCTAGAGCTGCTCACAGAACTCAAAGAAACATTTGACTTACTAGATCACTGGTTTATTATAAAAGGATATAACTCAGGAACAGCCAGATGAAAGAGGCGTGTGGGGCAAGGTATGGGGAAGGGCAAGGAGCTTCCACACTCTCTGAGCATGCCAATCTCCCCAAATCTGCACATGTTCACCAACCCAGAAGCTCTCAGTACCCCATCATTTATGTTTTAATGGAGGCTTCATCACACAGGCATGCTTGATTAAATCATTGGCCATTGGTGATTTTTTTTAATTTATTTTTTATTTAAGTATATTTGAATTACAATGTGTTAATTACTGTTGTACAGCAAAGTGACTCAGTTATACATACATATATATTCTTTTTCATATTCTTTTTCATTATGCTATACAGTAGGACTTTCTTGTTTATCCATTCTATATACACCAGTTTGCATCTGCTAATCCCAAACTCCCACTCCTACCCTCTCCTACCCCCCACCCCCTTGGCAACCACCAGTCTATTCTCTATGTCCCTGATTTTGTTTCTGTTTCATAGATAGGTTCATTTGTGTCATATTTTAGATTCCACATATAAGTGATATCATATGGTATTTGTCTTTTTCTTTCTGACTTACTTCACTTAGTATGATAATCTCTAGTTGCATCCATGTTGCTGCAAATGGCATTATTTTGTTCTTTTTTATGGCTGAGTAGTATTCCATTGTATATATTACCACATCTTCTTTATCCACTCATCTGTCAATGGACATTTAGGTTGTTTCCATGTCTTGGCTATTGTGAATAGTCCTCCTATGAACGTAGGCATGCATGTATCTTTTTTTTTTTTTGAATTTTATTTATTTATTTTTTTATACAGCAAGTTCTTTTTACTTATCTATTTTATACATATTAGTGTATATATGTCAATCCCAATCTCCCAGTTCATCCCACCACCACCCCTCCACCCCCGCTTTCCCCCCTTGGTGTCCATACATTTGTTCTCTACATCTGTGTCTCTATTTCTGCCTTGCAAACCAGTTCATCTGTACCATTTTCCTAGATTCCACATATATGTGTTAATATACGGTATTTGTTTTTCTCTTTCTGACTTACTTCACTCTGTATGACAGTCTCTAGGTCCATCCATGTCTCTACAAATGACCCAATTTCATTCCTTTTTATGGCTGAGTAATATTCCATTGTACATATGTACCACATCTTCTTTCTCCATTCATCTGTCAATGGGTATCTGTCAATGGGTCATCTGCTTCCATGACCTGGCTATTGTAAATAGTGCTGCAATGGACATTGGGGTGCATGTGTCTTTTTGAATTATGGTTTTCTCTGGGTATATGCCCAGTAGTGGGATTGCTGGGTCATATTGTAATTCTATTTTTAGTTTTTTAAGGAACCTCCATACTGTTCTCCATAGTGGCTGTATCAATTGATATTCCCACCAACAGTGCAAGAGGGTTCCCTTTTCTCCACACCCTCTCCAGCATTTGTTGTTTGTAGATTTTCTGACGATGCCCATTCTAACCAGTATGAGGTGATACCTCATTGTAGTTTTGATTTGCATTTCTCTAATACTTAGTGATGTTGAGTGGCTTTTCATGTGCCTCTTGGCCATCTATATGTCTTCTTTGGAGAAATGTCTATTTAGGTCTTCTGCCCATTTTTTAATTGAGTTGTTTGTTTTTTTAATATTGAGCTGCATGAGCTGTGTATATATTTTGGAGATTAATCCTTTGTCCTTTGATTCGGTTGCAAATATTTTCTCCCATTCTGAGGGTTGTCTTTTCATCTTGTTTATAGTTTTTTTTGCTGTGCAAAAGCTTTTAAGTTTCATTAGGTTCCATTTGTTTATTTTTGTTTTTATTTCCATTACTCTAGGAGGTGGATCAAAAAAGATCTTGCTGTGATTTATGTCAAAGAGTGTTCTTCCTATGTTTTCCTCTAAGAGTTTTACAGTGTCCAGTCCTACATTTAGGTCTTTAATCCATTTTGAGTTTATTTTTGTGTATGGTGTTAGGGAATGTTCTAATTTCATTCTTTTACATGTAGCTGTCCAGTTTTCCCAGTGAGGGGTACATGTATATTTTTGAATTATAGTTTTGTCTGGATATATGCCCAGGAGTGGAATTACTAGATCATATGGTAATTCTATTTTTAGTTTTCTGAGGAAACTTCATACTGTTTTCCACAGTGGCTGAACCAACTTACATTCCCACCAACAGTATAGGAGGGTTCCCTTTTCTCCACACCCTCTCCAGCATTTGTTATCTGTAGACTTTTTAATGATGGCCATTCTGACTGGCATGAGGTGGTACCTCATTGTAGTTTTGATTTGCATTTCTCTAATAATAAGCGATGTTGAGCATCTCTCCATGTGCTTTTTGGCCATTTATATTTCTTCTTTGGAGAAATGTCTCTTTAGGTCTTCTGCCCATTTTTTGGTTGGGTTGTTTGTTTTTTTGCTGCCGAGTTGTATGAGCTGTTTGCATATTTTGGAAATTGAGCCCTTGTCAGTCTCATTGTTTGCAAATATTTTCTCCCATTCTGTAGGTTGTCTTTTCATTTTGTTTATGGTTTCCTTTGCTGTGCAGAAGCTTGTAAGTTTGATTAGGTCCCATTTGTTTATTTTCATTTTTATTTCTATTGCCTTGGGAGACTGACCCAAGAAAATATTGGTACAATTTATGTCAGAGAATGTTTTGCTTATGTTCTCTTCTAGGAGTTTTATGGTGTCATGATTTTTGTTTAAGTAAGTCTTTAAGCCATTTTGAGTTTATTTTTGTGTATGGTGAGAGGGCATGTTCTAAATTCATTGATTTACATGCGGCTGTCCAACTTTCCCGGAACCACTTGCTGAAGAGACTGTCTTTTTCCCATTTTGTATTCTTGCCTCCTTTGTCAAAGATGAGGTGACCATAGGAGTGTGTGTTTATTTCTGGGCTCTCTATTCTGTTCCATTGATCCATGTGTCTGTTT
The DNA here is from genome assembly GCF_028564815.1 of Eubalaena glacialis. Taxonomy (NCBI): domain Eukaryota; kingdom Metazoa; phylum Chordata; class Mammalia; order Artiodactyla; family Balaenidae; genus Eubalaena; species Eubalaena glacialis. The sequence continues at coordinate 37,691,437 of NC_083733.1, read as the reverse complement.
TTGTGCTAATATCACGCAGTTTGTTTGTTTTTTTAAAATAAATAAATAAATAAATAAATAAATTTATTTGTTTGTTTACTTATAGCTGCATTGGATCTTCGTTGCTGTGTGCAGGCTTTCTCTAGTTGCGACGAGTGAGGGCTACTCTTCGTTGCGGTGTGCAGGCTTCTCATTTTGATGGCTTCTCTTTGTTGTGGAGCATGGTCTCTAGGCACATGGGCTTCAGTAGTTGTGGCTCGCGGGCTCTAGAGTGCAGGCTCAGTAGTTGTGGCGCATGGGCTTAGTTGCTCCACGACATGTGGGATCTTCCCAGACCAGGGCTCAAACCCGTGGCCCCTGCATTGGCAGGCGGATTCTTAACCACTGCGCCACCAGGGAAGTCCCTACCATGCAGTTCTGATTACTGTAGCTTTGCAGTATTGTCTGAAGTCTGGGATGGTTATGCCTCCTGCTTTGTTCTTTTTCTTTAGGATTGCTTTGGCAATTCTGGGTCTTTTATGGTTCCATATGAATTTTAAGATACTTTGTTATAGTTCTCTGGAAAAGGTCATGGGTAATTTGATAGGGATCGCATTGAATCTGTAGATTGCTTTGGGTAGTATGGCCATTGGTGATTGAACTCACCTGCCAACCCCCCTCCCCTCTCTGGGGCGTGGGGGGTGGTGGTTTAAAGTTCCAGCCCTCTCATCACAAGATTGGCTCCACTGGCAACCAGCCTCCATCCTTAGGACCTTTCCAACTCACTCCATTAACATAACAAAAGAGACCTTTTTTACTCTGATCGCTTAGGAAATTCCAAGGGTTTGAGGAGCTCTGTGCCAGAAATGGGGACTAAGACCAAAGATACATTGATTATAAATCACAATATCATAGATATGATTGCTAAGTTAGATACAAAACAAGTTGCTGCCCTGAGGAGCAAAAACCATAACCTTTGGAGTTATCCTTTCCACTAGTTAGAAATTATTTACACCTCAGCCAGACCAAAATCTACAAGTTCACCTCTGACCAATGGGAACTGTAAAATAACCCCTTCGGGAGATAGTCAAAGGTGCCAGCCCAGCACTGTACTGAAAGAGCACTCAAAAATTTCTTGGACCTATTTCTAAGGCTTATTTTTCTAAGAGCTGAATGAATGAATGCTGCCCTCCTAGGCCCTGGGCTGAAGCAATGAACCACCTCTGCCACTGCCTTCAAGGATTAAAGTCTAGGAAGGCAGCAGACACACAAAAGTTAATCACAATCAGGTTACAGGAGAAATAAATGTAAACTATCCCATCTGGAATTTTTACACATTGGTGGTGGGAGTCTACACTGGCACAACTCTTTTAGAGAACAAGGTGTGACACTTAATAGAGGGCAGGGCCCTGACCCTCATCTTATAGTGTGGAGTAAAACACAAGTCTGTCAAAACTGATACATCAAGAAATATAGAGATTTACTTATATAAAGGTAATCAAATATAAGAGCTAAACATAATAATATAAATATCAAACATTGAAAGGAGGAGAAAAGTAGTTAAAATGTAATTTTTTCACATTGGGGTAGAGATAGTTGTCTAAAATGAAATAATGATCATGAAATCGAGTACACTATCTTATATTTTGGAGATGACCATCAGTAATCAAAATAGAAACGGCTAAACGAGGGTGTTTCCAGGGTGACCTTTAGGAAAAGGGGAAGGTGGCCTGTGACACCGTGACAGTAGGTAGCACAAGAAGAGCACTCACAGCTGCCTGCACGAGTCTGGGAAGGCTCCAGGAAGCAAGCTACATTTGAGATAAAGCTCAGTGACAAGTGGGGGATTGCTAATTTGTCAACTGGACAGTTGGGGAAAAGCATTCAAGATAGAAGGAACAGCATGGCAGCTGCTCAGAAGTAAGAAAGAGCGGGGTGCATTTATTGGAGCAGGATGTTCAAGGCTGGGATACAAGCCCAGGCAGGCATGGGCTGGACCAGACAGCCCTTGTGAGACAGACAACAACGTTTAAATTTAACGTGTAGACACGGAGGACACAATACAAAGCAGTTATTGCTGTCGTTTGTCTCAATCTGCAGGAATGGACATGACGTCAGAACAATGAGACCCAGTGTCATGGAGGAGACAGAGCATAAACATCTTATGAATGCACTCCTTTTCCTCGGTACTGATCACACCTTATGCTAGACTGGGATCAAAAGCTGAATAAAATATAGTCCTTGCTTTTCAGAGACTCACATTCTAGTAAAAAATAATTTTTAATGATAGATTTAATAGCAGTTCTGGACAATGATATAAAAAACTCCACAAGGCAACTCACAATGAGGAGCAGAGACACATGGCAGGTGCCCGAGCCATTGGACCTGAGACTCAGGGTAGGAGTGACACAGGGTGCCTGGATGCAGGGAGGGCTTCCTGGAAGAAGGAAGCCTTACAGGATGGTCAAACGTGGCTGAGTGCAGACAGCACCGGGTCTTCCAGGCAAAAGCCGTGGCAGGAGCGAGGCACAGGTGCACAGGACAAGAATTCTGTCCTCCCTCCCCACTTCTCCTCCCACCTTTTGGATGTGGCTTTTATAACCAGGCACAATGGGGCCAAGTGCTGGGATTTAAGCAAGGCTTCTTCCTCCCCGGCCCCCAGCTTCCTTGAACATTCTCTCTGAATCATTTCTACCCTGATGACGGTACAAAGAATCTGTTCCTAGTTTCTGAGCTTCTAGAACACCTTTTGTGTCTCAATGACATAGGGAAAATCTTTGAGAGAAAGGGTTTCTTGAGACTCCAGAAGTAAGGAATTAGGGAATTCCCTGGCCGTCCAGTGGTTAGGACTCTGCGCTTTCACTGCCGAGGGCACCGTTTTGATCCCTGGTCAGGGAACTAAGATCCCGCGAGCTGCACGGCGTGGCCAAAAAAAAAGTAAGGTATCAAAACAACAATGGATTTGGAAGAATGTATGCCTTGCCAAATTCTCCTGCCACAGGGAGAGGAGATTAAAAATACATACATACATATGTACATACATACATACATACCTTCCTGAAGGCTGAAGAAGGGTAGGTATTTTACCCAGAGTTAAAATAGAAGAGCTTAAGGATGAGTTGTCAGAGTGGGTCCCTGAGAATGAGCCAGATCTCTTCTCCTTCCTGAGATCAAAACTCTGGGTAGATTTGATCTTGAAAAGGAGCAAGCATGGGGACCTCAGAGAAGTTTAGGGGACCTGAGAGCATAACAGACCTGAGCCACTTCTAGGATAACAGGTGCCAGTGTGAGCAAGGCCCCCCCACCCTTGTAGAGGCTTGTCTGTGAAGTTGGCTGGGCAGGGGCGGGGGGATGTCTAGGCAGGTGTACCTGAGGGCCCCCCAGCTGAAGCTTGCTCCCTCCAGCAGTCCCCAGGAGGGACACAGAAGAGTGGCAAGTAGGTCAGGGGACCCAGAAAGAGGACTCAGGGCCGGTGGACCCAACAAACCGAGGCCATCACCGGAGATGTCGCCCATGAGTACCAGAAGACCAGTCACCCCTCAGAGGTGCAGAGTGCCACACAGTCCCTCCCCCTCTCACCCCCTCTACATCCCCAACCTGTGCCATGGTGATTCCCTGAAGGGAGGCATACAGTTCCAAAAGGAGGAAAGTTTAAACTTCAAGATTCCCTGAGTTCACCTTGAATGCGTACAATTAAATTTTAAGTGGAAATGTGAGGAGGGAAAACTAATTTTAGTTATAGAGAAAAAGTTACATTTTTTGCACACCCAAGTTCTAAGCACATAGAATCCTCACCAGTTAGGCAAGAAGACATCTTAAATTGTGCCTTCACAGCTCAACCTTGAGCCCAGGGGCAGCAATCAGCTGCACATTCGGATCTCCTGGGTGCTTTTAAAAGATGGACCGATGCTAGGGCGACTCCAGACCAATTATGTCAGAATTTCTGGGAACATGGTTCAGGGAATCTGTACTTTTTTTTTTAAAGCCCCCAAGTTGATTATAATGCACAACCAAAATTGAGAACCAATCTCCCACCCCAAATCCAAAACCAACACTCAGCGAAGTCCATAGACCAAGCAGGTCACTCTGGAGGACAATGGCCTGGTGCCCTGCACTTGTGGGATTTATGGCTCCATCCTCAAGAAACCTTTGGGGCATAAGGTGGCTCTGGAGTTGCCGCTTTTCCACTTTATTTCCACCATTTCTCAGCTCACTTCCCAGGTGTGCTGATAATTACAGCAGGGCCCTCCCAGCAGACATCTTCCTCCACACCAATGGCTCTCTTGTGGAACATTTCAAATTCGTGTACCTTCCTGACCCCCAAATTTACTGTCTATTGATCGCATAGGATTCGTTACTTTCTACTGACTGCTCGTACTGCTGGTATTATATAGAAATGCTAACTCCTCAGTAATTTATACCATATGTGGATCAGCCAAGGCAAAAAAAAAAAAGCTCTTTCTCCCTTTTATAGATTTTGTTCATTTCCTTTTGGGGAACATCATGATCCACATGAAATCCTGAAAATGAATGTGTCCAATTATTTTGATTTGCAGCCAGGCTTACAGCGCAGCCTTGCCTCCCCTCGTTGAGGCTGCTTTCAGATGGTAACTATGGAGGGGAAATGGGGCCTTAGGGAGGTGAGCCAAGACATGCGGGTGCTGCCCCGGGTGGGGAGACGGGTGTCAGGCAGGTTTCAGATAGCCCTCCACAGCTCCTCAAGGTCTGGCCTGAGTCTCCCACAGAGACTCCGGCCCTCTAGGCAGTCTTGCATTCTAGCCCCGCCAGCCCAGTTTTCTCTCTGCCAGAAATTAAAAGAGGAGTGAACCCACAGAAGGTTCCTCTGCCCTAAAAAATCATCTCCCTGCCTGCGCCCTCCTGCTTGGAATCCCATTCCATCAACTAAGCCTCGAGAACACATTTCTTTTTTTTTTTTTTTTTAAATGAATGTTGATCTTTTTTTTTTTTAAACGTTTCTTTAATTAATTAATTAATTAATATTTATTTTTAGCTGTGTTGGGTCTTCGCCTCTGCGCGAGGGCTTTCTCCAGTTGGCGGCGAGCGGGGGCCACTCTTCATCGCGGTGCGCGGGCCTCTCTCTGTCGCGGCCTCTCCCGTTGCGGAGCACAGGCTCCAGACGCGCAGGCTCAGCAGTTGTGGCTCACGGGCTTAGTTGCTCCGCGGCACGTGGGATCTTCCCAGATCAGGGCCCGAACCCGTGTGCCCTGCATTGGCAGGCAGATTCTCAACCACTGCGCCACCAGGGAAGCCCCACATTTCTTTTTAAATACAGAATTGAGGTTAAAGTGCAGGCTCTTAAAAAAGGCCTAGGGCTTCCCTGGTGGTGCAGTGGTTGGGAATCTGCCTGCCAATGCAGGGGACTCAGGTTCGGGCCCTGGTCCGGGAGGATCCCACGTGCCACAGAGCAACTAAGCCCATGCTCCACAACTACCAAGCCCGCGTGCCACAACTACTGAAGCCTGCGCGCTTAGAGCCTGTGCTCCGCAACAAGAGAAGCCACCGCAATGAGAAGCCCACGCACCGCAACGAAGAGTGGCCCCTGCTCACTGCAACTAGAGAAAGTCTGCGTGCAGCAACGAACACCCAATGCAGCTAAAAATAAAATTAAATACATTTATTTTAAAAAGTTTTTTTTTTATCTTCAAAAAAAAAAAATTAATTACATGGGACTGAGTGAACTGATGAGGATGAGTATAATTTTTGTGACTTTCTGTTTGAATTTAAAAAAAGAAAAAATCCCACAAGGACTCAGAGGCAAAGAATATACAAATCAATTTTCACTGCAAAGTAAAGGAGCTGTTACAGTGGAGGATTACTGGACTGAAAGTCAATATTATGACATAGTATGAGTGTGTTTCATGTTTGGTAATTGCAATCATTGTTGCTTTTGTTGTGGTCATCCATGTACAATGCTTGGTGTCAGTCTATTTATCTCTTGTAAAAATAAAATACAGTGTGTGTGTGTGTGTGTGTGTGTGTGTGTGTGTGAAAAAATAAAAATAAAAAAAAATTTTTTTTAAATTAAAAAAAATTTTTAAAATAAAAAATAATTTTTTTTAAAAGCCCTTAAAAAAAAGTCAGCCTGGGTTCAAATCCTGGCTCCTACGTGACAAGTTACTTGATCTTTCTACCTCAGTGCCCCCAACTACCAATCAGGGATGATATACATGCAGAAAATGTCCTGCTGAGCACAGCTTGCCTAGGAGACGGCCAACCTGAACTCTTTTCCTGCCACTTCAGTTGTTTAAGAATGAAGAGCTGAGGACGCATCACCCCAAACTATGCCACGTTGGTATATTGATTATTTTGAGCTGAAGACACTTGACAAACAGCATTCGCAGGGAGGAGTTTTTCTGAACTCCCCTTATCTGCCTAAAGACAGACCCTCCAAAAAGAACTCAATGGTCTTCAATCTCCTTTCCCCAAGTTTCATCAACCAGGGAGGTTGACTCATCTCTGCAGAGACTAGAAGTTGACACCACACCCAAACAAACTTTGTCACAAATTGTCATTTCTCCCACCCATTCTTCTAAGGGCCCATTCATCTTTCCTAAAAATCATTTCCTCTCCTCTAAATAGCCTTTATTTCCCCCTGCCCCTTCTCCTATTAAGATGGTATGTAAGCTCTCTAATCTCGCTGAGATTTTTAGGTACTCTTTTTTTCCCTGTGATGCTGCACTGCACATAATACTAAAAATTAATTTTCTCCTGTTAATCTGCTTAGTATCAGTTTATTTCATAGACCCAGTTATCAAACCTTGGAGGGTATAGGGAAAGTCTTTCCTCCCCTACAAGGACCATGAACTTTGAGTGTTCAATAGTGCCAGACCTTGTACTGGACCTATCTGAAGTTTCCTTCCTGCATAATAAACATGGGTTTTGTTTAAACCAATCATGCTCAGACATATGGACTTATTCCATCCTATCCAGAGTACTGGTTTTCAGTCCTTAATCAACATAACCAGTATAAACCATGTGCCCTCTTCTCCAGGCATTTCAAAACCCCTGGCTTTGGTGAATTTTTTCGTTGGTGTGCATTCCCTTCCTAACCCCCAGAGTTCATAAATCAGCTTTATTTTTAAATTTCTGATGGTTTTTGTTTTCATCTTTGACATTAAGTAGCAGTATTTTTGCACAGAGTGCTGAAAGGATTAAATAAAATAATGTGTATGAAGCTCTTAGCACAGTGCCTCAAACGAGGTAGGTCTTCATAAATGTTAGCAATGAGCCTGGCACAGCGTAGGATCTCAAAAAATATTTATTGAATAAATGAAAGTACTCTTTTATGCATTTCACATACATTACCTCATTGAGTCTCCCTCCAAAAATTAATAATATAAACAGGTTTAATAAATAAGAAAACTGAGGTTCAGAGAGCAAAGTGGCTTGCCCATGATTGCACATCTATTAGGGGCTAATCCAGGATTCAAACATGCATCTCCAGGCTCCAGTTAATTTTAGAGGTGATCCCAAGAATCACAGTGAAGGAATGGGGAAGTGAGACGGGGAAGGGGGAAAACTACTGAGTGTGTGACAGTGAGTGGTTACCACTGTGGTGAAAGGGACTCAGTCCTGCCCAGGGACCCTCTGAAGGGCTCCAAAGAACAAACCTCAGAATTATCCTACTAAGGGCCAAGGAATCTGGGGGATTCATCCTCCCCTTTCCTATCCCTGGATGACTGGAAGTTGCTCTGTTAACGTCTCAGCCCTCTTGGCTCCCCTATCCATGGGCTGAGCCCCATGGCCTGAGAAAGTGCGCAGACAGAGAGGGTCAAATGTTCCCAAAAGGAAGCTCTCTGTATGTATGGAAATTGCCCACCAACCTTGCAGATGCCTCTTTCGTGGGCCAAGGGGATATGGGTGAGGCACTGGCAGCATCTGGTAAAATGTGAGCTCCTGAGGGCAGGTCCTATATCCACTCCAGCATCAGCACAGATGTATCACCAAGTACTGTGTGGATGTTTGGATGGATGGATAGAAGGAGTGTAGTAGAAAACTGGGTGAGCAGCAGGTGTCTGGAGTGGAGGAATTTTAAAATGGAGACTCAGCCCCAAACAGACAAATTTCACTTTCTTTATAATTCTGAGACAATTTTGCTACACACACACACACACACACACACACACACACACATACATGTATATATACCTCCAAAGGTGAAGGGAAAACTAAGCCTCAAACGGATGCCAAAAGCCCCATTGCCAACTCCCAAGGCCATATTTTGGTCAGAACATTTTGTGGAATTGCTTGAATAAATTGTATTAAATATATTCTTTGCTCAATGGCAGGTGTACACCAGGGCGGCCAGCTGTGCCAAGACAACTGCTAAATTAGAATGGTCTTAAATCAGCCTCAGATGTCTACAGGTTTACAGCCCTGCAATCCTCCAACCATACCTTCCCTTCCTCCTCCACCAGCCTGATCTTTATCCTGCTTTTCAAACCAGCTTTGGGGCATAGGGACCTTTTGGAATTCAGAGCACAGAGACAGAGGGCAGAGGTGTGCATATAGGGTCGCCGCATGTCCAAAATGAGTCAGGCCCCAGCCTGAGAAGGTGACAGGAAAATGAGCGAAAGCGTTCTTCTCACGGAGTAAACTCATGGAGTGTCACAGCAGCACGGGCCCCGGGGGGCCATCCAGACCTGCAGTTTTCCAGTTTCTTCTTACCTCAGGGCCCTGAGCTCAAACACACCTTACGCAGAACATAAACAAATGCACCACCATGATGAAATGAAAAAGGTTGTGTTCGTTCTCAAAAAACGCTGCCAGCCAGCTCTTCTCAGGCTAGGATGAGAGAACCATCTTTCTGTTTCTGAGAAGAGTCACTTCGCTGCCCCTTCTGTTGCATTTGCAGGAAGATGAGGCCCCTGAGGGGAAGGGTGACAGGACATTTGGTGGCACAACACCTTCAGGGGAAGGGGGCTGGGGAGGGGGAGGGCAAATCTGCAAAGGGGCCACAGAGAGGAAAAGCAGGAAGACTGACCCTCCATACAGAGCTGGGACAGGCTGAGGACACCTGGGGTGGGGGGGGGCGGTTAAGATGGCCCTAACTGAGCCTGTGAGTGAGAAAAGGCCCTCAGGACCCCAGACAGGAATGTCCCACGAGGTCAGCTGAGTCCAGATTGGTGGCTGGGGAAAGAGGAGCAGGAGGCGAGGGTCAGGTCTGAGGCAGCGGGTAGTAAAGGGCCACCTAGCTCAGGTCTGCTCTCTGGGGGCAGGAGGCAGTGACCCCTGTCTCCCCAGCCCTTGGACTCCTGAGCCCTGGGCTCTACCTGAGTTAGAAGGTAATCAAGCAGAAGAGGGGCGAAAGGGCTGCACCTGTACCTCGGGCTGGTGGGTGAGCTGATTAAACTGGTACAAGGCCGGGGGCTCCAGAAGCATCAGACTTGCCCAGGTTAGAGTTAATGGCGGACTCCCTGGGTCTAAATCTCAGTCAGTGGCCGCTCACTGGCACTGTTAGATCCCCCAAAAGTACAGACATTTTGTAGGAAAAGGCTCTCCCTCTGGACGCCCTCCCCTACGCCCATGTGGACCGTTCAATGGCTCGTACTTTTCTCCCTTGCCGTGTCTATCTCTGCACTTGGGCAGAAGGTAATTCCCCACCTGGACTCTCAGTCCTGTGACTTGTTTTAGCCAATGAGATGTTGGCAAACATGACCCACAGGAAAAGCACTTGCCAGACAGGGCTTCTCTGTCCTGGGCTTCTACCACCCACTGGGCCAGCCAGGGAGGAAGGAGAGACAAGAGGAGGAAACTGTCCAGCCTGAGCACAGACCGGCAGCTAGAGCTACAGTAACGAATGGCTGTTGGTTTAAGCCACTGACTTTTGGGGTGCTTCATTATGTAGTATTTTCCTAGCAATAGCTGATACAAAAATTCAAGAAAGAATCAGTCAGCACTCCACAGAGAACCTGCCACTTCTCTCAGGCTGAAATAATGGACCATCTTTCCAGCAGCTGACAACACAGGGACTAGGTTGAAGGTGCAACTGCTTCCTCAGGGACATCAGAGCGGGGAAAAAGTGCAAAAGAGCCTGCCCAAGAGTGTGATTCCCTTGACTGTGGGTGTGTTAGTAGTTTTCCTGAAGGCAGAGCTGAGGCAAGGACTGGGTATGGTGGGTTTCTTTGGGATTCGATCTCAGGGAGCTGGAGTGAGGGAGCAGAGAGTGAGGCAGGGAGAATAGCCACTTGTAGGGGTGTCAGCTTGGTTCTCACTTTGGGCAGCTGGGGCTGGATCCTGCTGGGGACTGTCTGGGGAGCTGTAGAGCATGCACCTCAGAGTCGCCCTCCAAAGGTTGGGGGCTGGGATTTATCCACACACCCCATCCCCACAGAGGGCAGGGGTCCCTGGTGCATTAACTCCCTCCCCCCACCCATTTCCACCCTGCAGGGCCCTCAAGGGTTGAGTGAGCCACAGTTCAGAGAAAGCCCTGAGGCAGAACAGCTGAGACATTAGATGAGGGAAGAAGCTTGCAACCTGCAGCAGAAGGCAGAGGCAGAGAAGGACACACGGCCTGGGCACCAACTGCATCTGCTATGCCAAGGCCCTATGAACCAGGTGGATCCTCACAGCAAACCTGAGAGGGGGCAGTGGTCATGAACCCTGGCTTACAGCCAAGCCAGGAAGCAAGTGGCAACTTCAGGATTCAAACTCCAGTTGGCCATATTCTGAATCCGTTGATCTTACTCTGGTTCCAGAGCAACTTTCCCATTAACTAGTTAATTCATTCAACAAGTATTTATTATGTTCCAGGCACAGTGGTAGGTGATGGAAAACATTGTCAAGTATAGTTGCACAGTCTGTGCACTGTGCAAGAACACCATATCTAAGGGGACACCAGTCACATCATAAATAGCATAGACTAGTATATTTACTGTGATAGTTTTCCAGCAGATGGTAACAGTGTGCCTTGTCCTAACAAAAATCAGTGCACTAAAACAATTTTCCAGTAGATACATCAAGCATCCTAAATAAAGGGTCCACTTTGCACCATCTGGGCTCCTGGCAGCCCTGGGCTCGGGGGAGTACAGTGAAGAGCAAAACAGACAGTCTCTGCTCTCCTGGAACTTACAGATAACCAGAGAGATTGGTGTTAAACAAATAAAGACACTACAATTTGTATCAATATTTATGCGTATATTTGTAAAAGCTGTGAATGAAAAGAGCATACTGGCTGGCCTTGCTCAGAAAGGCTTTCCCAGAAGTCCGTCTCTGGATAGAAGGAGAATGAGAAGGAACTACCGGGGCAAAAAGTGGGGGAAGAGTGTTCCTGGCAGAGGGAACAGCAAGGGCTCAGGCGGGATGGAACTCAGCAGGTCTAAGGAGTTTGGGAAGCAGCCAAGAGGGTAGCAACTGTGAAGGGGGTTGACAAGAGAGGTGGAGGAGAAGCTGACAGGAGCGGCCGCCAGGAGCAGATCACCAAGGCTGGTGGACCAAGGGAAGTGAATTGGGTTTTATTCTAAGGGCCTGGAAAGCTGCTGGCAGATTACAAGCAGGCACGTGTCACTGGCATCAGTGCTTGCTTATTTTAAGCAGCTTGATTTGCTAATTCGCAGAACTGGGGGAGGCTGGAAAAGGCAAATTAATGAAGAGGAAGAGGCCCCCACCTTCCCTTGGGTGAGATAAGGCCCTGCCTCCAAGTTCCATGCCTTCCACCAGCTCTGCAGACAGAGCTAGTGCTGGACAAAGCGGCAGGGGTCACAGATAAGCAGTCTGGGAGAAGTTTGGAATGAAGACGTGGGTGGGTTTGGCTAACGTGCACGGGAGAAGAAACAGAGGAAGCTAACTAGGTGGTGGGAGAGCTTGCCAACTGCAATTTCAGCAATTCCGGAGCATGCTGAAGGCTGCAAAGACACTGAATCATGACCAGAAGCTCCATAAAGGGGACCCCAGGGCAGAGCTCGCACCCTCAGGTACTAAATCTACTTCCAGCCCTGGATTTTTTAGGTTTTGAGAACCACCGTATTCAGAGCTGAGTCTGGAAAGCTCACCTTGCAATGCTGAGATGTGCTGCCCACCTACGTAATACTAGCAGCCACTCGGCCTTGCTCAATCATTATGGCCAATGCCTCGGCACCTCACCCCATACAAGTTCAGAACCGAGGAGAGAACAGAGGCTTTGGGAGGTTGGGTAGTTTCTGTGCACCTCGTAGGCTCGGTCACGCAGGTAAACCCTCAGGTAAGCACTGAATTGCCTCCTGACTCCCCCCAAGTTCAGGAACTGTCATACCCCAGGCTCCCATCTCCGTGTTCTCTCTGCTGCAACCTAAGTCCTTTCTAATGTCCCCTCTGATGGCTTTTTCATCTCATCACATGCACATAAAAATAGCCTCCCCCTCTTCTCATGCAATTTGTCCCCCTCTTCAATTCAAAGGTCTCCACTAAGAAATTTTCCCTCATCATACAGGATTGGGCTGTCATTTTAGCGCCACACGTGATTGTGTGTGCATGTGTGTGCATCCGAAGTAACATGCTCCTTTTCCATGAACTGAAACTCCAAAAAGTCATACAAATGCAAAACAAGTAAGGATCCACAAAGAAACATCTATGGAATCATAAAATGCAGTGCTTATTTAGATGGAATATTCCTAAGACATTAGGACTTCAGGTCTGTTCTCCACTCTCCCACCTTATGGACATTTGAGACACCAATCCCAACGAGATAAATGTAGCACACTATCATTGTGGCAGTTCATTCAGACCATAGAATTTGCTAAGGCTTTGAGACCAAATAGCAGCTGACGAAATCAGTAACTAATGCTAATTATTGCAGAGAACAGTAGTGTCAGATAAAGCAACTGGGATATTCATAAAGACATATGCCTTATGAATATTCAAGGTCTTCTTTTAAGAAGTATTAGGCACATGGTTCCTGATTGAATAAAAAGGCAATCAGCTTTCGCAGCAGATCAGAAGGTACAAATATGGCAGCTGATATTGACGTTGAGGCCACATGGCAGAAAACAGCACGGCAAAAGGCTTCCTGAGAAGACAAGGAGGCTCCAGAAAAGCACCTGGATTTGGAAACTGGTTGAGCTCAAGTGGGTGAGATTTCCCAGTTTTGTTTTCTTTTGTTTTGTTTTTTTGGCTGCGTCAGGTCTTAGTTGCTGCATGCGGGCTCTTCGTTGTGGCATGCAGGCTTCTCTCTAGTTGTGGCGCACAGGCTCCAGGGCATGTAGGCTCTGTAGTTGTGGTGCGCAGGGTCCAGAGTGCATGGGCTCTGTAGTTTGCGGCACACGGGTTCTCTCGTTGAGGCGCGCGAGCTCAGTAGTTGTGGCGCACGGGCTTAGTTGCCTGCAGCCATGTGGGATCTTAGTTCCCTGACCAGGGATCAAACCCGCATCCCCTGCATTGGAAGGCGGAATCTTTACCACCAGACCACCAGGGAAGTCCCGAGATTTCCCAGGTTAACAAGAGTAAAGACGCTGGAGCTAGACTGCCTGGGTTTGAACCCTGCTCCACCACAGATGAGCTGTGTGACCTTCAGGAATCACTCAACCTCCCTGTGCCTCAGTTTCTTCATCCCTTAAAATGAGAATAATAATTGTGCCTGCCTCAGGGTCTTTATGAGGATTAAATAAGGTAATATATAAAGTACTTAAATAGTCATGAACATAGAAAACGTTCTGTACATGCTTCATGTGCCAATGCATTTCATTTCATTCTTACAACAAGCTATGAGGTTGATATTCTTATTATTAGTCTCTCAGTTTCCTCATCTCCAGAATAGGAATAAGAAGGACTTTACAAGCGGTAGAGCTGGGATTTGAACCTAGGTCACATCACACCTGTCCCTAGAGCCAATGTTTGCTGGGCCTTATTGAATTGATAGATTTTTGGCTTGCTTTCCTAAAGTTGACCCTTCACCATCACAGTGTGTGTGTGTGTGTATGTGTGTGTGCACACGTGCTGTTCACTTCACTTCCTTCAACAAACATTTGCTGAACACCTACTATTTGCCAACACTGTTCTAGGTGCTTGGGTTATACCAGTGAACAAAATAAACAAAGAATCCTGTCTTCGTGGTGTTTACACTATCGCAGGGGAAACATCAATAAGTATAATAAATTAGTAAGTTAGATAAGTATAGCGTCGGGGAATTGGCAGTGAGGCTCCCCTTCACAAGTTGCCACCTCTCAAGATCAAAATGACCCCCAACAGTGTGTGCTGGACCTGGGGAGTTGTTTTAAGTCTGTCCATGACAGGGTGGGGAATGTCAACTGAGCCGGCCGAGGGTGACAGCGGGTGGTGTGTGGGGCAGGCAGCTTGGTGGTGTGGCAGAAAATCCTCCTTCCCATTCCCTCCCTGCCCTCGTTTCTAAAATCAGTGCCATCCTGACGCTCCATGAGGCATTCATCGGGGAAGTACACATTACTCTTCCAGAAGAATAACGGCTTCTATCTAAGTGCATTCTGTGCGCAGATGCCGAGCTGCATGCTGTGTGGTGTGCACACCGCTCTCACCTTAGACCCTCACTCAGTGCAGAAGATGCGATCCCACTGTCTTGTTTGATCTTGACACCAAGAAACAAGTCTATCTTCAGAAATTAACATTCAGGGCCTTATTATTTAAACTGAATGGGGTAAATAAACGCCGCAAGGGTAAACAGCCATCTCCTGACCCCCTTCGAGCCACGTGACGCCTCACAAAGGGGCGTGGCCACATCTTGGCTTTCCTGGGTTCCTTCAGCACAGCCAGCACGGGAAGCACCCCACAGTGCTGTGCTCACCAAGCCCCGCCTGCTCTACTGGGTGGGGTTTTAAGGGGTTTTTCAAGGCCAGCTTTAACAACAGGCATCATGCCATTGTTTGCACTTCACACCGCATCAGGGTCCGCAAACACCCTCCGGTGCACCCAGGGCGTGGCCCAGTGGCCGATCTGGAGAGCACAGCTCTGACCAGACAGGCCGACATGTTGTGCAGGAGGACACCACTCCCCAGGCCGCGCCCTCACATGCACGTAGGCACACGTGCATGCACACACCTTCCTCGAGAGAAACTGTTCTCAGCAGATCCCTACTACCTCCGGCCCTCACAACGAAGAGTTAAGGAATCCCAGCACGATGTGGGGCGGGTGGCGGGAAACTGTAGGAATTTAATATTATTGTGGCATGTAATTTGGAAAGATCATTAAGCCTTCAAAACTTAAAGAGATGTTTATTTTAAACCCCATCTAAAAATCAAGTAGGTAACACACCCGTCAACCACCCTTCTTCGTGGGCTGGATGGCACAGCTAATCAGTGCACTTAGCTCTCACCTCTGGGGTGAATTAAATCTGTCATCAGTCATAACAAACCTAAGCTTAATGGCTTCGATCTAGTCGTTGCAGGGAGGGACCTCTGGGGCTGGCCCCGAGCCCTCAGGTGGCCTTGATCTGGAGGGGAGAGCCGCTGTCATGGCCGGTAGGGGTGCTGAGTGGGCTCATTGCCATATCATCCTCCAAGTTACCTCCACCCTGTTGAGCTAGAGCCTCTCTGGACACCCAGCACTCCTGTAGCCTCCTTGATTTCCTCCCTCCCCGCCTTCTAGCTGGGTAGCCCACCAGAGATGTGGCCTGTGCCGGGAAGCTATCCTGGCACCCTGAGGAGAAGGAGTCACTGGGCGATGCAGACCCTCTCCCTGGGGGCTGGCAGGGCACGGTGTGGGGAGGCCTCCCTGCTTTGTTGCTGGCCGTCACCGATTCCGTCAAGTGCTGCTCTAGAGGAAGAAGGCAGTATCCTGGTCTCACAGGATGAAGAAAAGATGCTCCGTTTAACCCGCCTCAGTCCTCTCGTGTCAGGAAAGCCTGGACTTATCTGGACAACATGCTGCCCTGTGCGTGCAGGACTTGGAACCAGCTCAAGGGCTTTGAGCGCTGGAAGGGGCAGTGGTCCCAGGGTGCACCCTGGCACTGGAGAGTGAGCAAAGGACACAGTTCTGAGCTGCTGAAGCCCAGAACCTCTGGGCAGAGGAGGTCTCACAGCGAATCAACGGCTGTGAGCGTGACTCCGACCTGTACAGCCTTGTGCCCCCGGCCTTCCACCCACTGCTGCCTCCAGCCTCCTGCTCTGGATTCTGGCTCCTCAACCCGCAGTGCCCTCCTGGTCTCCTGACCGTTGCCGTGGCCGCAGTCTGTCTCCACACCCCAGAGCATTCTTCTTAAAACATGTTTCCATTTAACACTGCCTGACTAGAGACTTAATGGCTCTCACCTGCCGCCCGAAATAACTCCAGTCCCCTCGGCTGCCACTCGTCTCATGCTCCTCTGGGCATCCAGCCCCATGACCTTGCCAGAGCTCCCACCTAAAATGCCCTGCCCCTTCCTCTCTACCGGCTCCAGGCCCACCTCCTCCATGAAGCCTTCCTGGCCTGTGCCTCATCTCCCTCCTTGGAGTTCACAGCAACAGTCATCTGCACCCTTCCCTGGCTCCTGCCTTCTGATAATGCTTCTGCCGGCGACATGTTCTCTTACCATGTTCCTTCAACTCTAAAACGCATTTCTTTTTACATTTTAATTTCTCTGAAGTGGGGATGTGGCTTAACGACCAACCTCGTACCAGGCAGAGTTGTGACACAGTTGTGGCCGCCTGTGTACAGACATCAAAACTTGCCGAAAGGGTTTGGGGGCCAGAAATGCTGCATCAGTCATAACAAACCTAAGCTTAATGGTTTTGATCAAGTCGTTGCAGGGAGGGACCTCTGGGGCTGGCCTCGAGCCCTCAGGTAGCTTTGATCAGGAGGGGACAGCCACTCTTCCCGGCACCCAGGACGAGAATGTGCAGAAAAGCACAGAAATCAAAGACTCAGTCAAAATGAAACTCAAAAATTTCAGATTCTGAATGTGAAGAATTTTGAGAAGTATTTTAATCAACTTATTTTGCTTGTATTTTTCTATTTATGTGTGTGAAAAATAATACAGGATGAAAAATAACTATGTCTAAATAAGTCTCTTTTCAATAATATAAGAACTCTTCCAAATACGTGCACAAGAAAACTTCCAAGTGATAACAAAGCACGTGTCACAGCTTAAATGTCTTCTTTCTTACACAAAATAATGGTGTCCTACAATCTCTGGGGCCATTTGAAGAGAGCTTTAGGTTCCAACACTCCTAAGCTGCTCTGAGGGGAACCGCAGTGAACACTGGCAGTCCTTTTCTCCCCATCCCCCACTGCTTCTGGAGACAAAGGAAGCCCCTGAAGTATTTCCTGGAATAAAGCAATGTCATTTAATTCCTCTGGGGAGAGGAAGAGGGGAGTTTGGAAGTGATACCTTTGCCAGAGCTTTTCCTTGGGCCTTCCTCCAGGGACAGGCTGAGACCGTCTCAGAGAAGAAAAAAGTAGAAAATGCATCTGACCCTCTGCTACAGAGAGATCACTGGTGGAGGAGGACCCGTCTGCCCCGATTCTGACAGCCCATTGCTGGGGACGAGCTGGACTCGGCCTGCCGTGGAGCCCCGCGCCACAGATGCGTTCAGATGCGTCTCTGGTGATTAGTGTCACAAGCAGGCAGGGATGTGAGCGCCTCTGCGGAGGGGAGACTCTGGCGTGATCACACTTTTGTGCCACATGGAGGAGCAGCTGGGCTCCAGCTCCAGCGAAATGAACCCAGTGGCCGCGTGTGGGAGGCACCGCGGGCCAATTAGACTCAGGGCTCTTCCAGCTGCAGAACGTCACCGATTCTGTACCTTAACTTCCGACAAGTAAGGTTCAGGGGGAGGCTTGCCGAGGGTCCTGCAGGGGCGGGACCAAGATTAGTACTCAAGTCTCCCCTGCTCTTTAAATAGCACTTCACCCCAGGCCTTCACCCCACAGTGTTAGAAAAGCCCAGTGTTGGAAAAGGGGGCCCAGAGGAGACAGCATCCTGGAGCTGGAGCCCCACGTTCATGGGAGACCACAGGTGCACCTCAGGTAACTGTACCACCACCACCCCCCCCCCCCAGGGAACACAGTTAACTCCAGTGCCAGATAAACAGAAACCAGTGTCATTGGGGAGGTACAAGGGGGAAGAAACACCCACTTTCACTTGGGGTGGTCAGGGAAGCCTTCAAGGAGGAATTTCAACATGCAGAGAACAGGATGAAGAGAGAGGGTCTTCCCCGCGGAGTACTAGGCACAGCCAAGGCCCCCCGGTAGACTTGTTCCCAGCAGTTCCCACCACCCCTGTGCCATCTGGGAGATGTCTACAGGTGAACTAGGTCTTTGGGGAAATGGCAAGATGGGTGACCAAATGGAGACCACTTGTCGGGCAGCTAAAGCCCATCCCAAAGCCTCTGCTGGGACACTTCCCATGACACTCATCAGCCTGCCAGGAAGTTCTCCCTCACGTCCATCAGCAAAAGTATTAAGCTTTGCCCTCAGAGCTTGTCAGGGACGTGCAGCCAACTTCCTGTAATAAAAATTGAATAGATACAAAACATAGTGGTATATTTGTTTATTTTATTTTAATCCTTTATATGAAGTGTTTTCAAAGACACGTAAATATCAAATGGTAAAATGAACCCCTGTGTACCTGTGACTTGGCTTCAAGAATTATCAACATTCTGCCAACCTCATTTCACTCAGTCTTCCCACTGTACCACCTTGAGGTATATTTCAAATACTTACAGACAACAAAGAGATTTTTTTAAGACCAAAAAAGGTAATATGGCTGGTGCTCACAAGCTAATTACAAAATGTGTTAAAATGTGTACTAATTCACGGTCCGCCAGAGGCAGTACAACCTGAGAATGGGACACACATTTGAATTGCTGGATAAACATCACACACACACCAGAGTGTGTGGAGCCACAGCTGGAGGGACGTTCACAGTCTGCACGGGAAGCGCTTCAGGGACATGGCCCTCCTGGGGCTCGGAACGGCAGCCAGGGCAGCCCCCCAGGCCTGGGAAAGGGCAGCCAGCGCTGGGCCAGCGCCCCAAGCACAGCCAGGACAACGCGGGGCAGGAAGGACAGTAATGTGCCCCGATGGCCATGGCAGCAGCAGGGGCTGGAGAAGGAGCAGCGCTTGTCACAACAGGGTGGCACCTCCTGCACTTGCACTGCAGAGCCTCTCCCCGGTGCCCACCCTCCCCAGCCTCACCGCATCCCTTAGAAGGTACAGCTTGGCTATGAGAATGACTTTTGCAATATATCAGTGGAGCCCTGATATATCATCCCAGGCCTGCGGACACTGGTGTGGCAACAAAAGGAAGGACCGTAACAACCTCAGTAGATTTGTCTTCCTTCTGTTTTGAAGGGAACTTTTTTCTAGCACTGTTTATTACCACCTTAGTGAAATAGCTTCTTTAATCGTAAGATCTGAAAAGCTCCTGCAGGTGGGTATTTTCAACATTCTCTGTCTTTGGCTGGCTGGTTTCTTACCTTTTAAGTCTTGGCTGTCACCCTGTGATACTGTGACTTATAATAAGAAATATATGTCTGGTCTTTGTCCCTGTTTCTGGCACAGAGTTCCTAAAACCTTTGGAATTTCCTAAGTGATTAAAGCCACAAAGATCTTTTGTATGTTACTTTTTGTATGAGGTGACTTTTGGAAAGTGCCTAAGGATGGGGGCAGGTTGCCAGGGGACCCAAGATGAGATTAGAGGATTGGAACTTTCAGTCCCACCCCCTGACCTCTGGGGAGGGGAGAGGGGCTAGAGGTTGAATCATTGCCAATGGCCAATGATGTAATCACTCGTGCCTACGTGACGAAGCCTCCATAAAAACCCAAAAGGATGGGTTCTGAGAGTTTCTGGGCTGGTGAACACATAGAGACTTGGGGAGAGTGACATGGTCAGAGAGAGCCTGGAAGCCCCACACTCTTTTCCCACACCTTGCCTTGTGCATCTCTTCTATCTGGCTGTTCCTGGGTTATATCCTCCTATAATAAACTGGTAATCTAATAAGTAAAATGTTTCTCTGAGTTATGTAAGCCATTCTAGCAAATTAATCAAATCCAAAGAGGGGTCCTGGGCACCTCCGAACTGTAGCCAGTTAGAAGCACAGGTGACATCCTGGACTGGTGACTGGCATCTGAAATGAGGGGAGGGGGCAGTCTTGTGGGACTGAGCCCTTAACATGTGGGATCTGATGCTGTCGCCAGGCAGGTAGTGTCAGAACTGAGTTAGACTGAAGGACATCCAGCTGGTATCAGAGAACTGCTTGGATGTGAGGACCCTCCCAACACACACACACACACACACGTCGGAATTGGGTCCAGAACATACAGCCCCTCGAGTAGGCCGCCTGCCACATAACCCAGATCACCACCCTCTTCCGTCCTTTCTCCCCCATGTTTTCTTCACAGCACTCACCCACATCTCTGTTTCACCTGTCTGTTCACACCTGTTCCGTGTGTCTCCCCTGCTAGAAATGGAAGCTCCGTGAGAGAAGGGACGCTGCCTATCTCATGGTCTGAGCCCAAGCACCTAACCAAGTGCCTGCCCAGAGAAGGCACTCGATGAATGTGTGTTGACTGACTGAGGGAACGAGAAGGACTAACAGGCAACCACGTCCTGCCTGCTGTTGTGGCCAGCATCTCCCAGGCGCCCCGATTCCTCTTGTTTCTCTCAATACACTGTCCCTTTCGTTGTATCAGCAACCGCTCCAGCTCTAGCTTTAAAAGTCATGCGGTGTGACTACATTTGTCCCTCCAGAGCTGCCACCCTGGGCCAGGCCCCCGTATGAAATTACATCTCTCATCGACGTAATTTCAACAGCGCCCAACTTGTCTCCGTGCAGCAATTACAGGGCAGTTTCTGGCACACAGAGGAGGTCAGGTCACTCCCTGCTCTCAACCACAGGCTTCCTTTCTCACTTACAAGGAAATCCAATCTCCTTAGCAAGGCCCAAAGGCCCTTTGTGAGCTGTCCCCTGCCTGCTGCTTGGACTCACTTCCTCCTTGGCTCCCTGGCTCTGCTCTAGCCACGCTAGGGGCCCCCTGCTCCCTCGTGTGCAGCACCTGCCCTTCCTTCTGCCCCTCACAGCCTTTTCCAAGACAGCCACACACCTCGCTTCCTTCCTTCCAGCGTCTGCTGCCTTATGTAAAAAGCAACCTCCCAAGCGCCCATCCTCAGTCAACTCATTCTGCCTCATCTTACACCATCTGACATATTCTGCACTTACTTGTTTATTTGTAGCACCACCCCCAATAGAATGTGAGCTCTGTGAGAGCAGAGACTCTGTCTTGGTCACTGCTGAATCCCCAGTGCCTAGACCAGTACACAGTAGGCACTCGATAAACATATGTTGATGACAAGGCCTATTTGGTTTGCATACCTTGATTGACAACAACCTCCACAAGGCCATCAGCCAACACCATCACAGCACACCTCCAGGCTGCCTAAGGGAAGACCCCACCCAGAGGTGCACCATCCTCTCCAGTACCATAGCAATTCTGTCCCCACCTATCCCGATAGGGGTCAGCAGGAGGGAAGACTTCTGGGGTAGTCTTTCTGGAGTCTGATCTATCTTTCTGATCCCCTCCACCCCCAATTTATAACACTGTCATTAATTCTGGATATGATCAATTACTCCAGGCTTCCCAGCACTCACCATAATTCATGCCCAACACTGTGCCTTAAAGATCTCAAAGTTCTCCAATTTTACATATCAGGTAGGAAAGACAGAGCTTTGAGGCAGAGACATAAACCGGCCATAAGCTGCTATCAATAAGGAAATGCAAGATGAGTAGAGCAAGGATTTTCAAGCTGCGCTGTGCTCTGTGATAGAGTTCCATGGTCAGGCAAGACTGGGAAGGGCTGATACAACAGGCAGACGGCCCTAACACAGGGGTGCTCTGGTACAGGACATGCATACCAGAAACCCACCCAACATGTGTTCATCTCACATCAGTGTCTCTCATGGGCAGGTGGCAGCACGGTGGGAATGATGTTAACATGCCCTCCTATTATGCCACGGTCTCTTGTTCTGCCATTATTTCATGATCTGATGAACAGATTTGACCCATAAGGGTTGTCAAAAGGCAAGCAGCTCATGGTTGCAAAAGTTGTCAAATACAAGTCTTATAGGCCTTTGGGGGCTTTCAGGAAATGACCAGTTTAACAGGATAACAATCAGCAAGGACTAGGGACCTGCCAGTCCTTTCATTTCATGGAAGGTCTCAAAATGACACTGCACAACATGATAGGAAGGTCAGGGCAGAGACTATGGCCAGATCATGTCTACCCTTCAGGGAACTTGGAAAGGAATTTTAAAAGGGAACAGGGCATGAGCCAAGCTCATCTCTTGAGGGACTGAACTACAATGACCCTTGTAGTGGTTGATTCTTTAGAGTTCACCTTTCAGTGAATCCCTCACCATCTCTATCACTATCACCACCACTAACGGGGGCTCCCCTCACATCCCAACTTGCAGATCCACCAAATCCAACCCTCTATCAGTTTCATAAATACAGTTGTACTGGACACAGCCATACACACTCCTTTAGGTACTGTCCATGGCTGCTTTCACATAACAACAGCAGAGTTGAGTAGCTGCAACAGAGACCATATGCTCCACAAAGCCTAAAATATTTACTATATGGCCCTTTATAGAAAAAATGTGCCAACTCCTATTCTAAAGCAATTAGCTGAGTCAGCAGAGGGATACAGAATACCACTGTAAAAACACACAGGGCCAAGCAGGGTCCTCATCCTGTCAGGGCCTCCATAGTTGGCATATTGAGAAGAGGGAGAACAAAGGAGTCCCCCGTGGGTGTTGTCACGGATGTTGATGACACCTTAAGGCATCCCCTGGGCACCACCTCTAGATTCTAGAGCTGCTTCTTGCAAATACCATGAACTCTCTACCTGAGGGATTTTTCAGGCCAAATAAGGCAAGCTGAGCACTGTCTTCCAAGACAGATCTCAGTCTTAGATAGATGGGGAGTTGATGGATAAGCACCCCAGTTCCTTGAACTCTCAGTTGGGCTAACTTGTAGGTACTTCCCCCCAGATCCTCCCTTTTTGTTTAAACTAACTCAAGTTGGGTTCTATTTCTTGCAATTAAGAATCCCAACTGGGACTTCCCTGGTGGTGCGGTGGTTAAGAACCCGCCTGCCAATGCAAGGGACACGGGTTCGAGCCCTGGTCCGGGAAGATCCCACGTGCCGCGGAGCAACTAAACCCATGTGCCACAACTACTGAGCCTGCACTCTGGAGCCCAGAGGCTCCAACTACTGAAGCCCACTCTCCTAGAGGCCGTGCTCCGCAACAAGAGAAGCCACCTCAATGAGAAGCCCGTGCACTGCAATGAAGAGTAGCCCCTGCTCACCGCAACCAGAGAAAGCCCACGCGCAGCAACAAAGACCCAACGCAGCCAAAAATAAATCAATTAATTAAAAATAAAATAAAATAAAAAATAAATTTTAAAAAGGTATCTTAAAAAAAAAAGAATCCCAACTAATCCCAGTGAGCTGCTCCAAGGCATCCTCTCCAGGCAGGGACATGGAGACCACAATGGGCAGGTGCCCAACAGACACCCATGGGGCGCTCAAGGGCTCTGCTGGGACAGAGACCCCTGGAAGGCCCTTTGAGCACTCAGCAGTCAATATGCCATGGCTCAAGAGTAAGCAACACTGGCTTCCCCACTTCCACCACTCAACCAGAAGACTCACACCTGACCACATGTCTCCATGCCCTCTGGGAGCCACCTCATAAATGACTTCTCATGTCCCTCAGGGCCCCACACGAGGCCTCAGCCTCTCTTCAAGCTCGTCTCTTCCCCATCCTCCCACCTTATAACTGTCCGGCCACACTGTCCTTTGTTCATCTCCTTGACCAGCCAAGCTTTCTCTCCTAGGGACCTCTGCAGTTGCTCTTCCCTCCTCCTGCAATGTTTCCCTGAGAGTTTTGCATGAGTGGCAGCTTCTGGTTTTTCAGCACTTAGCAAAAATGTTCCTTCCCCAGGAAGTTCTTCTCTGACTACTCCATCTAAAATGGGTCTCTCATAGCCACCCCTTCACATTTGATCACATCATCCTGTTTTATTTCTCACTTTACTTGCTACGATGCAATTATCTGCTTGTATATTTATTTATATTATCAGTCTCTCTCTCTAATGGAGCTTATGCTCCAGAAGAGAAGAAACTTATCTATTATTTACTATTGTTTCCCCAACATCAAGAAAGCACATTGTAGTTGCTAAATAAATATTTGTTGGATAGATGAATGAAAGGATAAATGGATAAAAGGATGGAAGGAAGAAAAGGAAGGAAGGAGGAAGGAAATGAAGGAAGGAAGGAAATGGGGGTTTTAATTCCTCTCTAGAATTGCCAAGCTCTTGCAGCTTGAGGCTGGGTCACCACTTGAGCCAGATATATTTTCCCATAGAATAGGTATCTGTTAGAAATATGTTAGGCTACAAATCCCACTATAATAGCTAAAAGATAGGAGATTATTTTCTTAATAATGAGAAATCTAAAGATAAGCAGTTGCTAGCACTAGCGATGGCATCAGAGACCCCAGTTCCTTTCCACTTCATCATTTTTAGCATGGTGGCTCTTTCTTATGTGTGTCTTGCCTCGTGGTCACAGGATGGCTGCTGTAGTACAAACATCACATTCACATCAAGGCAGGAAGGGAGAGAAGGAGTGATGCCACCTTGCTGTCTTATTCCTTTCAGGTAAAGCTAAAGCTTTTGATGAAACCTCCCCCCAACCACCCCCAGGATTTTCAATTATATCTCATTAGACAGAACCAGATCACACGACCTAGCTGCTAGGGAGTCTGGGGAAATGACTATATATCCCTCCAGCCTCTATAGCAGAGAAGCAGACGAGAAGAGATGGGAACAGGTGTTCTGTTGAACCAAATTCTAGTTTGGTCACTGAGCATATCCCTAGTAGCCACAACAACTGAAGGAGGGGGGCAGGATGCATCCAGTAGACCAAGAGCTGTTAACAAGGCCGCCAGAGAGAAAAGTTTCCTTCACCTCTTCCAGCCAAATCAACAATTCCCAATGCAATGAGAGTTTGCTTAATAACAGTAATTTGGGAAAACACCTCCCAGGAGTACTGAAAGCAAGCTATTCTTATTTTAATAATTTGTGGGCTTTACACTTGAATTAAATGAGATGGAATGAGAATGGTGTGAAAATGTCACTTTAAAAAAAAAAGGTTAACTCAGTACATTTAGTCATGAAGTTGTTACAAGCTGTTAAATTATTTTCAGACTCGGTAAAGGAAACAAGCCTGGGAGATTTGTCTGGTGTGTTAACATGTATTATTTACCCCAAGGTGACATTTTAATAGCAGGGGAAACGTGAGCAGCCTCCCAGCCCTCACACGTGTTTTGCCACATGCTGCGCTAAATGCATAAATCCCCGCTTTGTCAGCAGTAATGAGACCCAGAGAGCAGGCACCTGCTGGGGTCCTTAAACTTTTCCTGATAAAAATATACATAATTAAGGCATTGTGAGCACTCACCTCTGATTTATTATTAAAACAACACACCTTGGGCCTCATTTGCACCCTCACTCACTAGAGTGAAACAGACAAGTGATTTAATACCAGCTTTGCAGGGAGTTTCCCAACACGCTCTCCCCAGCTTTCCACATTCAGCCCACCTGTTCTCAGAGAAAAAAAGAAGAAATTGAGCAGCTCACCAGTGCAGACAGGGAGTGGCTGCCCTGAGGCTGGGAGCCCTTTCAGCCTTCCATTGTGCCTGCTTTTATGAGTGAAAAGCTCATGGTTAATAGCTCTGCCCTGTGGTTGGCCAGACCTGGATTCAAATGCCATCTCTAGTGTCTAGTAGCTGTGTGCTCTTCTACTCTCAGTTTCCTCACCTATAAAATGGTGGTTTCAGTGAGGATTAAGTATAACCCTGGGCACAGTTTCCAGCACACAGTAATTGCTCATGGTCACAGGATAGCTGCCACAACTCATACATCACATCCACATTCATGGCAGAAAGGGCAGGAAGAGGTGATGCCAGCCACGTCTGTCCTATTGAAACCTTTTCCCAACAGCAATGGAAACTATGATTCGCTTTTCTATATGCCCTGACACTCTGGTGGTTTCTTCTGCATAGTTTCTTCTGTATCCTCCACTTTGAGGATTCTGTTCCTCAGCCTGCCGCTTTTGCAGGAAACCTTTCCTGACCAATGAGAACTCAGTACCACATCAACTTCAATGGGAGCCAGTAGAGAGCCTCTTCACGTTGCCATCTCTGTGGACAGAGAGTAGCTAGAAATGGTGAGCAGCACGTTATCCCCGTGTGGCCTCTTCCTTACATTTTTAAAAGGAAACTTGTTGAGATGATGCCTTTTAGACTTGAAAAGACGCTAGAGGAACAGTGTGAAAGCAAGCATATGAATCAGGTGGAGAAGGTCATCAAGGAGGCTGCTCTCCATCAGGGAAGGAGGAGGCCCTATTCCTCCCCTGGGGTTGCAGCCAGCCTGCTCCTCTGCATATGGGGCTGGAAACTGGGGGGCTGGAGAGCTTGGCCAACCATCAGGAAGGCTCTAGACTAGAGCACAGCTTCTGACGGGAACAGCTCCCAGGATACATATCGAGATAAGGATTCTTGGTCACCTACTAAGTGCTCAGGGTTGGTAAGGGACAAAGAAGAGCTCTGAGGGCTGGGGAAGCTGGGGAGGGCTGTTGGGAACAGGAGGGCCTTGAAGGGACGGCAAGATTCCAAACGGCAAAGGGGAGGGTTCATCACACTCTAATTCCTCAATTCTAAGACAACATTAATTTCTGGATGAGCTTTCTAAACTCATCCATATGTACATTAAGTGTACACAGCTGTAAAGCACATCCTAATCTCAGAAATGCCATGATGTGGGGGAATGTGGGGCATAGAATCATGAGCTGCCACCTTGCTTCAGGTACCTCTTGTCCCCATCACTGTGTGGATGTGCCCTCATTCTGTCTTCACAGCCACCCTATGAAGAGGACACCACTGCCAGTTCTGTTTTACAGATGAGGAGGCTGGAGATCAGAGGCTGGCTGGGGCTCCTGGGGGCTCCAGGTGGGTAAAGAAGGAGGGGAGTCACCTGGCCCAGGCTCCCATCATCGCCCACCTGTCTCTCCATCCTCTGCTCAGCAACCAGAGTAGTCTGCCTTCCCTTTGCCCTGGAATGAAATCTAAACTCCTTGCATGACCAACAAGGCCTTACCCCATGTGATCTGGGCCACCCCTCCTGCCTCTGCTCCCCCATCCCCACTCCCTCTCCCCCAGCCACACTAGCCTTGGAACACTCCTTGTTCCTTGGAACACTGAAACATCTAGCTCATCCTTGCCTGGGGCATCATCCCCTGCTCTTTCTACCTGAAAAGGCTCTTCCTTCCCAGGTAGCCACATGACTCAGCCCCTCCGGAAGGCCTCTCACCAGCCAGTCATGGTAACACCAATCTGGTTTATTTCCTTCATGGCCTCTGAGATTGTCTCATTTCATTTTTGTCTGCCTGTCATCTCCCTATTAGAAAGTGAGCTCCTCGATAGCAGGACATTAGTCTGTTTTGCTTGCTGTTGCATTACTTGTGTTTTTTTGGGTAAATGAATGAATTCAGAGGCATGCCCTGCCTCTGAGAAAGTTCACCAAAGCAAGGGTCCCAGTGGGACCTAAATGGGAGGCAAACACAGGGCTGAGCAGTGTCTCGGGGCTCTTCCCAGCCTGGGCGGGTTGCCCACCTCTAAGCCCCTCTTCCATCCAGAAGTGAGACGCTGCTTCTAAGTGCTCCCTCCCATCCTTAGCTGCGCTATCCTGGGCTTTCTCCTGTGATCCTGGGCTTCTCTGCTCTGGTCCTCTCTGTTTTTCAACTTCAGACCTTGTCATAGCTAATGCTTTTCTCATTCTTGTCTTGTTAAGGGTGAAGTTCAGGTGTGTCTCCATGTCCCTGTTTGTCTCACCTCTGAAGGCAGCTTCTGAACGTGCTCAGGCTTCCAGGCACTATTTCTAACAACAATACTTCCAGAAGCTATTTTTCAGTGGAAATTCATCGGAAGGACTAGACGCCTTTCAAGTCATCAATTAACATGCACTTGGAGAGGCCTGGCCCTGGCTCACGGTAGGGGATACAAGAGAAGACATGGTCCTGCCCTCAGAGAACACACAGTCTCCTTAAGAAAACCAAGACTCATGCTTGTGGAACCACCAGGGATTCATTCAGGATCATGTCACCTTCAGGGCTAAATTGTGAAATTTAAACAGCAAGTTGCTAAAGAGTGCAGAGGTCACTGTGGGCTGGAATGTCAAGGAGGGCTTCCTGGGAGAGCACTGAGCCTCAGCCCTCACAGGCACAGTGGGATGAAAATGTAGGAGGGCAGGCTCTTCACAGAGCATAGCTGCAATCTTACTGATGTTGAGTTTTTCCAGCCTGCCCAAGGATTTTTTTTTTTTTTGCAACTTTTACACATGGACAGTATAATGATAAGAACTTACATTTCCCAAATAATGCAGCTAAAAACATGTACCTTTGACAGTGCTATCATGCTTCTATAAACACGTCCCAGCTTTAGAGGGTTGGGAGAGATTGGCAGGAACATACCGCACTTCCATTAAAGATGGAAGGGTTTGTAAACCAACACTCTGGAGTAAGGAGAAGAAAGCAGTCCTTTCCAGGAGAAGGCAGTAAGATCCCATAGATGGAAATGCATTAGGAATTTACAAGAATCCTAGAGAAAATGCATGGAAGCAGCAATTCATATCCATTAAGAAACTGGTCAGAGGTGTCAGACAATGGACCCCCACCAGTACAGCTGTATCATTGTACAGCTTCTTTCCTGCTTCTTCTGCACGCTCAGAAATTCCTCCCTAAGACTATTACTCAGCTAGTGTGATTATAGACAAAAACTCTAATATGCATATGATACTTGATACCCTTTATTGCACCAGATCTTCATAACAGCCCCACTCTAAGCTGAAGAAACTGAGGCTTAGAGAAATTAAATCAAATGCTTTGCCTGAGATCACACAGCCAGTGAAAGAAGCAGACTCCACTGGCATTCTTATCTCCCACCCATCTTGCTACTTTCCCTGTGGAGGCCTCATTCCTTCATTCCGACTTTAGTCATAATGAGTGTACACACTGAATTCAAGTATCAGACTGATAAAATAATCCTCTTATGTAGTGTTTTCCCATTATGGAGTGATATTACCTTGCCTTTTCATATTCTATTTTCCCCCAAAGCTGTATCATTAACTAAAGAATATGTTCTGACTTATCCAATAAAGTGTTTAACTTTTTTAATGTTTTATTGATTCTCAAAGCTTTGGTTCCACCAGAAGGTCTTGATTGCTACATTAACAACCTCACTGATATTCTTTTAACAGACCCTCTGCAATGTGAAGTGCAGTGTGAGAAAGATGGGGCTCCCAACGATCCATTAATCAATGAGCTAATCTTTCATCCACCTTATGCACATTGCAGGAAGATGGGTAATGAGAAACAAGGTCCACAGGCAGGACCCACTGGGGGCAGGGACATCCAAGCCCAGACAGCTGGGCTGCAGGGTGTGGAGCAAGGAGAATGTCAGTAGAAGAAGGAAAGATTTTTCTCCAGGCTGCTTCCTCCAACCTCTTGAGGCCAGCATGATCCTTGTCAAGCCAAATTGGACTGTTAAGGGCAACGGTGCACCACTGGACAGCTTCAAGAGGAATTGAGACACACAGTCCAATTCTTGAGTGAGGCATGGGGGCCTTCCTGGTCTGGCCTCTCTTCTGCATACCAGGCTTATCCCTCACCACCTGCTCCTCTCAAAAATCAGTGCTCTACCCTTGCCCAACTACCAGGACTAGAGTAAGTCAAGTGAGGCACTAGCCTCAGGGGAAAAATTGAAAGGGGCAGCAAAAATCTCGGTAAATAATACAAATAATATTCTATTGCAGTACATTTAAAAATAAAAATTAATGCAAAAAAATCCATGATAAACAAAGTATCAAAAGTTTAAATAAAGACAGGATCTGCCCTATACTTGCATTACCCTGCCTTACTCACCTCCCCCTAATCCCAGACTTACCTTCTTCTTCTAGTTTTCCAAACACATTGGGCTCTTTCTGGCTTCCCGGCCTTTGCCTGTGTTATTTTCTCTACCCAGGAGACTCTTCCCTGTAAATCATCCTTCAGGTATCAGCTTTGATGTCACCTTTTCCAGGCAAGTCTTCTGTGACCTTTGCAATGACTGCACTACCCACTCATGCACACAAGCCTGGAACTGATGCCCTTGCTCTGCGCCCCAGGCATACCTCCCGTGGTATTTAGCATACTCTACCATAATTGCCCATCTGTCCCCTGAGCAGTTCATAAGCTCCACGACGGTAGAGGCAGGCTCACCACTGTCCCCTTGGCTGGTGGCTGTGGTTGGAACTGTGGCTGTGGTTATTGCTCCCGTTTAGGCTGCCTGGAGCTGTGTACCACGTCAAGCTGAGTCCATGTGAAGACACATGCTAGGAATCCTGATGAGGCAGGAACTCACCCAGGCTGCTGGTTCCCTCCCTTGAAACCCCCTCTGCAGATGCTGTGAGGTGGAGGTCAGTGATCAGAAACACTGAAGGAGACATTGTGAGAAACACCCAGGAAAAGCAGGAGGAATTTGGGTCCCAATTTGAGAGGAAACAGCAGCCCAAAGGGGCAGGCATTATCTTCAGGGGACAGTTTGAAGAAACCTCTATTTCCTCCCTAGCAGTTCCCTGGACAGTCAATGCCTGCCCCTTTGATCTTGCTGGGATGTTTGTCTTGCAGTAGTAGTGACAAGGCAGTGACATCACTGGATCCTGGATGCGTAGCTGGAGATAAAACCAGATGCAGGTAGACCCCCAGGCCTGCGCATTCCCCACTTCCCCAGCCCCCTCCCACCTCTCAGGTTTCAGTGATTACAACCAAGGAAGACACTTCTAGGAACAGAGCAGGGCTCAGGGGAAAAGTACAGGGACTTTTCTCTGGAAATGGGGTGAGGTTGGGGTCAGAGAGAGAAAGGGGCTGACAAGCTTGGTCTGTTACACCAGAGCCTCATCCCCACAGCTCTGCCTCTTCCCCCCACAAATCCCCTTCTCCTGGTCCCTTCCTTCCATCACCACCCCCTTTCCTAAATTTCCCAGAAGGGGCATGAGCTAGGGCTTGGGCTTTAGCCCGGTGTATACTCCGTGGTATATATTTAGCAGCCAAAGTAGCTGCTCACCCCAAGAGAAGATGAGCTCTGAGTGGAAAAGTGATGAGACATTTGAGGAGGTGCCACTCTGTAAAAGAAAGTCACACCCAACAACCTATACTCTACAGAACGAGAATTTATAACAAGCATAATAACTAAACTCAAAGATATGTGAAAGGGTATTGACTAGGCAATTATAAAATCTAATTGAGACAGGAAGGAAGGGGGCAGGGCACAACCGTTAAAAGAATGATACAGTTGTTGAGAAAAACAGGAGTCGACAAAAACTGGTTAGAACCAACTAGGCCCAAGACTGTGGGAGATTCGACTTCCAGTGGACCTTGAACCTCACCGTTACACGTCAGCACATGCTAAACGCACACCCACAGGCGCCACGACAGTTCCGAGGCAGACCCTAAAAAGCCAAAAGTGGGTGATGGCCCAATTTCTGGAAATCCCCGCCCCGTCCACAAAATAATTAGAACATTCCTCCCACTAATTAGCATATGATATTATCCAGCCCATAAAAACTAACCACCCCCACACACCAGGGCCGCTCTCACTTTCTGAGATGGACCGCATTCTGCCTAGGGAATGTGTATAAATAAACTCACTTTCCCGTTACTATGGCTTGCTCTTGAATTCTTTCTTGTGAGAAGCCAAGGACCCTCCCTTGGCAGCCCGTCCCAGGGACTCGCCTGAGACCTGGGCTGTGACCATGCTCTCACTTCCCCCTTCTCCTGCAACATAATTAAAAATACTGAGAGTGAAAATCATAACAATGGAAACAAGAACTAGAGGACAGACGTCTCAACAGCAACACGCAAATGCAATTCCAGTGTCTTCATGCATCCCAAGTAGTGAAGGACAACATTTTGAACTCAGGCCTCGAGAGGGTTTACCACGCAAAGACCATCTTTGAAACACTCTGTGTCAGTCCCTGGCGGTTGGAAGCACCGCTTGCAGGGAATGCCTGGGAGAGGGGGGAGGGGCTGGAGGAACAGCCCAATGCTGCCACTGATACTGACTGTATGGGATTGTTTTATATATTTTGTTCATCGTGGATTTTTTTCCATTAATTTTGATGTTTTTAATAGCACATTAAAATATTATTTGTCTTTGCTGAGTTTTTTGACACCTCTCTAAATTTCACCCCAGGCAGATGCCTCCCTCACCTCACCTCACCCGCCCCACCCTACTGCCAGCCCAGCTGCCCCAAACTCCAGGCCTCTAGAGATGAGGTATTTGCAAAACTGCTCATGCATGCTTCCAGCCCAGAGACGATCCAGGGTCGTGGTGCTTCTCTGTGTGAAAATAAAAAACCAGGCCACCAAGCACTCTGCAGCCCATCCCCAGCCGGCCAGCAGAGCACCAGAATGTGGGCTCACGTACTAACCACTCTGAAGATTGAAATTCAACTTAAAAACTTTGTGGTTGGAGATGGCTCCTGCTGCGAGAAGGGAATATGACAGATGGCATAAGATATTACAGTAATTTTACTGACAAAGCACTAAGCGTATCACAGAAGTTCAAAATCAATTCATCTGCTTCCCAGCAGAAGTGAGTCTAACAGGCAGTGAAGCATAATCTTGATAATGTAGTTGTTCCCATAGAAGAAGAAATTAACCGGGCTACCGTAAATGTGTCTTTATGACATTCTTTTTTGTTTCTGTTGCCCTGATAAGGACTTAAAATCCCATTTGTATGGAAATAAACCAAGCTCCGAAGTTATCTTCTGTTCTGGGGTGTTACCTCAGGAGGTCTGCAGAAACTCCTCTCCAGCTAAATGGGATCTTAGGCTCAGGCTCTGCAGAGCTGCAGCTTTCGTTGTTAAAGAATAAAACACACTATTATTCCAACCACCACAACGTGGTTGCTTTTTAGGGGCTGCATCCATTAAGGTTCTTTGATGGCAAACAAAGAAAACTGACTCTGAGCAACTCAATATCCTTCCAATACGTTCTTTTTCTATTTAAATTAACAGAAGAATCAACTGAGCAGGAGAACCAGGTTTAATTAGAATGGGGAGTACGCAGTGCATTGGATGGACAGGGAAGGGCTGGTATAGGTGGCAGGCAATAGCTGACAACTTTGTCAGAACTCATTCATTCCAACAACAGGCCCTTAACTGATGTTTTGCAATCTAGCATTATTTTCCTGAAGATTCACAGTCCCAAGAAAACAAGTCCAATTGCCCATGTTTGGGTCATGTGCCCACACTAGTTTGACAATCCCAAGAATGGCTTCAATGAGCCAGGAAAGGCTCCCCACAGAGATATGAAGGTGCTGTGACCAAGAGAAGGGGGAGTGGGTGCAGGGTGGGCAATCAGAGGAGCCAAGACTTCTCAGAAGCCAAGGCCACACTTTTAATCACATTGAAGTTCCATTTTCCCTAGCACATTCCAACAAATATGAAAGGTTTGGAAAATGTACTTCACACGGTGCCTGATACATCATAGGCAAATCATTATCATTGCCTACATCATCATTGTTATCATCAACTAATGTTGACTATTTGGAATATCTGGCCAAGCCTTCGTAAAAGTGGGATGTTTACTGTGGAACACGGAGGGAACCTTGAATGACTTAGTTTTTTCTCAGTAGAAGAAATAAAGAGGTGGATTAACTGGGTTATTATTGGCACCTGCTTCTGAAGAGACCTGGCCTCCTGCTACAGCCCCAACTGCCATGGTCTCGGCCACCCCAGAGACCATGTAGCCATTGGGCACAGCAAGCACAGTGCACAGGGCCCACGATACTGTCTGAGGCACACAAAAACGGTTTTAAAATCAGAAGAAAAAAATAAACTTTTAAGTTTAAGAAAATGTATAGTATTAAGTATTTGTCCTCATATCAACACAGTTGTTCAATAAAACCATGAAAGTCATAGTGCAGCCCTGAGGCACTCCCCCCAACCAAGGAAATTTGTATATGCTCTGTGGAGGAGAGCAGGAACCACCTCCTTTCCATTCCTGACCAAGGATCTTCCTCCATCCCACACTAGACCTTGCTAAATCATTCCTAATACTTCAACCAGAATGGAGGCTGAAAATATTCACAGATCCCACATCTGAACATGAAATGTTTATTTGAAAAAAGCATTCACCAAGTACTTCGAGCATGCCAGACACTCTGCAAACTGCTTGTCTGCAAACTGCACTCTGCAAACGCTCTCTGTGCTTATGGGGATTAAGGTCTAATTGGAGAAACTTGTAGTCAATGTGCTTCTCTTAGGAGGCTATAATTACCTAGTTAATAAGGGAACCTATTTCCATACCTAAGATTTTTCTGTGATGTTGGTGACGGCACATGTAACCCGTCCCCCGAACTTCACATGCACACACACACACACAGAGTTCAGCCAAATATGTTGTCTTCTCTTCTGTATCCTTTTCCCAAATGCCCATCCTAATGCCCCATTAAACCCTTTTATAAGAATCCTCATTCAAACAGAGAAACACATTATCTCTGTATCCCTAGAATACAGCCTTTCTCAATGGGACTCTGTAAGTATTCAAGAAAAGATGGACGGATGGGTGGATGGATGGATGGTCAAATGGATGAATAATGGATAGATCAATAGAGAGAAGGTATAACATAGGGATGAGAGGAGATATGGATAGAGAGATGGATGGATGGATGAATGTCTGGATAAATAAATGGGTGAAAGAAAGAAGGAAGGCTAGAAAATGAAAGGGGAAAATAATGGATGGATAGCTGAATAGATAAATGTATGGAAGTTTGACTGCAGGGATGAATAAATGGATGGAGAGAGGGAGGAAGGATTGGACCAAAGGAAAGAGGATGTGTGCACAGATATATTACTAAAAAATTATACAGAAATGTAGGAAAGAATGGATGCAGAGGGTTGACTAGGTGGATGGTGTAAGGATAGATGGATGGATAGATGGATATCGTGATTAGTGACATGCTAATAAATAAATGGATAGTTGGATGGAGGAATAGAATAATTGAGAAAAAGATGGAGGTAGGGAAGGTTGATAGACATTTGTAAGGGAAGACAGATAAATGAATAGATGGGGGAATGCAAGATGGATAAATTGATGACTTGGAGGGTAGATGAGCAGCCAAATCAAGTCATGGAGGTAGGGATGGATGAAGGTTCACTTGTGAGAGGGAATGTTAGATTTGTGAGCACATGAACTTATGAGTGAATTGCATGAATATCTGGATGGATGGACAGATCAATGGGTAATGAATTGATGAATTAAAATTCAACTAATATATGGGTGAGTGCAAGCCTCTATGAGAAGACGCTGCATGTAACTTAATATGCTCGAGTGTGGCACACAAAGTGTCATGTTACAGCCTGGCCTGATACTGCCTCCTACTGTTTTGGGATGTTAGTCTCAGAAGGCATCTGAGATAATGCTGTGTGATACCTTGAAAGGAGATACCAGTTTGGACTGCAGTCACACACGAAGGCTTTATGGGGAGGTTGGCACATTAATTGGAGTGACCGAAACATTGTGCTAAGGTGGGGGTCCCCTTTCTTCCTCCTCAGTGTAAGGAAGTCCCCCTTCCTCTCTGCTTCTCTAAGACAACTTGTCTCTGTCAGAAACTATCCATGATAAATTGTTCATTGCTGTTGTTAATTAAATAACAAAATGTGGGGTGGGAAGACATTCTGCAAGTTCTCAGATACTCTTTTCAGCTGTGGCAACATTTGTAAATATTCATTCAATTAGATATGTGCTTAGACGGGCCTGCTTTGTGCCAGGCCCTGGGCAAGCTCCATATGGAAGACAGAAAAGAATTAGACAGTCGTTGTGTTGTATTGAGTCTCAGGGCCTCTGCCACTCACCAGCTGCATGAGCCTGGGCATGTTCCTTAGCTCCTTTAATCCCCACAGTAATACTATGAAGTACTATTACTATCCCCATTTTAAAGATGAGGAAGGGATTTCCCTGGTGGCACAGTGGTTAAGAATCCGCCTGCCAACGCAGGGGACACAGGTTCGATCCCTGGTCCAGGAAGATCCCACATGCTGCGGAGCAACTAAGCCCGTGCGCCACAACTACTGAAGCCCAAACACCTAGAGCCCATGCTCCGCAACAAAGACAAGCAATGAGAAGCCCACACACCGCAGTGAAGAGTAGCCCCCGCTCGCCACAACTGGAGAAAGCCCACGCGCAGCAACAAAGACCCAACACAGCCGAAATTAAATAAATAAATAAATAAAGATGAGGAAACTGAGGCACGCTGAAGTTAATACATATGTCAGGCACTGTGTTAACTGTTCAAAAACATCATCAGTTTACAATTACCCTGCTGCGGTAAATTGCAAAAATGGCCACGGTCCTTTACCCCTCCCTGCCCCCATGCCTTTGCAACTCCCCTTTGCAGCAATACCCATCAAAAGTTGGAGTCTATTCCTCAGTTCTTGAAGCTGCGCTGGCTTGGTACTGGCTTCCGCCAGCAGAATGGGGCAGACATGATGCTGTGCCAGTTCCG
This sequence comes from Eubalaena glacialis, assembly GCF_028564815.1. Lineage (NCBI taxonomy): Eukaryota > Metazoa > Chordata > Mammalia > Artiodactyla > Balaenidae > Eubalaena > Eubalaena glacialis. Next base: position 37,654,935 of record NC_083733.1, on the reverse strand, counting down.
AGCCTAGGCCTCAGAGGACATTGCTGGTTTCCTGTCTTGGCTCCCATGTCAACAAACCTGAGCTAGCCTGCTAGAGAATGAGGGGGGCACAGCCAACTTCCAGACGTGGGAGTGAAGCCATTCTAGACCACTCAGTCCCTGAATGAACCCCGATTGACTACAGACACTTGAGCGAGCCCAGTAGAGATCAGTTTTGCCCAGCCCTGAACATCAGAGCTGCCCAGTTGACCCCTAGACTCATAAGCAAGGCTTGTGGTTCTGTTTTAAGCCCCTGAGTCTGGGGTGGTTTGGGGGTATAGCAGGGACTCATAAAGACCATAGATGTTTGAAAGACACACATACTCAAAGAGGCCAAATTGTGAAGATGTGGCAGTACAAAGAAGAAAGGATTTCTCCTCAAAAGGGGGACCAGCAGTATCCCTGGAATGGGTGGTATTGGGGTCAGGCCTTGAGAATAGTAGAGTCAATTCCTGCCAGGGAGGGTGGTGTCTAAAGGGCATCCCACCCCCAGGGACACAGCAGCTGAAGACTAAGCCCCAAAAGTCACCCAAGAGCCTCAGACACAGGGACGAGTCAGGCTGCCTCCCAGCCACCTGTACCAAGAAGACTCAGGAAGGCATCAAGCTGGTCAGGACAAGCAGCGCCACACCTCCACATGCGTGGCCTTGGGGACAGATTGCTGGATACCAAGCCACAACCCAAAATGCCCAGCCAGGGCCCAGCTCCCTCCACCTCCCTGCCCCCCTGCGCGCCCTACATGCCCCTCCTCCCTCCATACTCCATCAGCATTCCTTGCAGCTCCTTAGAGCCATTCAGCTCCAAACTTGGAGAAATGTTCAAAGCCATGTTCAATATCAAAATGAGACAGGAGAAACCATGTTTAATTCAACAAGGAAGCAACTGGCTTTGGAGATGAGGTGCAGTAGGCAAGAAGACAGGGCTGCCTGTCCACAGCAGTGACTGCGATGAGCAGCTCTGAGCACAGGGGGCTGCCCACTCAGGGTGGGGGAGGAGGCAACAACCCAACATCAGACAGGCAACTGCAGAGGGGCCAGGCATGATCTCCAAGCTGGCTTGGATCAAAAAAGTACACATGCTCATAGTTTAGGAATCAAGTGATTTTACAAGGTTTGCTGCAAAAACAGCAGCCCTCTGCCCCACCCACCCCCAAATCCCGGAGGCAACCACTTTCAACTCATTTTGATGATTTGTTTGTTAATACTTTGATATCTGTGAAATATCAAGAAAGGGGAGTTAGAAGTGTACTTTTAGGCATTATCTATTTTCTTCCATAGTCAGAACAATCCTCTTTCAGAGCATCCCCACCACCACCCTACCACACTTCCCTGCCTGCCATTTTCCAAGTAGCTCTTCTTGAAGAAATCTCTCCCACGGCCTTTTGACTTACTCCAGGCTGGAGCCCTCATATCCAGTACACAGTTGTCACCGCCAAGATTTCCTTTCACCCTCAACCTGAGATCTCCCTTCATAGCTCTCTTGAGTCAGAACCCTTGTTTCTTATATCCTACGATTTCCTCTCTCTCTCTCTCTCTCTCTCTCTCTATTTAAAACCTAGCTTTGGTGGAGCACATCTTCCAATTTGTGACAAGGAGCCCATGGGACTTAAATGTCTCAAAATGTTATTATTCAGCCCTTACGCTTACCTGATAGTTTGGCTGGATATAGAATTCTAAACTGGGAATCATGTTCCTCCTAATCTTGAAAGACACTGTTCCATCATTGGCTTCTATCTTCCAGTATTGCTATTGAAAAGTTCAAAGCCACTCTGCTTCCTGATATGGTACTTTTTTTTTCTTTCTGGAAGCTTCTGGGATCTTCTTTTTGTCCCCAGTGTAATAAAATTTTGTTTTTAAAAAAAGAAAGCTGCAAAAAAGAATGTTCAGAGAACAAGAAAGTGTTCTTGAAAATTAAAAGTTGGAGAACATGAACAAACATTCCTATAGAAATGTTAGAAGACAAACATGAAAGAGATCTGCTATAAAATAGAACAATGAGAGGATATTTCTGGTCTTATTTACCTCTTTCATACTAGAGGCACTCCTCACATGTCTGTTGGTCCCCAAGCTGTCAGCTCTATTTAGGTTCAGGACACTCACACGCTGAATGGCAGCTTAATCACATGGAGGGATTTAACCGTGGGCTTTACTGGAAGACACTCATGGAGCCATTCCATTAAAGAATCGCCAATGTCACTATCTCTGGAAAACTGGACAGGCTGACTGCCAGAAGAAAGCTAGTATAGAAACAATCAAAACAACACATTTTCAGTGCATCACCCCTGCTGGCTGCTGTGCCTATTATCCCCCAGGTCAGAGATCCTGTTGTATCTTCTCTGAGAAGAAACCTTCTCCCTCCTGACCTGGGTGGGAAAGCCAATGACCACCAGCATGGAGTAGAAGAGAATTGGGGGTTCTAACTGCTTCTAAAAAAGATTTTCTGCTTTCTCAAGCCTTGCCTTTACCTCTACCTCCAGAGGTACCTGAAAGTGGCAATTCCTGAGCCTTTTAGTGGCTCTTCAGTGTAAATCAATCTGCTTCTCAGCAGAGCAGAGAGAGGTGACTCCTAAGCCAGCAGTGAGGAAAACTAAATCAGTTGTCACTTGTCCATGAGGTTTTCAACTTCCAAATTTTGTGTGTTTTTGTTTTATTTCCCTTTCTCTTTGTTTTCCTGAATTTATATCTTTTTAAAATCTTGTTACTTTTCTTTGGGAGGGGGGAAGATAAACTAAGAGTTTGGGATTAGCTTATACACACTACTGTATATAAAGTAGATAAACAACAAGGACATGCTATATACCACAGGGAACTATATTCAATATGTTGTAATCGCCTATAATAACTGAACCACTTTGCTGGACACCTGAAACTAACACAACATTGTTAATTAACTACAGGGACTTCCCTGGTGGCTCAGTGGTTAAGAATCCGCCTGCCAATGCAGGGGACATGGGTTTGAGCCCTAGTCCGGGAAGACTCCACATGCCACGGAGCAACTAAGCCCGTGTGCCACAACTACTGAGCCTGAGCTCTAGAGCCCGCGAGCCACAACTACTGAGCCTGCGTGCCACAACTACTGAAGCCTGCGTGCCTAGAGATCATGCTCCGCAACAAGAAAAGCCACCACAATGAGAAGCCCGAGCACCGCAACGAAGAGTAGCCCCCGCTCGCCGCAACTAGAGAAAGCCTGTGTGCAGCAACGAAGACCCGACGCAGCCAAAAATTAATTAATTAATTAATTAACTATAATTCACTTAAAAGAATGGTTCAGAAAAATCTTGTTACTTTTTGTTTACTCTCAAAATTCCACTAACTTGCCAGTTAGTGTACATGTTCAGCCATCTCTACTAAGAACCTCAGCTGACTTTCAACCACTGTAGAACTCTCAGCCCTAAGTTAACAAGAAGCACAGAATACCCTACTCCCCTTTTAGTCTCCTGACACTGACCTAATATCCTCCCTATGGAACTATGAAAGAGAGGAAAGTTCCCAGCCTCCCAATCCCTGATGCAGTGGGTCATGCTAGCCATTGTTTGGGGCTGCACAGCCCCATCCTCTTTTGTGGGTGGACATATCACCCAGGCCTAACCCGTCACAGTATCAGCCAGGGCAGTGATTGGCCCAGGAGTGGACATGTAATTCAACCAGGACCAATCAGAGTCCTTCCCTGGTGTTAATACAAAGTGTTGGGAAGAGAGACTGCAGTAGGAAGAGAACTTCTAAGATGGAAGGATGTTGACTTGGAGCTGCCAGGGGCTATCTTTTCTACCACATAGAAAACACCCGTCTGTAATAATAATAATAATAAAATGAAGCCAAGCAGAGATGTTTGGGAGAGAGGAAGAATGAACACAAGAGAGAGGTACTGAAAATGCTGATAGCATGCAAAGAGAGTAGAAGGAGAAAGAGAAGGGAATTTCTGGAATAAGATGGAAAGAATTGTGCAACGTAGACATGCAGACTAGTAACCAATGTTCATAGGCGGGAAGCGGAGACGTGCCAAGTGAGCTGAAGACAGTAGAGCCCAAATACTTGGCTCACCAGGGTGCCAGCAGCCACAAGGGAAGGAGAAACAGGAGGTCCAAGAAGGGGTGGAGTTTTCAGAGGAGCCACAGAACCAAAGAAGAAAAATGAAAAGAAAGATCTGAACCCCACAGTAGGTGTGTTTTATCCCAGCATCTTTGTCTCCATTACCAAACAACAACAACAAAACTGTCATGTGTCCATTTTGAGACTAATTCAATCTTTCTCAAAAAAAGATACGATCAAGGAGTGGCAAATACCTGTACTGGGCTCGACTTTTCTCATGTGTTCCCCTGAATAATGGTGACAGTCTCACCTCTTGACTTTCCTGACATTGTGTGGTCTATGAACTATCCCCTCCATGCAGCACCACCCTTCACACACACACAACACACACGCATACATGTGTATACACACGCATACATGTGTATGCACACGCATACACAGAAATGAAATTTCCCACCAAGGAATAATACACTAATATTCAAAATTGCCAGCTTTGCCTGTTGCCACGGTAACCAGCAGCATAGTCCTGCTGCTAAAATTTCAAGAGCAGATGCCATGAAGTATTTATGTGTAATTGCATTGTATAAGGAGAAAGAGCTTTTCTTTCATACAAAACATTAGTGTGTCTCAGATGAGATGGGTGTTTATATCAGGTGAATGTAGCAAGTCTCTCTGTCCTGCTCACTCTCCAGACCAGTGCATGTTACTTCCAGAAGAAACTGGAAAGCAAGGTGGCAAACGGGGACTGGGGTCATTCCAAAGACCTTCAGGGGCTCAACTCTCTTTACTTCCCAAATTGAGCAGCAAGGGGGGCGTTACTTTTTATTTCTACTCTTTCAGGCTCATGCACATTAGTCATCATAGTGTGTCAGCATGGAGGGGACCACAGATGGGGTCAGAAATCTTCACTTCACAGGTAGAGACTGAGAAGGGTCATAAATGGATGTTTCAGGAGGAGAAGGGGTGTGGTCAGTGGAGGCTAAGCCACCCTTCTTTCCCCTCAAAGGGCCTGAGCTAGGTCAGGATTGGGCCACACTGATTTTTCCTTCCCCGGGGGTGGGGGGGGTGCTTTCTGCAGGGAGTCTAACGTCATTTTCACAGACCATCATCCTTCCAGAGCCAAGGCTGTGCAGTTCCATACCTGACAGTGACCCCAGCCTTCAAACACCAGTTGCTTCTAACCACTATAGCACAGGGCACCAAGAGTCTTCAAAGAGCTTAGTGAACTGTTTAAAAAAAACCTTCAGTTATCTGGCATTCAGATCTCACATTCAGGACCAGGAGAAAGAACCTTATTCCACAAATAAGAAAAGTTTCATGATTATTTCTCTAATCACATCTTTAACAAGCTTTCTGAGGAAGGTAGAGGTTTTAAATGAGAGTGTACTCATGTAAATAATTCTGAGCTCCTTGAGGGAAGAAATGAATTCAGAGTGTGGGGTAATGTTTTATTTAAGAGGTGGTCCCCATGCTGGGCACGGAGTCCCCTTGGAAGCAGCCCTCCTCCAGTGCTTGTGGGATGCGGGGAAAATTGGCAGTGGATGGATGAAATCTTCCACCAGTAAAAACTACAGTGAATGAATGAATGAACGAAATAATGGTTTTAGAAAGGAAAGGACTGAGGGATAATCAGAGCTGGGAAGATCCTGAAGGAAACGGGCAGGCTTTGGTAGAGAGGTCTCAGGGTGCAGGGAAAAACCCAGACGGATCCGGCCTGCCATCTGCGCCCCCGCCCCGCCTCAGCACGCCCTGCGGGAAATCCCTCCTGGGCCGCCCCGCACGGCACCGTCTCTTCCTCCCTCCGCTGAGGGGCCTTGATTCAGCCGTGTCCCCTGTTAGAATGCCAGAAAGGACGAAGAGAAGACAAATGGGAAATAACATCACGTTACTTCCGCTGCCTTTCAGTCTGTGAGCCTGAGCAAGGAAGTTACAGCTCGGTGACAAGGCCCTTCCCTGTGCACCTGTGGCGCCCACCTGCCAGGCCGCGCCCACTACGGGGCGTGGCCTCCACGCGGAGCCCCCCTGCCTCTCCCGGCTCAGACCCCACCCCTTCCAGCCCAGACCCCAGCCGTCCTTGCTGTAACCACATCCTGTGGTTTGCGTGGCATCTGGTCCTCAAACGCTCCCAGGCCATCTCCCTTCTCCCGCGCACCAGTGTCTTCACGCTCGGCTGGGTTTCTCTGAAGCTGCTCTCCATCCTGGTGACTAAATCATTTCTTACTTCCGCTGATAAGCAAGGCCACAGGGCTTGATTTAAAAGGGGGCAGAGCTGCTGCCTTCCCTTGATTAAAATGTTTGCCAGCTGTTTCCCATTCTGGTCTCAAGCTGGCTTGAATCTTCAGCAAAGTCAGACATTTGACTCCCTGGGTAATTATTTCTCCTTATTAAAAATCTTTTTTCCCATGTGATCAATATGAAGTTCTCCATCGTGGTGTGGAGCCAATCCCACCTCTTCCGTCCATCTCCACTTCCATTTTGGTTTTAGGATCTGATCCCCCAAGCTGAGATGGAGCAACTAGCCCTCAGCCTTTGGAGCTTGCGCCCGACAGGCCTGCCCTGCAGGGTTCCCCCAGTGGCTGCGTGCTCTGGGGAAGGCAAGGCGGGCCTGTCTCAGGGCTCTCCCTCACCCCTTGTGAAGGTCCCTGTCCATGACAGCGGGCTGTGACAGCACTCTCAGTACAAAACCCTAGGTCTCGACACTTGAGGGGCATCCTCGCAGCCAACAGTCCGCTCTTGGAGAGTCTCCTCTTCAGAGATGAAGATCTTGCCATGACAGTGCCGCGCTCCCCTTCGCTGCTGTGCCCTCAGGTGTCTCCCGGGTGCTGCTGCCCAGGTCCATCCAAAGCCCCGCTTGCAGCTTCCCTGACCTCCCCTCCCCACCCTCTGCCTGGCCTACACAGGTTTTCTGAGATGCTGGGCTTGAGGGAAGATGGAGCAAGAAGGCCTCAGAAAGTCACACCCAGAGGGCAGAGCCCAGACATAAAATATTTAGAAGGAGAGGAAAACATCCATGATCTTGGACATTCCTTCCCACTCCTATTTTGGAAAAGGACAAGTCCACTCATCCATGTTAGCTTTCCCCAATATATACTCTGCCCTGCTTCAGCCTAGGACATAGAAAGAAAGTCAACAAAGGCCAAAGGTACATTTGAAGGGATGGGGTTTTACTCACTCTTTCAACAATTTATTGGTTGATTACTCTGTATCAGGCAAGGTTCTAGGTGCTGGGACTACAGCCTCTATCTAACCTGAATTTATGTTTTCAATGGACAAGAACAGAACTTCTGCTGACTGGGAAGCTCTGAGAAGACAAGTCAGGAGAAGTGTGGCCCAGAGTGACTGGGCAGAAGAGGTGATGGAGGCTCGTCCAGTTTGGGTACAGGCGAGGCTCTCCAGGAGGCTCCTCTCACCTGCCAGGTCTCGCCGCCTCCACCCCATCTCCCCTTGAATAACACTTCCAAGATCAGAAAGGCTGGTTGTGAACCTTGACACCACTGCCAAAATCTAAGTAAAACCTCTAGTAAAGAGTTTAACACCCAATAAAGCAGATCCTCATCACTAGCAAGCAAAAGGAAAACTTGTTTTGGTTAAATATCCAACTTTAAGTTGTTTTTATTGCTGTGGTTGTGTTTTGTTGGTTTCTGTTGTGCCAGATAAGGGAGAGGAAGGCTGCAGTCTCTTGAAGGACATATGAGCAGGAGTTTCCTGGACGACAAGCTCCTGGCATCTTCCTCTGAGGTCATCAGCCACACTGAGTCACATACATCTGCTGGGGGGTGGGGTGGGGGGTTGTCAAATAGTTGTCCAGGTAATGTGGTATGTATCCAAAGGCTTCAAAACATACCTTTACTTTGCATATGTCCTTAATTGTTTCCTTAAAGTAAATTCCTAAAAATGGAATTTAAGCTCAGTGAGGTTCATCATGGCCCGGTTTGCAAAAGTGAGAGGCTGGCAACAACCCAACTGCCCAGTGATGGGAGCCAGGACACACCCACAGTAGGGGCTGAGCACCGTCGCACGAGGGGCGGCATGACTTACAAGAAATCCAGGCAGGGACTTCCATGGTGGCACTGTGGTTAAGAATCCACCTGCCAATGCAGGAGACACAGGTTCGAGCGCTGGTCCAGGAAGATCCCACATGCCGTGCCACAACTACTGAGCCTGTGCTCTAGAGCCCATGAGCCACAACTACTGAGCCCACATGCCACAACTACTGAAGTTGCGCCTAGAGCCCATGCTCTGCAACAAGAGAAGCCACCACAACAAGAAGCCCGTGCACCGCAACAAGAGTGGCCCCTGATCACCGCAACTAGAGAAAGCCCACGCACAGCAACGAAGACCCGACACAGCCAAAAATAAATAAATTAATTAAATAAATAAATTAAAAAAAAAAAAAGAAATCCAGGCAAAACAACATGGACCAGTCGGTACCACTGTTACTGATTTCTAACTGTTCCTATAAGCACAAAGAAGTCCAGACAGAGAGACCCAAAAATGTTCAGGGTGATTATCTTTGGAGGAGTGAGAGTGTGGGTAATTTTTATTTTCTCAGTAGTGTATTCGTATTTTTTAAACAACACATATTTTTAGAAACAAGACAAAATAGTTGCCCAAAATAACCTCTTGTACATGCACCTCCCACTCCAAAGTGGTAGGTGGGTGGATGGTAACTGGCTCGCCTGGCACTCAGTAGGTTATCCACACCATGTCTTGTCCTGCTTGTTGTCCTTTATTCAAGGGTCAGAGATCACCTGGGGGTTAACTTGAGTCCTCATATCACACTAAGGTCCTTGGAAGGAGGAGGAGCCATTTCTGGGTGCAGGCACGCGTGACCATACGGTCACCATTGCTGGACTCAGGAAACTGGTCGTTCCATTCTGCTCCCCCTTAGTTAGGGCCCATCCACACCCAAAGTGTTTGAGACCTCACCCTCCGTCCATTCATCAGGAGCACCCTGACCACCCAGACAGCAGACTGTCCATAGCCTATGAGTGGGGGAGGGGTGCTCTCGAGGTCTGCTGGGCCTGCTCCCATCCACACCCCATCCTTGGTGTGGGGGCTCCTCCCCGCCATCCCACTCCGCCATCCTCCGCTCCCCATAGGAAGGATCCTGGTCCCTCCATCCTTCCTCTGTCGGTGAATCACCCCTTCATGTCTTCCTAAGACTTGGCCTAGGGAAGGGGAAGGAAAATTGTTTTTGTTCAAGACTAGCCTAGATGGCCAATAGGCACATGAAAAGCTGCTCAACATCACTAATTATTAGAGAAATGCAAGTCAAAACTACAATGAGGTATCACCTCACACCAGTTAGAATGGGCATCATCAGAAAATCTACAGACAACAAATGCTAGAGAGAGTATGGAGAAAAGGGAACCCTCTTGCACTGTTGGTGGGAATGTCAATTGATACAGCCACTATGGAGAACAGTATGGAGGTTCCTTAAAAAACTAAAAATAGAATTACCTTATGACCCAGCAATCCCACTACTGGACATATACCCAGAGAAAACCATAATTCAAAAAGACACATGCACCCCAATGTTCATTGCAGCACTATTTACAATAGCCAGATCATGAAAGCAACCTAAATGCCCATCAACAGACAAATGGATAAAGAAGATGTGGTACATATATACAATGGCATATTACTCAGCCATAAAAAGGAATGAAATTGGGTCATTTGTAGAGATGTGGATGGACCTAGAGTCTGTCATACAGAGTGAAGTAAGTCAGAAAGAGAAAAACAAATATCGTATATTAATGCATATATGTGGAATCTTGAAAAATGGTACAGATGAACCATTCTGTTCTACCAGGCAGAAATAGAGACACAGATGTAGAGAACAATGTATGGACACCAAGGGGGGAAAGTGGGGGATGGGGTTGGTGGTGGGATGAATTGGGAGATTGGGATTGACATATATACACTAATATGTATAAAATAGATAACTAATAAGAACCTGCTGTATTAAAAAAACATAAAATAAAATAAAACAAAAAGAATTTAGTCTCAAAAAAAAAAGACTAGCCTTTCCCACTTCTGCCAATAGTGTACTTCTGAACAGAAAAACAAGCTTTACAAAATTCAGTATTTACCTACATATTTCCTGTGTGCTTCCCTCTCCCCCTGCCTCATGTCAGTGGTCCTTGAGTCAACCACATTCACCCCATAGCTTTCATCAGAGTCCCTATTTCTCCCTCAAAAATGCACAAATGCACACAATTTTATGGGTCAGGTAATATCTTAAAGGGGTCCATAACACATAAAGGTTTGGAATCACTAGCTTAGGGCATGCTTGTAAGGATGGACAAAAGGAATTGAACTCTTCTGACTTAGAGAAAAAAAAAAAAAAACTGAAAGAAATAAAACTTTCACTAAGTTCAACTTCTGTCCCCATTTTTGGAATCAAGTGCAACCATGATTCAGTTCCCAATGATGAGGTCGCCCAAATGGACGTGTTGTGGGGTCCAGGAAGGCTGTTCCTGAGTTTTGTGAGCTTGGCATCAGGACAGACACCATACTGTCCCTGAACACACCGACAGGGGCTGGGCTGTGTCCCAGTGGCTTAATCAAATCTCTATGAAGCCTTTCATCATTGGCAAACGTATCTGTATTTAAGCTCTGATCTTATATTGTGTGTGTCCCTTCCCCTGGCTCTGGACTCCTTGACAGCAAGGCCTATGTTTCTTCATCTCTATCCCCAGGGCCTGCTTCCAAAAGGTGGACACTCCACTGTCTGTACTGGGTGTCTTGGTCCTCAGCATCCCTGGCACGCCACCTTGCACCAGCATCAGCAGCCCAGCTCCCACCTCAACACTTGCATCTGCCATGGCATCCTGTGGCCCTGGGGCCCTGCACCTAGCAAGCCAGCTTGTGTGGCCCCATCCTCACCCATCTCCCACCATGATATGGCTCTGAAGCCACCCCAGCCCTTCTTCCCAGTGCAGATTTTGGGGATCCAGGTTGCCATATCTTTCCTGGTATCCAGATGCTCTCCATCCTTCCCTGTAGCCATTTGATCATTTTTCCTGCTGCCTTTGCACCTCACAGGCCAACCCTGTGACTCAGGCTGTAATCTTCTCACTATGCCAATGTGGGCATCAGAACCACAGAGCTCCGTGGCTTTCAGCATTCCATCCACAAATGGTGCTGCTGTACACAGCCACATCCCCTGCCGGAAGTATGTGGGAGGGACCCTTTCTGTAATTCTCTTTCATCTCTAATTCTTTCAGAAGTTTCATTCTTGCCCATGAGAACTTTCTTCTCATCCATGGACATCAAAAGCTGGTTAGAAAGTTCCACTCAGTGCTGCCTGCATGTTAATATTTCTAAACAGTATCATCCTCATTCCTGTTGTTGTGAGACAAATGCCGGCTGTCCCCTGCCCACATTAACCGCTGTAATCTGCCTGGCCATGCCTCCACCTCCCCAGACGCCAAGCGCCTGTCCTACACAATAATTAAAATGTACTGTATTCTCAGCTTTGTCATCTGGACCATTCCATATGATAAGGAGCACACAACTCGGAATTCTTTTCCTTCTAAATTGTTGTGAAGTTGTGAATTACAGCAATTACAGTCAAACTTCAATTATTCTGATGCACTAGGAGAACATGACAACTTTGAATGAGTGAAAAGACTTTACAAAAAGGCAGCCTGTGTACAAGGAAAGTGGCTAAATTTCAGAGCATCCCATTTCTGTCACAGGACAATCAACCTTACACTGCAGCAGACAGCAAGTAGCCCACCTTGTAGAAAATCAGAAGCATGTTTATGGAGCAAGGTGGAAACACTCTGCAGGGTGATGGCCTCTCTGTCTCTGTCTCTCACAGTTATTGCCCATGTGATCTACTGAGTGGAAATCCCATCTGTCAGAGCAATGATTGTCCAGTAAGCAAATTTAAATTCATGCTATCATCTCTCATGTGAAAAAACCAAACTAAAAGTTAACTTTCACTTACCAAAAACTTGCCATATCTTGACCAGAGAATCCACCCTCTTTCTTGCTCAAATCTCACCTACATTCTAGTCAAGGGTGATTTTAAAAGCTTGGCTAGAGACAAGAAGAGTTAGCATGCACCACGAGCCAACACAAGCCCAAGAAATTATATCCTTTCCAATGTCTGTTTTCAGAATATTTACAAGCCAGGTCCTCTAATTAGAATAAGTGTCTCTGTGGTGCAAGTAGGATGGATTGTGGCTACCAAGAGCCACAGAGCAGAGAGGAAACCAAAGGCCAGGTAACGTGTGACAGGTTACAGGTGAGCAGAGGCCAAGCCAATCCCATCTCTTTTAGTTCTTTAGGTGTTTATCACCTGCAAAAGCTGCTGCTGGCTGCCTCCACTCCCAGTGGTCTCCCTATTATCCCTAAAATAATCGTGACAAATTGGGAAAGGCACAGAGGACAGGTAAATGTGAAGTCAAGTGTTGAAGATGGCAACAGGAGGTGGCAGCCAGCAGCCCTCAGGCACCAAGAGGAGCCGGAGTGTCCTTGGGGGTCTCCTCCCCCAGGAGGCGAAGCCAGCCACCTGCATTCATCCCTACCAGGAAGGGGGTGAGCCAAGGAGGGCTGCAGGAGCCAACCCAAGCTGAATCAGCTGGATAGATCAGCCTTACCTCATTTCTGCTTGAGGAAGAACAAAGGCAAAAGCCTGGGATCACAGTGAAAGGATTTCAGGTTAGACTGTGGCAGGGGCTTCACGGGGACAGTCAAGGAGAGGCGCCCTCCACGGCCGGCACAGCATGCTCACTGGTGGAGGTGCCTCTAGCATAAGCACCCACAGCCCAGCCTTCCAAAGCTGGCCACCAGCCCCCTGACATTGGGCTGCAGGTTCTTTCTGGCACCCAAATTCCAGAATCCTCTTTCATCTAATGAATTCATGGGTTAACGCAGAGTCTGGTTTATAATCCTGCACAAAATTATCCCCCAAAGTAAAGAAGACAGGCATACCAAGCACCTGGAACTCCCTGGACCTCCAGCTTCTCAGGTCCTGAATATTTCATACATGCATTTGTGATTTTATTCATTATTCTCTGAGTTTCCAGTGTTACTAGAATTCCCCTCCCTACAACTCTTCACCCACATAACCCCTGCTCATCCTCCATTTCTTCAGAGACCACCCTGCACACTGCCCTCCTCCCCCAATAGAGCCGATGCCCCATTGTGCACTCTATTTTACCTTCATGACATTTATTCCTTCTTTCAACAAATATTTATTGAGCATCTACTAGGAACAGGCACAAAGCTAGGCACTGAGGCTTCAGCCAGGATCAAGAAAAAAAGAGTCCATGCCTTCCTGGAGTTTGTCATCTAGAGGGGGAGATAGCATTAATTTTATATAACAAATATTTTCTTACAGTATTTGATATTTAAATGCTATGAAGGACAAGTACATTGAGCTATGAGGAAACGATATGCAAAGAACCTGAGGTGAAGCGGCTGGAATTACAGCACTACAAATAATTACACAAATGCTTGTTTCCCCAGCCCCACCTCCTCCTGACAGTAGACACGCTCATGAGTCAGGGACTCTGCACACACCCCACAGTGCGGGGCACAAGGCCATGGCGGTGGACCAGCAAGTGGAGGGGGCTCTGCAGCTACCCACCATCCGTAACCGAGAAGGGGACTCTGAACCCTGCCTTTCTCTTCCCTTCCCCCAACCTGGTCCCACAATTTGTTTCTCATAATTAATCCATTTGACAAGTGAGAAAACTATTTTCAAAGTAAACAAAATCAATCAAAATGGGCCTAACTTCTCTCACTAATGTCCTCCATCAATCACGGATGACTCGAGCTTTTAAACAGAAAGATTGAGGAACAGAGCAAAAGGCTTTAAACTTAACTGCTCTCCCAAGTCTGTAACATTAAGGTGTTGGAATTGATTTGTCATTTAAAAGGGAGCTACAAGTACTTTATATGCCTAGAAGGAGGGAAAAAGAATCAATGTTAAACTACATAGTTGGGAGAGAGGTGAGACAGTAGAAGGGGATAAATTCCTTACTGATTCAGAAAAAAAAATGTAGTAAAAGAGTCAAACCTTTATTTAATGCCTCACTTAATGCAGTAGGGCAGGGTGACGACACAGGAAAGGTGTACATGGTGGGAGTATTAATTCATCAGATCCTGGGTAAGTGTGGGCAGGGGCCTGCAAGTGACTTCTCACCAGCCTCTAAGGCAGGAGCTGAATTGTTTGCTGCAAACCCAAACCTCACAAAGAGAAAGCGGGAAATGGAGGAAATAGACAATAGCAAGTGAAGGTTCTCAGGGAAACAATAAGGCAAAGCAGCCAGAACTTTCCAAATTCGGAGTCAAGTGCTTGCCTCCACATTATCTGTGAATAAAGTTTTACTATTAAGAGCAAATTAAAAGTAAAAGTGGGCTTCCTAGATTGGTATAATAATAAAGACAGACAATAACAGGTGTTGGCAAAGATGTGGAGAAATTGGAACCCTCACACATTACTGGCGGGAATGTAAAATGCTGCAACCGCTTTGGAAAACAGTTTGACATTTCCTCAGAAAGCTAAAGAAAGGTTATAACCCAGTATATCCACTCCTAGGTATATATCCAAGGGATTGAAAATAAATGTTTATTTAAAAACTTGTACATGAATGTTCACAGGAACATTATTCATAAAAGCCTTAAAGTGAAAACAACTTAAATATCCATCAACTGATGAATAAATAAAATGTAGTATATCCATATAATGAAATATTATTCAGCCATAAAAATCACTGAAGTACTGACACATGCTGCAACATGGATGACCCTTGAAAACATAAATGAAAGAAAGCAGATGCAAAAGACCACATGTTGTATGATTCCATTTATATGAAAGGTCCAGAACAGGCAAATCCATAGACACAGAAAGTAGATTAGGCATTGCCAGGGCTTGGGGAGGGGTTATGGAGAGTGACTGCTAAGGGGTACAGGTTTCTTTTGGGGATGATGAACATGGTCTGCAATTAAATAGTGCTGATAATTGCACAACTCTGAGAGAATAATAAAGATCACTGAATTATACACTTTAAAAGAGTGAATTTTATAATATGTGAATTGTATCTCAATAAAGAGAAAAAAAGGCAGAATATATATGGTAGGGGTGGTTAACCTACCCCTCGGATTTATTTTCTCATCATCTCAAATATAAACAATGCACTAATCGCAAATAAGATATCTGTTTAATAAAGCAAGCCCAATTTAGCAACACTTTGAAGTAGATAGGTTAAAGTTAACAAAATGGACTTGAAAGTGATAAAGATGTATTACTTTTGGAACATTTCGTAGCACCAACCTTTTATAAGTTCTATCTGGCTTCCAATAACTGTCCACATTAGGAAGGCTGTGGGATGAATTGTCTTCCCCCGAATTTCTTATATTGAAGTCTTAACCCCCGGTACCTCGGAATGTGACTGTACTGGGAGATAGGGTCTTTGATAGAGAGGTAATTAAGATAAAATGAGGTCATATGTGTGGGCCCTAATCCAATGCAACTGGTATCCTTGCAAGAAGAGGAGATTAAGACACAGATAAGCAGAGAGGAAAGATCATGTGAAAACACAGAGAGAAGACGGCCATCTGCAAGCCAAAGAGAGAGACCTCAGAAGAAATTAAGTCTGCCAACACTTTGATCTTGGACTTCTAGCCAGCAGAAATGTGAGAAACTATATTGTCTTAGCCACCCTTTCTGTGGTACTTTACTATGGCAGCCCTAGCAAACTAATACAGAAGTTGTTAATGTATTAAATTCAGTATCTGACTCTCTCTAAATTATAATTATCAACAACCTGATTAAAAAGTTAGCAGAAAATCTGAATAGACATTTCCCCAAAGAAGACATACAGATGGCCAAAAGACACATGAAAATATGTTCAACATCACTAATCATCAGGGAAATGCAAATGGAACCCACAACGACATATCACCTCACACCTGTCAGAATGGCTATCATCAAAAAGACAACAAATACCAAGTGTTGGTGAGGATGCAGAGAAAAGGGAGCCCTTGTGTACTGTTAGTGGGAATGTAAATTGGTAGAGCCACTATGGAGAACAGTATGGCAATTCCTCAAAAAATTAAAAATAGAACCACCATATGATCCAGCAATTTCACTTCTAGATGTTTTTCTGAAGAAAACAAAAACACTAATCAGAAAAGATGTATGCACCCCTATATTTATTGCAGCATTATTGACAATAACCAAGATATGGACTCTACCTAAATGTCCATCAATAGATGAATGGATAGAGAAGATGTGAGATATATATACGTATACATACATATACACACACACACACATACATATACACACACACACACAATGGAATATTACTCAGCCATAAAAAATAAAATCAAGCCTTGCCATCTGCAACAACATGGATGGATCTAGAGGGTATTATGCTAAGTGAAACAAGTCAAACAGAGAAAGAAAAATCTGTATGATCTCACTGATATGTGGGATCTAAAAAACAAAACAAACAAAACAAAACAAAACCAGGCTCATAGATACAGAGAACAAACTGGTGGTTGCCAGAGGAGAGGAGTGTGGGGGGTTGGGCAAAATGAAGGGGATTAAGAGGAACAAACTTCCAGTTATAAAATAAATAAGCCATGGGGATATAATATACAGCATATGGCATATGGTCAATAATATTTTAATAACTTTGTATGGGGACATATGGTTACTAGATTTATCATGCTTATCATTTCATAATGTGTGTAAATGTCAAATCACTATATAGTATACCTGAAACTAACATAATATTGTACATCAACTATATTTCAATTTAAAAAATTGTAATTATCACATGCTGAAGCATATGACAGTGAACTAGCAAAGAAAGAGTGAACTCACCTCTACAAGGTCTTTATCCTATTTTCCTAAATCCTTAACACAGCATTTAACTCTAATAGGGATTTTTCCTCTGCAGAGGTAAAACTGAAATTCTTTTTTTAAAAAATAAAATATTTTTTTAAAAACGTCTTGCAAATTCCACGGATGCATAAAAGGTAAATATTGGAAAGATGGCTGCCCAGAATTCTGCAAATGTGATGGCCACAGGCTATTCTGTGTGGCGACTTTGAGGAAATGAACTTTGTGTAACTTCAAACACTGTGATAATTCATGGGTGGATCATCTGCCTCATGAGAGATGTTTAAAAGCCAAGAGGTACATAATCAATAGCTAATAACAAATCAAACTCAGAATACTTGCCCCCATGCAATCCTGGAGAATAAACCCCTTTGGGGCAGGGGCTGCGGGGGGCAGGGGGGGTGTAAATTAGTAAACAATTCTATGCTTCTTTTGAAAATCCCACCAGCCACCGCACTTAGCACAGGACCAAACAGAAAGTACCCAGCACATATTTCCAGGTTCACTGATTGATGACAAACACCGAGATGGCTGCTGTTGTCCACATCAAGGAATCTGATTCTCCTTGAACATATTCGTTGGCCACTGGTACAAATAACATTATAACATCAAAGAAATGTAAAATGTCTCAATGTTGTTTTTTATCTTTGTCAATCTGATAGGTGGAAATTTTAAAAACTTATACTCCTTATAGTAGCATGATTCATAATAGCCAAAAGATGAAAGCAAACCAAATGTTCATCAACAGATAAATGGATAAACAAATTGTGATATATAAACACAATGTAATACTATTCAGCCATAAAAAGAAATAAAGTACTGAAACACCCTACAACTTTGAAGAACCTCAAAAACATTATGCTAAATGAAAAAACTTGGACACAAAAGGTCACATATTACATGATTTCATTGATATGCTTTATCCAGAATAGGCAAGTCCAGAGACAGAAAGCAGATGGGGACATGGGGGTGGGGCGGGGAATAGGGAGTGATTACTTAATGGGTATAGAGTGTTTTTCTGGGGCTAATGAAAAAGTTTGAAACTAGAGAAAACTGGGGTTTGCACGCTGTTGTGAATACACTAAATGTCACTGAATTTAAAATGATAATTGTATGTTGTGTGGATCTCACCTCAACTTAAAAAAAATTATACTTCCACCAGTGAAAAAGGATACCTACACTAAGAGGTATAATTTCCCACAGCCCTTAATTTGGGACGCATAAGCAAAACCTTAGAGCTGTTCATCCCCCTTGATCCAGAATTTCTAGTTATTGGAATTTATTCTAAGGCAGTGGTTGGTTCTCAACCAAAGGCAGTTTTCCCCAGGAACATTTGGCAATGTCTGGAGATATTTTGGGTTGTCACACTGGGGAGATGCTACCGGCATCTAGTGGGAAGAGGCCAGGGATGCTGCTAAGCATTCTACCATGCACAGGACAGCCCCCCCAAGAAGGAATTGTCCAGGCCAGAGTGTCAGTAGTACCAATGTTGAGAAACCCTGTCTTAAGGAAATAATCAGGCAAGTACACAGTGATAGTGAAAATTTGTAAACAGCCCAAAATGTCCATCAAAAAGTAGCTAAATAAACTAGGATTCATCCATCTATTGGAATACTAAGCAACCATAAAAACAATGATGTAGATCCATGCAGTAGGTCCTTTAACACATTAGGCTCCTACCTGTTGTTAATAAATATAATTGGTGACCAGTCAAAATGACAGTACTCACCTGTCAGTAGGGGCAAAGTTGACCTGCTTTCTGTCCCAGCTTTGTCCACACATCTGAGTTCCCAGAGTCATGTTTGGCACACAGTAGGTGCTCAATAAGTCTTGGATGGATGAATATCTATGAACATCCATTAAATTTCACATTTTTAAAAATTTATTTATTTTGGCTGCACCAGGCCTTCGTTGTGGCACACGGGATCTTCGCTGTGGCACATAGGATCTTTTTTTTTAGTTGCAGCATGCAGCCTCATAGTTGCAGCATGCGGACTTCTTAGTTGCAGCATGTGCACTTCTTAGTTGTGGCATGCAGACTTCCTAGTTGTGGCATGCGGACTTTTTGTTGCAGCATGCGAACACTTAGTTGCAGCATGTGGGATCTATTTCCCTGACCAGGGATCAAACCTGGGCCCGCTGCATTGGGAGCACGGAGTCTTACCCACTGGACCACCAGGGAGGTCCCAAATTTCAAGTTTTTAAGAGAAAGTTCTGTACAATGAGACTACTTCCATTTTGAAATTTTTTTCATTATGTTCCTTATAACTCAGTTCTGAAGAAGGCTAATTGGACATGTTAGATGCTTTCACTGAACCACTTTAGTTGTTCTAAAGGTCTAAATTCACTTAGCTCTTTGACATAAAGGACTTATTCAAAGATAGCCAAACCTAATTAGGAAACTCAAACATTAAGGATGTTCAACCACAACCGCAGTATCGGTGAGCCACCACTGACCCAGTGATTGAGGGTCTGTCTGCATATGGGCACAATAAACAAGGCTTTCCAGTATCTAACCAGTAATTCTCCTGCTACTGACATTAACTGGCTAAAGGCCCCAAGTGTGTGTCATTAGGGGAAGAAACAACCCAGTCTGTCACTGATGACACGGTTAATGGAAGAACAATCCGCTAGCTTGCTATTCCCAAACTGCTGCTAAGCTGCTATTCTCTTAAAGGGCTCTTAAAAACAATAATAACAACAAAAATCATTTTCTTTGAGTCTCGCCTTGGGAACAAAAGAGTAAACCCACGAACAATTTTCCATTTGACACGAAAAGAATATCTTGTATGTTGTTTTAGTTTCTCTGTGGCACTTCCGTTCTCCATGTCTCCTACCTTGGGAATAATTAAACGAGGAATTTCCACCAGAGTTTAGTCCTGATGGGTCACACTTAAAATCTACCCAGCAGGACTCAGATGAGCAGGGAGGCTGTGAAGTGCAGTCTCAGCTCCAGTTCCTACAGGCAGCACGTCTCACACCTGACCACCTGCCTCTCAGCAGGGACCCCTGCCTCTCGGCTCCCAACGTGCCAGACTGGGGCCCAGATGCCATGTCCTCCAGGTTTTTAGAAGAAAATGGAAATTCTGATTTTTATGTAAACTCCTACGACCTTTTTTCTCTTGGTCCTCAGTTAGATTTTTTTAAAAACACTGCAGATCAAACAAAGCACATCTGTGGGCTACCAGTTTGCAGTCTCTGAGCATCTTACCTTGAGTTTGATGCTGACTTCAATTCTTTCCACTCCTGGGAAGTCACCTGAACAGGAGAACAAATTGCTCTCCTAGGACCCTCTGGGCTAGAATTTGTTTTTATCTTTATCTCATGAGTTTCTTAATACAATTCTGGGGGAGAGGCCCCTCTTAAGACTAAATAGTTGTCTTCTCTCCAGATCACTTGTTTTTGGAAGTCACATTAATTAAACCCCTGAAATCAATTTTCCCCTCTAGTCAACTGGATAATAGAATTACAGGCCCTATTCCTAGAAAGGGCACTAAGAAAAATATTAGTAGATTATTATGATCTGGATTCCCTTGCCCCACGTTACCGTAGATTCCAACAGAGGCAGGGCAGCCAGTGCAGATTTGAAACCAGGCTGGCCAGATTGGGAAATGAATGGCTTCCCCTCAGCAGCCCAAGAGCCTAGCAAAGAGGAATGATGTGCTGGTCTAACATCTACCAGCCAGCTGGTAGATGCTGGCTGTTACCCCACAGAAACTCTAGCATCCCTACCCTAAACGCCCACCCACCCCTCAGCCTACGGCCCCTTCCTTCCCCTGCATTCCTCTCTACCCTCAAGTTTCCTGTGAAAAACACATAGAGAACATCTCCAGACTCCTTCTCCACCCAGGAGAGGCTTCCAGGGCACTAAGGAGCAAACACAAACCTCCCTTTAAGCAGAATGGATCTAATATGATGGATACACAAAGCACAGAAGACAGTGGAGCAAGGTGAAAAAAAGACCCTCAACATCTGTCACAAAGAGACTGTTTCTACTTTCTAACTTGAGACATCCAACGATGAAGCTGAATGCTTTGTGAGATGGTGAGCTCCCCACCATATAAAGTATTCAAGCGTTAACTGTCAGAAGTCCTGACTGAATGCCTGGGTGGGAGGTTGGACCTCATGGCCACCCAACCATTACTTTCAACAACAAAACCTTACACCTGTACAGTGTTTGATGGGAATAAAGTCCTTGTGCACATGCCACCCTTCTTGTAATGCTCACAAAAACTCTGAGAGAGAAGCTTTATGCCCTTTTTACAGAGGAGGAAATGGAGGCTTAGAGAGGTTAATTTAATAGGAAAGAGAGAAGCCTTCTTAGAGAAGGTCAAGTTCCTGCCAAATCCAAAGTCCGGCATCAGGGCAGGAATGTGAGGGGCACTTTGGGAGAACAGTAAACTGACCCAAACCTACATTTTCCAAAGCACTCCCATTATTTGATCCCACCAAGTCCCCAGCACTCCAGCTGCACGGGTATACTGTAAGAGGCTTTGGGAAGCTTCATCCCAGAGAATACATTCCTTATATGGCACCTCAAGACTAGAGCAGGACACAAGGCATGATGAGCGGACCTGGACAGCCCTATGGCTAAAGACTGGAGACAGCAGCCTGAAAACTGGAAACAGCCCACAAAACCCTGTCTAAAGATAGCCAGTCAGCACCCCCGTTCCCACCAAGCCCTTTTACTTCACACACATGCATGACCTGCCTGGCCCCTGAAGGCTTTTGAGCTTGTATGACTTTGCCTAGCAGTGCAGGGACCAGTTAGTGGAGGGATGCAACAGGCAAGAGATAAAGGAAGCCTGAACCAAGGCAACAGCAGTGGGCCTGGATGGGAGGCCTGCACGAGACAGTTCAGGACAGAATGGATAGGATTAGGACAGAGGGAGCCAGGAGATGGGAGGCTAGGACAGGAAGGTAGGCTCTCAGGGCAGTGGGAATTTTGTTCTTTTGCTAATAACGTCACATCCCTGCAGAGCTATTCTTCCCGCTGTGCTAGGAGAAAGGTCAGAGCTGGAGACACGGCTCCAAGCTTTCTGCATAAAGATTATATCTGAAGTTGTGTGCATAGATGTAACCAGCAAGAAAGAGGGTATCAAGAGAAAGTGCGCCAGTGACTACACGCAGCAGAAACAGGTTCCGAGTCTTTGGACCTCCTACCACATATCCTTCCAGGAAACTCCTTTCTGTTGGCTGGCTAAGGCAGAGCTGTCTGAGGGACAGAACCAGAGCAGCCCCAGACATCCAGGAGCAGGGACCTGGATTAAGCACCACCCTTGGAATGATCAAATTCCCACCATTTTCATTCTTCAGCCACTCTGCTCAGGAACCAAGTTCTCGGGAGTTTGGCTGGGTGTGTGTAGCAATCTCTAGGAAGGGCTTCCCGAACTCACAGGAAAGAGGCCAACGATATTCCCATTTTATAGAAAAAAGTGAAGTGGTTGGGCCCAGACAACTTGGCAGGACCAGGAATAACTCAAGGTCCCCTACCTCAGAAGCAGGTCGAGAAGCAATGCCGCCTTCCTGGCCTGACTCTGGGGACATTTCCACAGGCCAACAATGGACTCTGTTTAATAGGGCTGAGCCCTCCACAGAGGAAGCACTATGACTTTTTTCTGCATATGTGCCTTTTCACACAGTAAAACACTCATTACTTTGCATCTTCATTTCTTTTGTTGCAATTTAATTTTTTGTTTCCGATGTCCTTGTATACATCAATCTCAGACCACGTTTGGTCCTAGAAGTCCAGACACTTTGAATTATGCCCACAACCCATGATCTCATCCAAATTAACAAAGTAAAATCCTTGACATGATTTGGAATGTAGCTACACATTTTGGAATATAGCTTATCTTTAACATGATAATAACAATGTTTGAAAAACTGTCAGAAAAAAAGTCCAAGTTGTGTTTTATTACCTGAGCTCGCATCACCAGTCTACCTCTTGGCCAGAAAAGAACAGGAAACCAACAATGACCATCCAAGGCAGCATCCAATGTGAGAGAGAGGGATACTTCCCCTTAGCAAAATCAGGGCATTTTACCATGTGATCTTAACACACATGTGGAGACAACCATGCTGATTCTGGGGAAGGGTACTGCCCAGGAGCTCATGCGTGACCACTCATTCAAGAAAGCAGTCTCAGCAGGTGATGACACAGAGTGAAGACTGTCTTCTCCTTCCCATCTCCTTCTCAAATCCACGCAGAGACAATGGGGAGATCAAATGTAGAGAAAACACTTAGAGGATGGGTTTGGAGCCATGCTCAAGGTTCAGTGCAATGTTCAAGCAACTCATTAGTGATGGCCAAGTAAACAAGCAAACAGCCAACCTTGAACTCAAAAACACTCTTGGAGAATTTAAAAATATATGTCTTGGGAATGAGGGATTTCAAAAAATCTCTGGAGTCAGAACCCTGCCAGACCCGTGGCACCATAGCCACGGCCCACAGTAATAAAGAATGACCACCACCTCGAGATGGGCTGCCTAATGGGGCCTGGGAGAGTGGCTTTCCAGTCAAGGAGACCAAGACAGGGAGACTTAGTGAGTTAATGTTTTCAAAAGCTTTCTGAGCACTTTGATGGAAGCAGATGTACCACTACAAAGCAGCCTTTCATCTTCCCAAATAGTCTCTCTCTTCCTACCCACTCCACCCTGCTAGTCCTAACCAACCCCACCAAGACCACTGCCTCCAAGAGGAGACGACCTATGAGCCTCCCAAGGTCTCGGGTCCTTTCTTCCTTTGCGTAATGTACCTTGGCTAATTTTGCCCAAACAGCATCCTCAGCAGCACATGCAGCCCTCCTCTCATGCTCTGTGCCATCTGAGGAAGCAGAGAAGCATTTTCCTTCTGCTGGAAAATGAATGCAAATAGATTCTAATCAACAGGAAGAGCTCAATTAGAGCCAAGTTCAGCACTGTTCAAAGGTGTTGTTATTTTCCCCCTGGCTTACCCCAAACAGCCCTTGTGAAGTGGGTCTCTGACCTTGGGAGGGACTTGGTAACAAGAACTCTTCTAGGGAATTCCATAGCTAGACCAGCAAATTTCCCACCCGTCTTGGATGTCTTCTGCAAGCCAGAAAAGGACTCCTTGTTACTAAAGATGGTTGAATTTAGAGCCGCATTGATACCGACCAGGGTTCTTGGTCTTCCCAATCAACAGAAATTGATTAGAGGCCAGATAAGAAATTCAGGCAAGGCTTTATTGAGGCCCCTGCTGCAGCAGCGGGGAGCCAAAACAAATAACAGGTTTCTTTGCTTGCTCCTCGATGGGATGCGAGCTGGTTCCTTATATGGGGTGAGGGTAGGAGCATGTCCAGGGGTCAGGCCCAAGGGGTGGCTTAGGTGTTTTGCCCACCCCTTTGCTGGTGCGGTGTGCAGGGGGCATGCACAGTACCCTGCTTTTGCTCCTGACACCCAGTTTTTGCTCCCGGCTCTTCAGAAGTGGCAGTTGGATTGGATTTTTTTGTTTTTGGGGGGTTTTTTTTGGTATTTTTGTATCTTGTCCAAAATTTGCCCCAACCGTGAATGCATGCAGTTACTTTTAGTCCTTTATACTTTCTTTGTATTTTTTTGCTCGAGGAGACATTTGTCCAGGTGCAAGCACTGCAGCACTGCAGCAAAGGGTCCCAGATCCCAGCCTCTCTCAACATTTCCTCTCTTGCCAACCCACAGCAACACCATCAGGGCTAGAGTAGAACAGGGCTCGGGCTCAGTGAAGACCTGTGTGTGGCTACTGGTCCCAAGGGCCCTCGGCCATAACATCCCCCCAGGGAATAATGACCACATGCAGAAAGTTAGCTGCTCTGTCAGGCTGTAAGGAAGGGACTCTTGCCCAAGTGACCTCAGGAAATGAGGGTTTAGAGTCTGATAGCTGGGGACGTGAGGCACGGCCAAATGCCAGGCACTATTTTCTGAGTTAAGATCTTGGGACCTCATCAGCTGTGTAATCTTGGGGAAATTTTCTTAACAATCCTGCAGGTAGGTACCATTGTTACCTCTGGTTTGTAAGGAAACAATCCTCACATTATCTCAAAGGCTTAGTGAGAAAAAAGAGGAAAATGCTTAGCACAGTACCAGGCACATAGTAAGTGTTCAGTAAATGCTGGCCAGTGATTTCATGCTTTCTGCTGCTGTTAGTGACACTGATGTGCTGGAACGTGTTGACAGGAATTCTGAAAAAGAGCTAGTGGAAACGCTGCATACATCCTTCTCTGGGAGTTTTACAAGCACTTTTCTGTGGGACCTCTCAGAGTCATTAACATCTGAAAGGCATGTTTAAATTTACTTACCTATTTTTTGCTACAAAGAATACCTGTAAACAGCAGAATAGTGGAATATTATGAAGATCAAACTGAGAAATGCTGAACTAGCACATTCTCAGCTCCTCCTCCTCTCCCCCCATATAAAATACTACCTCCCACATTCCCCCAGGCACAAGAGACCTCACACAGCAGGTGGCAGGAGGGGTGAGCCCAGCTCACAATTTGGACACTGACCTCCTCTGTGGCTCACTTCTCCCTCCATCTAGGTGGGATCATTCCAGGCTGGAGGCCATTGTTCATTTATCTTCTATTTTGATTTTGGACTTAGTCAATTTAGGGCTTCAGTTTTGTTTTTGTTTTTGTGTTTTAATATCTAACCACATTTCTCCTCTTTCGTTTTTTAATAAAAAACAAATACTTGGAAATTGGACTGAGACAATCGGGCTGTTCATTCCATCAATTTCATCTTTGCAACCTTTTTAAGAAATAAATTGGGTCAGTCTGTTCACTCTCCTAATATCTGCAGCCCCAATTGAGAGCTTTCCTTATTATTACAAAATCTAAATTAGGATGCAAGAGGGAGGGGATATGGGGGTATATATATATATATACATATAGATGATTCACGTTGTTATACAGCAGAAACTAACAAAACAATGTGAAGCAATTATACTCCAATAAAGATGTTAAAAAAAAAATCTGAATTAGGAAAGTGCTTCTCCCCAAGAAGGAATTTTTTAATATATGGGAGCAAGACAGAGTCACCCCAATACAAGGCCCTAACTGGCAGAGGTAAGCTCCAGGCCCCCTCTGGACTATCTCTTGTACTGTTTCTTGGGCAAAAAGAAGCCTTAGAGCTGCCAGCTGGACTCAGCAACTTCCAAGTCCCATTTCTGTCCTTCTAAACCTCCATGCCAGGTGCAGAGCCCTGCTCCACCTCACCAGGGATTGCAGGGTTTTCCAATGGTTTCAAAAACAGACCCCTAGAAACTTTTCCTAAAGGTGAAAAGCAGCAAAGCAGCATTTTCAGCCCCCTATGCCTTGGTCTTCTAAGCTTTCACCCTTAGCAGAAAACTCAGACTTAGGCCCGCCCACATGTGACTTTCCTAAGAAAAAGCTGGTGACATGACTTGGAACAGAGAATGGTGTGGTAAAGAGGAGTCCCAATTGCATAAATCGTAGCAATATTTTTGGGGGATCTGTCTCCTAAGGCAAAGGAAACAAAAGCAAAAATGAACAAATGGGACCTAATTAAACTTAAAAGCTTTTACACAGCAAAGGAAACGATTAACAAGACAAAAAGACAACCTACTGAGTGGTAGAAAATATCTGCAAATGATGTGACTGATAAGGGATTAATATGTAAAATACATAAACAGCTCAAAAACAAACAACCCGATTAAAAAACAGGCAGAAGACCTGAATAGACATTTTACCAAAGAAGACATACAGATGGCCAACGGGCACATGAAAAGATGCTCAACATCGCTAATCATCAGAGAAATGCAAATCAAAATCACAATAAGATGTCACCTCACACCTATCAGACTGGCCATCATCAAAAAGACCACAAATAACACATGTTGGTGAGGACGTGGAAAAAAGGGAACCCTCTTACACTGTTGGTGGGAATGTAAGTTTGTACAGCCACTGTGGAAAATAGTATGGAGCTTCCTCAAAAAACTAAAAATAGAAC
The DNA here is from genome assembly GCF_028564815.1 of Eubalaena glacialis. Classification (NCBI taxonomy): domain Eukaryota; kingdom Metazoa; phylum Chordata; class Mammalia; order Artiodactyla; family Balaenidae; genus Eubalaena; species Eubalaena glacialis. Next base: position 37,628,052 of record NC_083733.1, on the reverse strand, counting down.
TACCATATGATCCAGCAATCTCACTCCAGGGTATATATCTGAGGAAAATGAAAACATTAATTCAAAAAGATATATGTACCCCAATGTCCATAGCAGCACTATTTACAATACCCAAGGTATTGGGACAATGTAAGTGTCCATCAACAAATGAATGGATAAAGAAGATGTGGTATATATATATATATATGCAATGGAATACTACTCAGCCATAAAAAAGAATGAAACCTTGCCATTTGCAACAACATGGATGGACTTGGAGGATATTATGCTAAGTGAGATAAGTCAGACAGAGAAAGACAAATACTGTATGATATCACTTATATGTGGAATCTAAAAAAGAAAACAAATTAATGAATATGACAAAAAGAAACAGACTCTCAGATATGAAGAACAAATTAGTGGTTACCACTGGGGAGAGGGAAGGGGGAGGGGCAATTTAGGGGTAAGTAATTAGAAGGGTCAAACAATTATGTTTAAATAAAGCTATAAGAATATATTGTACAACACAGAGAATATAGCCAATACTTTATAATAATTATAAATGGAGCATAACCTTTAAAAATTGTGAATCACTGTGTTGTACACCTGAAACTTATATAATGTTGTAAATCAACTATACCATAATTTTTTTTTTAAGTTTTTTTGGTTTTTTTTTTAAATTATTGATATGAACTTGTGGATTCTTTTTATTTATTTATTTATTTATGGCTGTGCTGGGTCTTCGTTTCTGCGCGAGGGCTTTCTCCAGTTGCGGCAAGTGGGGGCCACTCTTCATCGCGGTGCGCGGGCCTCTCACTATCACGGCCTCTCCTGTTGCGGAGCACAGGCTCCAGACGCGCAGGCTCAGCAGCCGTGGCTCATGGACCTAGTTGCTCCGCGGCATGTGGGATCCTCCCAGACCAGGGCTCGAACCCGTGTCCCCTGCATTGGCAGGGAGACTCTCAAGCACTGCGCCACCAGGGAAGCCCCCCATAATTTTTTTAAAAAGGAAAAAAATAGAAAAAATAAAAAAGAGGAGTCCCAATTGGCTTGTCCACCTGGCCCCTAGGTGGGGTATGGAGTCATTGCTCTAGCTCCTTCTCATACCCCAAGTTGCCTTCATACAGTCAGGTCTGGCACAATAAAGCCAATAAAAGGGTTAAAATTCAGTCTCTGGAGTCAGCCTGCTCTGGGCTTGACTTTCACTTGTGTGACCCATGGCAGGCAGCCTAACATCCCCGAGATTCACTGGCCCAGACTCACAGATGAAGAAACTAACAATTGTCCCACAAGCCAACATGGTAGTTCTTCCCTCAGCTCCTAGAACATAATTAATGCCAGCCAACATTTATTGAGGACTGAATACCATCATCATTAGTAACTAACTTACGGGCACTTAACTGCCCAAAAGAAAAGAGGGAGAAAGAAAAGGTTTAGAATCAATCAAGAGGTTAACTGTAACATAGAAAAGGAGAGAGCCCTGGCACAGATGTTGCCTCATCTTATTCTAGTGAATGTGTAAAAGAGGCAGGACAGGAACCATTATTCCCATTTCACAGGTGGGAGAAACTGGGAAATGTGAAAAGATTTGCCCAAGGCCACATGGCCAGGAAGCAGAAAATCCAGGTCTGAGGTCCAGATCTTCTGCCCCCAAATCCTCCATTCCTCCCACCAGGCTAAATTGTTTCCCACTACAAACCATGAGTTCTATTCTTCATAACCTTCCCAGAGGGCCAACTTTGTAACCCAGCAGCTCGGAAGGTGAGTTTGCTAATTAAGAGTCACCTCGGGAAAAGCCAAAGGAACCCTGCACAGGTGCCCCTCATCCTGGCCCCCAAACGCCCTTGCTTTTCAGTGTGAGCAATGAGGCAAGATTTGCCCCAAATCCTCCTGACACCTTTTCTATCTGCCCTACTACATTTAAAACCATCATCCCTGCCCAGGGGATGGGAGTTCTGCAGCAAGCTCATGGGCCCATTTCGTAAGAAAACTGGTGACTTTGAGAATAGGTTAAACGGTAATGAAAACAGTCAAGCCTCAAAATAAAAAATCACCAACGTAGTAACTTAAGATATAACAGGACCTGCGTGACTTTTGAAATTAAAAGTGAAGCATTTCTTAGAAAGTGATTATTGACTTGATATCTTAGACTCTCCAGCTCAAATGCTATAGATTATGCCCTCACGACGATATAGTCTCCAGCTTGGGGCCTTTTTGACTCACCCCGAGACCACAGTGAAGCTTCCTAATTAAAGCCCTACCTCTCCCCTCCAAGTCATTGTGTCCATGATAAGTCTCAGAGTACTTTCAACGTCAGTGTCCTGTGTTCATCATCTTTGGCCTGGTGTTCAAAGCCCTCAATAGCCCAACCCCAAATTAACTGTTGGCTTTCTGTCTTACTGCTTCCCTGCACAGCCTAGCACTGCAGCCAGAAAACTCTCCCAGGAAGGGCCCTTGCTTAAACGGCAGAAGGAAGGGTTTCCAAAGCTCCTGTAACATTCTTCTCCTCCCCCCAAAATATCTGTGATCAAGTAAGTTTGGGAAATTTTGCCTACTCTATCCCCTTCCCTTACTTCCACCGTTTGGGAATTCACAGTGCACACTGGCATACTAATCCTGCAGTAAAGGGATACACGGAACCCGTTTAAACACCCTCCAAACTTACTTCACCACAAGCTCTTTTTGCAGACGACACCTGCAGAACTGCTATTTCTTGAAACACCCTTTGAGAAATATTTCCTCAGTGGTTAAGAGAAATCCCCTTACCATTTCTGGGTCGAATGTTTAAAGTGCCCGATACTCACACCAGGCAGGATTCCTGTGAGGATCATAATGCTTACCACACTGCAGGCACATAGGCAGTGCTCAATAAATTGTACTATTAAAAAAATTTTTTTCAGAGTTGGTTCAAGATGGCCTAGTAGAAGGACGTTCATTCACTCCCTCTTGCGAGAGCACCGGAATCACAACTAACTGCTGAACAATCATCGACAGGAAGACACTGGAACTCACCGGAAAAGATACCCCACATCCAGAGACAAAGGAGAAGCCTCAATGAGACAGTAGGAGGGGCACAATCACAGTAAAATCAAATCCCATAACCGCTGGGTGGGTGACTCACAAACTGGAGAACAATTATACCACAGAAGTCCACCCACTGGAGTAAAGGTTCTGAGCCCCACCTCAGGCTTCCCAACCTGGGAGTCCAGCAATGGGAGAAGGAATCCCCAGAGAATCAGATTTTGAAGGCTCAAGGGATTTGATTGCAGGACTTCAACAGGACTGGGAGAAACAGAGACTCCACTCTTGGAGGGCACACACAAAGTCGTATGCACATCAGAACCCAGGGGGAAGGAGCAGTGACCCCAAAGGAGACTGAACCAGACCTACCTGCTAGTGTTGGAGGGTCTCCTGCAGAGGCAGGGTGCAGCTGTGGTTCACTGCAGGGACAAGGACACTGGCAGCAGAAGTTCTAGGAAGTATTCCTTGGCTTGAGCCCTCCCAGAGTCTGCCATTAGCCCCACCAAGGAGACTGTGGGCTCTGTGCTGGGTCACCTCAGGACAAAAAACCAACAGGGAGGGAACTCAGCCCCACCCATCAGCAGACAAGCAGATTAAAGTTTTACTGAGCTCTGCCCACCACCAGTCCCTCCCATCAGGAAGCTTGCACAAGCCTCTTAGATAGCCTCATCCACCAGAGGGTAGACAGCAGATGCAAGAACTACAGTCCTGCAGCCTGGGGAACAAGAACCACATTCACAGATAGACAAAATCAAAAGGCAGAGGACTATGTACCAGGTGAAGGAACAAGATAAAACCCCAGAAAAACAACTAAATGAAGTGGAGATAGGCAACCTTACAGAGAAAGAATTCAGAATAATGAGAGTAAAGATGACCCAGGACCTCGGAAAAAGAATGGAGGCAAATATCGAGAAGATGCAAGAAATGTTTAACAAAGACCTAGAAGAATTAAAGAAAAAACACCTAGAAAAATTAAAGAACAAACAAACAGAGATGAACAATACAATAACGCAAATGAAAAATACACTAGAAGGAATCAAGAGCAGAATAACAGGCAGAACAACGGATAAGTGACCTGGAAGACAGAATGGTAGAATTCATGCTGCAGAAGAGAATAAAGAAAAAAGAATGAAAAGAAATGAAGACAGCCTAAGAGACCTCTGGGACAACATTAAACACACCAACATTCGCATTATAGGGGTCGTAGAAGGAGAAGAGAGAGAGAAAGGACCAGAGAAAATATTTGAAGAGATTATAGTCGAAAACTTCCCTAACATGGGAAAGGAAACAGCCACCCAAGTCCCGGAAGCGCAGAGAGTCCCAGGCAGGATAAACCCAAGGAGAAACACGCCAAGACACATAGTAATCAAATTGACAAAAAGTAAAGACAAAGAAAAATTATTAAAAGTAACAAGGGAAAAATGACAAATAATATACAAGGGAACTCCCATAAGGTTAACAGCTGATTTCTCAGCAGAAACTCTACAAGCCAGAAGGGAGTGGCACGATATATTTAAAGTGATGAAAGGGAAGAACCTACAACCAAGATTACTCTACCCAGCAAGGATCTCATTCAGATTTGATGGAGAAATCAAAAGCTTTAAAGACAAACAAAAGCTAACAGAATTCAGCACCACCAAACCAGCTCTACAAGAAATGCTAAAGGAATTCCTCTAAGTGGGAAACACAAGAGAAGAAAAAGACCTACAAAAACAAACCCAAAACGATTTAGAAAATGGTAATAGGAACATACATATCGATAATTACCTTAAATGTGAATGGATTAAATGCTGCAACCAAAAAGACACAGGCTTGCTGAATGGATACAAAAACAAGACCCATATATATGCTGTCTACAAGAGACCCACTTCAGACCTAGGGACACATACAGACTGAAAGTGAGGGGATCAAAAAAAGATATTCCATGCAAATGGAAATCAAAAGAAAACTGGAGAAGCAATACTCATATCAGATAAAATAGACTTTAAAATAAAGACTATTACAAGAGACGAAGAAGGACACTACATAATGATCAAGGGATCAATCCAAGAAGAAGATATAACAATTATAAATATATATGTACCCAACATAGGAGCACCACAATACATAAAGCAAATGCTAACATCTATAAAAGAGGAAATCGACAGTAGCACAGTAATAGTGGGGGACTTTAACACCTCACTTACACCAATGGACAGATCAACCAGGCAGAAAATTAATAAGGAAACACAAGCTTTAAATGACACAATAGACCAGATAGATTTAATTGCTATATGTAGGACATTCCATCTGAAAACAGCAGATTACACTTTCTTCTCAAGTGCACATGGAACATTCTCCAGGAAAGGGCACATCTTGGGTCATAAATCAAGCCTCAGTAAATTTAAGAAAATTGAAATCATATCAGGCATCTTTTCCAACCACAACACTATGAGATTAGAAATCAATTACAGGGAAAAAAGCCGTAAAAAACAGAAGCACATGGAGGTTAAACCATACGTTACTAAATAACCAAGAGATCACTGAAGAAATCAAAGAGGAAATCAGAAAATACCTAGAGACAAATGACAATGAAAACACGATGATCCAAAACCTATGGGATGCAGCAAAAGCAGTTCTAAGACGGAAGTTTATAGCTATACAATCCTACCTCAAGAAACAAGAAAAATCTCAAATAAACAATTTAACCTTACACCTAAAGGAGCTAGAGAAATAAGAACAAACAAATCCCAAAGTTAGTAGAAGGAAAGAAATCATAAAGATCAGAGCAGAAATAAATGAAATAGAAACAAAGAAAACAATAGCAAAGATCAATAAAACTAAAAGCTGGTTCTTTGAGAAGATGAGTCTTCTCACCTTAGCCAGACTCATCAAGAAAAAGAGGGAGAGGACTCAAATCAATAAAATTAGAAATGAAAAAGAAGTTACAACAGACACCGCAGAAATACAAAGCATCATAAGAGACTACTACAAGCAACTCTATGCCAATAAAATGGACAACATGGAAGAAATGGACAAATTCTTAGAAACTTCTAAGACTGAACCAGGAAGAAATAGAAAATATGAACAGACCAATCACAAGTAATGAAATTGAAACTGTGGTTAAAAAACTCCCAACAAACAAAAGTCCAGAACCAGATGGCTTCACAGGTGAATTCTATCAAACATTTAGAGAAGAATTAACACCCATCCTTCATAAACTCTTCCAAAAAATTGCAGAGGAAGGAACACTCCCAAACTCATTCTACGAGGCCACCATCACCCTGATACCAAAACCAGACAAAGATACTACAAAAATAGAAAATTACAGACCAATATCACTGATGAATATAGATGCAAAAATACTCAACAAAATGCTAGCAAACAGAATCTAGTAACACATTAAAAGGATCATACACCACAATCAAGTGGGATTTATCCCAGGGATGCAAGGATTCTTCAATATACGTAAATCAATCAATGTGAAACACCATATTAACAAATTGAAGAATGAAAAACCATACGATCATCTCAATAGATACAGAAAAAGCTTTCAACAAAATTCAACACACATTTATGATAAAAATCCTCAGAAAGTGGGCATAGAGGGAACATACCTCAACATAATAGAGGCCATATATGACAAACCCACAGCAAACATCATTCTCAATGGTGAAAAACTGAAAGCATTTCGTCTAAAATCAAGGATGTCCACTCTCACCACTATTATACAACATAGTTTTGGAAGTCCTAGCCAAGGCAATCAGAGAAGAAAAAGAAATAAAAGGAATACAAATTGGAAAAGAAGAAGTAAAAGTGTCACTGTTTGCAGATGATGTGATACTATACATAGATAATCCTAAAGATGTCACCAGAAAAGTACTAAAGCTAATCAATGAATGTGGTAAAGTTGCAGGATACAAAATTAATGCACAGAAATCACTTGCATCCCTATACACTAACAATGAAAGATCAGAAAGGGAAATTAAGGAAACAATCCCATTCACCATTGCAATAAAAAGAATAAAATACCTAGGAATAAACCTACCTAAGGTGATAAAAGACCTGTACTCAGAAAACTATAAGACACTGAGGAAAGAAAGCAAAGATGACACAAACGGATGGAGAGATATATCATATTCTTGGATTGGAAGAATCAATATTGTGAAAATAACTATACTACCCAAAGCAATCTACAGATTCAATGCAATCCCTATCAAATTACCAATGGCATTTTTTACAGAGCTAGAATAAAAAATCTTAAAATTTTGTATGGAGACACAAAAGACCCTGAATAGCCAAAGCAATCTTGACGGAAAAAAACGGAGCTGCAGGAATCAGACTACCTGATTTCAGATTATACTACAGAGCTACAGTAATCAAGACAATATGGTACAGGTACAAAAACAGAAATATAGATCAATGGAACAGGATAGAAAGCCCAGAGATAAACCCACGCACCTATGGTCAACTAATCTATGACAAAGGAGGCAAGGATATACAATGGAGAAAAGACAGTCTCTTCAATAAGTGGTGCTGGGAAAACTAGACAACTACATGTAAAAGAATGAAATTAGAACACTCCCTAACACCATACACAAAAGTAAACTCAAAATGGATTAAAGACCTAAATGTAAGACTGGACACTATGAAACTCTTAGAGGAAAACATAAGAAGAACACTCTTTTTTTTTTTTTAATAAATTTATTTATTTTATTTATTTTTAGTTTGGGTTGTGTTCGGTCTTCATTGCTGTGTGCGGGCTTTCTCTAGTTGCGGAGAGTGGGGGCTACTCTTCATTGTGGTGTGCAGGCTTCTCATTGCGGTGGCTTCTCTTGTTGCAGAGCATGGGCACTAGGTGCGCAGGCTTCAGTAGTTGTTGCACGTGGGTTCAGTAGTTGTGGCTCGCCGGCTCTAGAGCGCAGGCTCAGTAGTTGTGGTGCATGGGCTTCATTGCTCCATGGCATGTGGGATCTTCCCAGACCCGAACCCCTGTCCCCTGCATTGGCAGGCAGATTCTTAACCACTGTACCACCAGGGAATCCCCTAGGAAGAACACTCTTTGACATAAATCACAGCAAGATCTTTTTTGACCCACCTCCTAGAGTAATGGAAATAAAAACAAAAATAAACAAATGGGACCTAATGAAACTTAAAAGCTTTTGCACAGCAAAGAAAACTATAAACAAGATGAAAAGGCAACCCTCAGAATGGGAGAAAATATTTGCAAATGAATCAAAGGACAAAGGATTAATCTCCAAAATATATAAACAGCTCATGCAGCTCAATATTAAAAAAACAAACAACCCAATTAAAAAATGGGCAGGAGGGCTTCCCTGGTGGCGCAGTGGTTGAGAATCTGCCTGCCAATGCAGGGGACACGGGTTCGAGCCCTGGTCTGGGAAGATCCCACATGCCACGGAGCAGCTGGGCCCGTGAGCCACAATTACTGAGCCTGCGCGTCTGGAGCCTGTGCTCCGCAACAAGAGAGGCCGCGATAGTGAGAGGCCCGCGCAACGCGATGAAGAGTGGTCCCCGCTTGCCACAACTAGAGAAAGCCCTCGCACAGAAACGAAGACCCAACACAGCAATCAATCAATCAATAAATCAATCAATAAATAAGAACGTGAATTTCTTAAAAAAAAAAAATGGGCAGGAGACCTAAACAGACCTTTCTCCAAAGAAGACATACAGATGGCCAAGAGGCACATGAAAAGCTGCTCAACATCAATAATTATTAGAGAAATGCAAATCAAAACTACAATGAGGTATCACCTCACACCAGTTAGAATGGGCATCATCAGAAAATCTACAGACAACAAATGCTAGAGAGGGTGTGAGAAAAGGGAACCCTCTTGCACTGTTGATGGGAATGTCAATTGATACAGCCACTATGGAGAACAGTGTGGAGGTTCCTTAAAAAACTAAAAATAGGGACTTCCCTGGTGGCACAGTGGTTGAGAGTCTGCCTGCCAATGCAGGGGACACAGGTTCGAGCCCTGGTCTGGGAAGATCCCACATGCCGCGGAGCAACTAGGCCCGTGAGCCACAACTACTGAGTCTGCGCGTCTGGAGCCTGTGCTCCGCAACAAGAGAGGCTGCGATAGTGAGAGGCTTGCGCACCGCGATGAAGAGTGGCCCCCACTTGCCGCAACTAGAGAAAGCCCTCGCACAGAAACGAAGACCCAACACAGCCAAAATTAAAAACAAAAAAGACCTAAAGAAGAAATACATGGCGAATATCTTTCTTCTCTTTAAAAAAAAAAAAAAACTAAACTAAAAATAGAATTACCATATGACCCAGCAATCCCACTATTGGGCATATACCCAAAGAAAACCATAATTCAAAAAGACACATACACCCCAATGTTCATTGCAGCACTATTTACAATAGCCAGGTCAAGGCAGCAACCTAAATGCCCATCAACAGATGAATGGATAAAGAAGATGTGGTGCATATATACAATGGAATATTACTCAGCCATAAAAAGGAACGAAATTGGGTTATTTGTAGAGATGTGGATGGACCTAAAGACTGTCATACAGAGTGAAGTCAGAAAGAGAAAAACAAATATCGTATATTAACGCATATATGTGGAATCTAGAAAAATGGTACAGATGAACCGGTTTGCAAGGCAGAATTAGAGACACAGATGTAGAGAACAAATGTATGGACACCAAAGGAGGAAAGGGGTCGGGGGGGCGGTGATGGTGGTGGAATAATTGGGAGATTGGGATTGACATATATACACTAATATGTATAAAATAGATGACTAATAAGAACCTGCTGTATAAAAAAATGAATAAACTTAAAAAAAAGAAAATTTTTTTTCGAGAAACAATACGTTCAGTAAAGTGCACAAATCCTAGATGAACAGTTTGAATGAATACACACACATACACACACACACACACACACACACATACACACACACACACACATATATCCAATGTAACCACTATCCAGATCAAGAGAAGGAATCTGTCCAGCATACCAGTTCTCCCTCAAATTCCCTTCTAAATAGCCCCCTACCAAAGCTAATCAGTTGCTCTTTCTTCTATCATATAAAATAGGTTTGCTTATTTTTAAGCTTCCTATAAATAGAATCATATAGATTCTGCTATTTTATATGTCTGGCTTCTTTCACCCAACATTATATATCTGAGAAATTCACCCATGTTGTATGTACTAGTCTGGGTTGTGAAAATACCACAATTACATATCCATCCTCCTGTTGGTAGACATTTGGGTAGTCTGCAATTTAGGGCTTAGTATGAGCCATGCTGCTGAGACAGGCTGGGACCTGGGACCCTTTGCTGCAGTGCTTGCACGTGGACAAACATCTCCTTGAGCAACAGAATACAAAGAAACCATAAGTGACTAAAAGTAACTGCCTGAATGCCCAGTAGGGGCAAATTATGGACAATAAGATACAAAAAGACCAAAAATCCCAGCCGCCACTTCTGAAGAGCCAGGAGCAAAAGCAGGGTGTTGGGAGCAAAAGCAGGTTTTAGCATGCCCCCTGCACACACCACCACCAAAGGGGTGGGCAAACCACCTAAGCCATCCTTCTGGCCCGCCCCTGGACCTGCCCCTACCCTCGACCCCATATAAGGAATGAGCTTGCCCCCCCTCAGGAGTGAGCAAGGAAACATGTTACTTGTTTTCACTACCCCCTGCTGCAGCAGGGACCCCAGTAAACCCTTGTCTGGCCTCTTATCAATTTCTATTGATTAAGGAAGCCCAAGAACCCTGGTTGGTAACACTGCTATGAACCCACTTCTTGTGGTTCTATACAGCTGGGAAAAAATTGCTGGGTTATAACAGGGGTGTATGTTGAGAATTAGTAGAGAGGCAATTATTATTTTTACCACCACCTAAAATGCCCCTCCAAGACACATTCCAATCACTGCTAAGCCTTAAACACTGTAGGATGACAGCAAGCTTTCCCAGGACATGGAACTTTCAGTTCTAGAACCAGGAAAGTCGCTGTTAAACTGGATGAGTTGGTCACCCTACCACCCAGTCTACAGCACTCTCTCCTCTATATAACTTGATTGATCATTTGCCACAGTGTGAGATTGTATGGGACTTCTTTCTAGGTGTTTCCCCACCTACCCAAGTTCCTTGAGTGCAGGAGCTGGATCTTACACATCTTTCACTCTCCCACAAGGCCCAGCAGGATGCCTTACATAGAGCACTCTCCAGATAAGTCACTGGATGGATACTCAGACATTATCATATTAATACTTAGCTAAGAAATTTGGACATTAAGGAACGCTTCTGAAATTAACTTAAAGCACGTCAGCAAAGCTGTATTATTCCCATTTCTCAAGTCAGAAAACGTTCAGGTGGGTTATTCACATGTTCAAGGTCACATGGGTAGTTGGTGGCAGAAGTCAAGAAAAAGGAATTTTCACACGACTCTAGACATTTAGAGTTCTGGGCTTTCTTGCATATGTGACCACCAGGCCGTAATGTAACAGATGTTTTATTTTAAATTATCTATGCCAGAACTGATTTAGACCAGTTATTTCAGAATCTTGAGAGGGTGGGGGTGCCTATGCATAAGGTGTTTTTTTTTTTTTTAATTAATTATTTATTTTTATTATTTTTGGCTGTGTTGGGTCTTCGTTGCTGTACATGGGCTTTCTCTAGTTGCGGCGAGCGGGGGCTACTCTCCGATGCAGTGAGAGGTCTTCTCATTGCGGTGGCTTCTCTTATTGTGGAGCACAGGCTCTAGGCGCGTGGGCTTCAGTGGTTGTGGCACGGGGGCTCAGTAGTTGTGGCTCATGGGCTCTAGAGCGCAGGCTCATTAGTTGTAGCACACGGGCTTAGATGCATTGTGGCATGTGGGATCTTCCTGGACCAGGGATCGAACCCGTGTCCCCTGCATTGGCAGGCAGATTCTTAACCACTGCGCCACCAGGGAAGTCCCCCATAAGGTTTTGTTTTTTTTTTTAAGTGCACCAAGTGACTCTAATGTGCAGCTAAGTGCTGAGAATCATCCTCTCGTACTCTAGCCTTGTTATCTTACAGAACCGGCATGGAAAAAAAAACATAAAGGGGCTGAAATAATGACCCTACATGCTTGGTCTCTAGAAATGGCTGGGCAATACCGGAAGACTCAGACTCACATGCATTCACAACCAACACCATGAGTGCTGAACTTGAAATAATTCCACCTCCATGTCCTGTGGAAATTACCCTTAGACTCTCTAGAAGCAAAAGTGCTGGATAAACATGAGATATTCACACATTTCCATGATCTCTAAAATAGTATCTTCTGAGAGCCTCCTATACTCCTGCCATTTTCTACATCCTTAACATCTTCAAAAATTGGATGCGGAAAAGACCCAATCTCTTTCCTCAAGCACCTAGATGCCCTAACACATGTTACAGAAAAATACCTGTAGACCAACTTTTCTGTCTTGGGAAAAATGACTTGGCTTTACTATTGTCAATATTTGCTTTAATATTCTCAGATCTTTCCATGTGACATTATGCAGTTGATTTCATAGTGTAAGCACTTATCTAACATTACTAGTACATATCAGCCTCCCCTCCGGAAAAGCGTTTAGGTGGTAGTGTTCTGCAGAGCACATTTGCTCTCTCCCCTCATCCCAGCATAATGCCATCAGCAAATTAGGTATTACATTCCACAGAGCCAGAACCCTCCCTTAACAACTGCTGAATAGTCAATTACAGCCTAGACAAATGCGTTTTTCACTGATTAAAAAGAGAATTACAGCCATTGATTCTGCTTTTCAAATTAAGGGACAACATCTACGTAATACGGAATTACAGAGACTTGGCTTAACAAAATGGTTATTTAAAAGAACAGAAAATTGGGTTTAGAGGAAAACTCTGTGACCAAGACCATGTGACTTTCCAAAACCAAGGAGTATGAAATCTGTTAGCCTTTCTAAACCCATAAAATTGAAAGCCTCCAGGGAACTGTAAACTCTAACCTAATCGATAACTATGTTGAAAAGCCAAAATGTTAATTTCCTCCAGCACTGGAGAGGATTTGTCTCACTAGCAAATTTTAGATATAAACATCAAGTCAAAAATAATTCTCCAATGTCTCTGAGCATTTTACCAATGACAACAGATTTGAAATGCATTTTAGAAGCAATGAAAGGGAATTAAATAGATTTCTAGTGCTCTAAAGCTTAATATTACTTTAGAAAGTGTTAAACTGTCTGCTCATCTTCCTTACAGCTCATTTGGTACCTTGTAAGCACTGAAGAAAAGCTAAGTGCAGGAGCATTTTATTAATGTACCAAAAGCCACATTAATGTTAATATGCCTAACACCTTCAGAAAGTTTTTGAGCAATCTAAAATAAAACAGTATGTGAATTCCTAAAAGTCTTGATGGAAAATATCACCAGCTATCACCTAGGAGAGTTGCCTCTAGCTCAAGGACCAACTATAAATTAGGGATACTTGATTTTTCAAGAACATTCACAAGTAACTACAATGCATTATGCTTCACATGAAAATAATGTAAAGATTCTAATTAGTTTTTAATTGCTTGCTAAATTGGTCCAATTTTATTCAAAATGGCCTTTAAAGAGCTATACACCAAGATTATTTCAGTGAGAAAGTTGTCAGCCCACCCGGCCTGAAGGCAGTAAAAGCTGAACTCCAAAAGCATGCATGCATGGTAAGCTCACACATGCTTCTTAATAAGACAGGATTTTATTTACCAACCAGCCTTGACCTCACCCACACAAATAAGTCTGAATGCAGAAAACTCCTAATTTTGGATGTGAGCTAACCAAATTAGGGTTGGCTAAGATTCTAGAATGTGAATGTGTTCAACCGAAAAAGTTAATGGCCTGTGACACCACCCCACCCACACTCCCCTTTATTTAAATGTGCCAAAAATGTTTTTATGGTCAAATACCAACCAGTCTAGTAAAGATTTCAACAGAAATAAGCTAGAGAAACTCAGAAATTTGACCTGGTTACCAACTGGTTCTAACATAGAGTCCCCCATTTCCTTTGGAAATGGTTCCAACCTGGAGGATTCAAGAAGAATTTCACTTCTAGTCAAGATTGAGTAACAAGTTTCAGATTTACCCTCCTGCCTTAAATAACTAGAAAACTGGACAAAACATATGAGACAATGGTTTTCCAGACATCAGACAACAGATAACACAGGACTGTGATACCTGATAAGGGAAACAAAATTATAGCAGCTTACTTCCTGGAGGCAGTTTCCAGGCCTCCGTACAGGGAGGGGGAACAGAGCACAGTTGATTCACTAAGGTAAGGAAACAGAAATTAGAGTTTAGAGGCCAAGGCACCCAGAATTTGCAAGGCAGAGTACTAGAGAAGGGAGATGCACAGAAAGAGAGCTTCAGAAACCTGCAGTGGGTCTCCTTGAGTACTGGTTGAGTACCAACCTGCATATGTGTGAGAAGAAACTACGCAAGGCTGGGGAAAGGGTCACCAGAAAAGAATGAGCAGGAAAAACTTCACTCCTACCAGCCAGAGTGAAAAGACCTCATAATACATGGGGCACCAGATAGATTTCTAGAAAGGGGAAGGGAGGTGTAAATTAGCCCTAGACTATATAGGCTGCTCAAACAGAGCTTAAGAGCAAACATTGAAAGGATTCAACTGATTCCAAGTAACTGCATTCCAGGGGGAAAAAAAAAAAAAAGCCAACACTTTAAAGGACTAAAACAAATTACAGCAATAACATAAAATTCATGATGACTAGCATCCAATCAGAAATAAGCAGCCAGCAAAGAAACAGGAAAATATGACCCACAACCAAGAGAAAAATCAATCAATAGAAACAGACACAGAAGCAACAGAGATGATAAAGCTATCAAATAAGGATACTACAATAGGTATTATAAATATGTCCTATATGATCAAGGAAGTAGAAGTAAATACAATCATGTTGATGAGAGAAAGGAAAGATGTTATAAAGAGTCCCCCCAAAAAACCATCTTGGGATTTAAAAAATGTAATATCTGAAATGGACAATTCATTGGGTGAGATTAACAGCAGTTTAAACTGTGTGGAAGAAAATTTTAGTAAACTTGAAGACATAGCAATAGAAACTATCCAAAGTGAAACACATAAAAAAAACCTGAAAAATGAATAATGCATCAGTGACCTTAGGGACAAAAAAAACCCAGAGTAACATGCATGTAATTAGAGTTAAGGAAAGAGAGATGAGAGAGAGTAGAACAGAAAAATCATCTGAAAAAATAAACTCACACAATGAAGAAGTACAATGAACTCCATGCAGAATAAACAAAGAAATCCACACAAATATACAGGATAATGAAATTGCTGATAACCAGAGATAAAATCTTAAAAACAGTCTGCTTGCCAGAAACTATGTAAGCAAAATGACAGTGGAACAACATCTTTAAATACTGAGATACACCGTCAATTTAGAATTCTCTAAGCAGCAAAAAGTCATCTTTCAAAACTGAAGACAAAATAAAGGCATTTTCAGACTAACAAAATCTAGAAGAATTCATTGTCAGCAGACCTATACCAAAAGAAATGATAAAGAAAGTTATTCAGGTGGAATATGATACCAAATAGAAATTTGGATCTATACAATGAAGAATGAAGAGTACCAGAAATGGTCCATACGTTAATAAATATAAAAGATCCATTTTAAAATCCTTCTGAAGGCTAACAGTTTAAGGCAAAAATGAGCAAAATATTGAGGGGCTTATAACATACGTAAGAGTAACATGTTTGACAACAATAGCACAAAGGATAGAAGGGAAAATGGACCTTACATATAAGGTGATAAAATATTTGAAGGTAGTTTGTGTCTATTGTAAACTCTAGAGCAGGGGTCAGCAAATTCAGGCCATAGGCCAAATCCATCTTGCTATTTATTTTTGTACAGTTCAGAAGCTAGGAATGTTTTTTACATTTTGGAACGGGGTGGGTAGAAGGAAATATGAGACCATGTATGTCATAGAAAGCATAAAATATTTACTATCTGATTCTTTACAGAAAAAGTTGCCAAGCCCTGACCTGGAGCAGGAGCCAATCTTGGCACAATTGACATTTTTGCACAAAATATCATTCCATGATGTGAGGGTAGTCCTGTGCATTGTAAGATGTTTAGTGGCAACTCTGGCCTCTACCTAATAAATACCATTAGCACCTCACTCACAGTTGTGACAACCAAAAATGTCTCCAGACTTTGGCAAATGTCCTTTTGGGATGGGGGTAGGGGGCCAAACTTGCTTCTGGTTGAGAACTACTGCCCTGAAGCAAAACTATAAAATACATAATATATATAATATATATTCTATATATATATGTATATATAATAAGCCAAGGGTATAGGTAAAATGGATCCATTTAAAAAAAATTAAAACCCTCAATCCAAAAGAAGGTAGGAAAAGAGAAAACAAGATTTTCAGATAAGACATAAAAAGCACAAGCCATAAAAAAAAAAATTGATAAATTGGACTTGATCAAAATTTAAACTTCTGGGGCTTCCCTGGTGGCGCAGTGGTTGAGAATCTGCCTGCCAATGCAGGGGACACGGGTTCGAGCCCTGGTCTGGGAAGATCCCACATGCCGCGGAGCAACTGGGCCCGTGAGCCACAACTACTGAGCCTGCGCGTCTGGAGCCTGTGCTCTGCAACAAGAGAGGCTGCGATAGTGAGAGGCCCGCGCACCGCGATGAAGAGTGGCCCCCGCTTGCCACAACTAGAGAAAGCCCTCGCACAGAAACGAAGACCCAACACAGCCATAAATAAATAAATTTTTAAAAAATTATTAAAAAAAAAAAAATTAAACTTCTGCTGCTTAAATGGTACTGTTAAGAAATTAAAACCCAAGCCACAGGCAGAAAGGAAATATTTGCAAAACATATATTTGATTAAAAACTCACACCCAGAATTTAAAAAAAAATACACACAAACCTTACAACTCAATACAACAACCTGATTTGGGGGGACTAAAATAGGCTAAAGATTTGAATAGACACTTCACCAAAGATACAGAAATGGCAAATAAGCACATGAAAAGATGCTAAACATCATTAATCATATGGGAAATGCAAATTAAAAACACAGTGAGCTATCACTGCACATCCATTAGAATACTTAAAATTTAAAAGAATGACAATATCAAGTGTCAGCAAGGATATAGAGCAACTAGAATTCTCATACACTGCTGGTAGGAAAGCAAAATGGGATAGCCACTTTGGAAAACAATTTGGAACTTTCTAATAAAGTAAAATGTGCACTTACTATACAGCTCAGCAATCCCACTCACAGGTATTTACCACCAGAGAAATAAAAACAATATGTTCAGACAAAAACCTTTACCCAAATATTCTTAGCAACTTTATTCATAATAATCAAATACTACAAACAACCCATGTGGCCCATCAACGGGTGAATGAATACACAACACTCAATATCCACACAATGGAAAACTACTCAGCAATAAAAACAAACAAACTACTGACACAGGAAACAACATAGATGTATTTTAAGAGCATTATACTAAGCTTAAGAAGATGGACACAAAAGACTATATAATGAGTCAATCATTCTTTTTATATGTAATTCTAGAAGAGGCAAAACTATGGTGACTGAAAGCAGATCAGAGGTTGCCAGGGTCCAAGGTTGGGGAGGGGGGGATTGACTGCAAAGAAAAATGAGAACTTTTAAAGATGACAGAAATTTTCAATATTGTGTTTGTGGTAGTAGTTACACAACTATATATATTTGTCAAGACTCAGAATTGTAGACTTAAAATTGATGATTTTTTATTATATCAAAAAAGCTGATAAATGCTAACAACAACAACAAAAAAAGCAGCTCAATAGCCAAGAAGGTTTTGAAAAATAAGAATGGAATGGAAGTGAGGCTACATTTTCCTCAAGTCACTAGGAGGAAAAACAACTTGCTACAATGCAGGATGGCTAGAAAACATTTTTTCTAGTCAAATGTGATTGAGTGCTAGCGAGCTGGATCCTAGTAACAGAATATACATTTAGCTGGAGATTATCAGACAGGAGTTTTTAAGCCAGAGGGTCAACTGTAGGCAAACACGGGAATTCAGCATGATTCCAATTAAGTGGCGAAAAAATGAACTAATCAATAGACAATATCAAGAGAACTTGATAACCATTTAGAGAAAAAGAGTTCTACACCATATCACACATAAAACCAAATTACAGATGGATTAGAAATGTGAATTTAAACAAGCCTACTTGTACTAGAAGATAATATAAAATATTTTTATAATCTTGTAATAGACAAGCTCTATGTAAACAAGTCACAAGACCCAGAAGAGCAGATTTGACTATACGTTAATACTTAAAACTCAAGTAAATACTTTTTCCATGTCAGTGTTTTCACCTCAACTGTCAAATCCACATCCCTCCAGGGCTCTCCCTATACTCCCTCGACTAAGTCATCTGACATGCTCAACTCTCCCCAATAAGCAAAAGTACTCTACGTGACTTAAATAAGAATACACTAGGCCTATTCACTAATAGTTTATCATTTGAATAAAAATTAATATAAGATTAGATTTAAACTAAGATAGAAATGAAATCTGAAAAACCATCATCCTATAATAAGGAACAACAAGTAACTTACCTAGTTACTTGTCATTCTCTTGACACTCTAGCAAGTTACAAGAGAATATACAAAGTCTAAACTCTAAGATAGAAAGGAAATTTAATTGAAAAACCAATTTGATTTTTTAAGTTGAATAAATGGTTTTTAAATAAGTATTTGGCTCAAGTTGATGCAGAATTAATTAGCATTACTTTTGCAACAGGATTTCAAGAGTAAAAGAAAAATGTCTTTCAATGGTCAAACAAAAAAATCTAACATAAATCCTTCCACATTTAGTAGCATCTGAAAAATAAAATTATAATTTATTCAAATTTAAGAAACGACTTCACTGAGGAAAAATTTTAATACTCTCTCTGAAACACTAAAAAGATACCAAAATATTGTATGTATTTCAAAGGATCACACATGCTACACAGGCACTATGGCCCCTAATGCAATTAGAAAAATATACCAAGATTCAATTTATTATTTCATCATTATAATTTTAATCAGTAGGAATTTTAATGTCACATACACTTTTTAAAAATATAAATACTTTTAAAAGCTGTATTTTACAATACGATATCAAGAACACAGAGCTGATACAGGTTGTATAGGTAATCATTTTGACTATGTAAGAAATTTGATCAGAATACTGTTGGTGAAAGAAAAGCACCTTCTTTTTAATCATTCATATTCAGCAACAGTGAAAATGCTCTATACATGCATTGGCTCTGAATAACACGTTTCATTTGTTTCAAACCTGCTATGCTATTACTGTTTTGATGATTACATAGTTCAACATAAAAAGGCATTCCCACTCAGATTCTCAATAATAAGCCTGATAAGGGAGATAACTTCCCAATCATAAAAGCTTTTAAGACAAGTATTATGCAAATAAAGCATGGATATCAGACTCACTATAATTGGGATTAAAAAGACAACTATAAGAATACTGCATATTGATGCCTATTGCGTTTTTTTGCGCGCTCATCTTGCATTCCCTGCCTTCGTTCCTCCTCTTTGAAGTGCTAAAGTGTATTTATACTAGAAAGTTATTAATAAACTTAATATGAGAACTATGTGTTTGAAAAAGCAAGACTTTCTAGATAAGAAATCTCGAAATATTTTCTATTTTATGTTTTTATGACCTTCTTTATAAAGAGAGTGTTTTATGTGCAACACCTGCAGACAGAAATAAATCTACGTTTCACTCAAACCCAATCGAATATATCAGACACAAAATATAGACATGAAGCAAAGTATGATAGCAGCAGTGATTCTTGGGGGCAGCATGTGCAAAATCCAATATTTTGCTATTTACATCACAGTGGTCAGAAGAGAAATGTGCCGAAACTCCCTTTCCCATTCCACTTGAACTGGTTCCCCACAATTGAAACAAACATCTCCTGTGACATTAAGTTGTCATCAGCAAGTGTGATCCCCAGTTCACTCAACCTTTTCTTCTTCAACTGGCCTTTTTGTGTGGAGGCAGCAACTAGTTCATTTACAATTTCACAATTGCCTTCGACTTGCTCAGAAAGGTCAGCTCTCGCATAAAGCTCCATTTTACCAGTTGCACATTCAATCAGCTCTTCTAGATCCACTCTTTCAGCTACATCTGCCTCTCCACTTGTCTGAACTTTAAGTGCTTTATTTTCTGAAGAAACAAACAAATTATAACAAATAGAGTTAAATATACAAACTAACCCAACTAAAACATGTATTTCTACAGTCTATCAGAGCTTTCAAGTTTTTTCTGTTAAGGATTCCAGCTGTCATCTGACTGGACTTCACAAACTCTCTGCCATAAGTATCTCAACAAGCAGGTGTCTTAGTCTTCAAGGTCTCCTGACCCTAATACAAGATTACCAATTTTGAATTTTCTCTTTTTATCCTAGATCTCATTTACTCAACAGACCTCTCCTGGATATTTACTAAGCACTGTATTAGAAGCTAGATGCAAAGATAAATAAAACTGCTATTTTCCCTAAAGGAACTCCCAATCTAGCAGCTTTATAAGTGACTGCCTGTGATGGCAGAATTCTAGATGGCCCCATGATGCAGGGTCATCTGCCACTTGGTGTTACTTTCATAACTGTTAAGTGGCAAAAGGACTTTGCAGATGTAATTAAGGTTACTAATCAGTTGATAACTCAGGTATACGTAACCTAATCATATGAACCCTTTAATAGCAATGTTTTCCCTGGTTGGATGAAGAAGAGAAAAGCATAAGGAGATTCAAAGCATGAAAAAGATTTGAAGCATGAGAGGTTTGCTTTGAGGGAGGTCTTCTGTTGCTGTAATGGAGGGGGTTATGGGGCAAGGACCCAAGAGTGGTCCCTACGAGCTGAGAGCAATCCTCAGCCAACAGCCAGCAAAAAAAGTAGAGACCTCTGTCTTATGACCTCAAGGAAATTGATTCTGCCAACAACATAAAGGAACTTGGAAGCAGATTCTCGCCCCAGAGCTTTCAGATAAGGGCCCCACCCAGCTGATACCTCTTTCACCCTGTGAGACCCTAAGCAGATAACCCAGCCAAGCTCACCTTAACTTCTGACCTACAGAACTGTGAGGAGAAAAAGAACTACCAGATAGCTGGAGTGGATCCTGAAGGATGACAAGGACTACTCATCATCCTTTAAACTTTCCTCACCTATGCCAATGCACAATCCTTCTCCATGACTGAGATTTCATAGTAATCTGGGTCATGGCTTGAAATTCATGAACTTCCCACTGTGTTAGATCAGCTTTGCTGCCAAGAAAGACAGCTGACAGGGAGGTATTTAATTTTACAAATAAAAACTAGAGGTGAACTCCATGATCCCCTCCAGTCAAATGCAGCCTTCAACCTGGCACATTCATTTTTCTGCCTCCATCCTTAACAAATGCCAGCAGGAGCCACCATTGCTATCATATGCCCATCCTTATTCTATAAATTTATAGAAAGCCAAGCATGGTAAGAAGGGAACTGCAGGACCACAGAAACCACACATCAAGGCTTTGACCAGTTGACTAGTTGACCTTGAAAGTTTCTTTCACTCCAAGATTCCATAATGTTATAGCTTTATTAAGCTTCTCTATCTCCATGCCTAAGCATATGCTAGTTATCTTTTTTAAAGAGGAGAAGAAGATTAAGATCTTTAATCAGAGTTTAATGCTGAAATACAACAAATTAGGTCTGGTTTTTATTTTGAAAATTACTAAATATACCATACCTTCAGTTTCATCTTGGGCATTTTCTTGCAGGTCAGAGAAAATTGTAGGTTTCACCAAGACAACACCATAACCTTCATTATTGTGTATGACATTATTCACCATGGATATTTTGGGAATGTCATAATGTTCATCTAAGAAGTCCTGTGACATTGAAAACAAATATTTTAAGGAACTGTCACATTCAACACTGCCTGCTTTAAAAATCTCACTTTTTTCAGGCTATTCTAAAAATAAAACAGAAAGCTATGCTTATAAATACGTGGTAGCACAATCTGAGCTCTGAGTGACACAGCATTCCTTTGTCATTTCTGCAGATCTATAGATAACAAAGTATTCTCACAGGAGACTTTCAACCACCAACTATTGATATTATTAAAATTTACATACCGTTTATGCTTTTCAAAACCAGAAAACAACAGGAACAACATGGGAATTTAATAAAACATAATTATTTCTTAGGTAAAACCATTCTAACCTTTGGAAAGAGGGTGTCTCAGCAGGTGCTCACCTTAATGAGGATCCCTTCCTTGCAGTGATGGATCCCATTGTCACTCAGGGTGCACTTACTGCCAGGATATATTTCTATACCTGCACCCTACAAGTTACATTTTAAGGTAATGACAATCAGTTTAAAATAGGCAAGACTATAAAAGAAGGTTTGTCACTTCTTAGACTTTAATGCAGTGCAAATATAAAGTATTTTATAGAAAGTTTTATTAGGTATTTCTAATCAACATTTCCATTTGCTTCATTTCCAGCATGTTGTCTATCATTTATTACTTTCAAATACCACACACACACACACACACACACACACACAAAACAATGGCTAAGAGTTTCAACACTTCATTACTATTTCACTCTCTTTCATCTGGGACAAATCAGTTTTCTGATTCTGCCAAAAAAAAGTCAGTTAACAATTATGTTGAAAGATACACTTATTAAAAATGACCATTCTCTCAGAAATACTCAGTTAGTTGGAGAACAGTGTTCAAATCTAGTAAAATATTGTTAAGTTGTAGATAGAAATAAGGCCCTATATTTTTAAAAGCAGACCAGTTTAAAAATATCCCAACCTAACTTGAAAATCACTTCCAGGAATTAAAATAATTAATGGTCCCCACTACTACACACATGTTAAGTTAGTAACCAATTCAAGTGTCCTGTTTATACCTACAGAGTAACCAGAACAATCCATGCATGGCCCAATGCTCTCACATTGTCCCTTGGTACCACATGGTACCAACAAAAAAAGTAACAATAATAGGAATGATTTCCTGATGCTATGCTAGGCACTTTAGTAAGTAAAAATGGTTCGGCTCAAACCTCTATGATTATTTAAAAATTCATTTTTGGAATAATTTCATACACAATATCCTAGATGAAGAAGAGTTGCTATTAACCATTTATGACACATCTATTGCATGTATGTTGAGTTGTTTTCCTAGGAATGGGAGTGTGCCATGAGAAAACATTTATTATTACTTTCCCCTTTAGGGATTACTAAAACATATATGTAGTGGGATGGTCACTACACACAAACCTAACTCTCTGTAGAGAGGTCAAAAGATCTGGGAAATGGGCCTTCAGCTAAGATTTTCAGTTTATAGCTATATACAAAATAAGATTTAGGGGCAATAACGTTAAAAATACATACACAACGAAATAGTTAAAATTAAGTATCAAATTATCAGGAATCATGTAAAACTTAAAGAGAAGAATAACTTAAGCCACAGCCACTTAGTAAATGGGACAATCATGTTCAAAATATGCTATGAAGCTGAACAGATATTCAGTAACTAAAAAGAAACTGAAAAGGCTGCCACTTCTAAGATGATGGTAAAAGTAAAAACCATGGACATCATATATAAAACAAACATAAGATGACTGAAAAGGCAGACCAGCTAGACACCTCAACACCTGAGGAATGACACCAACACATTGGTGCATTTCCTGGGTATTCTTTTTGCCTTATATTCCCAGACATGAAGCTAAAGAAGCTGGCAATCCATAAGTGCCAAACAGACCAGAAATGCCTCCCTAAAAGCCTGCTCTCTTTAGCCAAAGGACCAGGCAAGCCTAGAAGGACAGAAAACTTTGAAACAATAACAGCTCTATTCTATCCAAACACCACAGGAAAAAAACTGGCCAAGCCCCACCCATGCTGGCAAGTGCCAAGGGGAGCCTAGACTTCCACCCTCTTGAGGCTATGACTAGGCACCCCAACACCCACACTGGGATTTTCAGTTAAGGCCAAGGATTTTCATCCCCACCAGCTAGTAACAAGGCCCTCCCACTTGTGGAGACTACATATGGGACCTGCACTTGTATCCCCAACTGATAATAACAAGGTGCCACACCCCTTTCCTACTGGAGTGGTGTCAGAGCAGGCCCAGTGGAGGGTCTAAGACTTTCACCACTGCCAGTGGTAACAAGACCACTGCCATGTGCCAGAGCATCAGTGGAGACATGTAAGAAGCTGGAATTCTCACCCCCACCCAGCAGTAAGAAGGAGCTTCCCCACTCAACTTGGATGTCAATGGAAGCCAAATGGGGAACTTGGACTTCGACCTCCACTTGGCAGTAACAAGGGTAAGAGAAACCCAGCTAAAACAGAAGATGCAGATTCTCATAGTATAATATAAAACGTCCAGGTTTCAGTGGAAAATCACTTCTCATACCAAGTGCCAAGAAGATGTCAAACTTAATAAGATAATCAGTAAAAACCAAAACCAAGATGTCAGAGATGATGGAATTAGCTAACAAGGATTTTAAAGCAGCCAATTGCTTTAATGAGCAATTATGAATATACTTAAATGAAAAATATCAGTAGCAGGCTGAACAACAAAATAGAAAGTCTCATCAAAGAAACAGAAGATAAAAGAACCAAATGGAAATTTCAGAACTGAGAAATACCATAGCTGAAATAAAAAGCTCAGTGGATGGGCACAACAGCAGAAAGGTCAGAACAGAGGAAAGAATCAGTGAAACGGAAGACAGAACAATAGAAATTATCCAGTCTGAACAACAGAGAGAAAACACTCTGAAAAAAAAAGTGAACAGAACCTCAGGGACCTATGGGACAATAACAAAAGATCCAAAATTTGTGTCATCAGAGTCCTAGAAGAAGAGAGGAAGGGTGAAGCTAAAAAAAATTCAAAGAAGAAATAGCTAAAAATTCCCAAATTTGGCAAGAGACGTTAAGCCTACAGACTCAAGAAGCTGAGAAAACCCCAAACGGGATAAGCTCAAAGAAATCCATTTCAAGATACATCATAATTAAACATAACACTGTCTAATGTGGTCTAATGTGTCTAGAAGTTTGAAAAGGAAATATTGAAGATAATTATATTACAGACAGGGGATGGTAAAGACGTTAAGGGAGGTAAAGTTTCTAAACTTCACTCAAACTGGTGAAATAACATCAGTAAGCTGTGGTAAGTTATGTACATATAATGCAATACCTAGAGCAACCACTTAAAAAACTATACAAAGAGATATACTCAAAAACAAATGGAATTCTAAAAAATGTTCAGGTAACCCACAGGATGGCAAAAAAATTGAAATGAAAAACAGAATAGAAAACAAAAAATAAAATGGCAGAATAAAGACTTAACATCAATAATTACACTAAATGTAAGTGTTCTAAACACACCAATTAAATGACAAAGACTGGCAAAGTGGATTAAAAAATAAGATCCAACTATATGCTGTCTACAATTCACTTCAAACAGAACAATAAAGACAGGATGAAAATAAAAGTATGGGAAAAGATATACCATGCAGGGACTTTCCTGCTGGTCCAGTGGGTAAGACTTCACCTTCCAATGCAGGGGGTGCGGGTTCGATCCCTGGTCGGGGAGCTAAGATCCCACATGCCTCGCGGCCAAAAAACCAGAATATAAAATAGAAGCAATATTGTAAAAATTTCAATAAAGACTTAAAAAACGATCCACATCAAAAATATCTTGAAAAAAAAAAAGATATACCATGCAAATTTTAATCAAAGGAAAGCAGGTGTGGCTCTATTAATATCAGATAAAGTAGAATTCAAAGCAAAAAAAATTACCAAAGATAGACAGTAACATTATATAATGATAAATAGGTTGGTTCACCAAAAAAAAAACAACAGCAATCCTAAATGGGTATGCACCAAATAACAGAACTACAAAATATGTGTAGCAAAAACTAATAGGACTGAAAGGAGAAAGACAAATCCTCAATTATAGTAAGAGACTTTAACAATCCATCTCTCAAAAATTGAAACAACTAGACAGAAAATCAGAAAGAATATAGAAGAACTCAAAAACATTATCAACCAACCTGATCTAGTTGACATTTATACTCAATAACAGCAAAATACACATTTCCTTTCAAGGGCCTATGGAACATATACCAAGACAGACCATATCCTGGGCCATCAAAACAAACCTCAACAAAATTTTAAAAATTGAAGTCATGCAGTGTGTTTTCTGACCACAATGGAATCAAACTAGAAATCAACAACAAAAGATAATAGTAAAACTCCAAATACTTGGAAACAAAATAGCACACTTCTAAATACTGCATGGGTCAAAAATGAAAATACAACCTATCAAAATTTGCTAAATCAGTGCCAAGAGGGAAATTTATAGCATTAAAAGCATACATCCGAAAAGAGAAAAGTCTCAAATCAACAATCTAAGCTCTCACCCAAAGAACCTAGAAAAAGAGCAAAATAAACCCAGTGTAAACAGAAGGAAGGAAATAATAAAGACAAGAGCAAAAATAAATAAAATTGAAAACAGAATAGTGAAAATCTATGAAACAGAGTTGGCACTTTGAAAAAAAGTCAATGAAATTGACAAACGTCCAGCAAGATTCACAAAGAAAAAAGGAAAAAAAGAGAGAGAGAGAGACTACACAAACTATTAATATCAAGAATGAAACAGGGGATATCACCACAGGCCCTGCAAACATCTAAAGAATCAGGGAACACCACAAACAACTCTATATATTTGACAACTTAGAAGAAGAAATGGTCCACCTGAATCCCCAGGCTGGTGTGAGGCCTAACAGGATGGGGGGCGGGGTGTGCAAGCAACAACCCTGCATGCAACATGGTGCACGTAGCAGGTGTGCCAGCAGCCTGCTGCCATCGCTGTCAAATAGGAAAGCCCTTCACCACCGACTGGGTCCTGGTCACAGGGGCTCTATACCCTATGAGTGCATCCATTAATTCACCCAGCATGAAATAAGTCATTGAATAGCCCTATAATTATTAAGGAAATTTAATCCATAATTTTTAAACTCCCAAAAAAGAAATCTCCAGGCCCAGATGATTTCACTGGAGAAATCTACCAAACGCTTAAAGAAGAATTAACACCAATTCTGTACAATCACTTCCAGAAAACAGAAGAGGGAATACTTCCAAATTCATTTCATGAAGCTAGCATTACTCTGATAACAAAACCAGACAAAGACAATACAAATAAGGAAAACTTCAGACCAATATCTCTCATGGATATAGACATATAAATTCCTAAGAAAATATTAGCAAATACAATTCAGCAATATATAAAGAATTATATACTATGACCAAGTGAGGCTTACTCCAGGGATGCAAGGATGGTTCAAAATTTGAAAATCAATCACATGTAATCCACCAAAAATTGATGCAGGAAAAAAGCATTTGCCAAAAGCCAAAACAAATTTATTATAAAAATTCTCAGAAAACAGAAATAAAGGAGAACTTCCTTAATTTGATAAAGAACATTTACAAAAAACCTACAGTTAACCTTATACTGGTGGCAAATATGGTGAAGTAGGAAGACCCTGAGAACCTCCCCCAACAGGCACACCAAAATTAAACTATTTACCAGAGTGACTATCAATGAGAACAACTTGATGACTAGCAGAAAATATTTCCCACAATTATAGTTATAAAGAAGGAACTGCAGCAGAGACCCAGTACAGTCAAGACCTACACCCCCAGGGTAGGCAACCCACAAACAGGAATTAGGCAAAATGAGGTGACAGAGGAACATGTTCCAATAGAAGGAACAAGATAAAAACCCCACAAGAACTAAGTGAAGTGGAGATAGACAATCCACCTGATAAAGAGTTCAAGGTAATGCTCAAAAGATGATCAAAGAACTCTGGAGAAACCTGGATGAACATAAAGAGAAGTGTAACAAAGACTTAGAAAATATAAAGAAGAACCAAACAGAGATGAAATACAATAACTGAAATGAAAAATACACTAGAAGAAATCAATAGTAGATTAAATGATACAGAGGAACAAATCAGCTAGCTGGAAGACAGAGAGGTAGAAATCACTGAAGCTGAACACAGAAAAAGAATAAAAAGAAATGAGGACAGTTTAAGTGGCCTGTGGGACAACATTCACATTATAAGAATCCCAGAAGGAGAACACAGAGAGAAAGGGGTAGAGAACATACAAGAAGACATAAAAGCTGAAAACTTCCCTAACCTGGGAAACAGAAATCCAGGTCCAGGAAGCAGAGAGAGTCCCAAATAGGATCAAACCAAAGAGGGACCATATCAAGACACATTATAATTAAAATGGCAAAAATTAAAGATAAAGAGAATATTAAAAACAGCAAGGGAAAAGCATCAAGTTATGTACAAGGGAACTCCCATAAGGCTATCAGCTGACTTTTCAGCAGAAACTCTGAAAGCCAAAGGGTACAATATATTAAAGGGATAAAAGGGAAAAACCTAAAATCAAGAATACTCCACCCGTGCAAAATAATCTGAAAAAATATACAGATATAAAACTGAATCATTTTGCTGTACAGCTGAAACTAACAAGATATCATATATCAACTATACTTCAATAATCAAAAAAGAAGAAATCCTGATATCAGACACCAGCTAATGAAAGGCCAGCATACTTCATGGTCCACCCAAAAGAAGAGAAAGCCAACAGGGATGGCCAGGGACAGATCAAGACACTCCTGGACTGGAACGTGGTGGGAAGGAAGACACCCTGTAGGGACAGTGAGGATAGAGAGGGTCAAGGAGAAAGCTGGAGCCCAAAGGATGCTTCCCACCATCCTGGCTACATCATTCCCTTCTTACTGAGATACAACTCACATACCATGCAATTCACCCACTTAAGTTTAATGTACCATTCAATGGTTTTTAGTATATTCACAGAGTTGTGTAACCATTACCACAGTCAATGTTAAAACATTTTCATCACCTTAGAAGGAGACCCTGTATCCTTCAGTTATTACCCCAATCCCCTCTTCCCCACCTTACTCCCAGCCCTAGGCAATCACTACTCTACTTTTTATCCATATAGATGTGGCTGTCCTGGACATTTCACATAAAATGAATTATACAATATGTTGGGGAAAAAAAAAAGAATACTTTATCCGGCAAGGCTTTCATTCAGATTTGATGGAGAGATCAAAAGTTTGATAGATAGCAAAAGCTAAAAGCATTCAGCACCGCCAAGCCAGCTTTGCAAGAAATGTCAAAGGGAATTCTCTAAGCAAAAAAGAAAAGGCCACAACTAGAAACATGAAAATTATGAAAGGAAAAAGCTCATTGACAAAGGCAATTAATTATACAGTAAAGGTAGTAAATCAACCATGTACAAAGCTAGTAGGAAGATTAAAAGAAAAAAGTAGTAAAATCATCTATATCTGCAATAAGTAGTTAAGGGATATACAAAACAAAAAGATGTAAAATATGATGTCAAAAAAATAGTAACTGTAAGGGGAGGGGAGTAAAACTGCAGAGTTGTTAAAATGTGTTTGAAATTCGGAGATCAGCAACTTAAAATAATCACATATACATAAAGATTGCTATATGTAAATCTCATGGTAACCACAAATCAAAAATCTATAATAGATACACACAAAAAAAAGAGAAAGGAATCCAAACATAACACTAAAGACAGTCATCAAATCACAAGGGAAGAGAACAAAAGAAAAGAAAGGAACAATAAAGAACTGCAAAAACAACCCCCAAACAACTAACAAAATGACAATAAGTACATATCTATCAATAACTACTTTAAATGTAAATGGACTAAACATTCCAATTAAAAGACATAGAGTGGTTGAATGGATACAAAAAGAAGACCCGTATATATAATGCCTATAAGAAACTCAGTTCAGATCTAAAGACACACAGACTGAAAGTGAGGGAATGAAAAAAGGTACTCCATGCAAATGTAAATGAAAAGAAAGCTGGGATAGCAATACTTATATCAGACAAAATAGACTTTAAAACAAAAACCGTAACAAGAGACAACAAAGGACATTATATAAAGATAAAGGGATAGATCCAACAAGGAGATATTTCAATTGTAAATATGTATGCACTGACACATTTGGAGAATATAAAGTAAGAAATTGACAGTAACACAATAATAGTAGGGTACTTAACACCCCATCAATGGATACATCATCCAGACAGAAAATCAATAAGGAAACACTGGTCAGATGGACTTAATAGATACATAGAGAACATTCCATCCAAAAGCAGCAGAAAACACATTCTTTTCAACTGCACATGGACAATTCTACAGGCCACAAAACAAATCTCAAAAATTTAGAAGACTGAAATCCTATCAAGCATCTTTTCTGATCACAATGGTATGAGACTAGAAATCAACTACAAGAAAAAAAATGCAAAAAACACAAACATGCAGAGGCTAAACAATATGCTACTAAACAAACAATGAATCACTGAAGAAATCAAAGAAATAAAAAAATACCTGGAGACAGATGAAAATAGAAACACAATGATCCAAAATCTACGGGATGCAGCAAAAACAATTCCAAGAGGGAAGTTTATAGTGATACAAACCTACCTCAGAAAACAAGAAAAAATCTCAAATAAACAATAACCTTAAACCTAAAGGAACTAGAAAAAGAACAAACAAAATTCGAAGTTAGGACAAGGAAATAAATAATAAAGATCAGAGCACAAATAAATGAAATAGAGACTAAAAAGCAATAGAAAATATCAATGAAATTAAGAGCTAGTTTGTTGAAAAGATAAACAAAATTGATGAACCTTTAGTCAGACTCACAAAGAAAAAAGAAAGCCCAAATAAAATCAGAAATGAAAGAGGACAAGTTACAACTGACACCACAGAAATACAAAGGACCACATAAGACTACAAGGAACAATTATATGGCAATAAGATAGACCTACCTATCTTATAGACCTACCTATCTTCTAACCTAGAAGAAATGGATAAATCCCTAGAAATGTACAATCTCCCAAGACCAGAACAGGAATAAATAGAAAATATGAATAGATCAAATACCAGTAATGAAATTGAATCAGTAATAAAAGAGCTTCCAACAAACAAAAAGTCCAGGACCAGACTGCTTCACAGGTGAATTCTACCAAACATTTAAAGAAGAGTTAACACCTATCCTTCCTAAACTATCCCCAAAAATTGAAGAGGCACACTCAGGAACTCATTCTATGAGGCCAGCATCACCTTGATATCAGCATCAGAAAAAGACACCACAAAAAAACAAACAAAAAAAATTACAGGCCAATATTCTTGACAGTCATAGATGCAAAAATCCTCAACAAAATATTAGCAAACAGAATCCAATGATACGTTAAAAGGATCATACACCATGATTAAGTGGGATTAATCTCAGGGATACAAGGA
The DNA here is from genome assembly GCF_028564815.1 of Eubalaena glacialis. Taxonomy (NCBI): domain Eukaryota; kingdom Metazoa; phylum Chordata; class Mammalia; order Artiodactyla; family Balaenidae; genus Eubalaena; species Eubalaena glacialis. Next base: position 37,596,619 of record NC_083733.1, on the reverse strand, counting down.
TGGTTCAATATCCACAAATTAATCAACGTGATACAACACATTAACAAATGAAAGAATAAAAAATCATTTGATCATCTCAGTTGATGTAGAGAAAACTTTGGACAAAATTCAATATCCATTTATGATAAAAACTCTCAACAAAGTGTCCATTGGTGGAATATACCTTAATATAATGAATGACATATATGGCAAGCCCACAGCTAACACCATACTCAGTGGTGAAAAGCTGAAAGCATTTTCTCTAAGATCAGGAAAACATGACAAGGATGCCCACTCTTGCCATTTTTATTCATCGTAGTATTGAAAGTCTTAGCCCCAGCAATCAGACAAGAAATAAAAGAAATCCAAATTGGAAAAGAAGAAGTAAAACCATCACTGTTTTCAGATGACATGATACTATCCATAGAAAATCCTAAAGATGCCACCGAAAAACTACTAGAACTCATCAATGAATTTGGTAAAATTGCAGGATACAAAATTAACATACAGAAATCTGTTATATTTCCATACATTAACAACTATCAGAAAGAGAAATTAAGAAAACAATCCCATTTACAATCACATCAAAAAGAACACCTAGGAATAAATCTAACTAAGGAGGTAAAAGACCTATATTTACGGGACTTCCCTGGTGGTCCAGTGGTCAAGACTCCGTGCTTCCACTGCAGGGGGCATGGATTCAATCCCTGGTCAGGGAACTAAGATCCTGCATGACGCATGGTGCAGCCAAAAAACAAACAAAAAAAAAAGACCTATACTTAGAAAACTTAAAAAACTGATAAAAGAAATTGAAAATGACACAAACAGATGGAAAGATATACTGTGCTCATGGATTGGAAGAATACTGTTAAAATGATCATACTACTCAAGGCACTCTACAGATTCAAAGCAATTCCTATCAAAATACCAATGGCGTTTTCCACAGAACTAGAATAATTCTAAAATTTGTATGGAAAAACAAAGGACCCCAAATAGCCAAAACAATCTTGAGAAAGAACAACAGAACAAGAGGTATCATGTTCCCTGACCTCAAACTATACTACAAAGCTACAGTAATCAAAACAGTATGGTACTGGCACAACAGACACATAGATCAATGGTACAAATAGAGAGACCATAAATGAACCCCACTATCTGGACAATTAATCTACAATAAAAAGAGGCAAGAATATACAATGGAGAAAAGACAGCCTCTTTAACAGATGGTGTTGGGAAAACTGGACAGCTACACACAAAAGAATCAAACTAGACTACTTCTGGAAGAAAACAATGCCAGTGCCCTCTTTTACATTGGTCTGAGCAATATTTTTTAGATATGTCTCCTTAGGCAAGGGAAACAAAAGCAAAAATAAAGAAATGGGACTACATCAAACTAAAAAGCTTTTGCATAGCAAAGGAAATTATCAAGAAAACAAAAAGGCTGCCTACTGAATGAGAGAAGATATTTGCTACCAATATATCAGATAAGGGGTTAATATCCCAAATATACAAAGAACTCATACAGCTCAACATAAAAACAAAACAAAACAACCGGATTAAAAAAAGGATCCTAATAGACATTTTACCAAAGAAGACATAGAGATGGTCAACATGCACATGAAAAGGTGCCCTGATAACTAATCATCAGGGAAATGCAAATCAAAATCACAATGAGATATCACCTCACACCTGTTAGAATGGCTATTATCAAAAAGACAATAAGCAGTAAGTGTTGCAAGGATGTGGAGAAAAGGAAATCGTAGTACACTGTTGGTAGGAATGTAAATTGGTGCAGCCACTATGGAAAACAGTAAGGAGAGTCCTCTATAAATTAAAAACAGACCTACCATACAATCCAGCAATTCCACACCTGGGTATTTATATGAGAATACAAAAACACTAATTCAAAAAAATATACATACCTCAAAAAGATGTATGTTCATTGCAGCATTATTTACAATAGCCAAGATATGGAAGCAACCTAAGTGCCTAACAACAGATGAATGGATAAAGAAGATGTAGTGTCACACACACACACACACACACATGCACACACACAAATGGAATATTACTCAGCCATAAAAAAGAATGAAATCTTGCCATTTGCGATGACTAAGATGAACCTAGACAGTATTATGCGAAGTGAAATAAGTTAGACAGAGAAAGACAAATAGTGTATGATTTCACTTATATATGGAATCTAAAAAACAAAACAAACAAACAAAACAGAAACAAAGTCATATATGCAGAGAACAAACAGGTGGTTGCCAGAGGGAAGAGCGGATGGGGAATTAAAAAAAAGGTAATGATGTGAGGTAATGAATGCCTGACTGTGATGATCATTTCATAATGTATATTTATATGAAACCATCACATTGGACACCTTAAATATATAAAATTTCTTTCAATTACACCTCAATAAAGCTGAAAAAGGATTTTTTTTAATTCTTAAAAAAGCAAAAAACACCTTATACTTAACAGTACAATACTGAATACAGTCCCTCAATATCAAGACCAAGGTAAGGATATCTACTCTCACCACTCTTATTCAACATAATGCTGGAAGTTCTTGTCAGTGCCATAAGGCAAGAAAAGGAAACCAAAGGCAAACAGACTGGAAAGGAAGAAATAAACTGTCTCTATTTGTAGATGACATGACTGTCTACATAGAAAAATCCCATGAAATCTATGAAAACACTCCTAGAATAAGGTTCAGCAAGGTCACAGGATATAAACAAACATACAAAAATCAATTGTATCTCAATATACTAGCAATAAGCACAATAAATTAAAAATACAATATCACTTACAATGAAATGTTTAGGTACAAATCTATAAAAACATATACAAGACTTGTGTTGAAACTACACAATGCTGATGAAAGAAATCAAAGATCTAAATAAATGCAGAGACATACCATGTTCACAGACTGGAAGACTCAACGTAAAAAAAGATGTCCATTCTCCCCAAATTGATATATAGGTTTATTGAAAGTCCTATTAAAATCTTAGCAAGACTTTTTGTAGATACGAACAAGATATTTCTAGAATTTATATTGAAAGGCAAAGGAACTAGAATAGCTGAAACAATTAAAAAAAAAAGACAAGTGAGAGTGGGAGGAATTATTCTACCAGAGAACCCAGAAATTGGCCCACAAAAACATACCCAAATTATTTTTGATAAAAATACAAAACCAATTTATTTAAGGATAGACTTTTCAAGAAATGGTGCAGTCACCACTGGACATCCATAAGCAAATAAATGAACTTTGACCTAATACTCACCTTATACCAAAATTAACTCAGAAATGGTTCATGACCTTAAATGTAAAATGTAAACTGTAAAATTGAAAAAAAAAAAAAAAGGAGAAAATCTTTGCACCCTAGGGCTAGACAAAGAGTTCTTACACATAAAAGGAAAAATTGATAAATTGGGCTTCATCAAATTTTAAAACTTTGCTCTGTAAAAGCCCATGTGAAAATGATGAAAAAACAAGCTACAAACTAGCATAAGATATCTGTAAATGACATACCCAATTGGGGATTCATATCTAGAATTTATAAAGAACTCTTAAAACTCTACAGTAAAAAAGAACAAACAATCCAATTAGAAAATGGACAGGGCTTCCCTGGTGGCGCAGTGGTTGAGAATCTGCCTGCCAATGCAGGGGACACGGGTTCGAGCCCTGGTCTGGGAAGATCCCACATGCCGCGGAGCAACTAGGCCCGTGAGCCACAATTACTGAGCCTGCGCGTCTGGAGCCTGTGCTCCGCAACAAGAGAGGCCGCGATAGTGAGAGGCCCACGCACCGCGATGAAGAGTGGCCCCCACTTGCCACAACTAGAGAAAGCCCTCGCACAGAAACGAAGACCTAATACAGCCAATAAATAAAATAAATTTTTAAAAAAGTGTCCATCTCCATAAAAAAAAAAAAGGACAAAAGTCATAATACACATTTCACTGAAGATGAGGATGGCAAATAAGCATATGAAAAATGTTCAACATCATTAACCACTAGGGAAATGCAAATTAAAACCACACACCTATCAGAATGGCTAAAATTAAAAAGTAGTGAAAATACCAAGTGCTGCTTAGGATATGGAGAAACTGGATCACTCAAACATTGCTAGTGGGAATGCAAACTGGTGCAACTACTCTGGAAAAGTTTGGCAGTTTCTTAAAGAAACTAAGCATGCAACTAACCACATGCTCTGCAACTGCAGTCCTAGGCATTTACCCCAGAGAAATGAAAACGATGTTTGCACAAAAACCTGTACACCAATGTTTATAGCAGCTTTATTTACAAAAGCCAAAAACTGGAAACAACCCAGATGTCCTTCAACAAGTGAACAGTTAAACTGTGGAACAACCATACACAGAATACTACTTAGCAATAAAAAAGAACAACCTATTGGTACATGCAACAACCTGGGTGAAGCTCCAGAGAACTGTGCTGAGTGAAAAAAGCCAATTCCAAAAGGTTGTATATTGTATGATTCTATTTATATAACATTCTTGAAATGATGAAATAACAGAAATGGAGAACAGATTAGCGTTTGCCTGTGATTAATGAGAAGGTCAGAAGGAGAGGCACCTAGATATGGCTTTAAAGGGCAACATGGAGGATCCTTGTAGTGATGGAAATATTCAACTTGACTGAATCAATCTTACCCTGGTTGTGATATTGTACTATAGTTTTGGAAGATGTTACAATTAGAGGAAACTGGTAAAGGATACACATACAGACTACCTCTGTATTACTTCTTACAACAGAATGTGAATCTACAATCTCAAAATAAAAATTTAATTTAAAAAAATCAACCCAGCCTCAGTTGCTACATCATTTACAAAGTTACAACTTAAAGGGTCTAACCTCTTTTAAAGGTATGACAGAGAAACTGTGAGAGTTATTCTTTTCTTCCTAATCTCTGTTTTGAAAATGCTAAATAAGAAGAACCTTATACAATTGAGTCTGGTTGACTTAGTACATGTAAGTATCTGAACTTCTCTGAAGAAAGAGAACAGGAGTATGCATTTACATCTTGTCCCAGGACATTTTATTTACTTATTTAGAACTTAAACCTAAACTACTTCCCATAAGAGATTATCATACCTTGGCACCATATAAATCTGAGTTCTTCATTAAAAATTCTGCTGATGTTCGTACTGTGACTCCTGTAGTTTCACACTGCAATACACAGTTTTCCAATGTAGTCTTGCCACGGTGAATAACTATGATGAAAACGTGCAATCAAATACTTTAAGAAGTAATGTGTCTTTTCCAATATTAGAAATGGCCTAGAGCTGATATTAGATACAGTCTAAATATTTCTCATTTAAACTCTGTTACTGGAATTATGAATTCATAATTTATAAAACAATGACTGTTTTGAGTTATTTTCTATTGATAAAATCTAAAAGCAGCATTCTTAAAAAAGAATGACTTGCCCTCAGAAATGCAAACTCAAGTTAAAAAGCACTTCTCATTACTAAAAAAAATATCACAAAGTAACTTTCATGACTATCTTAGAAGAGAGAAGAAAAGGAGGCCCAATTCAAAATAAGGGATAGAAATCCCAGGAAATAAATACTATCACAATGTGAAGATAGTTGGTTTGAGTCCAGGGCTATATCAAATACAAAGAACACAGACCACAGTACTGGAATGTTTTAAAAGAAAAAAAATGATCACACAGAAACAAATATTAAACTAACAAATTTTCAAGAATACATTGAACTATTTTTCACTTTAGAGTAAGCTTCCTCAGTTGTCAAGCTATGTACACAAATAATTAATCAGCCTTGCATATTACTCAAGAGTGGTATTTTATTAAATTCTATCTTCCAGGGAAAGTACCGTTTTCCTACAAAGTCTGAAACAAATAATAAATGAAATATTCAGATATTTACTTAAGATTCCTTCCACGGCACCATGCTGAACAAATTTTATGCTTGAAATTTTAATATCCGCACCCGTACAATCCACAAAAGTGTCTCCTTTGCCTCTCTTTTCTATCACAATATCATCTGTTAGACCATATCCTAAGGAAGAGAGCAAGAACATTTAAGATAGGTGAGGGGAAATGTCTAAACACAAAATTTCTATGATAGATTCCTCTATTTCAAATGACTCCAAATGATATCTGAGACCAGTTAACCCAGTTACATTTAAATAAAATCTAATTATCTCTCCACATATCTTGCTTAATTTTTACCAAGGTATACAATTTTTAATAATAACAACTCCTCAATTTGCCTGCATATCAGGAAGACTACCCCCTATCAACCATCTCATACCAGTTTCAGCACTAAAGTCACTTACAAAACTGCTATTAAAAAAAATAGTAACAGAATGGCCATCATCAAAAAATCTAGAAACAATAAATGCTGGAGAGGGTGTGGAGAAAAGAGAACCCTCTTGCACTGCTGGTGGGAATGTAAATTGATACAGCCACTATGGAGAACAGTATGGAAGTTCCTGAAAAAACTAAAAATAGAACTACCATATGACCCAGCAATCCCACTACTGGGCATATACCCTGAGAAAACCATAGTTCAAAAAGAGTCATGTACCACAATGTTCATTGCAGCACTATTTACAATAGCCAGGACATGGAAGCAACCTAAGTGTCCATCAACAGATGAATGGATATAGAAGATGTGGCACATATATACAGTGGAATATTACTCAGCCATAAAAAGAAACGAAATTGAGTTATTTGTAGTGAGGTGGATGGACCTAGAGTCTGTCATACAGAGTGAAGTAAGTCAGAAAGAGAAAAACAAATACCGTATGCTAACACATATATATGGAATCTAAAAAAAAAAAAAAAAAGCTTCTGAAGAACCCAGGGGCAGGACAGGAATAGAGACGCAGACGTAGAGAATGGACTTGAGGACATGGGGAGGAGGAAGGGTAAGCTGGGACCAAGTGAGAGAGTGGCATGGACATATATACACTATCAAATGTAAAATCGATAGCTAGTGGGAAGCAGCTGCATAGCACAGGGAGATCAGCTCGGTGCTTTGTGACCATCTAGAGGGGTGGGATAGGGAGGATGGGAGGGAGACGCAAGAGGGAGGAGATATGGGGATATATGTATACATATAGCTGATTCACTTTGTTACAAAGCAGAAACTAACACACCATTGTAGAGCAATTATACTCCAATAAAGATGTTAAAAAATAATAATAAATAAATAAGTTTAAAAAAATAGTAATAATCTTAAGTACTCACAGCTGGGTCAGAGGGCTTTAAAGCGTTTAGCCCTACAAGTTTTTTATTTCCCAACTCTAAGATTCTATTATTCTATCGTAATTAGGTTTGAAAAAGCCTAGGCATTTCTCAAGATCTTCTAAATTTTATATTCTCTTAAACAGATTGACTTAAAATCTGACAAACTGACTTAGAACAATTTTAGCTATTGGAAAAATAGGTCTACCTTGTTAACCAATAAAAAACATTGTTCTCTACAAATCTTAATCAAACTAATAATACAGGCCAGACCTCTGAATGGGCTTATGAAAAACTGCAGTATCAGAAAACTAGAAAACTTTGCCTGACTTTTATCATAAAACAGAATCACATAGACAAAGCTTTAAGAAGTAACTCTCACTGTCTAAAGTTGAGTCTTTGCTTGAGTAAATGAAAGCAGTGACAACATTAAACAGGCAAAGTCACTAAAGTTTTCTACACTTGAAGAGTACAGACAAGCCTTTGGGGACTCTAGAGAATGCAAGAGGACTCCACACACAGGAATGTTACCAGTGGTGGATTCTGGATGATTAGATTGTGAGTAAATTTCTTTCCCGATTCTTTTTTTTTTTTTAATTTATTTATTTATATATTTATTTTTGGCTGCATTGGGTCTTCGTTGCTGCGCATGGGCTTTCTCTAGTTGCGGCGAGCGGGGTCTACTCTTCCTTGTGGTGCACGGGCTTCTCACTGCAGTGGCCTCTCTTGTTGCAGAGCACGGGCTCTAGGTGCATGAGCTTCAGTAGTTGCGGCACACAGGCTCAGTAGTTGTGGCTCGCAGGCCCTAGAGCGCAGGTTCAGTAGTTGTGGTGCATGGGCTTAGTTGCTCCATGACATGTGGGATCTTCCCGGACCAGGGATCGAACCCATGTCCCCTGCATTGGCAAGTGGATTCTTAACCACTGCACCACCAGGGAAGTCCTTCCCTGATTCTTTTTATGTGTCTACCTGTACTTTGCACATTTTTATAATAGCTATGGCTTTCTATCATGTGAAAAATTAAAAATATAAAAAGAATGGCCGTATTACATTATATAAACAAGTTATTACATAAACAAGTTACGTAATCTTAGCAGTTTAAAACACAAAGCCCTCGCCTAACTGAATGGATTTTCTAAACAAGAAAGAAAAATCTGGGCTTCCCTGGTGGCGCAGTGGTTGAGAATCTGCCTGCTAATGCAGGGGACACAGGTTCAAGCCCTGGTCTGGGAAGATCCCACATGCCACGGAGCAACTAGGCCCGTAAGCCACAACTACTGAGCCTGCGCGTCTGGAGCCTGTGCTCCGCAACAAGAGAGGCCACGATAGTGAGAGGCCAGCGCACCGCGATGAAGAGTGGCCCCCGCTTGCCGCAACTAGAGAAAGCCCCCACAGAAACGAAGACCCAACACAGCCAAAAATAAATAAATAAATAAATTTAAATTAAAAAAAGAAAGAAAAATCCTATTATAAGTACTGTTAATACCCTGCAAATAGCAGGTACTCAATATATATCTCTTGTTGTAAGTGTCAGCTATAGATCAGATAAGCTATCAGATAAGCTTTAATCTTACTCGTGAACAACTACTCCATATATTCACACTAGAGATATCACCTGATTCCCCAAATTCTCAGAAATGCCCTCTGTTCATAAATTTACAGTCATTCTTACACTTAACTATCAGAATTCTATATGGTTATTTATGACATGTTGGCAATTACATTATAATTTCCTCACCAATCTAGGAAGAATGCTTATCCACCATACAAACTGTAATAGCAATGCTGTTTGCACTATGCCAAAAAAATAGTGTTTTTATTGCAGTGCTTTATCCTGCAGATGTGTTATTTATAAACACACATCTATTATATATCAAATATTGGAGAGGAAAAAGAACAAAAATTACACACATAAAACAAAAAAGGGGATGAGGTGGTGTACTAGTGAACAGCAGGAAATTAAATTCCCAGCCTTGCTTCCATTAAGAACTCTTGACAAGATAAAATTAAAGAACATAGCTTAAGCAGTTTGTGAACAGCTGCACCAGTCCCAAAATGATATATGATTTTTTGCATGACAAGCTTTATTGCTAACTTGAAGCTCTTTTGGTAAATAGTTGAACAGGTGCATCTAAATTTGACACGCTATGGAAATACAAAGGACCAAGGTGAACTACTGTAAAGTAACCTAAATTTAGGAATCACTCTAAATGTACAATAAGATTTTAACTCCTAAAAAGTTATTTTTAGCACTTCCCTGGTGGTGCAGTGGTTAAGAATCCGCCCGCCAATGCAGGGGACATGGGTTTGATCCCTGGTCCGGGAAGATCCCACATGCCACGGAGCAATTAAGCCCGGGCCCCACAACTACTGAGGCTGCACTCTGGAGCTCACGAGCCACAACTACTGAGCCCACCTACCACAACTGTTGAAGCCCATGTGCCTAGAGTCCGTGCTGCACAACAAGAGAAGCCACTGCCATGAGAAGCCCTCGCACGGCAACGAAGAGTAGCCCCCACTCACCGCAACTAGAGAAAGCCCGCGCACAGCAACGAAGACCCAACGCAAGCAAAAATTAAATAAATAAATAAAGTTATTTTTAAAAGACTCTTTCAACATTAATGTTCCCAAAAGTAAACTTTAGAATTTGCGAGATTCAACAAGCTTTTGAAGAATTAAGATAAAGATTTTGCATCTAATTTCAAGTTGGACCTATACCTTTCACAAAAGTAAGCTAACTTTAAAAAAAAAAAAAAAAAGCACCAATATGTCCACAACATATATTAAATAAGAGGAAGCAACAAATTAAAAAATATTGCTTGGAATGTTTTTTTAATTCTAATAATGAATTTCCTTTTCACCAACCACCTATAATCTGGAACTATACTTCTTCTTAATGGTCTTTTTTCTCTCTGTTTTTGTCTTCCCAACATTTATAATGCCACAAAGAATCACACCTCACGTTGCTCATACACTGAGTCAATAACCTGTACACTCCAAAAACCCTTAATGTTTCAAGGAAACTCATTTGAAATCAAATGGGTTTAAATCAAATTCTCGGAGCTTCAACAAGATCAGTGATTTACTGTTATCTTAAGCGTATCATGCACGAGAGTTTGGTTGTATGATCTTCCATACTCACCTTCTAACTCAATGGAGTCAGCAATGGAGAATGTACCATGTACCACGTAATGGCCAGGACAAACAATAACAGTGTCGCCCTCATAGCAGGTATTTATAGCAGACAACGGATCACTATGGAACTAGAAAACAAAACAACATATTGCAAATATATACCGCTCAAATGCAACCTGAGTATTACTTCAGGTGCCTTCATGTTTCATTTTGAAAAGGGAGCCAAAACTGCGTATGTAGGTATCTCCTTTGCTACTGCACTGAGCTCAGTGCATGGTTGATAAGTGACTAATACTGCAGAAAGGCAGTGCTCTCACTGCTTTCCATTTCACAGAAAACCAGCTCTGGGAAACTCCTAAAAACTTTTTGTAGAATTCAGGAAAGCCTGGGGTGAATCTGAAGAAAAAAAAGCCACCTGGAGCAAGAAACTCTCCTTTTACCTGAATTTCTATTTCTTCCTTACAAGGCTCTGGACAAAGCTTATCCCTGAGCAGGGACTGCAGCAGACCAGTCGTCATAGTGGAGGAGACCACATGGGTGACCTTCTGGCCATTTGGACGGATGCCTTTTGCTTGTATATTAGAATTCTTCTGATAACCAAACACGTATCTTAAAGAAACCAAACAGACCTGTCAGTTCTCAGTAAGATAGCTGGTTAGAAAAGATGCCAACTAGTTGAGAAGAACAAAGATACACATACCTCAACAAAGGGTTCTCAATGAGTTTTAGCTTTTGTTTCAACTGTTCAATCTCTGAATACAATTTTAACCCTTCCACCATGGAGATGTTTTCCTGCTCAGAATCAGAGTTACAATTTGACAAACTGCTTCTCAGATTTAAAAATTTCCTGTAACTCTCCTCACATTGAGTCAACAGGTTTTGATAGTCAACAGTAAGTCCTGAAGGAACTCGGTCTTCAAGAACGTCATAATGCCTGAAAGTTTAAAAGCAAATTGAAACCCACTGCCTTTCAGACACATTTTCCCATCATCAAGACACCCATTTAGTCCTCAAAGACCCCATAAGAAAAGTGTTTCATAGTATGTAACTCAGGAACATGTTAAGTCTCATTGAGTAGGTGAAAGCTATTGAAAGCTTTAAGGACCACTTCATTAAGGTCACTAACTTTTCTCTTTTGAGGAGTTGCTATTTTTTTTTTTCCCTTAGATCCAAACATTTGTGTTTTTGAAACACTGAGAGTTCATGTTGTACAATTTGTAATCATTACTTAACAAGAAATTATTTTCTCATATATTAGATTCAAAATCTTAATAAGTGGGTGGCAGAGGGCAACCTGGAGGTAGGGGTGGTGAGGATAGTATCCCAAGTAGTTTCATAACAATGTTTAAGATTACCACATTTATAGGATCAAAAATTTTAAATGATTCAAATCATCTAGTCCTTCCCTATACTTATTTATTTTTAATTTAGTTTAGGGGTTTTTTTTTTTTATAATTTATTTGGCTGCATCAGGTCTTAGTTGAGGCACATGGGATCTTCGTTGCGGTATGTGGGACCTTTCATTGCGGTGCATGGGCCCTTCGTTGTGGTGCGCAGGCTTCTCTCTAGTTGTGGCGCAGGGGCTCTAGAGTGCACGGGCTCAGTAGTTGCAGCACGTGGGCTCTCTAGTTGTGGCGCATGGGCTCCAGAGCACACGGGCTCAGTAGCTGTGGCACGCGGGCTCTCTAGCTGTGGCGCATGGGTGTGGTAGTTGCGGCACTGGCCTAGTTGCCCCACGGCATGTGGGATCTTAGTTCCCCGACCAGGGATTGAACCCACGTCCCCTGCATTGAAAGGCAGATTCTTAACCACTGGACTACCAGGGAAGTCCCCCTTCCTTGCATTTAAAGCACTATGGAGGGGACTTCCCTGGTGGTCCAGTGGTTAAGACTCTGCACTCCCAATGCAGGGGGCCCGGGTTTGATCCCTGGTCAGGGAACTAGACCCCACATGCTGCAACTAAGAGTTCGCATGCTGCAACTAAAGATCCCACATGCCGCAACTAAGACCCAGTGCAGCCAAATAAATAAATAAAATATTAAATAAATAAATAAAGCACTATGGAGCAGAATTTGCTGAATATTCCCTCAGGAAGATTATTAGAATATTTCAAAAACATAAGCCTTTGCGATTCTGAGAAAAAAATAAAGGTGTTATTACTAAACTAGAGAGTGATTAAAACCAAATAACCTTGTATTGGACAACTTTGTTGGCACTTAAAGTTTATTATTAATTTATAAACCCTCTCAAATATATAGACAGAACAAAAAGTACTTCTAGATACAATAATTTATGAATGTACAATCAAGTTAATGGATATGAAATTAATGGATTTGAAAGTAAACTGCAATATTATTGTCATTACCTGTCGTTTTAAAATAATTGCTTTATTTCTCAGTTAAAAGCACACTGACTTAGGCCAGAGCTTCTTAACCTTGGCTGCTTATTAGAATCACTGGGGAACTTTTAAAAATACAGATGATCAGGTCCCCATCCAGACCAATTAAATTAGTCTCTAAAAGTAGAGGGGTATTTTTTAAAGTTCCCTGGGGATTCTAATGTGCAGCCAAGGTTGAGTACGATTGCCTTAGATAATGTCTTCTTAACTTCGTCACGCTCTAAGTAAGATACAGGGACAAAAAAACAGAACCATATCCTAAACAAATTTACATCAAGTTACAGTGAACATTTAAATAGTATTTAAGATGAATAGAAAATACTTTTTCCACTTTTCAAGTAAATGAATTAGGTGAAGCTTGAAAAGCAAGGATTTTGTCTGCTTTGGTTAATCCATACTCATTTAAAGATATTCTAGAAATCCACTTTGCAAACAAGAAATTGGGGACCCAACCACTGACTGCTTGATCAGATCTATTAAGTTACAAAGATTAAGACTCAAATTTTAAAATTAGTTTCTTAGCATTTCCAATGTCCATGCCAATCAGCTTATTTCTTCTCATTATAGTGATACTTCATAGTCTGAGAGTAATGAACCAACATCTGTGTCTCAGACCCATAAGCTCTGAAGCAGTGTTTTGAATTAGAAAGGAAAAATATTTACTTCACAGTACAAAATCAAGACAATATGGTTTGATTCCCTTTAACTCTTGCCTGTGAATAGCTCTACTCCTGTCGTAGCCTAGGGACCTTTTAAAGAGTCTGCCTATATTTGATAACATTCCAGTTTCCCAATCAAGTACCATAGTTTCTTCTCCATAACTGAAAACAATTCCTCCCTTATGCTTTCCCATCTGCCAGTGATGTATAAGATATGTATGTAAATCATTTCTTGTTGTTTGAACATGTAAGACTGTCAAATCGGAATACCGTTATTTTCCAAGTAAAGATCAAATTTGCCAGATACATGATATTCATCCACCATTACATTTCCCTTCAATCAAAACCAACCATTGCTCTTTAAAAGCAAGTATATCAAAACTAGAAAATATGCACGCTTATTGAAATTCTGGCATTTTATTGAATACACTATGAGAAAACAGGAAATGCATAATGGAAAAATTGGAAAGGCTAAATAGAAATCACAGCCAATTTATGAAAAGCTGAAATCAGACATACATAATTCTAAACCAGGTAGAACCAACCTTAACCAGACTTCTCACGTATTTTTTACTTATGATTTACTGTTTAAATGAAGAGAAACTTACTAAATCAAATTGGTTATACAGAAATGTAAAGAGTTACTGCCTTATCTTATATAACCAAATCATCTTTCACACAGGGACAAAATTACCTTCTACAATTTTTTTTTTCTTTGTTTTGGCCTGCAAGGTCTAATTTTATTCTTATTGCAGCACTGCATATTAAATTACCATGCACAAGTACCAAAAAGTTACCTGGTCTTATAGCACCATCTAGTGGAAGCCACATTTAACAAAGTCAGTGCAGGACAACTATTTGGGTTGCATGGTTAATTTGGGGTATTTTTATAATGGAAGGGTTTTTCCCTACCAAAATGTGATAAATCAGTAGAATGTATTTAGGTATTTTGGAAATTCTTATTCACCATCAATATTAACTATTTAGTATTTTCATCTATTTATCAAATAAGATTTAAGGAAAAGAACTTGACAAAACATCCTGAGGTAAGTCTGTTTAGGCTACTATGTTTTACTGTAAGAACTTAAGAGTAAAGCCATGCCTTTAAAAGTACTCTAAAAAAAAAAAAAGTCTTCCATAATTCAATTAATTTCACTGTTCTTCAATTGTTTTTATTGAGTTTAGTAACGGGTTGTTTCTTTTTAACATATTAGCTCAATTAAGTTTTATTCAAATTTACAAGAGTGAGCTGTTAACTTGCATGTTCTTGAATTCTCTGCTTTTAGATTCTAAAAACACTAGAAGTAGGTTTATAAACACTAAAAGTAGGTTTCTCTGCACCTGTACAATTTTTATGTAATAACTTGTCAGTGGGTTATACTATTTGTATATCAGTCTGTTTCTATCTGTAGGCCCCTGGAGTATATATACAGTATATACAAAACACAGGTGAAATTTAATCACAAATAGCTATTTTTTCCAACATGTACAAGGCCACTAATAAATACTTACAATCTCAATCGAGGTTCAACACATCTAACAAAATAATCATACTCATCCTCTTCTTCTTCATCCCAACTCCTCCAAATGTTCTGATAGAAAAACCTGAAAAGGAAATTAGTATCACTCAAATTCAATCACTGGCTTAAAATGTTAGGGTTTTGGAGGAATAAGAGTAAATCAAAACAAGTCTATCAAGTATGGTAGAGAAGATTGAATATTTGCTAGATTTGATAGTCATGAGTCACACATGAACTTCTTTGGATTGGCTAAAGAAGTTTTCTACAACATTGATTCTATTAGGACCTTCTTTTTATCAGAAGAACTATTTATTGACCATCTGTAACTTGGTGGAAATTAGTGCCATTTGCTAAGATAGAAAAGACTGGGAGAGAAACAAGTTTAGGGTTGAAAATAAAGAGTTCTGTTTTCACCATGTTCAGGTTGAGATGCCTATTTGAACTCCAAATGGATGATGTCAAGAGTGCAGATAAATATACAAGACCAGAGCTCAAGGAAAAGGTCAGGGCTAGAGACATAAATCTGGAAGTTGTCAGCATATTGATGGCATTAGAGCAATAGATGAGCTCATCCAGGGACATAAAATAAAGCAGTAGTTCTCAACCCTGGCTGCCCATTAGAGTCCCCTGGGAAGCTTTTAAAAATTGATTTTCAATCCTATTCCAGACCAATAAACCAGAATCTCTTGGGTGGAGGATGGGGGAGGGAGGGTGCAGGATCCATATTTTTTTAAAGCTCCCCAAAGTGATTTGACAAATTTTTCATCATGGAAAATTTCAAACATATACAAGAGCAAACATGAAAACATGAATACCATGTATCCATCACCAGCTTCAACAATTATCAACTCACAGGTAATCTTATTTCACCTCTACTCCACCTTCTTACTTCTCTGCTCTCCTTCCCCCACCATCCTGACACTGGATCATTTTAAAGCAAATTTCTGACATATCATATCACTCATAAATTTTGAGTATGTGCCTCTAAAATAAATCTTTACACAAAAAAAGTTTTAATTCCTTAATAACCAAGTATCCAGTCAGTGTTCAGTTTTCCCTAATTATCTCTTTTGTTGTTGCTGTTGTTGTTTTACAGTTGGCTTGCTCATCAGGGTCCAAACAAGGGTCAGCCATTGAATTTAATTAAATCACTTTTACTCTATAGATTATCCATCCCTCTTTTTCACCTTGCAATTTATTTAATAGTTTCCCACACTCTGAATTTTACTGATTGCATCCCCATGGGGTCATTTAACATGTCCGTCTGTTTCCTTTATTTCTAGTAAACTGATAGTAAGGACGAGAGACTTGATCATCTTTAGGAAAGACTTTTTGGCAAGAATACTTCAAGGGAGGTATAAGGTAGCTTCATCACGAAGCACATGATACCTGGTCATCTCTTTTGATGATGAGCTTACGAATGATCAATGGATTCAGATATTGGCAGCCTGATTTATCTGCCACAAAGTTCCCCATCAGTTTTTCACCAATGGCTGTAGCAGCCATTGAGGATCATTGCCTGAAACCTCTATTTTATTATGGGTTGCAAAATACCGATATTCTCATCTTATCATTCTTTCTTCATATAGTAGTTGGAATACTCTAAAGAAAATTTCCAGGAGATTCTAATGTGCTTTCAAAGCTGATTAGAGAGAGAGAAGTGTAGATAGCCTAGGCCTGAGCCCTGGGTAACTTCAACATTCTAAAGTTTGAGCATGAGAGGAATGGCTGGCCAAGATTACTAAGAAAGCAAGCCTGTGACACACTATCATAAAGCGGTGTCCCAGAAACTGGGAAGACAGTAGAGTATGTTAAGAAGATGGGAATGATCAAATAATTAGAATGTGACCAAGAGGTCAAGGTAAGATGAGATCAGAGGAGTGACGACTGGATACGAGAATATGGGTGACCTTAAGCACAATTTCAATGGTACTGTAGGAGTAGAAGCATTAGTGGAATGCCAGGAAGTACAGACGATATAACTTGTCAAAAAGTTGAAAAGGAAGGAGCAGTGAAAATGAAGCCATCTCTTAATTCTTATAGATTAGACTGTCATTCTCTTCACCCTCTAGAGTCCATCTCTTAAAAAAAAAAAAAAAAAAAAAAATAAAACAAACCTGAGCATGCCTTTACTCAACCGAAAAACTCTGCTGGCTCCTTGCTGTCCTCAGAACAAAGTCCAAATTCCTGACCTTGGTGATATTACGTGGACTCACAGTCCACCTCTAGAGCACCTCTCTTGCCTCAGAGACCCTGTGTGCAAACTACCAACTTCACAAGCTCTTTCAAACCTGCTGTGACATGCTGGTCAGGCTGCCTTCCACCTTTTCCACCTGGTAAGCTTATATTTACACTTCATGACCCAGCTCAAATATCCTCACCAGTTCAGTACCGGGCATTCACATTTCATTCACATCTGCACCTCCTCCAGTGTTTATTCTCTCAAGACAGAAACTTGGGAGTCAGCCTTGACTTCTCCCATATCCACTCTACCACCAAGTCTTAGCCATCCTACTTTCTCAATAAGCCTAATCTGTACTCTCCATATCTCCACCCTAGTCCACTCTGTCTCTTAACTGATCTCTCTACCCCTTCCCCCTCCATTTACTTTCTACACAGCAGCCAGAACGAACCTTTTACAACACAAAGCTGATCATATTCATCCTTGATTGAAAACCCTTCAGCGGTTTCCCACTGCTCTTAAAGACAAAAAATGATTCATTGGCTGACAAATCCCTGCATCTTCTGACCCCTGACAACCTCTAAGCTGGTTTCCTAAGTCTCTTCCATTACTGTCTATGTTCTAACCACGTTGGCCCTCTGGCTCCTTAAACTCACTGAGTTCCTGAACCTGTTCCCTCCCCTAAACTGCCACAACCATTTTCACCTAGCCAACCCTTCAGACCCAAGTTCAAATACCATTTCCTCAGAAAATAACTATTACAGCAACCTGACCTAGTCTTAGAACACTCTGTAATCCCTCACAGCACTCACTGCAGTTTCCAATCGTACACATATCTTTATGTGATTATTTCATCAAGGTTCATCTCCCACCTTTAGACTGACGTCTCCCTGGTGATGGTGATTGTGTCTGTTTTGTGCACCAGTCAAATCTCACCCTCAACTCAGGACCTGGCACTGAAATACTTACTGAATAAAATGAACAAATGAAAACCCTCATAATTTGACCTTTTCTGGACACTGACCAGGATCTGAGCCCTCAAAATAAAGAATAATTTAGCCAGGCTCGCCTTCAAATAATACTATTACTAATTCCAGATACTTGTCTTTCTATCAACTTCTATACCCGTAAGAGATTAGCTCCCTGATTCCTAATTTCCTAAACTCGCCAATTATCCCTTTACCTTCATATGCCTCAACTGACAGATTTTTTTAAGTGAGAGAAACATAAGAGAGTTATTTTGGTTCTAAACATAAGCCAGTTCTTTAGATTTATATTGTTTGGCCTAATATTGAATACCTACAGTCCTTGCATTGTATGCAAGTCCAATGTCCTTGCATACAACTAGAAATTTTCTATGAAATGTCAGAAGCAGGGCCCAAGATGCTCTGCTTCTTTGTAGATTATCAAATTAAGCTCAGCAAAACCAGGTTAACTCACTAACAGTATAGAAACTGGAAAGTACTTTTTGAACTACAAAACACCAAGCAACATTATTAACATGATCTTTATACTATCCAGTCTTCCAGTTCATGGAGGAATATAAGTCCATTTTTAAATAGCCAAAAATAAGCCTTCCTTAGTAAATATACTTATAAAAAGAACATTCAAAAGAACTATCTGTATCAGGAACTATCCAACAAAAAAGTTATCTGAAAAACTAAAAAATGCATACCTATTAATGCAGGTATGGGCTTTCCTTCTCACTTAAGGGACAAGGCATGCACCTGTGCAAGTGGAAACCGACTAAGCCAAAAAAGGTTGAAAGGCATGCACATACCCCCTAAGGATCCTGGAAGTGGCCTGACAAAACACCTTCTTTGGCCAGACATATCCTTGAAAACACTGTACGTCAGTCTTATCAGTGCACAAGTGATGGTATACCACCTTCTTTACCTTCTTTCCTTTCCTCTTATACTCAAGTACATCAACTATAGCCTTAGCATCCAGAACTTTTAAGAGTTTCTAAATATATACAAACAAAATTTAAAAATCCCCTATCTTTTTGTTAACATTTGGGGACACTGAGAGAAGGCTATACAGGAATCCCTAGTACTACTTTTCTCAACTTTTCTGTAAGTCTGAAATTACCTCAAAATGAAAATTTTAAACATTGAAAACATTTTTTTAATTTTAAAAAGTTTCCCCTGTCTTTGAATATTTTAAAATATTGCAGTGACCAAGTTTACAGTTTGAGTTTTAAATCTAGGTATAATACAGACCAGAATTACTGCATTTCATCCGAAGTTTTTGGCCACAAGATTACTTTTATCAACCTCTTTTCCTACCTGATATGCTCAATTGCAAGTGCTGTCTGGTCAAACACTCCAGAATCATCAAATACCACCCACAGCTCCTGCAGGGGCAACTGGTGTTCCTTCAGATCAAGGAGCTCTTTCATACACTCCAAAGTAAAAGTGCTGACTTGAGATTCACAGAGGTATGGGTCAGCAAGCCTCACTACTGCCTTCAAGGCTGCATAGTCCACATCTGTGACCTGAAATTTAAAATAACGTGACTTAACATATGCAAATCAAAATTGAGATACATCTAAAACACTACTTACAGCCTGATTTTTTTAAAGCATGGAATGGGAGTGGGGAGCCTTCTTCCATAACATAAAGGATAAACAAGACGGGCCTGGCTTGTACTCACATGGAGCTGACATTGTAATTGAGAGGACAAATAAACAAACAAGATGGAAACAAGTATGTGACAGAGAATAAGTAGCAGGGGTGGTGGTCTGGTTTTACTGGGAGGGTAGGGGAAGTCACTTCTGAACTGCGATGAAAAGGATGAAAAGGAAGCAGCCGTGTGAAGAGCAGGAAAGACGCAAAAGGCCCTGGGGCAGAGACAAGCTTGGCAGCTGGAGAAGCAGAGAAGCAGTGTTTCTTGCTGGAACCACAGGAAGGAAATGAGGTACGGGCAGCAGGAGGTGAGGTGAGAGAGAGGCAAGAAGATCAGGACAGGAAGGGCATTGGAAGGAGCTTGGCTCTTACATGTTATCTAGCACAATGAGAAGCCATAAAGCCAACACAGGCCTTTGGTAAATGCAATGCATTAGAGGTTTTTAAGCAGAGGAATGGCACATTTCTCTTTTAAAACAATGACTTTGATTGCTTTTAGAGAATTGAGGTGTGTTGGGGGAAGGGAGCTACTATCATAATCAAATTAATAGGCCTGAACTGCTACCAAAGACATTAGCATAACCCAAAATTTAAAAATCCACGAGGAACAGCTGCTTGCAAACCACTGCCTCATATATAGTCACTGCAGCATGTGATGTCATTTTCTGAAGGGGCTGCAGCCGCAACTTGTATTCATTCACACTCCCTGGTTTACCATTTTAGTTTAACGGGGGTTTTGTGGTGCGGTTAACAAACACTGAGAAAAATTCACAGCTGTAATTAGAGTGAAAATTTAACGTAAAAGGCCCAGTCAGTTGAAAAATAAGATTGTTTTTACTTTCTGCAATGGAACATCAAGAGGTTAACCACATACCTACAAATTTGTTAGGCAAAAAATAGGCTAGTTTTAAAATGCCTGCTTGGTTTGAGCTACTTTAATGGGCTACAACTAAGAAGGTAAAAAATCAATTCAAACCCCACTAACCTTATAATTAGGCCTCTTTGTTTTTTAAACGGTCTCAAATACCTCCCTCACTTCATAGGTTTCTAATCCATTTCCCCTTTTTAAAGGACACTGAAACTTAAACCACCTCAATTCCCTGGTAGCTCCTCCTCAGTTGCCTTTAAAATTTGTGGAACACTTCATACACCGTGGCAGTTAGATGTGAAAAACATGCTATTTTCAATCAGCTCATAAACCTTAATTAAAAATAAGCACTGTGGCTACAACAGTCTGAGGGAAAGTGTTTTTAGCTAGAGATAAATGTCTTAACAACAGAATTAAATTTACCTCAACCAGCACCTTGAACACATTAGTGTGCCAGACTGCCCGCCATCCAGATGGTTCAAGGACCTTCTCTAAGAACTCAGCTGTGAATTCTTTTACCTCAGAGGCCTTACAGTCAGCTACAAACAAATTAAAGGCAATGAGAATTGGGGCTGCATAAAGGAGAGAGAAGTTAATAAATCCACTTAAATCTACTTTCTCAGAACCAAAAAACGGCAGTCTGAGGAACTGAGACCATCTACTGAATACATATAAATTAAAAGACAAAAGAAGCAAAAAAAAGGACCTACTCACCTAAAATGTAATCTTGATATGCTCTGAATCGCTCATAGAACAAAAGGTGACTTGTCTGGAACATTTCTGGGAAGTTAGTTTTTCCTTCTGGCACAAAACTTTGTAAACTAGTACCTGGTTTATCATGATTGCTACAATCACTGTATGAATCTTCATCTTCAAACAAACCTAAGAGAACAAAAATAGGCAGGCTCAACTACCCCAGACACTTCCAGTGCTTATAAACTGCTTCTATTATCATATACTTGCTTAGAAATTCCAAACAAATAAAAACAAGGATTTGGCTATAATGCTTTACTTACCTCTATCACTGTCAGAAAAAAACAGTTTTCTAAATTTAAAAATATCTCAAAATCCAAGTTCTACTTCAAAACAATAAGGACTTAAAATCCTTCATGGGATAGGTTTGTTTTTTTTTTTAAAGAGCTCCTGACTTATTTATTTATTTTATTTTTTTTTGGCTGTGTTGGGTCTTCGTTTCTATGCAAGGGCTTTCTCTAGTTGTGGCAAGCGGGGGCCACTCTTCATCGCGGTGCGCGGGCCTTTCACTGTCGCGGCCCCTCTTGTTGCGGAGCACAGGCTCCAGACGCGCAGGCTCAGTAGTTGTGGCTCACGGTCCTAGTTGCTCCGCGGCATGTGGGATCTTCCCAGACCAGGGCTCGAACCCATGTCCCCTGCATTGGCAGGCAGATTCTCAACCACTGCGCCACCAGGGAAGCCCATGGGTTAGGTTTTTGTTGCTCTTCTGTGAGGAAGAGGGTTGTTTTTAATTAAGTGGGAATCACCCAAGTTCTCCTTCAGAGGACACAGCTATGATTATTACTAGAGCTAGCAAGTTATAATGGTCACATAGCTTACAGTCATTTTTTTCCAAAACAATTCCATAAAGCTGCATTAAATACGGAGCTGATTTCCTATACTCCATCTCAAACAAATTGAAACCTCCCTCTAATTTCTACAGTATCGCTTGTCAATGCCCCTCAATAAACAGGGATGAGAGATTCTTAATAATGCATAAGGTTTACTTCACCAAAGCTTCTAGGTCCCTCCTGACTAATTTCAATGCCTGTGTCTAAGGAAAGGATTAGAAAATGCTAACCGCATTAGGTTTGGGCTGTATATAATTATGTTTCACAAGGCGTGATTGGGCCAGTGACATATCTAATTCTGTGCAATACAATGTTTTTAATAGACAAAACGACTACTAAATAAATGCTGAGGGTAGCATTTAGACTGGCAAAGTTCTTTCCTGTGGTTTCAGGAAGGGTATCTGAGACAATTACTAGCAGCAGTCTTTCTCTCCCCTCACCTCTTATATTTCTCCTTCCTTTTCTCCCTCCTTCCACTTCTCTGCCCCTGTTCAGGGCACCAGAATTATGTGACCCCACAGACTGTAATAGGGAAGAACAAATCTGACTCCATATTGGATCTGTTTCTTGTACTTTACCCTTTGTATCCTATTGCTTTTGATACAAGAATGTTGCCTATAGCCTGAAATACACAGGATAGCCCCTTCTCAAAGCTCTGACCTTTAAAGGTATAACACTTTTCCACTCATATAGAGATAAAAAGTTGCTAAACAGAGAATAACATTTGTCTTGTTGGAGGTTTACAGGAACATCCTGACCTGACCTACCTGCATAGATGCAAGAACAAAGGATTCTGACACCAAGAAGTTTGCAACAACCAGCCACAACCTCTCCCCTTTTAGTATAAAGGAAGCCTGAATTCTAACTTTGGCAAGATGGTTCTTTGGGACTCTATTCCACCATCTTCTCAGTCAGCTGGCTTTCCAAATAAAGTCTCTATTCCTTGCCCCAACAACTCGTCTCTCAATTTATTGGCCTGTCGTGCAGCGAGCAGTACAAGTTTGGACATGGCAACAAGATGACCAAGGTGTACTGAAGGGCTTCCTGCTTACAGATTATCAATGCACCTGAGCCTCAGAGAACACAATACCTCACCTGCTGTGTAACAATCTCTCTGTACCTAAAGGAAGATGAAAACAGTATGCCAACTTCAATTAAATTAAGAGAATAAACTATATGTTAATCACTTACAACAGTACCCACCACATAACATAGATATAAATGTTTGTTAAAGAAATAATACCGTCATCTCACACATATTAGGTGACTATTATCCAAAAAACAACAAGAAAAACTATCAAGAAAACAAGTGTTGGCGAGGATATGGGGAAACAGGAACCCTTGTGCACTGTTGGTAGGCATGTAAAACAGTACAGCCACTGCGGAACACAGTATGGTGATTCCTCAAAAATTTTTAAATAGAATTACCATATGACCCAGCAATTTCCAAAAGAATTGAAAGCAGGGTCTCCAAGAGATATTTGTACACTCATGTTCATAGCAGCATTATTCACAATAGCTAAAATTATTTAGCTTTAAAAAGGAAGGAAATTACGACAAGTGCTGGATGAACATTATGCTGAGTGAAATAAGCCAGTCACAGAAAGACAAATACTGTGCAATTCCACTGATACGAGGTACTTAGAATAGTCAAAATTATATCATAAAGACAAAGTATAATGGTGGTTGCCAGGAGCTGGGGGGAGGGGTGATTGGGGGTTTATTATTCAACAGGTATAGCGTTTCAGTTTACAAGATGAAAAGAATCATGGTAACAGAGGGTGGTGATGGCTACACAACAATGTGAATGTGTTTAATACCACTGAACTGTACACTTAAAAATGGTTAAGATGGTAAATTTTGTTATGTGTGTCTTACAATTAAAAAGAATACCTTACTTCAGCACAATTCTTTAGATCCAATTTGAAAGTATTTCTTTTCACACATTATTTCACTTCATCTTCACCACTCCGTAGCACCACTACCTGTTTTCCAGATGGGCAAACTGAAGCCAAGTGACTGTTGCCAGTTCACAAGAGTGGTTGGTAGAGGAGTTAACTCACACCTATGTTCTCTCACTTCTCCAGGACTCTTTCCACTACACAATACAACTGAAAATGTTAAAGTAAAACCACCTTAAAATATCAGGGGTAAAAAACGGAGTCTCCATGAAGAGGTAGAAAGGACTGAGAATTAGACCTGGGTTCTACTTTTAGACTCTGTCCCAAATTGGCTCCCCTACCTTTGGGCATGTCACCTGCCCTCAACGCTCAGTGCAGGCCTAGATGCAGCCAACTAGGCCAAGCGTTCAAGTTTCTTCTCTTTCGGGAAAGGGAAGTGTGGTACGTGATCTCCTTTGAGATGCAAATTTTAAAAATGCGCCCACTCTGGACTCACAAACGCGTGCACAAAGCCCGGGGGCCCCATCCAGACAGCAAAAGTAGGATTTCCCGGCCCGGCCCAGTTCCCTCCAGTCTCGAGGAAGCTGAGGCCAGATTGGGCGGGGGGAGTTGCCCTGGGTACCTCCTGACTTCGACGTCGGGGCATCGCCCAGCCACCGCCGCCACCCAGGCCAGCAAGGTCCGGAAGGCCTGCGCCTGAGGCAGCCTCGGAGAGTCCCGACGCCCCCCGCGCTGCTGACACGGTCTGTCGCAGGCGGCGGCTCCTCCGGCCCGTCACAACGGGTGCTCACCTTTCCCGAAGGGCGCCAGCTCCTCTTCCACAGCCCAGCCGGTGCGCTCGTGGTCCCGCGCCATCGCCTCCGACCCCAACCCACCACCGGCCAGCAACCCGTCAGCCATTTCAAATTTCCGCGGGCGGCCGCCCAGCCCGGTAATGCGATGAAGCAGCCGCTTCTGATTGGATAGTGGGCCGAGGCTCTTCGACCAATTAAAGGAAAGTTTGCGTGGCCCCCCCGTTTCCGCACGAGCCCCGCCCCTTCAGCCTCTACCCACCCCGGTGGCAGTGCCTGGGCGCCATCTACTGGCCGGAAGGACTGCTCTTCTCGTCCAAGCTCTTGCTCTTTTGTTTACTTGGACAAAGTTGAATTAGGACATAATTTGGGATGAGTTCCGAAAAACTAACAAGCCATACCTGGAAGTGAGGTAGAGCGGAAAAGACACTGGCTTGAGAGTCAAAAAACATAGTATTTAGACTTGTTTCTTCCATTACCACTGGTATTACCTTGGGCAAGTCACTTCACCTCTCAGAAGAGCATCTTCAGTTCTAATAGTATATTGGCCTAGATGGCTCCAAACTTGTCACCACCAAAAATCAGTTGCTCTCTCGCTTTTTCTCTCTCCCCCTCTTTCATTCACTACCTGCACACAGAGGATATTTTCAAAGAATGTCAAATAATATTTAGAATGTAAAAGTATGTTTTACCCACATTTATTAGTCAACTATAACCTCCACTGATATAGCTAACATTTGTTGAGTACTGTGTGCAAGACGCCCCTGCATATTTTATCTGCAGTATCTTATTCAATCTTCAAAAACCATCCTATGAGACAGGAAATATTATTATTATTCCCATTTTACAGATGACGACATGGAGTCACTAAGAAATTAAGAAATGCCCAATTTAACCCAGCAGTGCCAGTATTAAAAACCAGCCAAATTCCTGAATCCACGCTTTAATGGCTCTGCCAGGCCATGACTAGTCAGACCTGAGATGGCCGGCAACAGCAGAGGTTACCAGAACACCAGGAAGATGAGTCCCACAGAAGGACAAGAGCCTGGTCATGACAGTGTTATCACAGGGAAGACATTTCCACTTACTGCCTTAAAGGAAAACCTTGGGCTAAAGTCTCTCAGATCCCTCACAGCTGAAATGAAATTAAGGACAAATCACTTATTAAACTGGATACATTTCCAAACCTATGCTTGCATGGATTATATGGAAAGTTTTTAGAGTTTTCCCCTAAGTGGAGACCTTTTAGGAGCACACATTTCTTGGGAGTTTGCTTTTCCTGCCCCCTCCCCCCTATCCTAAGGAAAGGGTTTTTTAATTCTTCCTTTCCAATCCCTCCATCTGCAGCCCATCGCAGCCTTCCACCTGCCTTAGGTGGGGTGGCACCCATTATTCCCAGTCTTTTTTATATCTTCACTCTCTTTCTCACCACTAGGTCCTTATACTCTGTCTACACAGGGGCTCGAAACTTACTGCCCTCCCCTAAAAACTTCCCAAAGCCCAACTGCAATCTTGAGATACTGCCTCCACACTTTCTTTCTGGATAGCACCAAATTGCTCTGGGGTAGTGCCTTTCCTCTCCTGCTTTCTCAACGGCCAGTAGCTTCCTCCAGAGGCCTGCCCTCCCTCTCTCCCATCACCCTCTGCCCGCTGCAGCACTGACAGCCCAGCATCCCCTTCCGTAGTCCTTCCTCCCCTGGCCTCCAGGCCTTCACTCTTCTGGTTCTCCTTCCTGCCTTCATTCCTCTTCCTCCTTCTCAGATCCCCTAAACCTAAGGGACTCCTGAGGGCATTATCCTGAGTCCACCTTCCTCAGGAGGTAACAGAAGTGAGTGAAGAAGGCCAAGTGTGGACAGTGGCACTCACTGTGAGCACACAGGAAAGCAGATGTGCTAATTCACTTGACAAATAATAAATACAGAGAGTATAGACTGTGTGCCAGACATTGTTCTAGGCTCAAGGGAAGCAGGGGCAAACAAGCAGACAAGGTCCTGCCCGCACGGAATTCACAGCCCAGTAGAGATGCACAATGAACAAGTAAAAAATCAATTAACAAGCAAGATTTAGTTATGAAAAATAATAAAATAAAATTCAGTGATGTGATAGAGAATGATGAGTGGGGAAGACAGATTCAGACTTTTATGTGAAAATGCCTGATTTTAAGCTGTTAGCAACTATTTTTTTTTTAATGTAAACACTATGCAACCCAGAAAAACCTTATTTCCCAGGCCAAATTTGGCCCACAGCCCACTAGATTGGAACCTCTGTTCTAAGCCCCAGCCGCTCAAAGTACAGTCCAGGGACCAGGAGCTTGTTAGAAATGCAGAGTCCCTCCCCTACCCCCAGATCTGCTGGACTGGAATCTGCATTTCAACAAGATCCCCAGTCCTCAAGTAACATAATTCATGTTTGATACAAAGGTCTTCAGACCTGAGTTCTCTCCTGCAGCTATTTCAGTTTCATCCCCTGCTGGAAAACTTGACTTGGAACTCTCATTCATGATTCACGTTCATTAATGCTGCAAAGCCAAGTGCAGCCCATCCTCCAGCTCATAAGGCTCTCATCTCATCCCACCCTCCCTGCCACAGCCCCTGTGTCCACCACCATCTCCCATGCAGGCTGTCGAGATGGCACCTGGGAAGTCACCGCACCTGAGAGGACTCACCCACTCTCTCACCCGCTTCCAGAAATAATTGCTCCCCTCTCACTACTCCTAGCACAAGGGTCTCAACGCAGTGCCCAGAATGGCCAGGCGGGTGACAGAAGGAGAGAAGTGGGCAGTGGTGCCAGTCCTGTGAGAAGTGATGGGTATGGACCCCATGTTGCCATGTTGGTTTTCCAATTGAAGCCAGAAGTCTAGATTTTTATAAGAAATTTCCCATATTAAAAGATTGGCAAGGAGGGCTCCCCTGGTGGCGCAGTGGTTGAGAGTCTGCCTGCCAATGCAGGGGACTCGGGTTCGAGCCCTGGTCTGGGAAGATCCCACATGCCGCGGAGCAAATGGGCCCGTGAGCCACAGCTACTGAGCCTGCGCGTCTGGAGCCTGTGCTCTGCAACAAGAGAGGCCGCAATAGTGAGAGGCCCGCACACCGCGATGAAGAGTGGCCCCCGCTTGCCGCAACTAGAGAAAGCCCTCGCACAGAAACGAAGACCCAACACAGCCAGAAATAAATAAATAAATAAATAAATAAATAAATAAAGATTGGCAACCGGGTCTTCTCTTGTGGCGCAGTGGTTAAGAATCCGCTTGTCAATGTAGGGGACACAGGTTTGAGCCCTGGTCCGGGGGGATCCCACATGCCACGGAGCAACTAAGCCCGTGCACCACAACTAATGAGCCTGTGCTCTAAAGGCCGAGCCACAACTACTGAGCCCACGTGCCACAACTACTGAAGCCCACACACCTAGAGCTCGTGCTCCATAACAAGAGAAGCCACGGCAATGAGAAACCCACATGCAGCAACGAAGACCTAGTGCAGCCAGAAATAAATTAATTAATTTTTTTAAAAAAGTTAATTAAGAAAAAAAAAAGATTGGCAACCAATTTTTAACAACTTAAACATTGTGCCAGCCAAATAAAACATATCTGTAGACCACCAGTTTGCAACTTCTGAGGCCTAGTCTACTTGTGACATTGCATCAGAGGCTGTGGTTCTTTGAAGACAAGTACCATGTCATATTCATCTTTGTACTGTTGGTAACTACTACTAAACTTCATTTAGTAAAGGGACAAACTAAATTAATACTGCTCCTTTTATTTATAGTGTAATATTATGATGCCATTAGCCAAAGGCTCAGGTTCAGAGTCAAATGGCCAGATCTGGGCCATTTCTGCTGCTGCTGCCCAGAGACCCCCTACCCAGAACCACAGATTCAACATCACTACCATTACCTAAGTCAGGGTCAGGGAATGCTGCCTGTATTGGGGATCCTCTGCCCCCAGACCAGCCCACCAGCTCCCCAAGGACAGAAGCACTCTCTAAAGTGTGCAGCTCAGGACTTTGACTGCTGGGGGACAGAAGCCCAGCATGGCCCCCATTGCCCCACTTTAGAATGTGTTCCCACAACCATATGAATGGGTTTCTGAGCACAGACAAGGACAAAGACAGACAGTGCAAATTCTGAACATCAGAGAAGGATGGGGAGAGCCCCCAGATCCTGGGAGGGGTCCCACAGGGGGAGGCCTGTCCCTCCATCTGCAGTTGTGGGGAGCTCCACGTGGGCCCAGGGTGGGCAGGTAGCCCACGATGTCTACTCCACTGCAGGGAGAGAAGAGATGCTAGGTCTCTGCTTCTCTGGTCTGAGAGTCTGGGGCTCCCATTGACAAAAACAAAGAATAAAAGCTAGGCCCGAATTTTGGCTTGTATTTTCCACTAGAGGGCAGCTTAAACTTTCAAAATAAATCTTTAGCACTTGGTAAAGCATTGAGAAGTCCTTTCAGCCAGTTTCCTCTAGAGCCTCTGGGCCTTGTTGCGAGGCTCCAGGGATTAGAAGGGAACACATAAACCTAACTCTTACCTCACGGAGATCATGGTCCAGCAGGGGAGAGGCATATTAAACAAGAGAATACCCAGTGAGTGTAGTCAGACTTGGGATAAATGCCACCAATTAGAGGGAATCCTAGGCAGGGCCCTCTTTGCAGGGGTATTGGGCTAAAACCTTCAGGATAAGACAGAACTGAAACATTGGCTCTTCCTTGATCTCAAGCCTGCTGGTCTTTGGGCTGAAACTATACCATCAGCTCTCCTGGTTCTCAGGCCTCTGGAATTGGACTGTGGAACTACCATGAGCTCTCCGAGGTCTCCAGCTTGCTGACTCATCCTGCAGATCTTAGGACCTGTGTGTGTATATATATATATACACACATATACATACATACATATATATATGTATGTGTATATATACATATATACACATACATATATATGTATATATATACATAGATACATACATATATATGTGTATATATAAATATATATATTTCAGTTAATAGAGAACTCTATTACAAGTGGCTATACCATTTTCCATTACTACCAGCAATAAATGAGGGTTCCAGTTGTTTCACACCCTCACCAACATGTGTTTTTTGTTTTTTGCTTTTGAAATTGGCCACTTTAGTAGGTATATTGTGCTATCTCATTATGCCTTAAATTTGCATTTCCTTGATAAGATCATGTCATCTGCAAATAGAAGTTGTTTTACTTCTTCTTTTTCATTCTGAATGTCTTTTATTTCTTTTTCTTGCCTAATTGCCCTGGCTAGAAGAACCTCCAGTACAATGTTGAATAGAAATGGCAAGAGCTAACATCTATGTCTTGTTCCTGATCTTAGGGAGAAAGCATCCATTCTTCTACCATTAAGTATAATCTTACCTGTGGATTTTTCCTGACTTTATCAGGCTGAGGAAGTTGCCTTCTATTCCTATTTTACTGAGTGTTTATCATGAAGGGGTGCTGAACTTTATCAAATGCTTTTCCTATGTCTCTTGAGATGATCATGTGGCCTTTGTCCTTTATTCTATTGAAGTGGTGTATTACATTAATGATTTTTAAATATTAAACCAATCTTGTATCCCTAGGATAAATCTCACTTGGCCATGGTGTTATCCATGTTATGTATTGCTGGATTCAATTTGCTAGTATCTTGTTGAGGATCTTTGCATCCATATTTATAAGACATTTTCTGTAGTTTTCTTTTCTTGTGATGCCTTTGTCTGATTTTGATATCAAAGTAATACTGACTTTATAGTCTCCTGCATTTTTCCTATATAAGATTTATCACAATTTACACTTCTCTGTTATTCCTTTCTCCCTTTTAAACAGTAGCTCCATGAGGGCGAGAAACATGTTTGCTTTCTTATCACTAACTCCTAGTGCCTTGCTCAGTATCTGGCACATAATCAGTGCACAATAAATGTTTGTAGCATTCATCAGTTAGTAAATCAGGACATGAGTACTGTGAAATAAGATTCATATCTTAGAGCGAGACAAGAAAAAATTTACACATAAAAATTTTTCCCTGCCCTTTGGCCTCCTCACTCCCTCCTACTGTGCATTGTGTTATCTGCATTATGCATTGACCAAACCTCCCCCCTTGGCAGAAATACCTGCTCAACCATAAAGAGCAACATTCTCCTAGAATCAACAAGACAACTCCTTAAAAGATAACATTCCAGGACTTGCCTGGTGGCAAAGTAGTTAAGAATCTGCCTGCCAATGCAGGGGACACGGGTTCGATCCCTGGTCCGGGAAGATGCCACATGCCACAGAGCAACTAAGCCCGTGACCCACAACTACTGAGCCCGCATGCCACAACTACTGAAGCCTGTGCACCTAGAGCCTGTGCTCCGCAACGAGAGAAGCCACCACAGTGAGAAGCCCGACCACTGCAACAAAGTGTAGCCCCCGCTCGTCACAACTAAAGAAAGCCGGCGCGCAGCAAGAAGACCCAGTGCAGCCAAAAAAAAAAAAAACCCACCAAAAACACTAATTCAAAAAGATACATGCACTACAATGTTCACAGCAGCATTATTTACAATTGCCAAGATATGAAAGCAACCTAAGTGTTCATCAGCAGATGAATGGATAAATAAAATGTGGTGTGTGTGTGTGTGTGTATATATATATATATATATATATATATATATATATATATATATATGCAATGGAATACTACTCAGCCATAAAAATAGAATGAAATTTTGCCATTTGCAGCAACATGGATGGACTGGGAGGATATTATGCTAAGTGAAATAAGTCAGACAAAGACAAATACTGTATATCACTTATATGTACAATCTAAAAAAATACAACAAACTAGTGAATATAACAAAAAAGAAGCAGATTCACAGATATAGAGGACAAACTAGTGGTTACTAGTGGGGAGAGGGAAGGGGGAGGGGCAATATAGGGATAGGGAATTAAGAGATATAAACTATTACATATAAAATAAGCTACAAGGATATATTGTACAAAGCAGAGAATACAGCCAATATTTTATAATAACTATAATTGGAGTGTAACCCTTAAAAATTGTGAATCACTATATAGTACTTATGTTGTACACCTGTAGCTTATATAATATTGTACATAAACTTTATTTCAATGAAAAAATTCAAGGAACTTCTACTTTAGTGAAATCTCTAGGGGTCCAATAGTGTAGGGCATATCAAGATATTCCGTCTAAGGTGAAGGATAAGTTGTTGCATCTGGCTCCTCCCCACAACCAAAAAGGAGGCGCAATGCATAGTGGACCTCTGGATTTTGGAGGCAACATATCCCTCATTTGAGTGTGTTACCTGGGCCCATTTACCAAGTGACCAGAAAAGCTGTTAGTTTTATATGGAGCCCAGAACAGGAGATGACTATGCAATAGGTAAGGCTGTTTATGCAGGCTGCTGTGACACTTGGGCCTCAGGATCCAGCAGATCCAATGGTGCTTGAAGTGTCAGCGACTGATAGAGATGCTGTTTGGAGCCTTTCACAGCCCCTATAAGTGAATCGCAGCACAGGTCCTCAGGATTTTTGAGTAAAGCCCTGCCATTCTCTGCAGATAACTACTCTCCTATTGAGAAACAAATCTTGGCCTACTTCTAGGCCTTAGTAGCGACTGAATGCTTATCCATGGGCCCCCAAGTTACTATGCAACCTGAGCTGCCCGTCATGAACTGAGTTTTATCTGACCTACCAAGCTACAAAGTTGGGTGTGCACAGCAGCACTACATCATCAATAGGAAATAGGATATACCAGATTGGCCCTGCACAGGCCCTGAAAGCACAAATAATTTACATGAAGAAGTGGCCCAAATACCCATGGTCCCCACTTCTGCTAAGCTGCCTTCTCTCTCCCAGCCTGTACCTATGGCTTCATGAGGAGCTCCCTACTATCAATGGAAGAGAAGACATGAGGCTGGTTTACAGATGGCTCTGCATGATATGCAGGCACCACACAACAGCCCCTCTCTCAGACATCCCTGAAGGACAGTGGTAAAGGGAAACCATCTCAGCAGGCAGGACTTCAAGCAGTGCACCTTGTGGTTCACTTTGTGATTGTATACGGATTCACGGGCTATGGCCAACAGTTTGGCTGGATAGTCAGGGGCTTGGAAGAAATGTGATTGGAAAATTGGTGACAAGGAAATTTGGGGAAGAGGTATATGAGTAGACCACTCTGAATGGGCAAAACATGTGAAGATATTTGTGTCTCATGTGAATGTTCACCAAAGGGTGATCTCAGCAGAGGAGGATTTTTATAATCAAGCGAATAGGGTGACCCATTCTGTGATACCAGTCAGCCTTTTTTTCCAGCCACTCATGTGAACACCCAATGCACTCATGAACAAAGTGGCTGTGGTGGCAGGGATGGGGGTAACCCATGGGCTCAGCAACATAGGCTTCCGCTCACCAAGGCTGACCTGGCTACAGCCACTGCTTGGTGTCCAATCTGTCAGCAGCAGAGACTAGCACTGAGCCCCTGATATGGCACCATTTCCCACAGTGATCAGCCAGCTACCTAGTGGCAGGTTGATTACACTGGCCCGCTTATGTCATGAAAGGGGCAGCATTTCGTTCTTACAGGAATAGACACTTATTCTGGATACAGATTTGCCTTCCCAGCATGCAATGCTTCTGCCAAAACCACTATCCATGGACTTACAGAATGCCTTATCCACCATCATGGTAGTCCACATGGCATTGCTTCTAATCGAGGAATTCATTCCACATCAAAAGAAATGCAGCAATAGGCCCACGCTCATGGAATTCTTACCATGTTCCCCATGATCTGGAAGCAGCTGGTTTGATAGAAAATGGCCTTATGAAGACTCAACTACAGCACAAGATAGGTGCTAGCACAATACATTGCAGGGCTGGGGCAAAGTTTCCAGAAGGCTGTATATGCTCTGAATCAGCATCTGATATATGGTCCTATTTCTCCCATAGCCAGCATTCATGGGTCCAGGAATGAAAGAGTAGACATGACAGTGGCACCACTCACTATTACACCTAGCAACCCCTTAGCAAAACTTCTGCTGCTTCCTGTTCCCATGATGTTATTCTCTGCTGGCCTAGAGGTCTTAGTTCCAAAGGGAGGAATATTTCCACCAGGAGACACAACAATGATTCCATTGAACTGGAAGTTAAGGCTGCCACCTACCCACTTCTGGTTCCTCATTCTTCTGAATCAACAGGCAAAGAAGGAGTTACGGTGCTGGCTGGGGTGATTGATCCTGATCACCATGGAGATTACTTCCATTATTACTCCATGGAAGTAAGAAAGAGTATATCTCTATCTATATCTATCTATCTATCTATCTATCTATCTATCTATCTATCTATCTATCTGAATCACTTTCCTGAACACCGAAAGTTAATATTGTAAATCAACTATATTTCAATTTAAAAAAAAAGAGTATGTCTGGAATATAGGAGATCCCTTGGGTGTCTCTTAGTTTTTACCATGCCCTGTGATTAGGGTCAATGGAAAACTACAACTCAATCTAGGCAGGACTACTACTGACCCAGATCCTTCAGGAATGAACGTTTGGGTCACCCCACCAGGTAAAGAAGTACAACCAGCTGAAGTGTTTGTTTAGGGCAAAAGGAATATGGCATGAAGAGTGAAAGAAGGTGATTATAAATAACAGCAATGACCATGTGACCAGTTACAGAAACAAGGACTGTAATTATCGTGAGTACTTCCTCCTTATTTTGTTATAAATACACGTGTGTGTGCATATATAGAGATAGATATATAGATATAGAAATGGTTTTCTTTCCTCTTCTATTCCCTAGCATGTAACATAAGATATATTGACTTTACATCACAGTATTTAAATATTGTTATTTTCACATCATAGTATTTAAGTTATGGGATAGGAAGAAGAGTAAACATCACTCAATGACTTTACCTCCTCTTCTGGGGAAGGGGTTAGTGTGTTATCAGCTGTACACAAGATAGTTGTATCATGTTAGATGAAATTATGACCTTGTTATTACCTTTATTTGGAGATTAAGTATGGTTTCAGAAGTTGTGTATGGGTGC
Organism: Eubalaena glacialis; assembly: GCF_028564815.1. Lineage (NCBI taxonomy): Eukaryota > Metazoa > Chordata > Mammalia > Artiodactyla > Balaenidae > Eubalaena > Eubalaena glacialis. The sequence continues at coordinate 37,561,700 of NC_083733.1, read as the reverse complement.
CTAATTGAAAAATGGTGGAGTTGTGATATGGTTAATTTTATGTGTCAGCTTTATATGCTCAGATATCTGGTTAAACATTATTTCTGGATGTGTCTGTGAGGATGTTTCCAGAATTAACATTTGAATCACAAGAGTAAAGAGGCTTGCCTTCCCCAAAGTGGGTACCATCATCCAACCCACTGAGGGCCTGAATAGAACAAAAAGGAGTAGGAAAGGAGGATTTGGAGGAAGGAAGGTGGAGGAAGGGAAGAGAATGTGGCAGTACCCTCTGTCTGAGTGCTGGGCTGGAATACTGATCTTCTCCCGCCCTCGGCACTCCTGATTCCCAGAATCTATACTATCAGCTCTCTGGTTCTCAGATATATGGCATTATTTCACCTTCCTTTAGCTCAGCCCCAAGAAATCCCACTGCACTGGCCCAAGCCTAACATATACAGAGCAGCACCATGTGTCATATGCAATCTGATGATCCCAAAGCAGGGCAGACTCTCATGAAGCATCTGATTTTGAGACAGAAGTATTTTTAATTGAATGTCTTTTCATTATTTCAGGTACTTGTAACTGATGGGCATTGATAGTAAAATAAAGCAATTAAAATATTAATTTAATGGCCCCGACTGAAGTGACTCACATACTCCAGGTTTCTGTGTCCTGTCCTGTCCTCCTGAGCTCAGAGTCACCTCCTCTCTGACACTGACCCCATCTCTTCCACTCAGTATTTATGAGCCATTCTCTTTGTCTTTGCAAATCTTACCCATCCTTTAAGGTACAGGGGAAGCCCACATCCTCCAGGGAGCCTCCCTTGCCTGCTCTCCTCTGAACTTTTTGTAGTCATTAAAACTACCTCTAGATCTTATTTGATGAGATAAGAAAATAGCACATATATTACTATATCACAACCTTTAAACAATTTGATAACTGCATTTCATTATAATTGGTTTCATTTGTAATCCTATGTATTTTACTTGTGCTCATAAAAATATTATTCTGTAAAGGAGTCTGGAAGTTCCACCCAGTGGGACCATGGCACAGAAGAGGTTAAGAATCTCTGCTTACACTCTCCTACTTTTGACTCTCCTATCAGCTGAACTGGGGGGCCTGGAGTGGCTGGAGGAGCGGCCATCAGGTGGTTGCCACACCCTTCTGCCTACCCACTGGAAAGCATTTACAAGTAGGGCCTGTGGTTAATCAGACCAGCAAAGAGCCCTCTTTATAGCAGATGGGAGACTCTAGCTGCTCACCAGACAGCATTACTGGGAGTAGGAGTTGTCAGATGAAAAGAAAGCTTGGGGCCCAGCCAGCTTGGGCCCCCAGCCAGGCCCAAAGCAATGATACTAGGGCCACCAGCACCATTGCTGCTATATGTTGGACTGCAAGGTGGACTGAGAGAGGCTGCTATAGACGGAATCTGAATGTTCCCCCAAAATTCACATGCTGAAACTTAACAACCAATGTGATGATGTTAGGAGGTGGGGCCTTTGGGAGGTGATTAGGTCATGAGAATAGAAACCTCACGTTCTAGGATTAGTGCCCTTTTTAAAAAGACACCAGAGAGCATCCTCACTCCTCCTGCCAGGTGGGGCCACAGCCAGAAGACAGCCATCCATGAACCGGGAGGTGGGTCCTCACCAGACACTGAATCTGCCAGTGCCTTGATCTTGGACTTCCAGCCTGCAGACTGTGAGTGATACATTTCTGTTGTCTATAAGCCACCCAGTCTGTGGCATTCTGGGATATCAGCCCAAACGGTCTAAGACAGAGGCAGAGCTTTCTTCAATCTTCCACTGCATTCAAAACATACCTGGATTCAAATCCCATGTCTGCCACTTCCTAGTCATGTGGCCTTGGGCAGGTGTTAACCAGTCTGTGCCCTGTTTCCTTACCTGTATTATCACCTGTAGGGATAACAAGAGTACCTGCATCATGGGACTGTCAGGAGGGAGAAGTGAATTAACATACCAGGTCCTTTAGAAAAGAGCCTGGCATGTAGTAAGCAGTGTGTACGTGCCAATTTTGTTGTTGCTCCTCTTCACTTAACCCCCCACTCATTGAGTGACATGAAGCACATTGCACCTACCTCACGGGGGCCTGACACAGAGTGAGCATTCAATAATGGCCCGCTGTTGTCATTTTGACCATGATTTTCAGCTCCAGGCACAGGACCGATTTTAGAAGAATTAGTCAAGCCCTAATTTGAAAGGAGATTCCAGTCACAGGGCCTTTGGCTCAACACCCTAGTGCAGGTATCCTGGAGTAGCCATTGCCAAAAATGATGACTCTGGGTTCAGGGAACATGGTTGGGCTTGTGACACAACCAAGCTGGAGGAAGATGGAGATGAGCCTGACCAGACTGATCTGCTGACCACTCTACATTTCCTGGTTATCCCTGCCTTACCCATCCTTCCAGGCCCATCCTTCCACCCCCTCCAGGAAGCCCACTCTAGCTACTCCAGCCTCCGGGATCCCTCCCTGCCATGAAGTTCTCAGCCCTGGCAGTGCACCCCTCAGCACTATGCCCCCTGCTGCTCCCTGATTTAGTCCCCAAGCACCTCAAGGGCAGAACGACGGCTCCCCTGTCCCCTTGGCTCATTGACACCTTCTGGCACAGGATTAAATCCATCACTCAGGATGAATTGATTAGTTCATCAATTGCTGGACTGGAGGTCAAGAACTGTTAGGAGAACTTAAGCAGTGATAAAAAGCTTCAGGGATGTTGGAATCATATAGCATCTACTCCTGTGTCCAGCTTATTGACTCGTCATTCTGAACTAGATCTACATGTATGAACATGGATACATTCTAGAAACACTGTTGAATAAAAATAACAAAACCTCAAATGATATGCTAAACCTACTAGAGTAGTCATTAGTGCTATCTACCAATTATTTCCAGCTCTTCCAAGCACAAGATTCCCACTCCTGGGAGCTAGGTGAGGCCATGTGATTTGCTCTGGCCAATGAAATGTGAGAAGTGACATGACTCGCTTCTGGGTGGAAGCTATGAAACAGAGCACAAGTCATCATTTTTTCCTTCCTCTCTTGGCCTCTGTCAGCCTGGGTCCCTCAGTGACTCCAATAAACAGAACCCCATTGTAGGCACTTGTCAAATATATGTTGGAGTGACAAATAAATGTGTTAAGCCACTGAAATTTTGGAATTATTTGTTATCACAGCAGAGCCTAGCCCATCCTCACTGACAAACGCACACACACATGCACACACACACACACACGCACACACACCAATAGATATATTTTTTAGTTTATTTTATGTTTAAAATATTTAAATGTTTATTTAAAAAATATATTTAGGGGCTTCCCTGGTGGCGCAGTGGTTAAGAATCTGCCTGCCAATGCAGGGGACACAGGTTTGAGCCCTGGTCCAGGAAGATCCCACATGCTGCAGAGCAACTAAGCCCTGTGCCACAACCACTGAGCCTGCACTCTAGAGCTTGCGAGCCACAACTACTGAGCCCATGTGCCACAACTACTGAAGCCTGCGTGCCTAGAGCCCATGCTCCGCAACAAAGACAAGCCACCACAATGAGAAGCCTGCACACTGCAACGAAAAGTAGCTCCCACTCACCGCAACTAGAGAAAGCCCACACTCAGCAACAAAGACCCAATGCAGCCAAAAATAAATAAATTTATAAAATATATATATATATACATATATTTAGTAGGTCAAACTTATAAAACTGGTCATAGGAATGAGTCATGAGATTAGGAGTGGTAGTTGGACTTCAGCTTTATATATAAAATGATCTACTTTAAAAAGTAGGATGGATCATATTTAATGTTATAATTTTTAAAAATTACAAAACAATATGGTTATGCCCTCTCATATCTTCAACATGTTCTTTCTTTGACGGGCAGCCAGGTAACTGTGTCACAGGGTAAAGACCACAACCCTTGTCCACACACTTGCTCAGCATGGGGGCTCTATGTTCATTTGGGGCCAAGAGTATTCCCAGCCCACTGCAACAGGCAGACCAGCTAACCACAGTAACAAGTAGAGCTCTCTGACCAAACTGTGCAGGCTTAACAGCTGCTTCATCATTGGAGACTATAATGTTGCCTTGGGTCTCTGGGAGAGGGGCGTTTCTCAGGCTCAGGACAGATTGGGGAGGGGGAGAGTCCATGAGTTCTTGCTGGACATGACATCAGACATATGGTAGCTCTATGTTTTCTCTCTGCTCAGCACCTCTTTGGGGAACCACCCCTCACCCTCGCTCAGTCCATCCACTTTGGGGATAGGCACACGAACCAGATCAAGCCACTTGGGAAACCCCATTTCCCTGGCCATAGTGATTGGCTCAGGGATGGGGATATCATCAAATCTGGCCAGTCAGAATTCTCCCCAGGACTTTTGCCAGAACTATCCAGAAAGAAGAGTTTCTCCTTTTACTGGGACCACCAGCTGTGAGTATGATATAAGCTTAGCAGTGCCAGAGTTACCTTTGCCAGCCCATGGGAGAATCTGCTGAATGAGAAGCTGACACAGAAGAAAACAAAGCCAAGAACTAGAGAAAAAGAGAAGATTCCTAGGGACAATAATTCATTCCCCGGGTCCACCTGTGCCTAGGCCAGATTCACACACACACATACACACACACACACACACACACACACACACACACACATATGCATGCTTGTGCATGAACACACACAAACATACACACATGATCTTTCTAATATCATGAGCCAATAAGTGCCATTTTTAAATATTGTTTTTCAAATTTTGAATCAGTTTTCTGCCCCCTCCAAACAAAGACATCTGTCCTGACTCATACCGTACTCCTTCTTCAAAGCTTCTTTGCAGCCCATGTGGTCCTCACACCATCACCATAGAATGAATGAAACACATATTCCTCCACATGTTTTACCAAAAGGAAACTAAGGCTCAGAGAGAGCAAGCAATTTGTCCCAACACTACAACAGTTAGCGTCATTGCCAGGGCAGACGTCAGCCCAACCACAGTGCCTTGGGTCCCTATTTATATTCCCCATCACTTCGTCACTCTGCTGAGAGCCTTGTGGTTGTGGGTTGATGAGGGCAGGCAGGAACCACACTCTCTTCCAAGCCGGAAACAGGATGGGCACAGCTTCCTCCCATTAATCTCTCCAATGCAGAGACTCTAAATTAACAGATACAATTAGCACAATCCCTCTCCTGGTAATTCAATCTCTGCTGTTAATCTTTAGGTCACTAACCTTCACTCTGATAATATTCTCCTGTTTAATTTCAGCAGGTCTGCTCACATTGCAATCAGAATCTCTGTCCCATCCTGGGAAGGGTCGAGGGTGGAAGTGGTGCAGGGAACGGGAGGGAGTTTCTGGACATTTCTCTGACCTTCACTGAGTTTTGTCTGATCTCAAGAAAATAACACCACAAGCCTCAGACAATTCCTTGGCCTCAGTTTCCCCAAATGAAAAATAAAGAGTTTGAACTAAACTCAACCCAAAGACATCCAAGAAAGTTCCAGGAGTGGGTACAGCACTTTTCCCTCCTCAACCAGAGCTGCTATGTTTTTAACTGCTTCTTTTGTTTTTAATTTCATCAGAAACGTATAAATACATTCCCATTGTAAATATCCAACCAACAAGGATAAGATCCCTTGACCACCTCTCCTAATTCTGATTCCCCTCTTTTCACCCTTAGAGGTAACATATTATTTTGGAAGAGTTTTACCTTTCCAAGCCTTTAATACTTATTTACATATATATAAACCCTTAGAAAATGGACAGTACTTGTTTGTATGTGTGAGTTCTTTTAATTTTTTTTAAAAGAAAATAACTTTGACAACTTACTCTTTAACTTGCTATTGGGGCAGTATGTCTTGAAGATAACCCATCTTAGTACCTAGAATTCTACCTCATTCTTTTTAACTGCTACCAAGTCACTTCATTGTCAAGGCTCTGAAATAATAAAACATTACCCACTTTTCTGTAGTGTTCTTCTTTCTTTCCTGATTTTCCAAACCAGAAAACCACATAGAATCACATTAAAGGGTTTAACAGATAATAAAAGGAATCATTTGTGAAAGGTAAATGGCATTATGACATGCATTATTTGAAATAAAAACTTCATCTGACTTTTTTTTTTTAATGTGAGTGTCTCAAAAACACCAAAAAGAAAAGGTGGAGTGTTGTAATCATACTCAGAGGGCAATGTTGCCCTCAGTGGAGCAGACTCACTAGCTTCTCAGCAGTTCTGTAAGGTTGCTCCCAGGGGAACCTGAGCTCATTGGTTCCACATTTCCAGGTAATGACGTAACTTCCCTCCAGATTGGCAGCTGCCTTGCCAGCCTACCACTTAATCTGGCCTTGGTTCCAATTTTTCAGATAAAAAGTCAAGAGGAGAGATCACAGAACAAGGTCACTCAGTGAATAGACAATATGTGGCCAAAACTGCAACCTTTTCCTCACTTTGGAAACAAGGCCCATTAAGTCCAGGCTACAGGATCTAGAATGAAGAAAGGAGGAGATGACAACCGATTCTCCTTTGTGTGTCTGAAGCAAGTTACTGAGACTCTATATAAAAAGCCACTGAGTCAATGTCTGTTGCTATGTGGTGGCGAGCAACAGAAACAGACTGGCATACAGAAGCAAAACTCAGTAACAACAGAAATAAAACTTGAAACGTCTGGGGTAGCTTATGGAATGGAATAAAAGCAAAAGGACAAGGCTTTAGGAAGGTAGGTCCCAAGGAAGATCTGGGTTTCAAGGGAGCAGTCTCTTTGAGGTGCCTTCTCCAGGATGATCTGCTTTCCCAATTTTCTATCCTTATGTCATCTGCTCAAGATTCAGATTCAACTAGCCAAGCTCAATCACATGCCCATCCTCTGGCTAGGGGAGGGCAGGCACCTTGATTGACAACCCCGTCAGCCCCTGTGGGTAGAGATAGTTTGCAAAGAGAACTCAGGGTCCCACTGTTACCAGAAAGAGGAAAGATATATACTGAGGAGGGAAAAACTCGATGTCCACTCAGTTAGATGACCATTTCACAACTATTGACTGACTTCAGTCCCTGATAGAGGTTGGGTAGAGGAGGAGAAAGAAGTGAGTGGAGGAAGAAGAAGACAAAGAAGAGAAGAGGAGGAGGGAAAAGAGGAGGAGGAGGGGGAATCAAGAAAGGTGCTGTGAGGGCCCTGGGGACCTGAGTAGAAGGGTCCACCCTAGACTGTAGAGCCCTCCCTTTCTGTCCCCCTGGCTAGTAACCATCATTCCATCTGGAAATAATCTTGGTAGTCACCCAGCCTCTGACCCACCACCTTTGGAAGATCTTTTTGTTTCTGAACATTTCTCTGGCTTTACATGTGTTTGGTCTTAAGAAATTAACTGCAATAAAATATCGTGATATTACCCATACCCACAGCCTCAGATCTTCAAAGAGTTGACAAACTTAAAAAAAAAAAAAAAAAAAAAAACTTGACAGTATAGAAAAGCAGACTGTAGAACATTTTAAAAGCCATAATTTTTTTCCTGTCTTTTTGTTTGCAAGTTTATAAAAATAACATAACATGGTTGAAATTATGCAATATACAAGGTTTATGACCTGCTTTTCTCACTTACAGTAAACATTTTCCTATGTCACTAAAATTCTTCAAAAACATAATTTCAATGTCTATAGAATATTCTACCTTATAATTACAGTATAATTCATTTAATGCCAATGGTTAAAGGCTTAGAGTCTCTACTCAGAAGGAACTGGGTTCACATCCTACCATTTACTTATTGACCCTAGGCATATTGCTTATCCTCCACTGGTCTATTTCCCCATCTGTAACATGGAGATAATAATAATACCTCCCTCCTAGGTTGTCAGGATGATTAAATAAGAGGACACATGTGAAGCTCGTGGCACAGGAATACCCATGTTACTGAACTCAGGTCTGGCTGCTTGCCACTTGAAAATCAATACTTCAGAGGCAAATGTTGGTAGAAAGAAAAGTTGATTTAATCAGAAAAGCCAGCAATCTGGGGAGAAGGTTGACTCATGTCCCCAAAACCAACTCTGAAGATTCTGCTTGGCCATGATAGTTTTTAAAGGGAATAGGGAAGTAATCTCAGTTAATCATTGAGATAGGAGATCAGATTCGTCACCGTCTCCCACTGTGTTCAGGCTTGTTGACTCCTTGTGATCTTTCTTCAGATGCTATCTTGTTCACACAGTTTGTTCACAAGATTACTGAAGAGGAAGCTAAGGAAGAGATCTATCTGGTCATTTGTTAATTACTTATTCTTCATTTTTACTTCTTTGGTCTATGGAAAGACCCAACAGGTTAGGCAAAATATTGTGTGATCAGAAGACTTGAAAGGTGTGCTTTGGCTGGAGATGAGTAGAGGATGAGGGCCCCTGGCTTAAGGTTAGTTACAATATAGCTTTGCTAAAGGGATAAGACAGAAAGGGACCTCCTGCAGAGAGCTCTTTCCTGCCAAAAGCTGCTTACACCCAGAGTAAGCATCTATAAATTTTCACTGGTATCATTAGAGGGTTTTTTCCTTCAAATTTTTGCACATGTAAATGGCTCTGTAATGAAAATCCCAGCACAGAGATCCCTGAAATTAGAATTCCTGCTATGCACTTCTTCAAGTTTCTCAGTACAGTTTGCCAGTTCTGTAGTATTATTTACTATAGAAAAAAATCTGCCTATATGTGGACCTGCACAGTTTAAATCCATGTTGTTCAAGGGTCAACTGTATTGACAGCAAGTTTTCAATTTGTCTCTGTCTCTGTCTCTCCCTCTTTCACTCTCTCTCCCACAATGTCATCCAGACTCCTGTTTTGATGATGCTCTGTCCCCAGCCCCCACGATGGCTCACTCATCCGCAATCCTAGAGGAAACCAGCACCTGGGATCTTGTCACAGAGAAGGAGCCCAAGATTCAAATATCAATTTTGTTTTGCAGTTTAGAGGTTGCTTTGATCAGCCTGCATTAAGTGTCTGCCTTTCACCCTACCTGTTATCTACGTACTTTTCTCATTTATCCATCCAGATAGAATAAATTCAGGAGCATTCGTTGCCATTCTGTGCATCATTTAATTTAGTCTTTTTTTTTTTTTTTTTTTGAAAGATGTGTGCCTGCCTGGCCCCATCAGTGTCATTTTTCAGTGTTTGTTTCTATGGCAACTGAAAGATCTATTGTAATCAAATAATTGAGCCCCATTAAATTGCAATCTTCTCAGCCCCACTACAGTTTGCTCTGACTTTTATGCTGTATTATGCCGCTTTTCTTCTGCAGCCTCAATCAGGCAGTTGCCATTCATTCTGCTGTGATGGGCAGAAGCCACTCAAAATGCCACTCTAGATGTCTAGAATAGGCATTAAAAAAATTATGTTCACCTCAAATGCCAAAGTCAAAATGTATATGTGCAATTGCCCTTTTAAAAGAACAAAAACCTTAAAGAAATATTTCCCTCAGCAACATTCTCATGTCATAATTGCCTTTGATTTACATATATGACTCCAAATTGGACTAGGCTTTCTCATCTCATAATAATGATAATACTAATAAGCTACCATATATTGAATACATACTATGTGCCAGGCACTATGCTAAGTCTTTTTTTTTTTTTTTTTGAAGTTTTTAAACTTTTATTTTATATACAAAGAGCTAGTATTGTTTCTGCGTAAGGTAGATGTCCTGGATGACCCATTCAAGGAAGTTCACTTAGTCCAACTTAATGAAGCCAATGTCTTTTGCGTACCAGTGGAAACACTGGCAGCACATATTGAGGCCATGTTTCTGGATCAAAGTGTACTGGTTTGAGCAGACATGGCAAAAGCAAGAACCCTGGCCAAATTTTCTCGGATGGCTCCAGTAGAGCTGCTGGTGACCCATGTTGCTCTCTCGGCTGCAACGAGGAAAAGTGCTAAGATTTTTTTATTATTAGCTGTTATTTAGTTTTTGAATAAATAATAAATTACAAGCTTTCAAATTTTAAAAGTGTGGCACATTTTCAGGCATGGAAGCAGAAAGGACATGTGGTCCCATATAGAAATTGTATAGAGGGTTTTGGGCTTCCATGGGCTGTTGGTTACAGGCTGTTCTCCAGGGGTAGATGCTAACACACACACACACAGAGCTGGTAGTTTATTTAAGATAGAGCTGGTGCTCCTTGGAAAACATATTCTAAGAGTGAAGAGACAGAGAGAAGTCTGTCCCTTTCCACTCACCTGCTCAATATCCTCTCTAAAAGATACCCCCACCTTCTTCCTTGGAAACGAGTTCTGACTGCCTGATTAAGAATGCAGAAGAAAAGCAGCATAATACAGTGAAAAAGTCAGAGCAAGAAAAATAGTTGATGAATTGAAGAAAAACACCCAGTCAGAGGTGTGACCAAAATGACAGAGTAGGATGACCCCAAGCTCATCTCCTCCCATAGACACACCTAAATGACAACAATTGATGAGAATGACCTGAAGACGAGCAAAAAAGATTTTTCCACAACTAAAAGTATAAAGAAGAAACCACAACAAGATGTGTAGGAGGGGTGGCGATGCAGTACAATCAAGACCCACACCTCAAAGTTGGCAACCCACAACTGGAGGATATCATAATTGCAGAGGTTGCCCCCAAGGAACAAAGGGTCTGAGCCCCACTTTGGGCCCCCTAGTCCAGGTATCTTGCACCAGGAAGACAAGATCCTAGAATGGATGGATTTGAAGGCCAGCAGGGCTTGAGTACATGAGAGCCAGAGGGTTGTAGGAGACAGAGACTCCACTCTTAAAGGTCACCTAAAAAATCTCACAGGCTCTGAGTTCCAGCACAGAGGTAGTAATTTGAAAGAAGCCTGGGTCAGACCCACTTGCTGATCTTCAAGGGCCTCCAGGAGAGGCAGGAGACAACTGAGACTCCCCCTGGGGACATAAATGCTGCTAGCAACCATTTTGGGGAGCTCATTCTACCATGAGGACACTGGTGCTGGAAAGTGCCATTTTGGAGTCTTCCCTCTAGCTTATTAGCACCAGGAGCTTACCCGCTCACCAGTGGGATGGCACCAGTTCTGGGACCCCCATGCTACACAGCCAGCCACATGGGAATCTGACCCACCCACCAGTGAGCCAGTAGCCACTGCATGAGGCAGGCCTGGCAGCCAACCAGGCCGGGGTCCAACCCCACTCACCAGTGCAGCCACAGTAGTCAGCCCCACCACAACAGAAGGGCCCATGCAGCCCATGCCGGGTCACTTCTAGAGCATATAGCTCTGGTGACCAGAGGGGAGCATGCTGCTGGGCCCCATAGAATGTCTCCTACAGGAGGCCACTTATCCAAGAACGGGAAACACAACTGACCTACTTAACACAAAAAAATAAACCTTCCAAACTCTGTACTATGGAATAGAAAGAGTACGGAGGCAAGGTGGTGGTAGAGGGAGCTTTCCCTTTTTACTTTATATAACTTCTGTATTTTTTCTATTTTTATACAATTTTGTGTAATAAAAACATTTTAGTTGAAATATTTTTTTGAAAACAAGAAATAAAAAAGAATAAAGCCACCTAGTCTTCCCTTCTGTGTGTCTCCTTTACTATTCACACAAAATACTTCACTTCTGACACTGCTGTTCACCAAATGTGTAGGGAGTTTTCCCCACAACTGGCACTCCTCTGTGACACCAGTTGGGTGTCCCACAATTTAATTAAATTCCGACACTGTATACCCAGAGATAGCATCAGATCCCACATGTTCAGGGTTCAGTCCCACAAGACTTGCCCCATCCCAGCTTCAGACACCAATCTCAAGTCCAGGTTGCCACCTGTGCTTTTGACTAACCCACTATAAACCAGAGGTTCCCATGACTCCCTCCTCGGGCTCAATTAATTTGCTAGAGCCACTCACAGAACTCAGGAAAATAGTTTACTTATGTTTATAGTTTTATTATTAAAAGGGTATGATAAAAGATATAGATGAACATCAGATGGAAGAAATGTGTAGGACAAGATATGGGGAGATGATATGAGGCTTCCGTGCCCCGTCTAGATGTGCCATCATCCCAGTACCTCTACATGCGCACCAACCTGGATGATCTCCAAACCCATACTCTTGAGATTTTTATGGAGGATTTGTCAGGTAGGCATGATTGATCATTAACTCCATTTTCAGCCCTTCTCCCTTCTCAGGAGAGTCGGGGGTGGAGCTGAAAGTTCCAAGCTTCTAATCGTGGCTTGTTTTTTCTGGTGACCAGCCCTCATTCAGGAGCCATCCATGAGCCCACCCAGAGTCACCTCATTACAACAAAAGACATTCCTATCACCCAGGAAACTACAAGGGTTTCAGGAGCTCTGTATCAGGAACCAGAGTTAAAGACCAAATATTAGAACAAAAGATGCTCCTGGTTCTCTTATCACTTGGGAAGTCACAAGAGTTTCAGGAGCTCTGTGCCAGGAACCAGGGGCAGAGACCAATACATATGTTATATTACCTCACAGTTGGCCACTTCTTTGGGGAGGCTTTGTGTGGAACACGATGTCATCTCTTTGTTCCTACAGCTGCCTTTGCTGGAGCTGCTGTGCCACGCTAACTGCTTTGCACGGGTTCTCATATACGATCCCCATAACCAACCACTACTACAGTGGTTCCCAAATTTTGCAGCATGCTAGAATCACCTGGGGAGCTTTAAAAACTCCCAATGTCCAGCCACACCTCATACCAATTAAACCAATTAAACTCTGGAGATGAGAATCAGGCCTCAGTATTTTTTAAGAACCCCAAGTGAGCAGCCACGTTTGGGAACCATTCCTCTATTATCATCCCTTTTACAGATGAAAAAACTAAGACTCAGTGTGACTAAGGTTCCACAGCTGGTGGGAATCTCAGAGCTAAGACTGAAATCCTCTTCTGGAGGACTTCAAAACCCACATAATTAGCCACCAGGTGGAACTGCCGCAAAGCCACTCAAAACTCTCCTGGTACATATCAGACATCAGCATTCAAAGGATGGAGGGGACTTGTCTGAGGCTACAATGCTCACCGGTGGCAGAGCTGGGACTGGAGCCCGGTGAGAAGGTCACCAATAGGCTAAAGTGGCATCAACTGGTATCATGAGAGGGACAGGGCCCACAGATGAATGCAGTCCAAACCCAAACCACTCACATCCCCCCTCCTTCCTCCTCTTATAGAAATGGTATATGCCTCCTACCTCACCTCTGTCCTCTCAAGTTGGGGACAAGGCAACCAGTGAGTGTGTGTTGGGGGAAGGGGAGGTGGTCACTTAAGGCTGAACTGGGCCAGAGAAGAAAGAGGAGACTGAGAAAAAGCCAACAGAGCCAGGGACATGTGGGAGGACTGAGCCTGTGCTCCAGCCCCAGCGGATCCCACAGCTGCTTCTTCACCCAAGTTCATTTTCATGCCCCCTAAATAACAGAACACAAAAGGCTTTTGTCTCCACCTGTTTGCCTGACTCAGAGCCAAGCAACTTCTCTCCGTATTCCTAAACAGCCTCCCCTGTGATTTCAAGCACAGGTCTTGAAATAATAGACTCAGAAATACATAACAAAGGAAGGAAAACAGAAACAGAGCTCTGATTATGCTCTAGGACTGAGAGAACACGTCAGAAGCAACACACTTGTCAAAGTCAAATCAGCTCCAGAAGCTAAACTGTAGAATCAGAGATTCTTGGGACAGAGGAGACCTCTGAGATCATCTTGCCATTTTGCCTGTGACATTATATTAGAATTCTCCAGAAAGACAGAACCAGATATATCTATATATCTCCTATTATAAAAGAAGGAATTGGCTCGTGCAGTTGTGGAATTATGGAGGCTGAGAAATCCCCAAATCTGCAGTCAGCAAGCAAGAATATCTGAAAACCAGAAGGGCAGGTAGTATAAGATCCAGTCTGAGTTCAAGCCCAAAGTAAGGAGAAGACCAATGTCCCAGCTCAAAGACAGGCAGAGAGTGAATTCTCCCTTCCTCTTCCTTTTCTTCTATTCAGGCCTCCAATGGATTAGGTGAGGCCTACGCATATTGGGGAGAGTAATCTACTTTACTCAGTCTACTAAATCCAATGTTAATCTCATCCAGAAACACCCTCACAGATATACCCAGGATAATAATTTAATCAAATATCTGGGCCAGTCAAGTTGAAAGATAAAATTAACGATAAGAAGACATATTCCTCTCCTCACTGCAATACCCCATCCAGACTTGGCTTACACACACCTCCAGTGTTGGGGAGTTCACTGACTCCAGGGAAGCTCATTCCATCATTGGAAAACCTGACTATCAGAAATCCCATCCTTATATTGAGTGGAAATTTTCTCCCCCCAATCTCTGCTCATTGGTTCTATTTATTGAATTTTCTTCAAGTTCCACAAATATTTACTATTTTCAGAATCTCCAGTGCCAGAGAAATAGGTTCCAGAGAATTGTGCCTCCTCTTAATTCTGCAGAGAGCCAGCCTCTTTACAAGACGTGGCCTAGTTATTGCTAGGAAATCTCAGCCCTCCCCTGATGAGGATCCTTTAAAGTAGACACTTACATTTTTGCTGCCCAGCATCTACTTGCCCCATTTTAACAATGTCCTGATTTCCTTTTGGGGAATGAGCTCTCCTCCACTGTGTGGAGTCTTGGTAGGAACGTAAATCAAGGATCCTACCACCCACTGAAGAAGGCAAAGCGACCAAGCCTTTCCCCTTACCACCTGGCACAGCCGGGAGAAGGCATGTGGCCTAAGTGTGGCTTGGTCAACAGCCCCAGAAGTCCCTCCAACAAATGTCCTTTTGCTTAATTTAGACAGAGTTGGTTTTTGTTGTTTGCAGCCAGGGAAACTAAGGCAAGGAACTGGTTCTGGGGAAGAGGGAAACACAACTTGCTAGGATATAAGCCCAGGAGGTAAGAGGGTTCAAAAGCAGATTTTAACCATTTCCAGGTTATGCTAAGGCCCACACTGGTCATGAAGAAATAGGTAGGAACCATTAGCTTCTCGATTTAAACTTCCATCTCCCAAATATTTATAAATCATACCTCTGACAAAAGACTTAAATCTGGAATATACAAAGAACATGGGCAACTCAATAAAAAGATACAAACAATCCAATTTTTTTTTTTAATAACCAAATTCTCTTTAATCACTCTTTTTTTTTTTTAATTATTTATTTGTTTATTTATTTATTTATGGCTGTGTTGGGTCTTCGTTTCTGTGCCAGGGCTTTCTCTAGTTGTGGCAAGTGGGGGCCACTCTTCATCGCGGTGTGCGGGCCTCTCACTATCGCTGCCTCTCTTGTTGCGGAGCACAGGCTCCAGACGCGCAGGCTCAGTAATTGTGGCTCACGGGCCTAGTTGCTCCGCGGCATGTGGGATCTTCCCAGACCAGGGCTCAAACCCGTGTCCCCTGCATTGGCAGGCAGATTCTCAACCACTGCGCCACCAGGGAAGCCCCTCAATTTTTTAAATGGGCAAAAGATTTGAATATGTATTTCACGAAAGAAACTATATGATGGCTATTAAGCACATGACAAAATGCTCAATGTCATTAGTCCTTAGAGACATGCAAATAAAAACCACAATGATATACTAATTCATACTCACTAGGATGTCTACAATAAAAAAGACAGATATAGTAAATGTTGGTGAGGATATGGAGAAAACAGAATACTCAAGTACTTCTGGTGCAGTCACTTTGGAAAATAGTTTGACCTTTTCTTAAAAAGCTAAACCTAAAACTTCCATACAACCCAGCAACTCTACTTCTAGGTATCTACCCAAGAGAAATGAAAACATAAGATCACACAAAGATCTGTATACAAATGGTCATAGAAGCTTTATTTGTAATAGCCAAAAAAAATGAAAACAATCCACACGTCCATTCTGGTGAGTGGATAAATAAAATGTGGTATATCCATGCAACGGAATGCTCAGTGATAAAAAGGAAGGAAGTTATGATACATATTACAAATCAATGAACCTCAAAAACATTATGTTAAAAAGAAGACAGACACAAAAGGCCACATGTTGTATGATTCCATTTACATGAAATACTCAGAAAAAACAAATCTATAGACAAATAGAAGATTAATGATCACTTCTGGCTGGGGATAGGAACAGAGATTGATTGCAAATGAACATGAAAAATCTTTTGGGGGTGATGGAAATATGTTCTAAAAGTGGATTTTAGGGAGACCTTCAAGATGGTGGAAGAGTAAGACGTGGAGATCACCTTCCTCCCCACAAATACATCAGAAATACATCTACATGCGGAACAACGTCTACAGAACACCTACTGAACGCTGGCAGAAGATCTCAGACCTCCCAAAAGGCAAGAAACTCCCCATGTACCTGGGTAGGGCAAAAGAAAAAAGAAAAAACAGAGACAAAAGAATAGGGATGGGACCTGCACCAGTGGGAGGGAGCTGTGAAGGAGGAAAGGTTTCCACACACTAGGAAGCCCTTTCGCGGGTGGAGACTGCAGGTGGCAGAGGGGGGGAGCCACGGAGGAGAGCGCAGCAACAGAGGTGCGGAGGGCAAAGCGGAGAGGTTCCCACATAGAAGATCGCTGCCGACCAGCACTCACCAGCCGAGAGGCTTGTCTGCTCACCCGCTGGGACGGGCGGGGGCTGGGAGCCGAGGCTCGGGCTTCGGTCGGATCACAGGGAGAGGACTGGGCTTGGCGGCGTGAACACAGCCTGAAGGGGGCTAGTGGGCCACAGCTAGCTGGGAGGGAGTCCGGGGGAAAGTCTGGACCGGCCTAGGAGGCAAGAGACCATTGTTTTGGGGTGCGCGAGGAGAGGGGATTCAGAGCACCACCTAAACGAGCTCCAGAGACGGGCACGAGCTGCGGCTATCAACGCGGACCCCAGAGACGGGCATGAAATGATAAGGATGCTGCTGGAGCTACCAAGAAGCCTGTGTGCAAGCACAGGTCACTATCCACACCAACCCTCCCAGGAGCCTGTGCAACCCGCCACTGACAGGGTCCCGCGATCCAGGGACAACTTCCCCTGGAAAACACACGTGAGCCTCAGGCTGGTGCAACGTCACAGTGGCCTCTGCCACTGCAGGCTCGCCCCGCATTCCGTACCCCTCCCTCCCACTGGCCCGAGTGAGCCAGAGCCCCCTAATCAGCTGCTACTTTAACCCCGTCCTGTCTGAGCGAAGAACAGATGCCCTCAGGCGACCTACACGCAGAGGTGGGGTCAAATCCAAAGCTGAAGCCCAGGAGCTGAGCAAACAAAGAAGAGAAAGGGAAATCTCTCCAGCAGCCTCAGGAGCAGTGGGTTAAATCTCCACAATCAACTTGATTTACCTGCATCTGTGGAATACCTGAATAGACAACAAATCATCCCAAAATTGAGGCAGTGGACTTTGGGAGCAACGATATATATATTTTTTTCCTTTTTCTCTTTTTTTTTTTTTAAAATGGGAATTATTTATTTATTTATTTATTTATTATTTTTGGCTGTGTTGGGTCTTAGTTTCTGTGCGAGGGCTTTCTCTAGTTGCGGCAAGTGGGAGCCACTCTTCATCGCGGTGCGCGGGCCTCTCACTATCGCAGCCTCTCTTGTTGCGGAGCACAGGCTCCAGATGCGCAGGCTCAGCAATTGTGGCTCACGGGCCTAGTTGCTCCGCGGCATGCGGGATCTTCCCAGACCAGGGCTCGAACCTGTGTCCCCTGCATTGGCAGGCAGACTCTCAACCACTGTGCCACCAGGGAAGCCCCCCTTTTTCTCTTTTTGTGAGTGTGTATGTGTATGTTTCTTTGTGTGAGTCTGTCTCTATAGCTTTGCTTTTACCATTTGTCCTAGGGTTCTGCCTGTCCTTCTTTTTTTTTCAATAATTATTTTTTCTTTTCTTTTCTTTCTTTCTTTGTTTACTTTTTTCTCCCTTTTCTTCGAGACCGTGTGGCTGACAGGGTCTTGGTGCTCCGGCTGGGTGTCAGACCTGTGCCTCTGAGGTGGGAGAGCCGTGTTCAGGACATTGGTCTACCAGAGACATCCCGGCTCCACATAATATCAAATGGCAAAATCTCTCCCACAGACTTCCATCTCAATGCTAAGACCCAGCTCCACTCAATGACCAGCAAGCTACAGTGCTGGACACCCTATGCCAAACAACTAGCAAGACAGGAACACAACCCCACCCATTAGCACAGAGGCTGCCTAAAATCATAATAAGGTCACAGACACCACAAAACACACCACAGGACGTGGTCCTGCCCACCAGAAAGACAAGATCCAGCTTCATCCACCAGAACACAGGCACTAGTCCCCTCCACCAGGAAGCGTACACAACCCACTGAACCAACCTTACCCACTGGGGGCAGACGCCAACAACAACGGGATCTATGAACCTGCAGCCTGCAAAAAGAAGACCTCAAACACAGTAAGTTAGGCAAAATGAGAAGACAGAGAAACACACAGCAGATGAAGGAGTAAGATAAAAACCCACCAGACCAAACAAATGAAGAGGAAATAGGCAGTCTACCTGAAAAAGATTTCAGAGTAATGATAGTAAAGATGATCCAAAATCTTGGAAATAGAATGGAGAAAATATAAGAAACATTTAACAAGGACCTAGAAGAAGTAAATAGCAAACAAACAATGATGAACAACACAATAAATGAAATAAAAATTCTCCAGAAGGAATCAATAGCAGAATAACTGAGGCAGAAGAATGGATAAGTGACCTGGAAGATAAAATAATGGAAATAACTACTGCAGAGCAGAATAAAGAAAAAAGAATGAAAAGAATTGAGGACAGTCTCAGAGACCTCTGGGACAACATTAAACGCACCAACATTCGAATGATAGGGGTCCCAGAAGAAGAAGAGAAAAAGAAGGGGACTGAGAAAATATTTGAAGAATTTATAGTTCAAAACTTCCTTAATATGGGAAAGGAGATAGTTAATCAAGTCCAGGAAGTGCAGAGAGTCCCATACAGGATAAACCCTAGGAGAAACATGCCAAGACACCTATTAATCAAACTATCAAAAATTAAATACAAAGAAAAAATATTAAAAGTAGCAAGGGAAAAACAACAAATAACACACAAGGGAATCCCCATAAGGTTAACAGCTGATCTTTCAGCAGAAACTCTGCAAGCCAGAAGGGAGTGGCAGGATATACTTAAAGTGATGAAGGAGGAAAACCTACAACCAAGGTTACTCTACCCAGCAAGGATCTCATTCAGATTTGATGGAGAAATTAAAACCTTTACAGACAAGCAAAAGCTGAGGGAGTTCAGCACCACCAAACCAGCTTCACAACAAATGCTAAAGGAACTTCTCTAGGCAAGAAACACAAGAGAAGGAAAACACCTACAATAACAAACCCAAAACATTTAAGAAAATGGGAATAGGAAAATACATATCAATAATTACCTTAAAAGTAAATGGATTAAATGCTCCCACCAAAAGACACAGACTGGCTGAATGGATACAAAAACAAGACCCATATATATGCTGTCTACAAGAGACCCACTTCAGACCTAGAGACACATACAGACTGAACGTGAGGGGATGGAAAAAGATATTCCATGCAAATGGAAATCAAAAGAAAGCTGGAGTAGCAATTCTCATATCAGACAAAATAGACTTTAAAATAAAGACTATTACAAGAGACAAAGAAGGACACTATATAATGATCAAGGGATCAATCCAAGAGGAAGGTATAACAATTGTAAATATTTATGCACCCAACATAGGAGCACCTCAATACATAAGGCAAATACTAACAGCCATAAAAGGGGAAATCGACAGCAACACAATCATAGTAGGGGACTTTAACACCCCACTTTCACCAATGGACAGATCATCCAAAATGAAAATAAATAAGGAAACACAAGCTTTAAATGATACATTAAACAAGATCGACTTAATTGATATTTATAGGACATTCCACCCAAAAACAACAGAATACACATTTTTCTCAAGTGCTCATGGAACATTCTCCAGGATAGATCATATCTTGGGTCACAAATCAAGCCTTGGTAAATTTAAAAAAATTGAAATCGTATCAAGTATCTTTTCCGACCACAACGCTATGAGACTAGATATCAATTACAGGAAAAGATCTGTAAAAAATACAAACACATGGAGGCTACACAATACACTACTTAATAACGAAGTGATCACTGAAGAAATCAAAGGGGAAATCAAAAAATACCTAGAAACAAATGACAATGAAAACACGATGACCCAAAACCTATGAGATGCAGGAAAAGCAGTTCTAAGAGGGACATTTATAGCTATACAATCTTACCTTAAGAAACAAGAAACATCTCGAATAAACAACCTAACCTTACACCTAAAGCAATTAGAGAAAGAAGAACAAAAAAAAACCCAAAGTTAGCAGAAGGAAAGAAATCATAAAGATCAGATCAGAAATAAATGAAAAAGAAATGAGGGAAACAATTACAAAGTTCAATAAAACTAAAAGCTGGTTCTTTGAGAAGATTAAAAAAATTGATAAACCATTAGGCAGACTCATCAAGAAAAAAAGGGAGAAGACTCAAATCAATAGCATTAGAAATGAAAAAGGAGAAGTAACAACTGACACTGCAGAAATACAAACGATCACGAGTGATTACGACAAGCAACTATATGCCAATAAAATGGACAACCTGGAAGAAATGGACATATTCTTAGAAAAGCACAACCTTCTGAGACTGAACCAGGAAGAAATAGAAAATATAAACAGACCAATCACAAGCACTGAAATTGAAAATGTGATTAAAAACCTTCCAACAAACAAAAGCCCAGGACCAGATGGCTACACAGGCGAAGTCTAGCAAACATTTACAGAAGAGCTAACACCTATCCGTCTCAAATTCTTCCAAAATATAGCAGAGGGAGGAACACACCCAAACTCATTCTACGAAGCAACCATCACCCTGATACCAAAACCAGACAAAGATGTCAAAAAGAAAGAAAACAACAAGCCAATATCACTGATGAACATAGATGTAAATATCCTCAACAAAATACTAGCAAAGAGAATCCAACAGCACCTTAAAAGGATCATACACCATGATCAAGCAGGGTTTATCCCAGGAATGCAAGGATTCTTCAATATACACAAATCAGTCTATGTGATACACCATATTGACAAACTGAAGGATAAAAACCGTATGATCATCTCAATAGATGCAGAAAAAGCTTTCAACAAAATTCAACACCCATTTATGATAAAAGCCCTCCAGAAAGTAGGCATTGAGGGAAGTTATCTCAACATAATAAAGGCCACATATGAGAAACCCACAGCCAACATCGTTCTCAATGATGAAAAAATGAAACCATTTCCACTAAGATCAGGAAAAAGAAAAGGTTGCCCACTCTCACCACTATTATTCTACATAGTTTTAGAAGGTTTAGCCACAGCAATCAGAGAAGAAAAAGAAATAAAAGGAATCCAAATCGGAAAAGAAGAAGTAAAGCTGTCACTGTTTGCAGATGACATGATACTATACATAGAGAATCCTAAAGACTCTACCAGAAAACTACTAGAGCTAATCAATGAATTTGGTAAAGTAGCAGGATACAAAATTAATGCACAGAAATCTCTTGCATTCCTATACACTAATGATGAAAAATCTGAAAGAGAAATTAAGGAAACACTCCCATTTACCATTGCAACAAAAAGAATAAAATACCTAGGAATAAACCTACCTAGGGAGACAAAAGACCTGTATGCAGAAAACTATAAGACACTGATGAAAGATTAAAGATGATACAAACAGATGGAGAGCTATACCATGTTCTTGGATTGGAAGAATCAACATGGTGAAAATGACTATACTACCCAAAGCAATCTACAGATTCAATGCAATCTCTATCAAACCACCAGTGGCATTTTTCACGGAACAAGAACAAAAACTTTTACAATTTGTGTGGAAACAAAAAAGACCCCAAATAGCCAAAGCAATCTTGAGAAAGAAAAACGGACCTGGAGGAATCAGGCTCCCAGACTTCAGACTGTACTACAAAGCTACATTAAGACAGTATGGTACTGGCACAGAAACAGAAATAGAGATCAATGGAACAGGATAGAAAGCCCAGAGATAAACCCACGCACATATGGTCACCTTATCTTTAATAAAGGAGACAAGCATATACAATGGAGAAGAGATAGCCTCCTCAATAAGTGGTGCTGGGAATACTGGACACCTACATGTAAAAGAATGAAATTAGAACACTTCTGAACACCACACACAAAAATAAACTCAAAATAGATTAAAGACCTAAATGTAAGGCCAGACACTATAAAACTCTAAGAGGAAAACATAGGCAGAACACTCTATGAGATAAATCACAGCAAGATCCTTTTTGACCCACCTCCTAGAGAAATGGAAATAAAAACAAAAATAAACAAATGGGACTTAATGAAACTTAAAAGGGTTTGCACAGCAAAGGAAACCATAAACAAGACCAAAAGACAACCCTCAGAATGGGAGAAAATATTTGCAAACGGATCAACGGACAAAGGATTAATCTCCAAAATATATAAACAGCTCTGCAGCTCAATATTAAAAAAACAAACAACCCAATCCAAAAATGGGCAGAAGACCTAAATAGACATGTCTCCAAAGAAGACATACAGATGGCCAAGAAACACCTGAAAAGCTGCTTAACATCACTAATTATTAGAGAAATGCAAATCAAAACTACAATGAGGTATCACCTCACACCAGTTAGAATGGGCATCATCAGAAAATCTACAAACAAGAAATGCTGGAGAGGGTGTGGAGAAAAGGGAACCCTCTTGCACTGTTGGTGGGAACGTAAATTGATACAGCCACTATGGAGAACAGTATGGAGGTTCCTTAAAAAACTAAAAATAGAATTACCTTATGATCCAGCTATCCCACTACTGGGCATATACCCAGAGAAAACCATAATTCAAAAAGACACATGCACCCCAATATTCATTGCAGTGCTATTTACAATAGCCAGGTCATGGAAGCAACCTAAATGCCCATCAACAGACGAATGGATAAAGAAGATGTTGTACATATATACAATGGAATATTACTCAGCCATAAAAAGGAATGAAATTGGGTCATTTTTTGAGACGTGGATGGATCTAGAGACTGTCATACAGAGTGAAGTAAGTCAGAAAGAGAAAAACAAATATCGTATATTAATGCATATATATGGAACCTAGAAAAATGGTACAAATGAACTGCTTTTCAGGGCAGAAATAGAGACACAGATGTAGAGAACAAACATATGGATGCCAAGCGGGGAAAGCAGTGGGGTGGTGGGGTGGTGGTGTGATGCATTGGGCGATTGGAATTGACATGTATACACTGATGTGTATAAAATTGATGACTAATAAGAACCTGCTGTATAAAAAATTAAAATTAAATTAAAAATTTTTTTAAATGGTTATAAAGAACCTAGGGGCAGGACAGGAATAAAGACGCAGATGTAGAGAATGGACTTGAGGACATGGAGAGGGAGAAGGGTAAGCTGAGACGAAGTGAGAGAGTGGCATGGACTTATATATATTACCAAACGTAAAATAGTTAGCTAGTGGGAAGCAGCTGCATAGCACAGGGAGATCAGCTCTGTGCTTTGTGACCACCTAGAGGGGTGGGTTAGGGATGGTGGGAGGGAGATGCAAGAGGGAGGAGATATGGGGATATATGTATACGTATAGCTGATTCACTTTGTTATAAAGCAGAAACTAACACACCATTGTAAAGCAATTATACTCTGATAAAGATGTTAAAAACTAAAAATAAAAATAAAATAAGTGGATTTTATAACTCTGTAAATTTACTAAAAATCATTGAATTTTACACTTAAAAATGAGTTGCTTAATGGTATATAAATTATATATCAAGGGCTCTTTTTAAAAATCCCATTTCTCATTTCTGGGAAGAAGTCATAGAGAAGTAGCTGCTTTCTACCCACTGTATCTGACATTAAATGTTATATCTCTGGTGTGAAGAACATGTAAATTCCTAAAACAACAGAACTAGAAGGGCTCTTAAGGCAGTATTAGTTGAATTCTCTTTGTTTAAAGTGACAAAAATCCAACTCAGAATGGTTTAGTCAAAATCAATTATCAATTATCTCACATAACTGAAAATTTCAGGGGCATGTTGGTTTCAGACACAACTGCATCCAAGGGCTCAAACGGTGTCACCAGTACTTTCTCCATCTCCTTCTCTCTTTCTCTCAGTTCAGATTTCCTCCTATGTCAGTTCTTGTATCCATGAGATGGCCCCAGAAATTTCTCCCAATGCAGCAATCCCAAAGAAAAGAGCTCCTTTTCCCCAGTAGTTTCCACAAATATCCCAGGTTGACTCTTACTAACCCAACAAAACACATTTTTATCCCTAATTCAATTGGCAGTCTGGTACACATGCTTGCCCCACATACATGGATTGAGAGGAGGAAAAAATATAATCATCAGAAGAGGATTGGATGCTTGGCAGGCAAAAACAAGAGATGTTCAATATAGAAAACATCTAGTTACACCCTGAGGCCAATAGAAAGTTGGAGGCTTGCCTAAGGCAGCAGGGAAGCACAGAGGAGTGTGGGGATCACGTGCTTCCCCAAATTCAAAAGGCAAGCATTTTTCAGCCTCCAGTGAGCAATGTGGATCAGCACCATGGAGAGCAGACTTTCCTACTTTATCTTTGCAGTCCTGGGCCACATAGAGCTAGTGGCCAAGTCAAAGCTAAATCCCATTCTGGACCTCTTTCCACTACCCTTTGCTATTCCCTGTTATAAAGTGAGTGTCCCCTATTGATTTTCAAAAATAAAGCATTAGGGAGGCACACTTTCAGTTTTTAGGCAAAGTATACTGGAATCTGCAGTTGGCAGTGGTCATGAAGTCTGAGAGAAATCTGGGCCCCAGCCTAGAGAGATCCCAATCAGAAACTCAGGGCGAGTATGGAGGTTGGACATTCACTTCCATCAGGAGGAAAATCAGCCAAGGCCCCCACCTTTAGCCCCAATATAGGAGAGAGAAGAGAGAAAGTGTCACTACACTCAGTGTTACCACTTTTCACCTCCCACTTACTCAATCCACTAAAATATGACATCCTGACCTGGCACTACACCAAGAAAGTCTCACCAAGTTCACCTCCATCTTGTTGAATCCAACTTAGTCTGTGGTTTTTCATGTTGCCTTTCCTTGCAGCAGCATTTGCCCTCTTGGCCATTCTTGCATGCTTAAAGCACTCTCTTCACAGACTTCTGTGACACATTGCTCTCCAGATTTTACTCCTATCAGTTTGGCCTCTCATGCTCAGCCAGCTGGCAGACCCACTCTCCTCTACTGGACCTTAAATGATGAAATTCCCCAAGGCTTAGTCCTAAAATCTTTTTTTAAAAACAGATTTATTTGGATATAATTCACATATCATACAATTCACCCATTTAAAGTGTACAATACAATGGTTTTTGGTATATTTAACTTTTTAAATTGTGGTAAAATGTATATAACAAAATTTTACATTTTAACCATTTTTTAGTATATGATTCAGCAGCACCAATTACATTCACATTGTTGCATAGCCATCACCACCATCTAATCCAAAACCTTTTCATCACTCCAAACAGAAACTCTGTAACCATTTAACAATAACTTCCCATTTTCCCCTCCCTCCAGCCTCTGGTACCTCTGTTGTCCTTTCCATCTCTATGAAATTGCCTAGTCTAGGTTCCTTGGGTAAGTAGGATTATACAATATTTGTCCTTTTGTGTCTGCCTTATTTCACATAACATAATGTTTTTGAGGTTCATCTATGTTGCAACATGTATCAGAACATTATTCCTTTTTATTACTGAATAATATTCCACTGTATGTATGCACCACACTTTGTTTATCTTTTCATCTGTTGATGGATACTTGGGTTGTTTCCATCCTTGAGCTATTGTGAATAATGCTGTAATGAACATTGGCATACAAGTGTCTGTTGGAGTCCCTGCTTTCAATTCCTTTGAGTATATACCGAGGAGTAGAATTGCTGGGTCATATGCTAATCCTATATTTAGCTTTCTGAAGAACCATCATATTGTTTTCCATAGAGGCTGCACCATTTGTATTCCAACCAGCAATGCACAAGAGTTCCAATTTCTCCAACCCTCACCAACAATACTTTCTAGGTTTTTTATTATAACCATCCTAGTAGGTGTAAAGTAATATCTCATTGTGGCTTCATTTGTATTTCCCTAATGACAAATGATGTTGAACATCTTTTCACATGCTTATTGGCTACTTGTATATCTATTCAAGTTCTTTGCCCATTTTTTTTTGGCTGAGCCACGTGGCATGCAGGATCTTAGTTCCCCAACCAGGGATCGAAACCATGCCCCATGCAGTGGAAGTCTTAACCACTGGACTGCCAGGGAAGTCTCTGCACATTTTTAAATTGAGTTCTTTGTCTTTTGTTGTTGAGTTGCAGGAGTATTTATATATTCTGGATATTTAATCCTTATCAGGTATATGATTTCCCAAGAAATTCTCCCATTCTGTAGGTTGTCTTTTCACTTTGTTGATGCACAAATGCTTTTAATTTTTATGAATTCCAATTTATTTTTTCTTCTGTTGCTCATGTTTTTAATGTCACATCTAAGAATCCATTGCCAAATCTGAGGTCATGAAGATCCCCAAAGCTTGTTTCCTCTGATTTTCTTCTGTTTCCAAGAAATCTCATTCATGCCCATGTGTGTGCAAATGACACCAAAATGTCTGTCTCCATCCTAGACCTCTCCTCTGCTGACTGCATCGACCTGGGTTCAGCTGTTTACTTGTCTCTCCACTTGGCAGTCTCAATTTTTACCTGAAATTCAGCATGTCCAAGATCAAACTCATGATATCCTCATTCCACCCCCAAAAAGCTGGTCCTCTTCCAGTGTACAGTATCTCAATAAATGGCACCTATGTCCTTCCATTCAAGTATATAAGCCAAAGTCTATCTCAAGTATATAAGCCAAAGTCTTTTCTCTCTTCCTGAACTCCAGTATCCAATCCACCTTTGAGTGCTGCCAATTCCACCTCCTACTCTCCATTGTCACTGCCATTTTCCTGGTCCAAGTCACTGTCATCTCTCACCTGGACCATTGCAATGGCCTTCTAACTATTCTCCCTTCATTCACTCTGTGCTCACCCCAAATCTAGTCTTCATAATACAGCCAGGTCATCTTTTCAATATGAAAGTGTGATATTATTACCTCTTTGCTTAAAATCCTTCAAAGGTTTTTTGCAATGCTTTATAGATATAGACCCAAGTCATCTTGGATTTCTCTCCCCCTGCCCTCCTTGCTCTCTGTATTTTAGTCACACTCACCATCCTCAGTTCCACACACACATCAAGTCTTCCCTCATATCAGGACATTGCACAGGTTGTTCTCTGTGCCAGAATACTGTACCAGTGAGAATCTTGGCAGTAAACAAGTGGTACATTCAAAAGGGGTAACTGTCTTAGTCCATTCAGGCTGCTATAACCAAATACCATAAATTGGGTGGCTTGTAGACAACAGAAATTTATTCCTCATAGTTCTAAAGGCTGGAAAGTCCAAGATCAAGGTGCTAGCAGATTCCGTGTCTGGTGAGAGCCTGCTTCCTGATTCATAGAAAGCTGTCTTTTTGCTGTGACCTCAAATGGTGACGGGGCAAAGGATCATCACTCCAGGGTCTCCTTCCCATTCAAGAGGGCTCTGCCTTCATGACATAATCACCTCCCAAAGGCCCCACCTCTAAATGCCATCACATTGGGGATTAGGTTTTAACACATGAATTTTAAGGGGATATAAACATTCAGTCTATAGCAGTAACTTAGTAGAGTTTAATGATGGGACTTCTTGGAAAGTTGCAAGCAGGGCTAAGGGAAACACCACCCAGGGACTAGCAACAGCTGGAATCACAGCCAGGCCTCAAGAGGCAAAGAGGGAGCAGTTCCTGGGAAGTGGTGAGCTGGTAGTTGAAGATGGAGGGCCTCTCAACAAAAGCAGGTTCTCCAAGAAGCAGATGCCAAGATAAGATTAAACATGCTAAAATCTTATTAGGGAAAATGGTTATGAAAGAAAACGGGGAGGGAACTCAGAAAGGCTGGGAGAACCATCAGACATGATGTAATTCTGACTCCAAATGAAGAATAGAGGGAAGGAAGGATGGGTAGGAGCATCGTTAACTGCTGTGAAGACTAAGGGAGTTTTGTCAAGGTTGTCGGGAGACAAAATTGGCTGTCAGAGGACTTCCATGTCTCCCAGGAATGCCTTAGTATCCCTACTGCACAGAGTCAAAGGCTGGGAGCAGCCCATGCAAGACACGGCCTGGGAGCAATGCAGGGATGGATTTCAGAGCACAGCAGCCCTCAGTTAATTATGCTTCTTGCAGTCAGAGATCTGACTTGTGGTTGACACAGGAGCTATGGCCATAAGTAGAGGAATGCCACCCCAGGCAGGGAGGGAGACAGGGGAATAAATACCACAACCTCATCTGCTCCATCCCACTCACCTCTTGGGGGTGGCTCCCATTGGTCAAACCTACTTGGAAGCGAGAGCCTGGAGAGTCAGTCCCTGGAGGTCATCCCTCTGGGGCACAGAGATGGAGAAGAATAGAAAGTGAATCCTGAGGGGCAAACATGAGGACTCTTCTTCCTCCACTATCCTCACCTAATCATCTCCTACAAGACTCTCAGGTTCCAGCTCAAACATCCCTTCTCCAGGAAATTTCACCTGGACCCTCAGGATAGGACAAGTCTGCTGTTGATCCAGTCCTTCCTTTCCTTGCACTCACTAGTCTGTAACTGTATGTGTGCCTGTTTGTCCATGTCTGCCTTCTCCCTCCAGAGTGTAAGTTGTAGGGGTGCAGAGGCCACTTCCTATATATCTCACCATTGTATTCTGAGCATCTCATACTGTGCCCGGCACAAAGTAAGCGCCCAATAAATATTTCTTGAATGAACAAGTAAATGGATAAGAATTCAAAGCCAAAAGCCCTCCTAAACCTCTAAAAATGTTCATCATTTATTTACATGTGGAGAAAATGAGGCCTCGAGAGGGAGAGTGATTGCCCAAGATAACCTAGATCAGCGCTTCCCATGCTATATGGGCTGAAGTACCAGGGTTCATTTTTATTTCCAATTTGTTGCAGACTGATACTTTTTAATATACAATAAAAATGAATTACTATAACAATGAAATAAAAACACAAAGACCTACAAAATATGAGCCCACATTTGTTATTATTAGATTCAACAGTAGTAAAACTGTTCTGTCAAATTTCTATAATATTTCTAAAGGCTAACTTAATTTCTATATTTATCTTGTCTTGGACCAGTAAGAGTTGGTGGGCACTGACATAAACCATCAGTGCGGGGACCCATTGCACACCACCCCATCCCCACCTCAGGCTGCATCCCTGAGCAGGGCTTGGCTTCACAGCTCTTCCACATGGGTGCAGGAGGGAGCCATCAACAAGTCACCCCTTCCCAGCCCTGGTCTCCTTGGAACTGAGTGTGAAGCCTGTATCAGTTTTGGAGCTAATTTCCCTCTGTGGTAAGTTGGCAGGGACCTAGCAGCCCCCCAGATGCAATGCTCTGGGAGTTGTGAGGCACAGAAATGCAATTATAGAGCTGTCATCTGCACACTGCTGCCTGCCTCTCTCTTACAAATCCTAACTCTCTCCTTCAGAGCAAGGGGGCTCTGCTGTCCTCTGGCTCCTGGTAGCCTGAGGGCCTCTCCCTGGTCCTGTAGAGAACTTTCTCCAGCCTCCCCTGCAGTGGAAACACTGATCTGTTCTTGAGAGAGGCCTGGAGGGCAGCAGATGCAGCCATCACGAGCTTGGGTGCCTGAGCCTGAGGGAGTCTAACAGTGCAGACCAAGGGGCTTGTTTTCAATGGGGAGACCCAAGTCAAGAGAGTGTAAGGCTGCCCACGTCCCACGGGAGAGTGAGGAGCCAGGAGCCCCTCTGCGCTCTTCTCTTCTCAGTTGTCTCTTTAACATTCCTGCTGTGATTGCCATGTTCTCAAAGCTGCCTTCACATCCCATAAGGATCCCCCACCTCCTCTCTGGCTCCCTTTCAATCGATTCTCACACCAAAGTCAAAAGCAGGTCTCGGGCTTCCCTGGTGGTGCAGTGGTTGAGAGTCTGCCTGCCAATGCAGGGGACACGGGTTCGAGCCCTGGTCTGGGAAGATCCCACATGCCGCGGAGCAGCTGGGCCCGTGAGCCACGATTACTGAGCTTGCGCGTCTGGAGCCTGTGCTCCGCAACAAGAGAGGCCACGATAGTGAGAGGCCCGCGCACCGCGGTGAAGAGTGGCCCCCACTTGCCACAACTAGAGAAAGCCCTCGCACAGAAACGAAGACACAATACAGCCATAAATAAATAAATAAATACTTAAAAAAAAAAAAAGCAGGTCTTCCTCTGCTTAAAACCTTCCAAAGGCTTTTCATTACTCTCAGAATCAGGTGCAATGGTCTTACCACAGCCAGCAAAACTTGTATGGCTGATTGATCCACTTAACCTACAAACAAAACCCCACTTATATGTCCAAACAGACCTTGATCTCATTATGTCCAAGTTGAACTTGAGCATCCCTGTAAACCCGTCCTCCTCCAGAGTTCCCCATCTTGCCAATGACACCACCTTTCACAAGCTGCAGAATCCAAAATCAAGGAGTTACTTCTGATAACGTCTTTTCCTTCACCCTTTGTAGCCAAGTCAGTGCCAAATGGTTTTTCCTCCTAAATATATTTCAAAGCTATCCTCTTCTCTCCATCTCTGCCCACCAGTCTAGTCTCAAGGCACCATCGCCTCTGGCCAAGGTGGCTGTGTTAGCCTCCCACCCATCACCACACATCCACCTGGGGTCTGCTCTACCCTTTCTCCTCAGTGCAGCAAAGTACAGCTCCAGTCATGTCCCCCTCAAGCCTTTCAGAGCCTTCACCCTGGTCTCACAATCAGGTTCAGCATACTCACCATGGCCACCTGGACCTTGAGCAGCCTACCTTCTGCCTCTTCCAGCCTGTGTCCATGATTCTCTCCCTCACTTCTCTCAGGTGCTCAAACATCACATTCTCCCCACGTCAGGGCCATTGTACATGCTATTCTCTCTGCCTGGTGTGTTCTCTTCTGTCATCACCCTCCAGCCCCAGTAAATGCCTACTCCATCTGCAGGTCTTGGCAAGAACAAAACTTTGACAAGGTAAAACCTGAGTGTATGCATTCCTAGCACAGACAGATGGCCTTGTTCTGGATTTTGCTGCAGAGGAGGAGCTACCTGCCCACACACCTCCCTGTCCACCACCTCCCAGGCCCCCCAGCACCAGCAAAGCTCTTTGTTGCCTACACCCACCTTCAGCAGGCTCCTGGCAGGCCCTGGCTCCACCTACTGGCCTGGCAGATGGAGGCAGAGCATAAGCCCTGGAAGGTGACACAGGGACGGTGCTCCCAGCTGGTACACACTGCAGACCCAAGTTCTGAGTACAGGAGCTTGGGATCCCAGCCCTTCGCTGCTGACACACATCATGGATGAGACTGTCCACCTACCTCATCGTAGTCCAAATGGTGACTGGAGCCCTGATGGGGGTTGGAGTTCGTCCAGGGCCATTTCATGGGTCAATGGCAGAGTCCAGCTAAGAAGCCAATCTCTTCACTCCCACTTCAGTGCTCTTCCCATATTAACACAGAAGGGTGACAACATGAAGATATACCATTAAGAGGCTTTAGAGAAAGCAGAAAAACATAGGACTGTTTCTTGAGCTCATTTGAGCAGTCCAAAGACGGAGAAATAACTGGGTGAGGCTTTGTGGTGGATGAAAGGGGGATGTGACTACAAGAGGTTCTCTCCAGGCTGGTGGGGACAAGAACTGGTGGAAGGTAATGGTTATTACCATTAGTAGGACATCTACCTGTACACAGTCGGATAAGGTCTGGGAAAACCCAGTTTCCATTTTAATAGCACAGCAATTTGTATGCAGGACTCTCTGAGACTAAATCAGAAAAATTTTAGGATACTTTTTTGGCTGTTTCAAGTTTGGCAGAGAACACTCAACCAAAAATGCATTAAACAAAAGGGACATTTATTCACCTATTTTCCAAGATGTCCAGAGGAAGTCTCAAGGTTTGGTTCAGAGGCTCAGTGAGGTCATTGAGGTCCAGGCTCTCTCTATCTCTTCACCCTGCTGTCCTCACCATGATAATGATAATGTTCCCCTCATGGATGCAAGACAGTCAAAGTCTTCTTCTTCTTTTCGTTCTCATTCTCTTTCTTCTCCCTCTTCTTTTCCTCCTCCTCCTTCTTTTTCTTCTTTTTCTCCTCCTTCTCCTTCTTCTTCTTCTTCCTCTTCCTCTCCTTCCTTCCTTCCTCCCTTCTTCCCTTCTTCCCTCCCTCCCTCCCTTCCTTCCACTCTCCAGCAGTAGGATTGTCTTTTCCACCAAATGGAAAAGCCAGAAGTTTTCATTTACAAATGAGGATTCATGAACACCACCAACTTGAGCCAGTGACTGGAAAGGGGTGTCCAATCCAGTTCCATCCATGTTTACTAAGTATGACCATGCTGTATGTCTCTTATCTACCTCTCCAAATGAGTTTGTCTTCAAGTGCCCATCACCCTCATCTCCTGGTACCAGAAGAAAAGGAATTGGCTAAAAACCAGTGTTCAGGGAACCAGGCAGAGGTTGGGCTGACAGCTCCTTTCTTCCTGACTCTGGGAGTAATTACAGGTCTCAAAGTTACAGGCCAGGGTCCTGACAAGTGACATCGGTAAGCAAAGTTCTGACATAAGTCAACAGTGAGTGGTGAGGACTGTGGATCTTTCCCTCATTTTAGTGAGCATTTGTTATTCATACCCCCTCTTCTAGTAAGAGTCAAGACAGAAAATCTGTTGAAAAACTGAGAAAAGCAGTTCTTGATGGTATTGCTGGAGTCCCTGGATCCAGCTCTGCTGGATATTTACAGATATTTCAGTCACGCAAGTCGATACCTTCCTTTTCTGTTTGGCTACATCAGATTGGGTTTCTGCTGTGCAGAACTGCGAGGGCCTGGGCTGACATGCCCAGGTCCAGCTCTTTATCCTTCACCACACACTTTCACCCTTACTAGTTTCTCTGAGCAACAGAATGTCCCTGTAATGTTCCTATAATACCATCCTTATATGCATAAACTAAACAAACTGGGGCTCAACAATGCCCCCAGAGTCCAGTGGCTCCATACCAGGGCCTGGGTTTCAATCCAGGACTTCTAACAACAAGCCCAGTGTTCTGAGTCCCCATCTCTCCATGGTCACTTCTCTTCCAATGCCATGCCAGCCAAAAAACAACTTGCCTCAAATACAATCCTTTCATCAAGATAGTGTAAGTCAGTTCAATTTTCTGAAATAGATCACCTTGCCCTGATATGTGCACACTGGACAAAGTAATAATTATGTGCCTACATAAGGAATAATATTAATGGGAAAAATCGGGGGAATTTTTTTAAAGCAGAGACTATGTTCTATTTACTTTTATTGTAATGGGTTCTGGGCAATGACTTTGAGGAGAATAGGACAGGTGACATAACATAACACACAAATGAGAAAGCCTTCCAGCAAAGTGGCAGAGAGATATGGCAGAATCCGTAGAGCTATTTGTCACAAGAATAAATAGTACAGCATTTCCCAAAGTGTGTTGTATGACCCATTAATCTCTAGGGATATTAAGGCAAGGTGGGAAGGAGGTATTAATGTCAAATAACAATGGGGCAGCTGCATACACTACCCCTTCTGAAGGATTCACTGACAAATCTTGAAATAAAGAAACTTATTTTGGGCCTTCCCTGGTGGCTCAGGGGTTAAGAATCTGCCTGCCAATGCAGGGGACATGGGTTCAAGCCCAGGTCCCTGAAGATCCCACATGCTGTGGAGCAACTAAGCCCGTGCACCACAACTACCGAGCCTGTGCTCTAGAGCCAGCAAGCCACAATTACTGAGCCTGCGTGCCACAACTACTGAAGCCCACGTGCTTAGAGTCCATGCTCCGCAACAAGAGAAGCCACCACAATGAGAAGCCTGCACACCACAATGAAGAGTAGCCCCCACTCGTCGCAACTAGAGAAAGCTCGCACACAGCAACGAAGACCAAGACAGCCAAAAATAAATAAATAAATAAATTTATTTTTAAAAAAAGAAACCAATTTAACATGGGGTTTTCCAAACTTATTTTACCAGGGACATCTATGAATAAAGTTATCTGCCTACAAACAATAGAAATCAACAATGGCTAAATTAGGAAAAAGGGGAAATTTGTTGTAAGGCTATAGGATAGCTTACAGAATTACAAGGTCTTTGTTTTTTTAGTTATTAATTTGTGTCAGCAAGCTTTCCATGTCATTATACCAACCTGCATATATTCCCCTCATTCTTTTGAATTGCTCCATGATATTTTATTGTATGGATGGGTATCAATGTCTATTGCTGTGAAACAAACTACCCCAAAACTTAGTGGCTTAAAGAGGTCATCTGCACAGTTTTTCTGGTCAGATCCAGTTTGAATGGTTGCCAATGAACTTTCTTATGCATCTGTGGTCAGCAGGAAGGTCAGCTGGAGGCAGATGGTCTAGGATGGTGTAGGATGGCCTCGTCCATATTCTGGAGGTTGGCGGTCAGTGTGCCTCAGTCTCCCTGTGACCTCTCATTCTCCAGCAGGCTGGCTCAGGCTCATTCACATGGCAGTGTCAGGGTTCCAAGTGCAGCAAAAGGACAGGCCCCAATATGAAAGAGCTTTTCAAGCCTCTGAGTGTATCGCGCCAAAAGAAGTCACATTGCCAAGCCAGATTCAAAGAGTGGATAAAGAGACTCCAACTTTTATCAGGGCTATTTGCAACATCACATAGTAAAGGCACAGATGCAAGAAGAGGAAGAATTCGTGACCAGATTTACAATCTACCGTAGGATAGATCATATTTTATTCATTCACTACCATATTGATGGATATTTAGGTTAGTCCCAACACACTTCATAATTATAAGAAATGTTGAAATGAACATTTTTTTACATACATTTTTATACACGTGATTATCTTGATAGATTCTGGAACTGAAATTGCTGGGTCAAAAAGTATGAGAATTTTACATTTTGATACTGGTTTATACTGCCACCCATTAGAGAGTATCCATTTTCCTGTATGTTTGTCAGTCACAGCTATTATCAACCATTTTAAATTATTCCAGTAATCATGGACTATAGAAGCTGTCTTGTTTTCATTTGCATTTGCATTTAATTTGATTACTAGCGATGATGACATCATTTTACATGTTTACAAGTCATATGTAGGTCTTCTATAATTTGCTAATATTCCTTGGATATTTTTGTTTGTTTGCCTCTTACTGATTTGTAAGATTGCTCTTTATATTCTAGATACTAATTCTTTGTAAATAACTTCTATGATATGTGTCACTTTTTAAAAAATTGAAGTATAGTTGATTTATAGTGTTGTGATAGTTTCTGGTGTATAGCAAAGGGATTCAGATATAGATATATATTCTTTTTCAGATTCTGTTCCATTATAGTTTATTACAAGATATTGAATATAGTTCCCTGTGCTATACAGTAGGAACTTGTTGTTTATCTATTTTATATATAGTAGTTTGTATCTGCTAATTCCAAACTCCTAAATTATCCCTTCCCCCCGCCCCTTTCCCCTTTGGTAGCCATTAGTTTGTTTTCTATATCTGGTGTCACTTATCTTTTAACTTTGCTGATAGCATCTGTCATTTTACAGAAGTTTTAAACTATAAAGTTTTGACTATAGTCAAATTTTTTTCTTTATAGTTTTCTATAGTTTCTGTAGTTTTTTCCCTATAGTTTCTGGATTAAGCAAGGTCTCCCCCACCCCAAGATTATTTACACTAAAATACTTTTTAAAGTTTTATTCATTTTTACATTTAGTTTCTAAATTCATCTGGAATAATTTTCTGCCTTGTATAAAAGATAGGAGTTTAATACTTTTACCTAAATTTCAGCCCTTTGTTTAAAAACTGTTGTATAATCTGTCTTTTCTCCCCACTAAGAAATGTCTTCTTTATCATAAACTACATCCATAATTACATGCTTCTGCTTTAGCTTTTTTTTTTTTTTTAATTTTTATTGGGGTATGGTTGTTTTATAATGTTCTGTTAGTTTCTACTGTACAGCGAAGTGAATCAGCCATTTGTATACATGTATCCCCTCTTTTTTGGATTTCCTTCCCATTTAGGTCACCACAGAGCACTGAGTAGAGTTCCCTGTGCTATACAGCAGGTTCTCATTAGTTATCTATTTTATACATAGTAGTGTATATATGTCAATCCCAATCTCCCAGTTCATCCCACACCCCCTTCCCCCCTTGGTGTCCATACATTTGTTCTCTACTTCTGTGTCTCTATTTCTGCCTTGCAAACAGGTTCATCTGTACCATTTATTACATGTTTCTGGATCCTGCATTTTGCTTCATTATTGTATTTGTTAATTCCTGAACCATCTTAATCACTGTAGGGTTACAATATTTTGATACACAGTAGGGCAAGTCCCTTTGATCCTTCTTCAAAAAGGTCTTGGCTATTTTTGAGCCTTTTATTTTCCATGTGAACTTTGCTTGACAATCTTGTTGGATTTTAGTTGGGATTAAATTGAAAGTAGAGATTCATTGGAGAGCATTGATGTATTTATACTGTTTGGTCTTACAAATGAGGAAACATTTTTCTCTACATTTAATCAGTGCTTCTTCTAAATCTTCATAAAGTTAACATTTTTTCTTCATACTATTCTTACACGTTTCTTTTTAGGTTTATTCTTTTGTATTTGTGGCTTTTTTGCCATCATAAATGGTATTTTTTTGCAAAAAAAATCTGTTTGGTTTTTGCTGGTATGTAACAGCTATTGATTTCCATATATACATTTGAATCCGTCCACTTGACTGAGTTCGTATTAGTATCAATAGGTTTTAATTGAGTCACTTGGATTTTCTGGGTAGCTAAAAAGAATTTTGTGCTTTATCCTGTAATAAAGTAAAAAACAATAAAAATGCAGAAGAGGGGAGTAAAAATTCCAGTTACCACAGGAATTTCTCTTAGGAAGAGATGATCTTTGATCCAGAAAATAGTTTGATAAGCTGCTTGAGGTAGAAGTGTCAACAGAAGGCTAGAAAATGGAGAGAGATGGCTAGACTGGTAGTCATGAGAAAAGGAAAGATATACTTTGCTCTGAGAGAAGGAAGTAGAGAGGGAGGAGCTAGGGGGATAGTGTGATGCTGGGACACTGTGGGGGTGAAGTAGTCCACAAAGATACCCTGGTGGGAGTGGCTGGAGGCATTTTAAGAATAGGAATGTCTAGTTTCCATTTGAAGCTGCTAAGCTTGTATTTCTGAGATGTAAACTCTCCCTAGATCTCATCCCCAAATCTTATGGAGTGGGGTTTTTGGGGAAATCAAGGAAGGGACTGACTTACATTTTTGAATTGATATGACCCATGAGAGAGGGCACACATGTGAGAGAGCCCACAGTCAAGAGGAAGCTGAATTCCAAGCCAAACTGATTGACCCTTGGAATGAAAGCGTTCTGTGAATTTGCAGGAATCTTGGGGAAGTCTTAGACCCCCCACCCCCCTCCCCCACTCCCACCCCCATCAGGTGTGCTAAGATTCAAGAGAGCTTATTTCCAACTCAAGAGGCCTGGAGGCCTCAGCTGACATCTTGGCTTCAAGAGCTACTATTTATTTGGTACTTGCTCTGTGCCATGCAATATGTACCTATTGTCCAATAATCTTTACAACAATGCTGCCAGTTATTATTATCACCATTTGACAGCTGATCAAATGAAGACTCAGAGGTTCTGAAGTTTGCTCAGGATCACCCAACAAGTGGTGAAACCAGGATTCAAACTCACATCTGTCTGGTTACTAAAGCCATGGTCTTATTCAACTCCCAAGACAGAGGACACAGAAGGAGGAATCAGTCTGAGGGCTGAGATGGTGGACAGAGTCCTGTGGAAGCCCATGTACAAGAGAAGGCAGCTCTGCGCAGGGGTCACGTTCCATTCCCTCTTCTGTTTCTACATGCAAATGCCACACACAGCCTGGCAGGGAAATGAAGTCAGCTCCTTCCACACTGCAGAGTAAGAAGCCCAGACACCAAAATAGCAACAATGACAATGGTAAAGATCATTTTTACTTCCACTTTAAGAAACAGTTAATAATTTCTTTTTTTTTTTTTTTTTGTACCAGATTTGGTTTCTCAGTTATGCCTCCCTGGGGCAAATTTGAAATATCTGTGTTCCTGGGAACACCCAGCATGGGGGGTGCTGCTGAGATGTGCTGAGTAGGAGAGAACAGGCCAAGGATTTCAAGTGTCCTGGTGATAATGCTCCAAATGGATAATAGTAATCATCACAGTTCCCATTTATTGAACACTTACCTATACGTGCCACATATGCTTTCTACATATTCATCGACTCCTCACCGCAACCCTGTAACAGAGGCACTACTACTATCCCCTTTTATATATGAGGAAACGGAAGCCCAGAGAAGCTAAAACTTGGCCAAGGTCTCCATCCACGTGGTAAGTGGTGTAACAGTATATTAGTTGGCTTGGACTGCCATAAAAGAACACCACAGACTGGGTGACTTAAACAGCAGAAATCTTCACAGTTCTGGAGCCTGGAGGTCCAAGATCAAGGTGCTGTCAGGGTTGGTTTCTGGTGAAGATTTTCTTCCTGACTTATAGATGGCTACCTTCTCACTGTGTCCACACATGACCTTTCCTCTGTTCTGCTGGGGGGGTAGGGGGGCAGGGTAGGTGGAGATCTCTGGTCTCCCTTTCTCTTCTTAAAAGGATACCAGTCCTATCAGATCAGGGCCCCACCCTGATGATCCCATTTAACCTTAATTATCTCTTTAATGGTCCAATCTTCAAATTTAGTCACATTGTGGGTTAGGGTCCTAAGTATATGAATTTAAGGGGACACAATTCAATCCATAACATTCCACCCTCTGGTCTCCCAAAATTCATGTCCTTCTTGCATGCAAGATACATTCACCCCATCCCAAGAGCCCCAGGAGTCACCCCCATTCCAGCATCAACTCTAGAGTCCAAAGTGTCATCTAAATATCATCTAAACCAGGTATGGGTGGGACTCAATGTGTGATTCATCCTGAGGCAAAATTGCTCTCCAGCTGTGAAACTGTGAGACCAGACAAGTTATCTGATTCTAAACTACAATGATGTGACAGGCATAGCATAGAGATTCCCATTCCAAAAGGGGGAAACTGGAAATAAGAAAGGGATGACGGGTTCCAAGCAAGTCCAGAACCTAGCAAGGCAAATTCCACTGGACCTTAAGGCTTGCTATGGACTGAATGTTGGGTCCCCCCCTCCCTCAATGCCAAAATTCATAACACTAACCCCAGTGTGAGCGTATTTGGAAATGGCATCTTTGGGAGGTACTTAGGGTTAGATTAGGTCATGATGGTGGGGCCCTCATAAAGGAATAATGTCCTTATAAAAGAGGAAGGGAACAGAAACCACATCCACAGAAAGATAGACAAGATGAAAAGGCAGAGGGCTATGTACCAGATGAAGGAACAAGATGAAACCCCAGAAAAACAACTAAATGAAGTGGACATAGGCAACCTTCCAGAAAAAGAATTCAGAATAATGATACTGAAGATGATCCAGCACCTCGGAAAAAGAATGGAGGCAAAGATCGAGAAGATGCAAGAAATGTTTAACAAAGATCTAGAAGAATTAAAGAACACACAAACAGAGATGAACAATACAATAACTGAAATGAAAAATACACTAGAAGGAACCAATAGCAGAATAACTGAGGCAGAAGAACGGATAAGTGACCTCGAAGACAGAATGGTGGAATTCACCGCTGTCAAACAAAATAAAGAAAAAAGAATGAAAAGAAATGAGACAGCCTAAGAGACCTCTGGGACAACATTAAACGCAACAATATTCGCATTATAGAGGTCGCAGAAGGAGAAGACAGAGAGAAAGAACCCAAGAAAATATTTGAAGAGATTATAGTCAAAAACTTCCCTAACATGGGAAAGGAAATAGCCACCCAAGTCCAGGAAGCGCAGAGAGTCCCATACAGGATAAACCCAAGGAGAAACACGCTGAGACACACAGTAATCAAATTGACAAAAAGTAAAGACAAAGAAAAATTATTGAAAGCAGCAAGGGAAAACTGAAAAATAACATACAAGGGAACTCCCATAAGGTTAATAGCTGATTTCTCAGCAGAAACTCTGCAAGCCAGAAGGGAGTGGCATGATATACTTAAAGTGATGAAAGGGAAGAATCTAAAACCAAGAATACTCTACCCAGCAAGGATCTCATTCAGATTCGATGGAGAAATCAAAAGCTTTACAGACAAGCAAAAGCTAAGAGAATTCAGCACCACCAAACCAGCTCTACAACAAATGCTAAAGGAACTTCTCTAAGTGGGAAACACAAGAGGAGAAAAGAACCTACAAAAACAATCCAAAACGATTAAGAAAATGGTAATAGGAACATACATATAGATAATTACCTTAAACGTGAATGGATTAAAT
Source organism: Eubalaena glacialis (assembly GCF_028564815.1). NCBI lineage: Eukaryota > Metazoa > Chordata > Mammalia > Artiodactyla > Balaenidae > Eubalaena > Eubalaena glacialis. Next base: position 37,521,229 of record NC_083733.1, on the reverse strand, counting down.
GCTCCAACCAAAAGACACAGGCTCGCTGAATGGATACAAAAACAAGACCCATATATATGCTGTCTACAGGAGACCCACTTCAGACCTAGGGACACACACAGACTGAAAGTGAGGGGATGGAAAAAGATATTCCATGCAAATGGAAATCAAAAGAAAGCTGGAGTAGCTATACTCATATCAGATAAAATAGACTTTAAAATAAAGAATGTTACAAGAGACAGGAAGGACACTACATAATGATCAAGGGATCAATCCAAGAAGAATATATAATAATTATAAATATATATGCACCCAACATAGGAGCACCTCAATACATAAGGCAACTGCTAACAGCTATAAAAGAGGAAATCGACAGTAACACAACAATAGTGGGCAACTTTAACACCTCACTTACAGCAATGGACAGATCATCCAAACATAAAATTAATAGGAAACACAAGCTTTAAATGACACAATAGACCAGATAGATTTAATTGATATTTATAGGACATTCCATCCAAAACCAGCAGATTACACTTTCTTCTCAAGTGTGGATGGAACATTCTCCAGGATAGATCACATCTTGGGTCACAAATCAAGGCTCAGTAAATTTAAGAAAATTGAAATCATATCAAGCATCTTTTCTGACCACAACACTATGAGATTACAAATCAATTACAGGGAAAAAAAGCCATAAAAAACAGAAACACATGGAGGCTAAACAATACATTACTAAATGACAAAGAGATCACTGAAGAAATCAAAGAGGAAATCAAAAAATACCTAGAGACAAATGACAATGAAAACATGATGATCCAAAACCTATGGGATGCAGCAAAAGCAGTTCTAAGAGGGAAGTTTATAGCTATACAAGCCTACCTCAAGAAACAAGAAACATCTCAAATAAACAATCTAACGTTACACCTAAAGGAACTAGAGAAAGAAGAACAAACAAAACCCAAAGTTAGCAGAAGGAAGGAAATCATAAAGATCAGAGCAGACATAAATGAAATAGAAACAAAGAAAACAATAGCAAAGATCAATAAAACTAAAAGCTGGTTCTTTGAGAAGACAAACAAAATTGATAAACCATTAGCCAGACTCATCAAGAAAAAGAGGGAGAGGACCCAAATCAATAAAATTAGAAATGGAAAAGGTGAAGTTACAACAGACACTGCAGAAATACAAAGCATCCTAAGAGACTACTACAAGCAACTCTATGCCACTAAAATGGACAACCTGGAAGAAATGGACAAGTTCTTAGAGAGGTATAACCTTCCAAGACTGAACCAGGAAGAAATAGAAAATACGAACAGACCAATCACAAGTAATGAAATTGAAACTGTGATTAAAAATCTTCCAACAAACAAAAGTTCAGGACTAGTTGGCTTCACAGGTGAATTCTATCAAACATTTAGAGAAGAGGTAACACCCATCCTTCTCAAAGTCTTCCCAAAAATTGCAGAGGAAGGAACACTCCCAAACTCATTCTATGAGGCCACCATCACCCTGATACCAAAACCAGAGAAAGATACTACAAAAAAAGAAAATTACAGACTAATACCACTGATGAATATAGATGCAAAAATCCTCAACAAAATACTAGCAAACAGAATCCAACAACACATTAAAAGGATCATACACCATGATCAAGTGGGATTTATCCCAGGGATGCAAGGATTCTTCAACATATGCAAATCAATCAATGTGATACACCATATTAACAAATTGAAGAATAAAAACCATATAATCATCTCAATAGATGCAGAAAAAGCTTTTGACAAAATTCAACACCCGTTTATAATGAAAACTCTCCAGAAAGTGGGCATAGAGGGAACATACCTCAACATAATAAAGGTCATATATGACAAACCCAGAGCAAACATCATTCTCAATGGTGAAAAACTGAAAGCACTTCCTCTAAGATCAGGAACAAGACAAAGATATCCACTCTCACCACTACTGTTCAACATAGTTTTGGAAGTCCTAGTCACAGCAATCAGAGAAGAAAAAGAAATAAAAGGAATACAAATTGGAAAAGGAGAAGTAAAACTGTCACTGTTTGCATATGACATGATACTATACATAGAGAATCCTAAAGATGCCACCAGAAAACTACTAGAACTAATCAATGAATTTGGTAAAGTTACAGGATACAAAATTAATGCACAGAAGTCTCTTGCATTCCTATACACTAATGACGAAAAATCTGAAAGAGAAATTAAGGAAACACTCCCATTTACCATTGCAACAAAAAGAATAAAATACCTAGGAATAAACCTACCTAGGGAGACAAAAGACCTGTATGCAGAAAACTATAAGACACTGATAAAAGAAATTAAGGATGATTAAAAAAAAAAAAAAGAGGAAGACACAGGATATCTTTCTCTCTCCATCATGTGAAGATACAAGAAGAAGACTACCATCCGCAAACCAGGAAGTGTGCCCTCACCAGCCCCTTAATGTTGTACTTCCCAGCCTCCAGAAATGTGAAAAATTGTTTGTTGTTTAAACTGCCCAACCTATGGTATTCTGTTATAGTAGACTGAACTGACTAAGACAAAGCTCAAGAATTATCTTCTGGCTGGATACTCTACCTTCCAGGCCCACTGGAGCAACTGTGTCAACCAGGGGCTCTTTGCATCAGCTTCATCCCTGAGGCTCTGGGTGCTGAAACAAACACAGCATACATACATAACAAACAGGAACTGACTCTTAAGCTTGGTCCCCAGCCACTCAATAGCTGATGGGGAGGGAGAGGTGTATGTCTGCCAGACCCATTCTCCTGTCTTCCTACACACAGACAACAGAACTGCCTGCATCCTCTACCTGACCTGCCATCACCTTTCCCGGTGAGGCTGGCCTAGATGGGACACCCTCAGCTCCTGGTTGGTGGGAGAGGGGCCCACCAACCAGATGCAAGTGTCATTTCCGTTAGCTCCAAAGTATCTTTTCAGCAAATGGAGAGGCAACCAGTGGACAAGAAAGGAGATAAACACTGGCTTGCTTCTTCCTTCCTCAATTATCAGAGTTTTATTTCCAGCCCTAAAAGCATCATTGTCAGCAAGAAAAAGACAGTCATCTCCTGACTGGCCATGTCTGTCAGCATCAGCATGTAGCCAGGAGATCCCAGTTCTAGCTCTGTTCTACCCTGACTCCCTGGATGCCCTCAGGTGAGTTCTCATTCTGACCTGTTTCCCCACATGTAAAATGAGTGGGTTCAACTAGATAACTGCTTCTCAAATGCAGGCTAAGAGTCAGTTGAGGATCATGAAATAAATGTAGTGGGTCAAGATCAGCATTAAAAACTAATAATAAAACATAGGCTAGAACCAAAAGTATCAGAATGCAGCATACTAAGGGCAATTACTGTTTTCATCACACTTTTTCTTCACTGATATATGTGTACACGTACATGTGTGCAGCGGGCGTGTGTGTGTGTGTATATACACTGGGTTATAATGTAAAAAGTATTTCCTAGGTGAGTTGTGGTTCAAAAAGTTTGAGAGTCACTGTGCAAAATGATCTCCAAAGGCCGGGCAGGTCCTGCTCTGTGTTCCAAGAATATGCATCCATGACACTGGGTCACTTTTCCCATCACTGGAGCAAACTGGTCTGAAAAAGACAAATAACAGGACAGATAAAGCAGCTATATACATCTGTGTAATTCACATGGCTCCCTCCCCCCGCCCCATATACTCCAAACCACAGTGGAGCTACCTGGAAGATTCTGCCACAACCTAGGAGACAAGCATGTTAAGGTGCAACCTCCCACCAGTGTAACCTCCTCCCCCTCCGTCTGGGGAAAAGGCTATCTCTCCCCCATCCAATTCTGTGGTCCTGACAGGTGGTTCACTCTGAGCCAGTTCCCCACAGGGAAGGACTTCCTATGCTAGAGAAACAAAGGGCCAGGCTGGGAGGTAAGGGGCTCTGGGAAACCAACTAACACCCCACACCATCACTACCCACTGTGAAAATTTAAGTGGCTAGTTCAATTGTAAATTAGAACAACTTTTCTGGATGGCAACCTGGCGGCATGTCATAAAATAGTAACTGTGTGTTCCCTTTGTCCCAACAATCCTACTTCCATTAATTTCTCATGAAGAACTTTTCAGACAGGTGAGCAAAGGTACACAAACAAAACCAAACAAAACTCAGAAACAGCTGTTAGTTGTCCATCAACAGATCGGTCAAATATGTTCTTCCATACAATGGAAAAATGATGGAGGCATTAAAGATGATGATGGTGATCCGTATTTCATACGGATGTGGCAAAATGTCCAGATTTTCTCAGGGAGAAAAGCAGGTTATACAACTTTAGGACAGCTGAACCCCATTTGTGTTTTTTTAGATCTAATGTGCTTTTTTTTTTTCCTGTCTGTCTAGTTCCGTAGGGGAGAGAAGAGTTGGCGGGGAAGGGTCTGAAGTCTGGAAGTGAAACAGGAGGGAAGGAGGCAGGGCACAACCTTTGAAAGAATGACATAGCCTGCGCACATGACATAAACTGATTAAAACCAAATGGGTCCAAGATGGCAGAAAAGTCAACTTCCACTAAACCTTGAGTCTCAGTATAGGCTCACTGTAACACATCAGCAAGCTAAATGACACACCTGCAGGCACCATGACACTTCCAAGACCGACCATAAGGATCAAAAAGTGGGCGGTGGCCCAATTCCTGAAATCCCCGCCCCTTCCTGAAATAGCTGGAATACTCCTCCCACTCATTAGCCAATGAAATTACCCACCCCTATAAAAACTGACAACCCCATACCCTGGTGCCTTTCTCACCTTCTGAGATGGTTCACACTCTGTCTGTGGAGTGTTTTTCTCTCTAAATAAATCCACTTCTTACCTATCACTTTGTCTCTTTCTGCAATGAGAAGAACATCAAGAACCTGAGCTTCATTAAGTCCTGAAACCAGGGGAAGACTGGGTTTTGACCGGGTTCAAGTCCCAGCCGCATGGGTTTTAAGTCCCAATCTGAGTTTTGGCCAGTTTCAGGTCCCGGCCGCCGTGGATTCAAGTCCCAATCTGGGTTTAGGCTGGGTTTGAGTCCTGGCACGTGGGTTCAAGTCCCAATCTGAGGTGCACGGTTTCAGAAGGATTTAACCAAAATATTCAAAGTGGTATTGAGAAATGGAGTATTTCCTGCCTTATCAATAAACAAAGGATGTCAGCGTAGTCAGCAGTTGCAGCCCTCCAATTTGAGTCCTGAGGGAACTCACGAAGGAAAGAATACCTGCCATCTAGCAGGCACCAGACTGCAACTACTCCCTACTGTGAGCCCTGAGGAAACTTAGGACGGGAAAATACAGGATACTGGCCCCAGATATGTGAGGTGCATATCAAAGGGATGATTTCAGTGAGCCCAGACTGTAGCATCTTCCCATACACAGAAAAGCGCTAAATTCCTTAACTTTGGGTATCTGGGTTTTTTTTAATTTAAAATAATCTTTTGATGTTCCCAACTACCTGCCCTTTGTTGCAAAACTTCTATATAACCTGGCTTCCCCCTCGCCTCCTCGGAGCAATTCTCTCAGGCTTTCTTGAGATGCTGCCTCCCGGGCTTGAAGTCCTAAAAATTTCTGCTGAGTAAAACATAACTCTCATCTTTAGGGTTGTGAATATTTTTTAAGTCCACAGTATCTCTGGGAGGAGCTATGGTAGGAAATTTTACTTCTACTTTATGCCCTTCTCTCTCTATTTTTTTAACAAGTGCACGTATTACTTTTATGATGGAAATAAAACAAAACTATTCCTCTTCGGAAAAATAATAACGATTTGCTCCGAAGACTCCAGGACAGCTGAGTGGTAGCAGAGCACCCAGACCTCTTTCTCCCGCCAGCGCAGCGGGGAGCCAGCCCTGGGAGCCTGGAGTCGGGCCGCCCCGCCGCCTCCCGGCCCGCCCCTCCGCCGTACTTTCTCCTCTGCTCCCCTAGCTCACCGAGGGTCAGTGCATCCTTTCACAGGCTCCCATCTCCGGCCCCGCGGCCTCCCTGCCACGGACCTCACGGAGCCCAGCGCTTCGAGCAACGTGTGCGCCCCAGGCTGCACGCTGGCCACTTCTCGGCGTCGGTGGCCGTGCTGCTGGGCAACACGCAGGTCGTGGCGGCCTTGGCCGAGGACCGCAGCCTGCACTCCCGCCGCAACTTCTTCCTCAACTTGGCCGTGGCCGACCTGCTGGTGGGTGAGTGCGGCCCCGGAGCAGCCCTGGAGAGGGGTTCCTGCGCTCGGAGGTCTCCCGTGGGAGTTGGGGCGCGTGGAGCATCCGCGTCCCGGCAGGAGCGGGCAGCCGGGCGGGCCCCCTCCGCAGCCCCCTGCGTCCGCAGGCGGCTTCTGAATCCCGCTGCACATCCCCTAAGTCCTGACCCTGGAGCGGAGGTTCGGGAGGAGCCCGTTAATTGTGGCTGGTGACGGATTACCTGGTGTGCACCGCCTCGGCCTTCGACGCAGTCCTTATCAGCTACAACAGGTTCATCTCAGTCACCAGGCGGTAAAGAGGGCAGAGGGACGACACAAACCCCTGGGCGTGGGGGGCGGCGGGGAACACAGCTGGGTTTGGTTTGGAGTTGCCGGCTAGTGCTGGAGAGAAGCCACCGCGCCACTTCCGTACGTTTTCAGGACCTCACATATTCAAAAGGGAAAGAAAAAGAGAAATGCCAAAACCAGGTTACAAATATTGTGATCTGTTTTAAATACTTACATTTAACAAATAAAACAGTTACAATGCAATATAAATTGTGCCTTTCACAGGATTTTTATCATTATACAGTATACCATAGGTGTTGTGGTTGTTCGTGATAGGGTCCGGAATGGGATGCAAATCTAAAGTCCTATTAAGGCACCTTTATCTTTCCACCCAGTGTTCTCACTCTGTGCGTAGGCTCACCCTGAGTTCCTCCAGGCCTCTGCTCAACGGTCACCCCCCTCGGAGAGGCCTTCCTTGGGTCACCCATGACAGAGCAGCTCTGGCCCTCTCCAGTCCCCCTTCCCTGCTATACTCATGCTTACCACCTGACACTATATTCTGGGTCTGTGTCTGTCTCCTCCTAGAACCCAAGTTCTAAGGCGGCAGAGGCCTGTCTTGTTCGGTGATGTATTCCCAGTGTCTGGAATGGTGCTAGACCTATTTGCTGATTAATGTAAACATAACCTCAACTGGAAATAAGATCCATATTCTGAAACAGGGAAGAGCCAGTTTTGACTCCATGTTGGATCTGCTTCTTTGACTTTAGCCTTTGCTTTTTGTTGTTTTTGTTATAATCATACATAATGGCCTGCCTCAGGGAACCCTACCCACCTGTGAATGGCTCCAAGAAAGAAGAAATTAACACATCCCCTCCCAGAGGCTGGTCATTCCTGGAGATGTTCTGCAAGACTGATGGCCCTTTTTACTTTACTTCCTCCCCACCTCTCCCTCTCTATTCTGCATTTTTACTTTACTTCCCTCTCTGATTCTATAAAAGAAACTGGCATCCAGTGTCTGATAACATGGTTATTTTGAGACACTAGTCTACCCTCTTCTTGGTCTGCTGGCTTTCTGAATAAAGTTGTGCTCCTTGCCTCAACACCTTGTCTCCGATTTATTGGCCTGTCGTGCAAAGAGCAGAGCGAGCTTGGACCTGGTAACAGTTCCAGCCCAGTGGAAAGGTGATGTGGGTGCCAGTGGCTTCTTGCCTTCCCTGGTAAGAGTTCATGGCTGCCTCCCCCAGGACAGTGCAGGGTGGGAAGGGTCCCTGCTTCTGAACAGGGGACTACCTCTGCATTTCCAGGGCTGACAGCAGTGGGCAGGGTTTGCCCAAGCGATCACAAGGGACGGATCACTCACAGGGGTCCTTTTATGCTGGCTCAGGGAGTCAGGAGACCTGGGTTCCAGCCTTGATTTAGCCACTCACACATTGTGTGACCACAGCACCTCTGTGAGTCATTTCTCATATGAGAAAAGTGGGGGGTCGAAAGCCCTATGGCTCTAACCTCTATGATAACTAGTTCGTTTGGCCCTCACCTCTTCCTAAGATAAGTAGAAACTAAAGTTTCTTACCCCCGTTGTGTAGTTGGGGATAATAAGACCCAAAGAAATTAATCAGCAGGGGCAGAGACAAGCCTTAAATGAGACAGAGGAAAAAACCAGAAGTGAAAAGAGTAACTTTCCTTTGATATAAAAAATTCCTTTCATCTTTTGTACAAGTAACCTATGTTCACTATTGAAAAATTAGAAAATAGCAACAAGGTTTGGGCTCTTCTCAGAAGTAAACTCTGTGGGACTCCACACAATTTGTTTCAGTTTCAGCTGCAGTTCTGAACCCACTTGGGAAGCTTTTTTTAAAAATATCTATTGAGATTTAATTGGTGTGGAGAGGAACCCAGGTTTGGCTTTTTTTTTTTTTTTTTTAATGTCTTCAAGTTATTGAGGTACAGCTGTGGGCGAGACCCATTGCCTTTCATCACAGCTCCAGCCCTGCTCATCCTTGTCTCCCGTCCCTAATACTGTTTCTTATATTCCTACAGTATTTAACCAAAATCATTTCCTCAGTACCAACGTGGCCTAAAGTGGCACTTTCTAAATTTCTAGGAGCTCAGAGTAAGCATTGCTTGGATTCTCCCTTGGCAATTAGGTTTCCTTTGCTCAGAATTAAAGGCTTTGAGTACATTGCAGGTGTATGGGTGAAATCACCTGATTACCAGTATTAAATATTCTGCATTGGCCCGGGTGAAGAGCAGGTGTTTTCTTCCAGTGACATACTCTGAAAGGGTCTACAGAATGGCAGCCCAGCTGGGGGGAAATGTCCATCTCCCAAATCTTCAGAGAGCCTTTAATTTCTCTAGTTATCTCACCATCTCAGAACTTTTTCCACACACCAAAGATACAGGTGGAAAAAAGAGCAAGAAGTTTTATTTCATTCTTTCATACAGATATTTTTATACCCAGTAATAATGATAGCCAACATTTGAGGGCTTATTTTAAGTCAGACACTGTTCTAAGAACTTTACATGAGCTAGATATACGTCAGGTCATGCCAACCCTGTGGTTAAAGCATCCCAGTTTACACATGAAGAAACCGAGGACACAGAGGTTAAGTTCGTTGCCTAGGACAAACAGCTAGCTAAGTGGTACCGGGCACTTGAATCCAAGCCACCTGAGTTGACAGAGCCTCTGCTCTTAGCCACTGTGACTTAGTGCCAACTATAGGAACTATAGTGGGGACTGAATTGGTCAAGAGTAAAAATACTGAATGAGCACATAAAGTTACAGGATGTACTTAAAGTTGGAAGAGGAAGCTTGGTATAACACAGTGCTGTTCCACACGTGATTGTTGAGTGAATTATGTGTATAATGCATATACGTTCTGGGAGGTGTTGAAGAAGTTTGCTTTCATACATGAAAGAATACCACTAACATCCAAAGGGACAGACCATTAGCTTTCTTCACAGGAAGGGAGCACTTCACCCACTGCAAGGAGGCTACCTAGAGTGGCATAGTACACCTGGGGAAGAGTTGGCTGATATGGAAATAGAACCCACCCAGTGCCCACTCACTGGCTATCTTAACAACTAATACTCAGCCTCATTGTTGACACCATGCCATATCAGCCTGAGTGGGTGAAGGTGCCTCAACCATCCCTCTTGGTGGCCCCTGCTGTTTCCCTATAGGTTACTTAACAGGGCTCAGAAAGGCATGACTAGGAAGACCATCTTCAAGATGATGCCGGCATGGGTAGCAGCGTTCCTCCTCTGTGGGCCTGCCATCATCAGCTGGGAGGACGCAGCCAAGGGAGCAGCCTGCCTCATGGGGAGTGCTATGCTGAGTTCTTCAATAACTGGTACTTCCTGATGATGACCTCCGTCATCAAATTCTTCACCCCCTTCAGCGTCAACATTCAGAAGTGTACCTACCTGCGGAGTGACAACACTGCCCCCAGCCAAGACAACGTGGAGATGATCTTCCAGGGGAGAAAAAAAGAACACATATTTCTCAAGCCAGCTGAGAGGAGGGGCAGCAGGAGGAGAGACCAAAGTCTTTCCTTGGATGTCCCTGGGATTCAAGATTTACTGCCTCTGCAAGCACGCTGGTGACAGAACCACTACAGGGCCAGTGAGAGGATCTGCAGTGCCCGGAGGCAGCTAGACCTCTCCAGCGCTGTGGCTAGCCATCTGCAGCTCTCCCAGGGTGAGTGGCCAAGTCGCTGGCCATCATTATGTGTGTGTGTGTGTGTGTGTGTGTGTGTGTGTGTTTGGCCTGTGCTGGGCCCCCTACATTTTGCTCATGATCCTCTGAGCTGCCTGTCATGGGATTGATGTCCACTACTCTATGAGATGTCCTTCTGGCTCCTCTAGCTGATTTCAGCTAACTCTATTCTGTACTGACTCGCTGTAACACTTGAGTTTCCAAAAAGCGTTCATCAAATTGCTGTGCCCTGGAAAAGCCAAGATCCACTGTCATATAGTACACATGACAGAAATGCCTCCTGTACTGGATTGCCTAAGCCCCTTATACTCCACAAAGGATAGACAGTCACAAACACTTCTCTAGGCCACTGTCACCCCCTTCTTAGTGTTTGCCACAAGGAAACGTGAGAACCATCTAAGAAACAAGTGAAATAAGTTATTCCAAGTACTGTTAAAATGTTGTCTATGGGGACTTCCCTGGTAGCATAGTGGTTGGGAATCTGGCTGCCAATGCAGGGGACATAGGTTCCATCCCTGGTCCGGGAAGATTCCCACATGCCACAGAGCAACTAAGCCCGTGTGCCACAACTGAGCCCAAGTGCCGCAAATACTGAGGCCTGCGTGCCTGGAGCCTGTGCTCCGCAACAAAAAGAGGCCACCGCAACGAGGAGCCCGCGCACCACAGCGAGGAACGGCCCCCGCTCACAGCAACTAGGGAGGGCCCATGCGCAGCAGCAAGGACCCAACGCAGCCAAAAATAAATAAATAAATAAATAAAATTTATTTTTTAAAAAATGTCTATGGAATTTCCATCTAGGGCTTTGTTATTCAAAGTGTGGTCCCTGGACTGGCAATATGGGGGGGGAGGGGTACCTGGGGGTTTATTCAAAATGTACACTCTTGGGCCCCACCCCAGACCTGGTGAATTCCAGACTCTGCATTTTACCAAGACTCCCATGTGATTTGTATGCTTGATAAAGCTTGAAAATCATTGGTCCAGGGGATGTGTAGGAAGGTAAAAATAGTTGACAAAAAGGGTTTTGTGACACCCATCTCCTGTGAATGTATCCTATTTAAGGCTTAAAATCATTGTGGCTCAAGCTTATGTAATTTTACCAAATTTGCACACACTATCCTATCAATCCATTTTACTCCCAGCTAAACTGCTCCCAAATTGCTGATCCAGAGAACTGTGAGATAAATGTTTGTTTTAAGACACTAAGTTTTGGGATAATTTGTCACACAATAGATAACTAATATAGGTGGGAGCCTTTTGGGAGTTTATGTGGAGGTATCATGCCTAGGAAAGCAGAGTAAGGCTGAAGAAAGCAAATGAGTAAATACGACTAAAAGAGTAGATGGTGCCTTGCTCAATAAGTGTTTAAAACAAGTGAACAGTTGAACAAGTGAGTGTTGTGAATGTGAGAATGTACAATAAACTCCATACACATTCTACTAGTTCCTTTTATGAATCAAGGTAGTATGAAAGGAAAAAGGTCCAAAACTGTTAATAGCAACTTTTATTGTTTCACTGGTGGAAAAAAAAAAAAATCATAATTGTATGATGCATTTCCCCCTAAATTTACAACAATGAAGGTTATACATAAATTATATAGATCACAAATTTTCTATTTTATACTATTTAGAACAAAATTATTTTGATAAATATGTCCAGAGGACAACCTAAGTTCTTAATGGATGGCTGAGTCCAAATATGCAAAATATAGCTTCTGGTTTAGACCATGGTGCTTTAAAATTCTCAAACATGCATTAATATACTCTAATTTTAGGGAAAATATTACACATGGCCTTATCTTGCATTTCAGGAGAAGCCCAAGCTGAATTTCACAAACAGTATTCCTTTCCTCTAAATTAATCTCAGAACAGAGAGACAGACACTTTCTGATTAGTACTCCCAAGTAATGAAGGAAATTACACACTCAACAATGAAACAAAACAGAAAAAAAGGAAGGAGAGCTTCATTAGTCACAGAGATAAGTGGGGTTTTTTTGGCTTTTTTTGTTTGTTTTTTTTAAACAGATCGCAGGAATTTAAAATAGCAGATCAATCATGCTACTTAGGGTGATCAGACAGACCTGAACACTTATGAAATGAATAATTTTATTAAGGTCTTGAAGGTGAGTGTCTGGAGGTACTGGGTAAAACACACCACAGGTAAGAAATGGGAAACCTACCTCAGCATTTCTGAAAGGCACAATCTATGGAAGGGAAGCCTAGTATAATAAAACCCTTACTGGATGTACATGGAAAGGAGGATGGTGAGCCTGGCTCCTTTCTAAAGGATGAGACCCTCGTAAATTGGCCCCTCAGATTCCGGTGATTCCCGCCTCAAGCGCAAATGCTCCAGTGTGTTATGAAAATGTTTGTTAATCTGCTCTGTTTCTTCACTGGACTCAAGATTTGGGAGGTCTTCTCGAATCTTTTGGATAAGCTGATTCAAAACCTGAATCGTGACCTACAAAAGAATAATTTCACCATCAAGCATGTACCACAAAAAAAAAAAATAACGTAATTTAATCAAAATGTTTTGAGGAGCCTGTTACTCTCAGCAGTTATCAGATTATGAAAAAAGAGAAAAAAAAAAAAAAAAAGATGAGAACATGATTCCTGGTTTGAGCAACAACTATTGGCCATTCATCCAAAACAACAACGACAACCAAAAAAAAAAAAACTTAATGAAAATACAGAAAATCATAAACCAGTAAAAGAACAAAAGCAAAATTTTATTTAACCTACAAATATTGATCCATCCTTTATTTGGGAATTATTCTACACTTGTATGGGATGACAAATCAGCCTACTATTCAGCATTTATAAATTATTTTTTATTTTTTAAACAGAGAGTGACTATTTTATAAAATATTCATAAACAAAAGAGATAAGAATTTTCTTGCACATAATGAGCTCTTCTGTAAGATGCATCTGTATAGACAGAGAAGAATTTTGGAGAATCAAAGAGACCACTAGGTAGATTCTCCAAACTCTGACCCTTGTAAACAAAAAAGAAAAGTATGAGGATGATAAACTATTGTATATATCAAATCTAAGAGTAGGAAAGGAAAATAATTAGTTCACTAACAACAATTTATTATTCACTTACCGCATCATTTTCCTTTTCATAAAAATAGATATATCTGTTCAGAATTTCTATAAAAAGTTGCACTTGTAGAGAGGGGTCCATGCACTGATTTGCTATTTTTAGAGCTTTCTTTAGGCATTCCATTACCCTCTTGCCTCCGTGAAGCTAGAATAAAGGGAGTGAGGGGAGTATTAAAGAGGGAGTATTAAAGAGATTAATGAATCACAAATGTCCCATTTCACACAAAGAAATAAACACACTACAGTGGCTCTTTCATATTTTAAAAGGACAAAACCAATTTAAATCCTCTTCATTTTTTAAAGTACACAGCTATATTTTAAAACAAATATATTATTTGTTTTATATATATGTTAAATGTTTTATATTTATGTATTTTGTATATTTTTTAAAGATGGTGGTACAAACTTGCTATGTTACAAAATCCTCAAAGTGGAGGCTTCACCACAGGATGTAACTCTCTATATGTTACTGTCCATTTCGGTTCTTTTAACAAAACAAAGCAATATTCTTTGTCAGGTTTCCAAGCACTGCACATGTCTTACCTCCAAGGCAAAAGGCCCCAGCAGCCGTTCCCTATCAATGATCCCCTCTCCTCTAACACTGTTGGTTAGGAATGACCTCCCACCTTACCTCCTCCCCATTTTTGTCTGTGTTTCTGCCAGACCAGAAGAGATGTGCACAGGTGCTCACAGCTCGGCCCTGATCAGGTTTCTTCAGAAGTTTGGATGCAGCAAGAGCACACTGAGTCCTCAAGGGTTCATGATTTTCTTCACTGAAGCACTTCATCCTCTCAAAAGTACCAATGATCAAGGTGATGGCAGCCAGCTGTGCTTTGGAATCGCTGATTTCATCTTCATACAAAGAAAATGCCTGGTACACACAAAGCAGAAGTGACCTTTAGGGACCAACCATCTACTAGAGCATTTTCCAAAGTATTTCCCATCAAAGCCCCATCCTGTGAGTCATTCAGATCAGAATATGGTTCAGATCAGAATATGCAGTGCCCTCGCTTGGAGAGGCACAAGACAAAGATGCTGACAAGTTGCAACAAAGAAACTTGTTTTAACTTTTGTTTAATCCAGGGTTCCCAAAATGAATTAACAATGGAATTTTTTTCCCCCCATGAAACAGTTTTTACCATGACCCACTGGAAAATCTTCAACCTCATTAGCACCCAGTAACTGATCAATTTTCCTGCTCCAAACCAGTCAGTGTAACTATAGTGTTAAGAAGCATAGTATTTCCCATCAAGATGGTGAGAAAGGGGTAGTTATAAATTCAGTGAAGAGTAAATCCATGTGCACCACCACCATTAACTACAGACAGGTGACTGAACAGAGCAAACGGATTAAACATCCCAGGAAGAGAGCAGATCACACCTGGGACATAAATTCATATGCTACTGTTTCATGATTTTCAAAACCAATTTCTCCAGCAGCTAGAGCCCCCTGAAGAAAAAGTCTTAAGGGTAATTCTGCCAGCTCTGCTTTGATCAAAGCACTGATCGTCTGGTGAGCAAATGAAAAAATCTTCTGGCATTTCTTTTCCCATTTGTCATCCTAAAACAAGAAAAAATAGTTTAAATTACCTTAAGTTCAAGATTAACTTGCGTAAGAATATTCATTTTATATAAAATGTCTATAGAACAAACAGGAAAAGTGATAAAGTTGAGTTCACAGTTTTCCTGCTATCTTCTGTCTCATCTGTGGAGTACACGAGGAAATCAAGCAGGATGTCTTCTCAAAACATCCATTTGAGGTCACTGGCTTTGCAATTTTTATATACTTGGTATTTGTTTTTTTGCATCAGAAAAAGCAACATATTCCCAAATAGGACAAAATTAGGAAAATACACAAAAGAATTTTTAAAAAATTAAAACCATCCCTAAATCTACCACCCAGCAATAATCACTGATAACATTCTAATGTTAATGTCTTCCTTTCTTTTTTCTATGCAAATATAATGTAACTGGGATCCTTTGTGTATGGTTTTCTACTTTAAAGTACTTACTGAAGAGTTAAATTGGGCTCATGCTGCATGTAATTTGTATTCAACTTCTTTTCTTTCACTTATTTTGTCATAATTTTCCTCATGATACTAAAGTTATTTAAAATCATTTTTTTTTTAAGAGAAACTTCCAGTGTTGGAAGAGTTTTTTTGTTTTGTTTTAATTTTTATTTATTTATTATTTATGGCTGTGTTGGGTCTTCGTTTCTGTGCGAGGGCTTTCTCTAGTTGTGGCAAGCGGGGGCCACTCTTCATCGCGGTGCGCGGGCCTCTCATTATCGCAGCCTCTCTTGTTGCGGAGCACAGGCTCCAGATGCGCAGGCTCAGTAATTGTGGCTCACGGGCCCAGCTGCTCCGTGGCATGTGGGATCTTCCCAGACCAGGGTTCGAGCCCGTGTCCCCTGCATTGGCAGGCAGATTCTCAACCACTGCGCCACCAGGGAAGCCCTTAAAATCATTTTAATCACTAGAAAATATTCCACAAACTGGATATAGCATAATTTACTTAACTACTTCCTTTTGGAAATAAATGTAACATAACGAATGGTCTATAAACACAAAGCTTTATTGAATCCCTAATTTTTTCTTTAGTATAAATTCTTAGAAGTGGAAATACTGGATTTTTTAAGGCTCTAGTTACACACTGCCAGAGTTTTCTAGAAAGACTGTAGTAATTCACATTCCCACCATTACTAGATGAGAATGAATTCTCATCACACCACTGCCATTGCTGAACCTTATTTTTCTTTCTTTACCAGTTTGATTTCTAAAAAGGTTCACTGTTATAATTAGTAGTGAGGTTAAATATTTTATCCATGTTTGACCATCCAAATTTCTTATTAATGCAATTGATTCTTTTCACTTTTAAGAGAGGATAATAGTCACAGACTTTTACAAGGACTAAATGCAATAATCCAAGTTTATACTCCTTGGCACAGTGTACGGCACATAGTAAGTAAATGCTCGTTGCTTTTTTTATTGTTACATTCACAAACATCTATCCATAAAATACTGGGAAAAAGGAACTACATGAGAGGCTGGCCTCATAAAAACTGGCCAAAGGCATGCTATGTCATACTGGTAAGTCTACTGAATATACCTTGTTTCTCCATTATTAGAAAATTAAGTTTATGGTGTTTGTTCCGTAATATAAACCTGACTGTCCAACTTTCAGGTACATTAGATTAGGGTTTTTTTTTTTTGGCTGCACCGTGAGGCTTGTGGGATTTTAGTTCCCCAATCAGGGATGCAACCTGGGCCCTCGGCAGTGAAAGCACAGAGTCCTAACCACTGGACCGCCAGGGAACTCCCAGATTAGGATATTTTCTACAAAAGTACACCACTGAAGACTTAGCCATAATCCTGCTTGTAAAAGGACTAAGCTCATTAAAAAATGTACACAACTCATAAAATTACTCAATTACAGGCTTTTAGAGAGCAGCAATTATGCAATGCTGGGCCCTTTCATTAGACAAAGCTAACGTGAATTAGACCTTACTTGTTATGTACTGCAACCTCTGAATAAGATTACTGTATCACTTCAGAACTAGTACTTCATAAAGACTCCCAAGAAAATAAAATCGTTCTTGAGAAACTAAAGCATTCTGAGCCATTTTGTAATAAACTTATAGATGTCTCACAAGTGATCTTTAGACACAGGAAAAACTTCTAACATAAATTTAAACTGTTTTAATCTTTCATTTCTAAGTGTTTTTTATGTGATTCCTCAACTAGTATGTAATCTACCAACATCACTATTGTCAATAGTGATACTTAAGTATTACACAGGATGAGTAATGAATGGAGAGTTATTGAAACTGGGATTTTATTACACCATTATCTATTTGTATATGTTTGAAATTTTCTATAATGATAAACTAAAACACATACACAGAGGAAAAAGGGAAAAAATTAGTGACATACTTAAAAGTAAACCCACCACTTTAGAATTCTCTTTGTAGCGAAAAGCCAGCTGGTAAGCTGCAAATACCAAAGGTGGCAGTGTAAAACGAATCCGTTGATTTCCACCAGCTCCAAAATGTTTTCGTGCTGTGTTTAAAATCTGACCAAAACAAACAAAACCCATTAATCTTTTCTGTAATTATAGAAACTATAATTAATCATTTATAAAATTAAATGGGAGCTCTAATCATCATGATTGCTACCATTTTTTGAATATATATGATATACTAGACTTCATGGTATACTTTTACATTTCTTATCTTGCCGAGTCATCACAATCACCCTAGAGACAAATACTAACCCCATTTCACAAATGGGGAAGACTGAGGTTCAAAGAGGTTGTATAACTTGCCCAAAGTTACACAGCTAGTCAGGGGCAGATATAAATACATGTTCATATACACATGTAAGAAGTATACTGTATTGATAAAGAGCACAGGCTCTGAAGACAGATACATTTAAAAGTAGATTCTAACACTTACTATCTGTGTGACCCTAGGCACATTAATATTTACCTTCTCTTAGCTGTAAGTTTCATTTGAAAAATGGGGTAGTATATTTCTCTTAGGGTTGCTGGGAAGATCAAGTAACAGATGTAAAGTGTTACCAGTACTAACACAAGGCATGTACTCAAAATATTGGCTATTATTATGATACAAAAAATATGCATATTGCTGGTATATCACACCTCCTACTTCAGAAAAATATTAAGACCATGTAAGTCAAGGGAAATGGTAATACACTTTAAAAAAGAGCCATGAGGAAACAAATGTCTGGTTGTTTCAGAAAAAAACCACAAGAATTCATGAAATAACTTAATATGTGTGTCACAGTGTGTGACATATTCAGGTTTTGTAAATTTCTCTGACAATCATAGATGGATAGGAAGAGAATGCATTCCCCCTTGGGTAAGTCACAGCTAATGGTCCTCACCTTAAAGGTGTTTCTGTACATGGCATAACCAACTGGCCACAGGTGGAAAGCATACTTCCTAACTACTACATTTGGTATACAACAAAAAATGAAAACACACATAGGCCATGTGTGTATGTGACACAGTTAAAACAGTTAAAACATCTGAACAACGGGGCCAGCCACTAGGTATAGATCACACACAGTGCACAGATTATCTGACACTATGCCAAGTCGAAGACTATCGCACTACCAACAGAAATCAGCTTCTTTTTCACAATTGCTATGAAGGAGTACGAGAGTGTCAACTATGACAAAGTCAACACAGGAAGAAAGTCAGGACTCATCCTCAAATAAAGGTGTTCTTCATTACTAACACTTAGCCTCATGCATCCAACAATGGTTAAACTACTTTGCCCAAACGATAATTAGGCAGCCATATGTGCTACCTTTCATAAACATAAATTGTCCAGTATCAGTCACCAATACTCCTACTCAGGCAACATGTTTTATTCATTTCACAAAGGTTTATTGAGGACTAAGGAAAAAGAAAGGGAGAATCTCATGTGATTGTTCTTTGCCAGGAAAAGGGGGTTAAGAAAAAGGCAATTTTAATTTTAAAGTCTTCACACATTTTCCATGTGGCAAACACAAACAACTTCTATTTGCAAACCTTGGAAACATATACACAGTTGAATATAAGGATTTTACTCATACTTTAAAAGTTTATTATGAAAAACAAATGAACAATTCTAAAAGCAACACACAGTTCAAAAAGAAAATGAACATGGACTGATTATTGGACACCCAACTAAAGGAAGATAGGTTTTTCTACAATTCTTAAGAAGTCATCAAAGAAATGACAGCAACCTACTTGTTCTTCATAAGCTCCAGAAGTTTACAAACAATTATGCATTTAATCATAAAGTTCAGTTAATCTCTTATTCAGTTTCAATTCTTTCAAAACCTTTTAATACCACAAACTGGATTAGACCATTTGAGACACATCTACACATGACTTCACTAGAAGTTGTTGAAGGGGTATAGTAAGAGTTAACTCATACCAAGTACTGCTGATCAGGGTCCTCAGACCGCAGAAGATGAATGAATCTGCCCACAAGGCTCTGCTCATCAGCAAAGTCCTCTGGGTCAGGGTCTTCTACAGGTTGATCTGGCTGATCCTGAATCAACGTGGATACCAAATTCATTATGGAATCCACCTGTATCATGGGAGACAGAAACCCACTGGGGTGAAACAATCAGCATATAATGCCACTGACAAAAGCGTTTCTAGTTGTGTAAAGTAGTTATGAAACAGTATCAACAACATAATTCCTTCTTCTGTGTGAAAGTATATGCATGTTGGTACACATATAAACATCTAGAAAGAGACGTACCAAATGTTAATCAATAGTTAATCAATGGACCTCTCTTCCTGGTGGGATTATAGTTATTTTATAATTTCTTCTTTATACATCTCCAGTTTTCTCATTTATATAATGAATAAGCTACCTGTAACTTTTTTTAGTAGCAAATTACCCTCCCCGCCTATCTCATGTGTTTGTCTCAAGGTCTAAAACCATAACTACATTGTCTCTGTTTTTCTAATAAAGCATGTGGGTATTCTCTTACCTGGTCTTGAGAGACAATTTCTGTGTTAAAATCCAGAACATTACTAAGCACGTAACAACTCATGCTTTTTCTGGACTCGTAGTCAAAGTACTCAAAGAGTGGGTGAAAATGTTTTAATTTCAAGACTGTTAAAATATTGTTGTAAGTGTCAACAGGTATCTTCAAAAGTCTGGTGAGCTCCTTTGAAACTGCACTACTGGTAGCAATACTGCAAAAAGAAAAACAGCAGCCCTTTAGTGAATGAAATTAACTTCTTATATACACAAACAGCACTTGATTCACAAAAATTTGAAATTTTTCATTTATAATATTAAAGGAAATGGGTCAAGTGAATCACACCACCCCAAAACACCCCAATGACTTCCAAGAGAGGTCTATCAGATGTCTGTCTAAACACAAACGTTTATTCATCTATTAATGTCCTATTGATACAATAAGTTTTGCTAGTCTCCAATTCATAAACAGGTTGTATACCTGGAGTTAAAATGCCTGTCTAGAATGTGGTATTTCTAAGGGAAGTATTTTAAGTCGTAGTTAGGTTTCTAGGGCAGCCAATAAGTACGGTATATTCAGGGTGACAAAGCCATGCAAAAATAGCAATTCAACAAAATAGAAAAACACATAAATTATTTCTTCTGCATCAGATGTTGATGACTAAGGAAAAGCAGGATGAAATTAGGAACATTCCATGGGGGCTGAGGAATATCCAGGCATTTATAAGACCTTTAGAGGTTGGGATTTCTAATTTTTTATTTTGTCTAATTTTACTTTAAAACTCACTTAGTGGGGAAAGATATAGATACATCACTTATTCAAGATCTGGAATGTTTTTCAGTTCACAAAAAATGGGAGTGACAAAAAGAAAAAGGGGGAATAAAAAGAAGTAAAAGAAAAAGAAGAAATCTTCCAGATGTTAACTAAACCACTGGAGGAGAGATGGAAAGCAGAAAGATTACATGAGTATATACAGGGGCCTATATATATAGGGCAAGGAGGGGCAAGGAGGGGCCTAGATTGGGCAAGGAGGGGTACAGGGCAAGGAGGGGCCTAAATTGACCGCATGTTCAGAAGCAGTGGAGGATGGGACAGTAAGAGGACTGCTGGGAAAACATAACGGGATCAGAACTGTCCACAGTGGCCACTAGAGGATGCAACAGGTCCAGGACAGCATAGTTGAAGACGATGCAAGAAGATAACAGAATATTATACTATCCTTGATGGTATCAAAATCAAAGCTCAAAATAGAGAAAAATTTAAACCAATTAATTTCCACACCTTAAATACATACATGCCTCCCTAATTTTTTCACAACTTACTCATCTGTAGAAAACCACTTCTCATGGAAATACTGCTTGATATAAATAGCTTCCTTACCAGTTTAAAAACTAACTCACCCATATATACAAAGGGGTCTGAATTGAAGACACTGGTCCCTGAAGACTGCTATGGTCTATGAGTGCCACTACTTGATCAATGTACACAGCCAGCAGTTGGTTGCCACTTTCTGCCCTGATTAGTACCAAGCATGTCGATCTAACAAATACTTAAAACAAGATGAATGCTAACATTTCAAAAAGGAATTGCAAAAGAAAAATAAATCTGGGACAAAAAAGTGCTTTACAAAGGTTTTTACAAAAATGTTTAACTTTGACTTACTGTTCAAGGTTGAGCTTATTAAATATCTCCACTGTTGTTTCTAGAACTTTATCAACGTAGTCCACACGATCAGGATAACACTTCATAGCGAGATTAATGAGAGAGACTTGTAAAGATACAACGTCCTCCGAAGGCATGTCTTGTCTAGACTGGAATGTTCAGAAAACCATGGAATTTATTTTAAACAATTAGAAAAGGATCTACCACCTGAGAAGTTTGAAAGTTTTGAGAACTTAGGAACAAAGCCATACAAACCTGTATTACTGTAGCCACCTGCTGTGAAAATATGTCAAAAAGTTTAATATCTGTTGGAATTCCAGGTCCATCTTCACGGTGAGCAAATAAAGCTAATCTAAAAAAGAAAATAATCTTTATTTAAAAGGATATAGGGATCTGGGTAGTCGGATCATGGATGACATTTTATTCTTTATGCTGTTCTGTATTTTCTCCAAGTGTATTTCTCCTAGAACCTTTCTCCTAAAAAGATTTTTAAAAAGGACATGGAACGTAGCTGACCATTCCCTCAATTCATTTTTAATGGAACAGTTTTACCAATGATGCCTTATTTCACTGCATTCTTACTTTATACCATACACAACAAATTTTCAACAGGCCAATTCTGCCAAATTAATTAAGTAGATATGGATAGAAATGTATTATATGTGACAAATGTATTCAACAGCATGATTATAAAAAATAATCTTTAAAATATAAAAAGTACCTAGACTCTTTTAAGACACTGCATTTTTACTACTGAAAAGTTTAAAACACAACTAATTCTAAAAGTAGTAAAGTTAACTTCTATTTACCACATCTTAAACTATACAAAATAACGTCTGTTCCATTATCACTAAGTGTTTATCATGGTTACAACTAGACCCACATTTTGTTATGCACAGAAGAACCACTACTGACAGAAACGGTTAAGTGACATTACACCCAACATAGGACAATTCAGTTATTAGCTTCCATTAAGAGTATTCCCAAATAGAGGACTTCCCTGGTGGTCCAGTGGTAAAGAATCCGCCTACCAGTGCAGGGGACGCAGGTGGGATCCCTGGTTGGGGAACTAAGATCCCAAATGCCGCGGGGGAATTAAGCCGGCAGGCCACAACTACTGAACTCGCACCCCTCAGCTAGAGAGCCTGTGTACCGCAAACTACAGAGCCCATGCGCCTTGGAGCCCGCATGCCACAAGAGAGAGAAAACCCGCATACCACAACTAGAAAGAAGCCCACGCACCACAACAAGAGAGAGAAAACCCGCATACCACAACTAGAAAGATGCCCACACGCCACAACAAAAGATCCCGCATGCCTCAACGAAAATCCCACATGCCGCAACTAACACATAGTGCAGCCAAAAAATAAAATAAATTAATAAAAAAAGAGAAATGCTTAAAAAAAAAAAAAAAGAGCATGCCCAAGTAACTTATAATTCTTAATGTCCAGGACTGACAAGATAATTTGGAGAATTCTGCTATATAAATTCTCAGACTTTAAAACTAATAACTTAGATATTTAAAATATAATAAAAAGTATTTGCAGAAATAAATCTTCCCTTGGGTTTCTGGTTTCATAATGTCAATGAGTGTATGCTCACAAGCAGGACACATACTATGTACTAGCACCCAGCAGGCACTCATTAAAGCTATCATTGAAGGCCAAGTTTTATACTTTTAACAAAGACCAAGGGCTAAAGAAGTCAAACTTAAACATAAAGAGGATTTACTAACATTTTTAATACTTGAAAATTCTTCTTTAAAAACATGTGATGACACAGTGATTACCTGAACATTCTTAATAATCTATATTTATGGCTACTTGATAAAGAAGACTCCAGATCAAACTGGTTCCCACTAAAAGATAACTTTCTTTTTTTTTTTTAATTAATTAATTTATTTATTTTTGGCTGTGTTGGGTCTTCATTGCTGCGCACGGGCTTTCTTTAGTTGCGGCGAGCAGGGGCTATTCTTCATTGTGGTGTGCCGGCTTCTTATTGTGGTGGCTTCTCTTGTTGCGGAGCACAGGCTCTAGGCACGCGGGATTCAGTAGCTGTGGCACGTGGGCCCAGTAGTTGTGTCTCACAGGCTCTAGAGCACAGGCTCAGTAGTTGTGGCGCACAGGCTTAGTTGCTCCATGGCACGTGGGATCTTCCTGGACCAGTGATCAAACCTGTGTCCCCTGCATTGGCAGGCGGATTCTTAACCACTGTGCCACCAGGGAAGCCCAAGATACTTTCATCATGGTAAAAAACAAGCTTTGCTCTTCAGTGATCTTTGGGGTTATAAAATTTGGATTTATAACATCTTAGGTCTGTATAATGTCTTTAAATGCCAATTAAATGCATAGATTAAAATATATTACCTCCATGACCCCTGTACAATTAAGAGCTAAACTTATTTCATGCGTAAGCTAGACAAGCACTTAGTAAGTACTCAGACTTACAGAACTAGTGTAACTACATCAAAAATATTAATAAAGATGGAACAGAAAAAAAGAATTCACAAAAATGTTTTAAATTCATTATTCCCAAGTCAGAACATCTGCCCTCCAGTGTTGGAAATTCTTACCTATCAATTAAAGCAATGATTATGTTTTTCACATTTACATTTTGGTGTAACTCAGCACAGGCCCGAAGAAAAGGATTCAAAGTTTGAAGGTGGAATTCATCAGGGAAAACCTGAAAATCAAATAATACTAAATTATTACTAAAACCAAATAGTAAAAATCAATTAGAAAAAGCATTTCACACAATATTCTGGACTTAGTATTTAAAGTTCATATTGTGGGAAAAACATCATTTTAATCTTATACAACCAAATTCAAATACATCACTTTTAAGCCTCTCAAAACATAACCCCAGAAAGAAATATTCTATTAACCAAAGTACAGCTACGATTTTTTTCCCCAGGTTTATATTTATTTATCTATTTAATGCTCCTGACAATTTTACAAGGATTTCTGTTAGTCCCATTTCACAGGTAAGAAAAATGAGACTCAGTAATGTCAAAAATGACAAACCAAAATATCAAAATTTTAAGTTAAGGAAGATCGGTATTTTTCCTTTGCCTCAGCTTCCAATATGGCCCCATCTGGCACTGTTAACAACTCTGTCTTTATTTCCCTTTTTTCTTTTTTTAATTGAGGTATAGTTGTTTTACAATGTTGTGTTAGTTTCTACTGTACAGCGAAGTAGAGCTCCCGGTGCTATACAGCAGGTTCTTATTAGTTATCTATTTTATACACATTAGTGTATGTATGTCAATCCCAATCTCCCAATTCATCCCACCACCACAACCCCACACCCCCGCTTCCCCCACTTGGTGTCCATACGTTTGTTCTCTACATCTGTGTCTCTGTTTCTGCCTTGCAAACCAGTTCACCTGTACCATTTTTCTAGATTACAAATATATGCGCTAATATACGATATTTGTTTTTCTCTTTCTGACTTACTTCATTCTGTATGACAGTCTCTAGGTCCATCCACGTCTCTACAAATGACCCAATTTCATTCCTTTTTACAGCTGAGTAATATTTCATTGTATATATGTACCACATCTTCTTTATCCACTCATCTGTCGATGGGCATTTAGGTTGCTTCCATGACCTGGCTATTGTAAATAGTGTGCAATGAACATTTGGGCGCATGTGTCTTTTTGAATTATGGTTTTCTCTGGGTATATGCCCAGTAGTGGAATTGCTGGGTCATATGGTAATTCTATTTTTAGCTTTTTAAGGAACCTCCATACTGTTCTCCATAGTGGCTGTATCAATTTACATTCCCACCAACAGTGCAAGAGGGTTCCCTTTTCTCCACACCCTCTCCAGCATTTATTGTTTGTAGATTTTCTGATGATGGTCATTCTAACCGGTGTGAGGTGATATCTCATTGTGCTTTTGATTTGCATTTCTCTAATAATTAGTAATGTTGAGCAGCTTTTCATGTGCCTCTTGGCCATCTGTAGTCTTCTTTGGAGAAATGTCTATTTAGGTCTTCCGTCCATTTTCTGATTGGGTTGTGTTTTTGATATTGAGCTGCACGAGCTGTTTATGTATTTGGGAGATTAATCCTTGTTTGCTGATTTGTTTGCAAATATTTTCTCCCATTCCAAGGGTTGTCTTTTTGTCTTGTTTATAGTTTCCTTTGTTGTGCAAAAGCTGCTAAGTTTCATTAGGTCCCATTTGTTTATTTGTTTTTATTTCCATTACTCTAGGAGGTGGGTCAAAAAGGATCTTGCTGTGATTTATGTCAAAGAGTGTTCTTCCTGTGTTTTTCTCTAAGAGTTTTATAGTGTCCAGTCCTACATGTAGGTCTTTAATCCATTGAGTTTATTTTTGTGTATGGTGTTAGGAAGTGTTCTAATTTCATTCTTTTACATGTAGCTGTCCAGTTTTCCCAGCACCACTTATTGAAGAGACTGTCTTTTCTCCATTGTATATTTTTGCCTCCTTTATCAAAGATAAGGTAACCATATGTGCATGGGTTTACCTCTGGGCTTTCTATCCTGTTCCATTGATATTTTTATTTTTGTGCCAGTACCAAATTGTCTTGACTACTGTAGCTTTGTAGTACAGTCTGAAGTCAGGGAGTCTGATTCCTCCAGCTCCATTTTTTTTTTCTCAAGATTGCTTTGGCTATTCGGGGTCTTTTGTATATCCATACAAATTTTAAGACTTTTTGTTCTAGTTCTGTAAAAAATGCCATTGGTAATTTGATAGGGATTGCATTAAATCTGTAGATTGCTTTAAGTAGTACAGTCATTTTCACAATATTGATTCTTCCAATTCAAGAACATGGTATATCTCTCCATCTGTTTGTGTCAGCTTTGATTTCTTTCATCAGTGTCTTACAGTCTTTTACCTCCTTAGGTAGGTTTATTCCTAGGTATTTTATTCTTCTTGTTGCAATGGTGAATGGGATTATTTCCTTAATTTCTTTTTCTGATCTTTCGTTGTTAGTGTATAGGAATGCAAGAGATTTCTGTGTATTAATTTTGTATCCGGCAACTTTACCAAATTCATTGATTAGCTCTAGTAGTTTCCTGGTGGCATCTTTAGGATTTTCTACATATAGTATCATGTCACCTGCAAACCGAGACAGTTTTACTTTTTCCTTTCCAATTTGTATTCCTTTTATTTATTTTTCTTCTCGGATTGCCATGGCTAGGACTTCCAAAACTATGTTGAATAACAGTGGCGAGAGTGGACATCCTTATCTTGTTCCTGATCTTAGAGGAAATGCTTTCAGTTTTTCACCATTGAGAATGATGTTTGCTGTGGGCTTGTCATATATGGCCTTTATTATGTTGAGGTAGGTTCCCTCTATGCCCACTTTCTGGAGAGTTTTTATCATAAATGGGTGTTGACTTGTGTCAAAAGCTTTTGCGGCATCTATTGAGATAATTATATCGTTTTTATCCTTCAATTTGTTAATATGGTGTATCACATTGATTGATTTGCATGTATTGTAGAATCCTTGCATCCCTGGGATAAATCCCAGTTGATCATGGTGTATAAGCCTTTTAATGTGTTGTTGGATTCTGTTTGCTAGTATTTTGTTGAGGATTTTTGCATCTATATTCATCAGTGATACTGGTCTGTAATTTTCTTTTTTTGTAGTATCTTTGTCTGGTTTTGGTATCAGGGTGAGGGTGGCCTCGTAGAATGAGTTTGGGAGTGTTCCTTCCTCTGCAATATTAAGAGTTTGAGAAGACTGGGTGTTAGCTCTTCTCTAAATGTTTGACAGAATTCACCTGTGAAGCCATATGGTCCTGGACTTTTGTTTGTTGGAAGATTTTAATCAGTTTCAATTTCATTACTTGTGATTGGTCTGTTCATAATTTCTATTTCTTCCTGGTTCAGCCTTGGAAGGTTATATCTTTCTAAGAATTTGTTCATTTCTTCCAGGTTGTCTATTTTATTGGCATAGAGTTGCTTGTACTAGTCTCTTACGATGCTTTGTATTTCTGTGGTGTCCATTGTTAACATCTCCTTTTCACTTCTAATTCTATTGATTTGAGTCCTCTCCCTCTTTTTCTTGATGAGCCTGGCTAAAGGTTTATCAATTTTGTTTATCTTCTCAAAGAACCAGCTTTTAGTTTTATTGATCTTTGCTATTGTTTTTTTTCTATTTCATTTATTTCTGCTCTGATCTTTATGATTTCTTTCCTTCTACTAACTTTGGGTTTTGTTTGTTCTTCTTTTTCTAGTTGCTTTAGGTGTAAGGTTAGATTGTTTATTTGAGAATTTTCTTGTTTCTTGAGGTGGGCTTGAATTGCTATAAAATTCCCTCTTAGAACTCCTTTTGCTGTGTCCCATAGGTTTTGGATCATTGTGTTTTCATTGTCAGTTGTTTCTAGGTATTTTTAAATTTTTCTTTGATTTCTTCAGTGATCTCTTGGTTATTTAACAGTGCACTGTTTAGCCTCCATGTGTTTGTGTGTTTTATAGTTTTTTTTTCCTGTAATTGATTTCTAATCTCATAGCCTTGTGGTCAGTAAAGATGCTTGATACAATTTCAGTTTTCTTAAGTTTTCCAAGGCTTGATTTTTGACCCAAGATGTGATCTATTCTGGAGAATGTTCTGTGTGCACTTGAGAAAAAAGTGTATTCTTCCACTTTTGGGTAGAATGTCCTATAAAAATCAATTAAGTCTATCTGGTCTATTGTGTCATTTAAAGCTTGTGTTTATTATTTATTTTCTGTCTGGATGATCTCTCTATTGGTGTAAGTGGGCTGTTAAAGTCCACCAGTATTACTGTGTTTCTGTTGATTTCCCCTTTTATCACTGTTAGCATTTGCCTTATGTATCGAGGTGCTCCTATGTTGGGTGCATAAATATTTATAATTGTTATGTTTTCTTCTTGGATTGATCCTTTGATCATTAATGTAGTGTCCTTCCTTATCTCTTGTAACAGTCTTTATTTTAAAGTCTACTTTATCTGATATGAGTATTGCTACTCCAGCTTTCTTTTGATTTCCATTTGCATGGAATATCTTTTTCCATCCCCTCCTTTCAGTCTGTATGTGTCCCTAGGTCTGAAGTGGGTTTTTCGTAGACAGCATATATAAGGGTCTTGTTTTTGTATCCATTCAGCCAGTCTGTGTCTTTTGGTTGGAGCATTTAATCCATTCACATTTAAGGTTATTATTATTGATATGCATGTTCCTATAACCATTTTCTTAATTGTTTTGGGTTTGTTTTTGTAGGTCCTTTTCTACTCTTGTGTTTCCCACTTAGAGAAGTTTCTTTAGCATTTGTTGTAGAGCTGGTTTGGTGGTGCTGAGTTCTCTTAGCTTTTGCTTGTTTGTAAAGCTTTTGATTTCTCCGTCGAATCTGAATGAGATCCTTGCTGGGTAGAGTATTATTTGTTGTAGGTTCTTCCCTTTCATCACTTTAAATATATCATGCCACTCCCTTCTGGCTTGCAGAGTTTCTGCTGAGAAATCAGCTGTTAACTTTATGGGAGTTCCCTTGTATGTTATTTGTCATTTTTCCCTTGTTGCTTTTAATAATTTTTCTTTGTCTTTAATCTTTGTCAATTTGATTACTATGCGTCTCAGCGTGTTTCTCCTTGGGTTTATCTTGCCTGGGACTCTCTGTGCTTCCTGGACTTGGGTGGCTATTTTCTCTCCCATGTTAGGGAAGCTTTCGACTATAATCTCTTCAAATATTTTCTCGGGTCCTTTCTTTCTCTCTTCTCCTTCTGGGACCCTTATAATGCGAATGTTTGTGCGTTTAATGTTGTCCCAGAGGTCTCTTAGGCTGTCTTCATTTCTTTTCATTCTTTTTTCTTTATTCTGTTTCGCCGCAATGATTTCTACCATTCTGTCTTCCAGGTCACTTACCCGTTCTTCTCTGCCTCAGTTATTCTGCTATTGATTTCTTCTAGTGTATTTTTCATTTCAGTTATTGTATTGTTCATCTGTTTGTTTGTTCGTTAATTCTTCTAGGTCTTTGTTAAACATTTCTTGCATCTTCTCAATCTTTGCCTCCATTCTTTTTCTGAGGTCCTGGATCACCTTCACTATCATTATCCTGAATTCTTTTTCTGGAAGGTTGCTTATCTCCACTTCATTTAGTTGTTTTTCTGGGGTTTTATCTTGTTGCTTCATCTGGGACATAGTCCTCTGCCTTTTCATTTTGTCTATCTTTCTGTGATTGTGGTTTTCATTTGGCAGCCTGCAAGCCTGTAGTTCTTGCTTCTGCTGTCTGCCCTCTGGTGGATGAGGCTATCTAAGAGGCTTGTGCAAGTTTCCTGCTGGGAGGAACTGGTGGTGGGTAGAGCTGGGTGTTGCTCTGGTAGGCAGAGCTCAGGAAAAGTTTAATCCGCTTGTCTGCTGATGGGTGAGGCTGAGTTCCCTCCCTGTTGGTTGTTTTGCCTGAGGCGATCCAACACTGGAGCCTACAAGACTCTGGTGGGGCTAATGGCGGACTCTGGGAGGACTCATGCCAAGGAGTACTTCCCAGAACTTCTGCTGCCAGTGTCCTTGTCCCCGCAGTGAGCCACAGCTGCCCCCTGCCTCTGTAGGAGACCCTCCAACACTATCAGGTAGGTCTGGTTCAGTCTCCTGTGGTGTCACTGTTCCTTCCCCCTTGGTCCTGGTGCACACACTACTTTGTGTGCGCCCTCCAAGAGCAGAGTCTCTGTTCCCCCCGTTCCTGTCAAAGTCCTGCAGTCAAACCCCACTGGCCTTCAAAGTCTGATTCTCTGGGGATTTCTCCTCACTTTGCCGGACCCCCAGGTTGGGAAGCCTGAGGTGGGGCTCAGAACCTTCACTCCAGTGGGTGGACTTTTGTGGTATAATTGTTCTCCAGTTTGTGAGTCACCCACCCAGTGGTTATGGGACTGATTTTATCGTGATTGTGCCCCTCCTACTGTCTCATTGCGGTAGGAGTCTCTGGATGTGGGGTATGTTTTTTGGTGAGTTCCAGTGGCTTCCTGTCAATGATCGTTCAGCAGTGAGTTGTGATTCTGGTGCTCTCGCAAAAAGGAGTGAGCGCAAGTCCTTCTACTCCGCCATCTTGAACCAATTCCAAAGTACACCTACAATTAAACTAAAACTAACGATACCTAGAAAACTTGGAGGTTAGTCTTTCCTACATTTTGGGCAGAAAAACACATCAATACAAAGACCAAGTTGTTACATTAATAGGAGAAAGGGATTTATTCAGGAAAGCTTAATTTCTCTTCAATCAAGATTTTTTTCCAAAACAATGAAAATTAATGAAATATAAAATGAGTTCTTTAATACCCTGAAATGTTCTCACCTACCTGAATAATACACTCCATGAGATATTCTTGAGCCAAAGCATCCCTGCAATTCACAACTTGCTCCAATATGCCAGTTAAAACAATCTGAAAAGAGAAAAAAAAATTTTTAGTAGTTAAAAAATTATTTTCAAAATCCTAAGTCACTCCTCTACGTTCAAATACGTTTGAACTATTAGTTTAAAAATCATATTTTAGATTTTTCTGACCTATACTTCATTTCTAGACTAAACTTTGAAATTTTACAGAAGAATTTTTAAATAAAAAATTCTGGGTTTCTATTTCATAAAAGCCAAAGTCCATGTCATCAGTTTTTTTTCTTTTATGGTTTGTCCTTTTTGTGTCCTAG
This sequence comes from Eubalaena glacialis, assembly GCF_028564815.1. Classification (NCBI taxonomy): domain Eukaryota; kingdom Metazoa; phylum Chordata; class Mammalia; order Artiodactyla; family Balaenidae; genus Eubalaena; species Eubalaena glacialis. Next base: position 37,490,170 of record NC_083733.1, on the reverse strand, counting down.
GAACGCTTCATGTAATTCAAGGTTACAAAGATTTCCTTCATGTTTTCTTCTAAAAGTTTCATAGTTGCAAATTTCACACTTATGACTTTGATCAATTTTTTTTAGCTTCTCTACATAATATGAGAATGGGTTGCAGTTCAGAGGCTTTGTTTGCATACAGATGTCCAATTGTTGCAGAATCACTTGTTGAAAAGGTTGCCTTTGCACCCTTATCAACAATAGTTGATTATATGCATGTGGGTCTATTCTGGATCATCTCTTCTAGGGGTCAGCACATCTAGTTTAATGCCCAATTTTGTAAATTGTTTCCACATTGTATTTCCCTGCTTTTGCACTACATTGGCAGAATTTAGTAGCTGCAAACTATATGGCTTGCAAAACCAAATAATATGTACTATCTGGTCCTTTACAGAAAAGGTTTGCTAATTCCTGATTTATTCTCCACTGATGTATGTGTTTATCCCTTTCACCAATACCACATTATCTTATTGTAGCTTTAGAGTAAATCTATAAAACAAACTAAATCTCAATTTAAAGAAAATTGGTATCTTGATAACACTGAGTCTTCCAATCCACAAGCACTGACTCAAAATATATCTTTTAGTTTATTTAAGTCTTCTTTGATTGTCAATGGTTTTCAGTGTAATATTATTTTTAAAAATATTTCAATTTTAAAAATCAGACTTCAGGGCTTCCCTGGTGGCGCAGTGGTTGAGAATCTGCCTGCTAATGCAGGGGACACGGGTTCGAGCCCTGGTCTGGGAAGATCCCACATGCCACGGAGCAACTAGGCCCGTGAGCCACAACTACTGAGCCTGCGCGTCTGGAGCCCGTGCTCCGCAATAAGAGAGGCCACGATAGTGAGAGGCCCGCGCACCGCGATGAAGAGTGGCCCCCACTTGCCGCAACTAGAGAAAGCCCTCGCACAGAAACGAAGACCCAAAACAGCCAAAAATAAAAATAAATTAATTAATTAATTTTAAAAAAAAAAAATCAGACTTCAATTTACATCTCACGACATAAGAAAAGATGAGAGGTAAAAAGATATAAACCTGTTTGTAACGTTCCACATTTACACCTTCCAACTGACTGAGGCGCACCAAATTTGTTCCCACTAAAATTCTTAGTTCTTGTCTTTCTCGTTCTCTTTTTTCTCTATCTCGGCTATGTCCCTGATGCTGCATTCGAACCCAGAGCTTGTTCATTTCTGCAAAGTTGAGTAGTACAAAATCCATGGAATCACTGATATCACCAGTTGTTTCTTCACTGCAAAGAAACGGAAAAATCTTTATATACAGTATTTAAATTATAGGAAAAATTACTACTGTTCCTCTTCTTTGTGCATTTCCTTCTTACCTCTTTAATACACCAAATGCTTTATGAAAGACACTTTCAACCTCACTGGCTTAGTGCTCAATTTCAAGGGAACACACTCAAGAGAAAAAAATATCAGGGAGAGGACACAGTTCAAGTGTAAAGGGACAAAACGCTTCCCCCCCCACTCCCTTTCCTGGGCCAACTAAACTTGTTCTTGGAATTGTATTCCATTAATTCAAAAGGCCTAAAAAGTTGACACTTACAAGTGTCACTGTTATCTCATCATTTTATTGTTGAATATTTTATGTTTTCAATTGGAATATAAGCTTTGTAAGCTCTGCAAGGGAAGATACCAAGTATTTCCTCCTTATTTTTACATCTCTTAAGATGGGGAACTTAGTAGTTTTCAAAATTTTTTGCTGATCACCTAATTAAATGCTCAAAACTGAGTCAAATCATAATAAAGCAAATAACCTCACCATCTTCTCTACACCGTTAAATTTTTATCTTTTCTATACCATTTAAACTTTTTGTCTTGTGTATTGGTTAAATTTTTATTAAAGTTTTTCTTTTGAAAAGGAAAGGATGCAGATATACTAAAAACCACTAAAATATACACATTAGAAATAAATGAATAAATAAACTTTAGAAAAAGGGAATTAAGTTCCTCAATCAAGGGAACGTGTCTCATGAATAGTTCACCCAGCTGGATGAGACCACAGCAGGCTGACCATTTGCCCTTTTTGTGGGATAAAAGCACAATGGACTCGGATGCTGGAATACTGGTCACATAAGAGATAGGGCTCTCTCTGAATGGCTTTTTGTTTTCTGTTTTGGAGTTAATATCTAATTTGTGTGCACAGATAATTAAAATCACTAATACTCTGGGGTAACTAGAAGTTGACAAATTATAAAAACTGACAGACATTCAAGAAACAATATGAAAACTGGCTAGCTCATAGAAAAAGTTAAGCATATTTCATTATTTTATCACAAATACCATTTTCAAAATGTAACTCATTTTAAAAGTCACATTTTCAAAGAATATCTGATGGAATGGAAAAATGCTCTCAATTATGTTACATGAAAAAAGCAGGTACTAATAATCCACACATAATTTTTATAACAGTACATTTTGTATCACACCATATATATTGAGGAGTTCTGTGTCTCAAAGGAAATCTATACACAAAATGCTACCAGTGGCTGACTCTGGGCAGGAGAATTATTGATATTTATTTTCTTCTATATACTTTTTGTATGTTTTACAACAAAAAAAAATACTACAATTAAATCAAGAAATAAAAGCACTTACTCTGTTGGCTCTCCTTCATCAGGTAAGATGTTTCTGGTACACTGAAGTAGATAATTTCGAAGAAATAGACCTCTCAAGGGGTGCTGCACACCTCGGCACATTTCTACTAAGTCTTTCAAAATATCTTTCCTGGACTGAGGAAATGACTTGACATATACAACTCCAACTGTGATCAACAGATAACTAGAAGAATTATGAGGCAACATTAGATTAAAAATATAAAATACTCAAGTCAAGAATTTGATAATATTCAAACATAGCATATACAAACATTAAAAAAACAAGACAGGGAGCAGGTTTTCTCCTGCACAATGAAGAAAATATCATTTGATTTAAAATATAACTGTTAGTACTGACAACCCTCCATTTTTATATATATATCATCCCCTTTAAACACATTAGGTCTCTTATAATTGTCATTATATCAATTTTTCTAGTAGCAAGAAATTAAACAAAATATGTCCATTTTTTCTATTTCCAAAGTTCCTCAATAATCTATAAAAAGTAAAACTAGTTATACTCTAAAACCTTTAAAAAATCACTATCTAAATGTTAACCTCTATTCATTAAGAAATTAAATAACCTTAAACTTGGTTTAAAAAAGCTGCTGATTTTAAAGGATAGAACATAAAGTGGGAAATGCAGATATAAAAGCCCTCAGAGTCTTAATAACTTACAGCCTTGGGATAATGTTTCCAGCATACTGTACAAGTTCATAGAGATCTGCCACTTTTCTTCCTTTAGCAAACTCATCTGTCAGGTAAACTTCCAAGTAGTGCAGTTCATCAGAAATAGCCATATCTTTTAATTATCATTAAGGATTCAAAGCTAAGTCAACCTAAGCAATACTCTGCAACTTGTTGGAGTCATTAAATTATTGGGCAAATTTCTTTCTTTTTTTTTTTTGATATTGCCATTTCTTTATTTTATTTATTTTTTATTTTTTGGCCACACCACGCAGCTTGTGGGATCTTAGTTCCCCAACCAGGGACTGAACCTGGGCCACGGCAGTGAAAACCTAGAATCCTAGTCACTAGGCCACCAGGGAACTACCATATTGGGCAAATTTCTTAAATGTTACTCATGTATGAGAGTATTTTTAAATTAAGTAAAGACAGAATTTCTTCTGGGCTTTCCCTACTTTAAAATGAGGGTTTTAAAAGATGTCTGGTAAAGCAAGGCAACAAAAACAAGATTGCTTGTCAGACTACTAAAGGGTTTTGAAATGGCAAATCATTGATTTCCTTTCCATTTCGGAGTCCTGCATGACAAAATCTTAGCATTAAAGAACCAACTGCCTAGGGACTTCTCTGGTGGCGCAGTAGTTAAGAATCCGCCTGCCAATGCAGGGGACACGGTTTCGAGCCCTGGTCCGGGAAGATCCCACATGCCGCGAAGGAACTAAGCCCGTGCGCCACAACTACTGAGCCTATGCCCTAGAGCCCACGAACCACAACTACTGAGCCAGCGTGCTACAACTACTGAAGCCCGCAAGCCTAGAGCCCGTGCTCCGCAACAAGAGAAGCCACTGCAATGAGAAGCCTGCACACCGCAACGAAGAGTAGCCGCCGCTTGCCGCAAATAGAGAAAGTCCGCGCACAGCAACAAAGACCCAGCACAGCCCAAAACAAATTAAAAAAAAAAAAAAAAAGAACCAATTGTCTAATACTTTCAATAACCTTCATGAGAGTCTGAAAACTGAGATGTAACAACAACCCACTTGAAATTTAAGCATAGAAAAAGGGTTTCTGATACTAAGTTTTTCTTTTTCTCACTGAGCACATTTGCATGGAGAAGGAGTACTATTTGGTTAAGACAATAACACAACTTCAGAAAAACTTAAGGAACAAACAAAATATGGCCTTATCAAGAAAAAAGTATGATCAAAATATTCATTCTTCAACATTCAAAAGATACAAAGTTCATAGTAGCTCTTTGGTGATAACATAGAAGTCCGGAGTTCACCAAGCATATTAGAAGCATGTTTCAGAGCATCCATAAGCTTGTTTTTGTCCTACAGAAATACCAAGAGAATTGGTGAGAATGCTTAATTTAAATAAACATTTAACTTGGTTATATAAACTCTTTCACCAAGGATCTGTTACACAGTTTTATAAGTATACAGCACCTAAATTATTTCAATCACATAAAAATCAAGTTTAGTTTCACCTTGCCTTCTCTTTACTGAAAAGAATAAGATACATAATTCCTCACCAGGGCTGCAAAGCTTAGCAAATCTAATTTATCTAGGGCCGCAAGCTTCCTGGCAATAACTCGTCTTTACAACCCCTAGCAACTCTGAAACTATAACTCCACCAATTCATATTTTACCTGCAATCAAGAAAACTGGCATACTGATTCTTTTGAAGCAAGATACTATTCTGACAATGGTTTGGTCATAGGTTAAATACTCTTCAGAGATGTCTGGAATAACTACTCCTTTAAGTATGCTTTCCTCCTCACAATGTCCATGTGTCCCACTTAACACATAAATGCAGACAATTCCTTTAGATACAGGAAACACTATTCATACACAGAAAGAGACAGAAGCAAGCAATAGCAAGCTCCATGCTCACCCATTTTCTTCATTCCAAGAGTTTTGTTTTTACAAATTGGTTTGCGAGAAAAGCAATACAATAGATACAATTGGTTAAAAGAGCATATTACTAAGCTTTAGAAACTCTAAGACACTTTACAAAGGCAAGATATTATTATCATCATCAACACAGCAACTTACAACTTGAAGTACCAGCCTATTTGGTTCCATTTCTTAAATTTTAATCCAGAGAATTTATAGTTTCTACACAGATAATCTCCTACCCTTTCAGAATATGAAAATATATAAATAGGTCTAATTTTTAAGGTAGTTCCTGCAAAAAATGTACCTATTCAGGACAGAAATAAAAGCCTTCAAGATAGGGGGAAAAAGCTGAATAATTCAAATTGAAAGCATTTAAATCCATTTGTTCAACCAATATTTATTAAGCAACGATTATATGTCAAGTACTCCTCAGTTCTGAGGTACAGAACTAATGAGGCTAGTAATTCAGGTGAGATAGGGTATGGTGATAATATAGTGATGTGTAAATAGGAGTCAGGGTCTCTCATCCTCATGGAGCTTACATCCTGGTAGGGAAGACAGACAATCTCAAAACATAAATATAATGGTAAGTAAATATTTCAACAGGGCAATCTGTTGAAACTGCTCCAAGCAGTGCTTGAGGGAAGTGGGACTGAAGATTAGATTTACCAGAAGCAGTAGTGCTATACAACTTTAGAGAACACTGCATATGTGTTCTCAGGAATACACAGACTGCAATTGTCCTTCTTACCAGGCATCTCTTCATCTGGAATGACTGGACCTTCACAGCCTGTATGGCTTCATCCAAGAGCTTTTCCTGCTCATCCTGAGGTGACTGCTGTGTTGTAGGCTGAAAAATTTTTTTTAAAACCTCCCATTAATGTCTCATTAGCACTCTCTTCTAGTAAATCTGTTCTTTCTATAGTTCCCACCATACTTTGTATTTCCAAGGCTTTCATGTAAGACTCATTCCAGTTCTACATCTCAAACTAATTTATCAATTTTTGACAACTGAACAGAGAGCTGTGCCATCACTGAAGTTAACAGCATAAGATTCCTGAAGGGGAAAAGTAATATGTACAGAGAATTTCTTCTTCTCAGAAACTGACTCAACATTCCTGTAGCAGGTTGGCTTCAAAGAAATATAAGGTGGTAGTTTATGGCTGCCTATGTTCTGCTAATACACTCTGAATTCAACTGGAACATAACCAATCTGTGGTGATAAGCATAGTCTAACCCAAATCTCTAAAAGCCTCTCAACTGCATCTTAGTCTATTCTTAGGCAGACCAAGGAACTAGTTTATGAGCACACTTATCCCCTTAGGCAATATATAACAAGGGACTAAACAGCTTAGAAATAAAATAGCTAAAATTATTGTCAGTGACCTGTAGTAGAACCATAAAGAGTACTCTCCTCAAGAATCTACCTTATCATTTCAAATATAGAGATCTACAGTTATAATGGACGAAATACATCTATATAGTCTTCTCTTTGCCATCAGAAAAATCTGCTTGCAAGATGAATTAGATCCACCTGTCAAGCAGTGTTAACCACTCCATCCCTTATGTTGTATAAACACTGTGTTTACACCTCTACTACAGCAGGTATCACATTATAATTATAAATCATGGCCATTTTTACATCCTTGGGACTCAACACATTGCCTGACACATAATGGATGCTTCATAAATGTTCACTGTATGAATGAATAAGCTGGTTTTAGATTATGTTTTTAATAAAAAATGACTAAAGAATCAACAGATGAGTGGATAAACAAATTGTGTTATACACATATAAGGAATACTACTCAATCATAAGGAGTGAAGTATTGACACATGCTACGTGAACTAACCTAGAAAACATTATGCTAAGTGAAAGAAACCAGACACAGAAGACCACATACTGTATGACTCCACTGATATGAAATACAGGCATACCTCAGAGATATTGCACATCCAGTTCCAGACCACAGCAATAAAGCAAATATTGCAATAAAGTGAGTCACACAAACTTTTTGGTTTCACATCATGTACAAAAGTTATGTTTACACTGTACTGTCGTCTATTAAGTGTGCAACAGCGTTATGTCTAAGTAAACAATGTATATACCTTAATTTAAAAATAACTTATTGCTAAAAACTGCTACCCATCATCTGAGCCTTCAGTCATTCTCTTTATGCTGGTGGAGGGTCTTACATTGATGTTGATGCTGCTGACTGATCAGGGTGAAGGCTGGGGTGGTCGTGGCAACTTCTTAAAATAAGACAACAATGAAGTCTGCCTGCATCGACTGGCTCTTCCTTTCATGAACGATTTCTCGGTAGCATGTGATGCTGTTTGATACCATTTTACCCATAGTAGAACTTCTTTCAAAATTGGAGTTAGTTCTCTCAAACCCTGCCCTGCTTTATCAACTAAGTTTATGTAATATTCTAAATCCTTTATTGTCATTTCAACAATCTTCACAGTATCTTCGCCAGGAGTAGATTCCATCTCCAGAAACCACTTTCTTTATTCATCCATAAGAAGCAACTCCTCATCTGTTAGTTTGATCATGAGATTACAGCAATTCAGTCACATCTTCAGGCTCTACTTCTAATTCTAGTTCTCTTGCTATTTCCACCACATCTTCAGTTACTTCCTCCACTGAAGTCTTAAACCAATCAAGGTCATCCATGAGGATTAGAATCAACTTCCTCCAAACTCCTGTGTATGTTGATATTTTGACCTCTTCCCATTAATCACAAATATTCTTAACAGCTTTACTTTATCCAGATCCATCAAAGGAATCACTAACTATGGCAGCTATAGCCTTATGAAATATATTTCTTAAATAACAAGACTTGAAATTCAAAATAACTCCTTGATCTGTCGGCTACAGAATGGACGTTGTGTTAGCTGGAGTGAAAACAGTATTAATCTCACTGTACATCTCCATCAGAGCTCTTGGGTGACCAGGTGCATTGTCAATGAGCATTAATATTTGGAAGGAATCCTTTTTTTCTGAGCACTAGGCCTCAACAGTGAGCTTAAAACATTAAGTAAATTATGTTGTAAACTGATGTGCTGTCATCCAAGCTTTGTTTTTCCATTTATGGGCACAGGCCCATAATTCACAAGGACCCTAGGATTTTAGGAGTGGTAAATGAGTATCAGCTTCAACTTAAAGCCATCAGCTGCATTAGCCCCTAACAAGAGGGTCAGCCTGTTCTTGAAGCCAGACGTTGACTTCTCCTCTCTAGCTGTGAGAGTTTTGTCTACATTGAAAATCTGTTGTTTAGTGTAGCCACCATCATTGTCTTATCTAGATCTTCTGGATAACTTATTACAGCTTCTACATCACCATTTGCAGCTTCACCTTGCATTTTTATGGTATAGAAATGGCTTCTTTCCATAAACCTCATGAACCAACCTCTGCTAGCTTCAAACTTTTCTTCTGCAGCTTCCTTAACCTCTCTCAGCCTTCAAAGAACTGAAGAGAGGGCCTTGCTATGGATTAGGCTTTGGCTTAAGGAAATGTGGTGGCTGGTCTGATCATCTATCCAGACCACTAAAACTTTCTGCATATCAACCATAAGGCTGTTGTGCCTTCTTATCATTCATGTGTTCACTGGAGTAGAATTTTTAATTTCCTTCAAGAACTTTTCCTTTCCATTCCCAGCTTGGCTAACTGGTGCAAGAGGCTGAGCTTTGGAGATGCCTTCCTCACCGAGCTTAATCATTTCTAGCTTTTGATTTACAGTGAGAACGTGCAACCCTTCCTTTCACTTGAACACTTAGAGGCCATTGTAGGGTTATTAATTGGCCTAATTTCAATATTGCTGTATCTCAGGGAATAGGGAGGCTCAAGGAGAGGGAGAGTAATGGGGAACAGCCGATCGGGGGGGCAGTCAGAATACACACATTTATCAATTAAGTTTGCCCACTTATATAGGCACAGTTCGTGTCACCCCACAACAATTACAATTGTAATATCAAAGATCACTAATCACCAGAACAAATATAATAATGAAAAAGTTTGAAATATTGCATGAGTTACCAAAATGTGACACAAAGACATGAAGTAAGCAAATGCTGTTGGAAAAATGGCGCCAAAAGACTTTCTAGCTGCAGGGTTGCCACAAACCTTCAATTTGTTAAAAAAAAAAAAAAAAAAATGCAGTAAAGCAAAAGCACAATAAAACGAAGTAAGCTTGCATCCAGAATAGGTAAATCATCCATAGAAACAAAAAGCAGACTGGTGGTTACCAGGAGGGAGAGTGGATGAGTAACTGCTTAATGAGTACAGGGTTTCCTTTTCGGGTGATAAAAATGTTTTGAAACTAGACAGAGATGGTAGTCATACAACATTGTTAATGTACGAAATGTCACTGAATTGTTTGCTTTAAAATGGTCAATTTTATGTGAATTCTACCTTAATAAAAAAGAAAAATGACTAGAGATAGAATGCCTCTTACACAATGAACTAGGAAGCTGGAAGGCAAGCACTTACTTATAAACACGAAAGTTAAATCTGGTCTGCTCCATTATCAAAGACAATCAAAATAACACTTAATTTCGAGATTAACGAAAAGCACATAAAACCCACTTCTGAACTAGAATCATTTATAAAGATAGAATACTTTCTTGGTCTAATTTTGGAAAGAGCAAAAAATTAATTGAATAATAAGCAATGCCAAGCATCTTTCTATCTTTTCCTGTGGCAAACTCTAGTAAACTGAGTTTCCCTATGACCATACTTCTTCATAAGCATAAATAAATTTCAAAGAAAAAGTTACGTATCTTTTAAACTGAACACTAATTTATACAACAGAACTATTAGTGTAAAATGTTGGCAAGGAGAACATGAGCATTTAAGGATTCTGACTTAATGAAATTCACTGTTCATCACGGTCTAGCCATCTGAAAACTTCAGGGAGACCAAGCTATGGTTTGGGTTTTTTGGCTCTTAACTCTGGATGCAATAGATTTAACAATTATTAGAATCAATGGATTTCACTAGGTTCAGATGGCCAACTTAGAGATAAGTAGTGATACATCAGAAAATTTTTATAATTTTTAGTGTGGTAAAACATACATAACATAAAATTTGCCATTTTAACCATTTTTAAGTGTGCGGTTCGGTAGCATTAAGCACATTTACATCGTTTTACAGCCATTGCCACCATCTATCTCCAGAACTTTTTCACCTTTCCAAAAGGAAATTCTGTGCCCATTAACCAGTAACTCCCCATCCCCCGACTTGCACTCCAGGCAACCACCACTTTACTTTTTTTTCTCTAGGAGTTTGACTTCTCTCTAGGAGTCTGACCTCATATAAGTGGAATCATACAATATTTGCCCTTCTGTGTCCAGCTTATTTCACTTGGCATAATATCTTCAAGGCTCATCCATGCTGTAGCATATGTCAAAATTTCCTTCTTTTTAAGGCTAAATAATACTTCATCATGTGTATATACCATTCTGTTTATCCGTTCGTCTGTTGATAGATATTTGGGTTGCTTCTACCTTTTGGCTATTGTGTATAATTATATAGCAAATAAAACTGTGGTTATAAAGAGATTACAAGCAATTCAAAAATATTTGTATAGAAATGAGCAGATTCAGTAATCTGTAAACAAATTGGCAAAATTTTTCTATTTTGTATCAATGGGGTTTAAAATGAATAGAAACATATATATATACACACAATGTAGAAAATTACAGACTTATCAGTAGGCTACAAATGAAGAGATAAAGCTATATTAATGTATTTTTACACATTACTTGTAAGACAATGTAGTTATTATACAAACGGCTATTCTATTCTACTTATTTATTTATTTATTTGGCTGCGTTGGGTCTTCATTGCTGTGCGCGGGCTTTCTCTAGTTGTGACGAGCAGGGGCTACTCTTCGTTGCAGTGCGCGGGCTTCTCATTGCGGTGGCTTCTCTTGTTGCGGAGCACGGGCTCTAGGTGCGCAGGTTTCAGTAGTTGTGGCACGTGGGCTCAGTAGTTGTGGCACACGGGCTTAGTTGCTCTGCAGCATGTGGGATCTTCCCAGACCAGGGCTTGAACCCGTGTCCCCTGCATTGGCAGGCAGATTCTTCACCACTGCACCACCAGAGAAGTCCCCAAATGGCTATTCTAAAGGAGCATCTCGATGCCCTTCCTGGGAAGTGTCACATTGAGAGTAGTGTCAGGTATAATGTGAACACGCTCTCATTAAACACAAGCCAGGTACAATGATTCCTCACTCATGAAAGTGGTTCTCCGTTTACAAATGACTCTGTACATAGCAGCTACATGCATCAGAGAAAAATGCAAACACTACAGAGTCAAGATCAAATTAACATTTGTGATCAGGCCCATTTTAGCTTGAGACTCAAGCCGAACAGCCCTCCCAAGTCTACACAGTTAAAAGGTGCAGAGAGGTGGCACAGTGGTTAAGAAGCTGCCTGCCAATGCAGGGGAGACGGGTTCGAGCCCTGGTCCGGGAAGATCCCACGTGCCGCGGAGCAACTAAGCCCATGCGCCACAACTACTGAAGCCCGCGCGCCTAGAGCCCATGCTCTGCAACAAGAGAAGCCACCGTAACGAGAAGCCCGTGCACCACAACAAAGGGTAGCCTCCGCTCACTGCAACTAGAAAAAGCCCGCGTGCAGCAATGAAGACCCAACGCAGCCAAAAATAAATAAATAAATTTATTTTTTTTAAAAAAGGTGCAGAGAAAACAAAGGTCACTACGAACATATCACTTATAAAACTATTCTCCATTCAAACAATGTGCTTTCGCTTCCTCTTATAGCAAACAAGGTTAATAAGAGTACTTACATCACCGTTATGAGTAATAAGTGACACAGATAAAGCCTGAAAAGTGCTTAGCACTTAGTAATAAGCACTTCACCTAAGTGTTACCATTATTATTATATCCCCCTTAGAATCCAGCAATTATCTCCAACGATCCTAGAAACTTATTTGTCAATCTCTCCACTCACGCTACAGATGTAATCTAACAACGCAATGCAAAGCAACTGTAAAATGAAAAAAACTAGTCTCACAAAGATACAGAATTTCATTATGTTAATGAAAGTACTATTTTAAAAAATGATGATAAGGCACAAAATAGCAATTGAAGTAGGGAGAACTAAGGATGATGAAGGGATGGGAACGTCCCAACATGTATTTTAATACCAAAGTGTCTCCACCTTAATTTACCAATAAATTTCCCCAGGAATCCTATGATGGCACACACCATGAGCATTCACTTCTCCCAGCTTTATCTACTAGCAATATGCTTTCTTCTCCACCTGGGGAATTTCTGCTCACCTTCCTCAGAATCTCAGTTAACATGTTACTTCCTGTAGTCTTTCCCAAGCTCCCCAGGCAGAACTGTCTCTCCCTCCAGGGCCCCACAACACTGAGTTGACAGTGCTAGCAAAGCGGTCCTCAGACTGTATTCCATTAAGTTCCACAAGCACGTCTTCCCTGATAGACCCTTAAGTTCTTTGAAAGCAAGGACTATGTTCCCAGTGCCCAGCAAAGTCCATGACATAGAAGGCACACAAGATGCATGATGAATTGAATTGGATCCTAGAATTTTAGGATTGGGAAGGGCCAAAGAGGCAACATTTGTTTTCAGATGCAAAAAGGAGACTCAAAGAAGATTGAGTGACTCGCCCAAGTCACAGAGACAGTGGCTGTGACAAGACTGCTACTCAAGTTTTCTTTCCCAATAAAATTCATGAGGACAGGACTGTGTGCCTGGCTCACTGCTCCAAATTGGTTCATCAAGCACAGAATCTGGATGTATAGTAGATCCTCAAGTAACTGCTTTGATTACAAAACACTATAAATGTCAATCCATAAATGTTGAGAAACAGAGAAATCCTAGTTTAATTTTTGCACCGTTCTTATATCAATTCCCAACTAAAAATTCTGAGAAATAAGCAAAATCACCTTGTATGGCATATTATATGAAAGTAATATATGTCAAACATTCTGCTTTCTGGCATTAACACATTTAAAGCGACCCCTGTTTCCAGGCTTACAGGTTTTCAGAAGCCTGTCTATGTAAAGTGAATAGTGAGATAAAACTGACATACTGTACACCAACATCCAAAAACATTATTCATACAGTGCAGACTATGTCAAACGCTAATAAAATGCAAGTGACAACTTGCCTTTGTGGAAACTAGACACAAGGATTCACATTTTGAGGAAGTTCAAGTTCACCAGCCAACAGCCACACCACGATTTGCTGCCAGCACGGAGAGGCGCTAAGGAGTATGCCTACTTCCAGGAAGTAAAACACTTGGATTTCATCAATGGGGAGATCAGTAAGAGAGCCAGGACGCCCAACGAACAAGTGTTAAAGAAAACAAGCAGTCTCCTTTCCGTCTCTCAGAATTAGTACATATCAGAGAGCATGAGTCCTTCCAGGAAATTCACGTAAGCGATTCCCTAGAATTCTGACACACACTGCAATCGAAGGGGGCTATGAGGCCGAAGAAGGCCCGGGCACCATTAAGGCCCCTCCGGAAGGTATTTCTTGCACAAGGAAGGGACAAGAAAGCACTACCAGGCACAAAGGTGGAACCGCCAGCAAGGGAGCAGCCTCTGGGCGGATCCCAACGCCACCTCTGAGCCTCAGGCCCTCCGCACGCACCCGTTCCAGCCAGACGCCCAGAGCCGGCACTCGGGATCCCATCAAGGCGGGCGGTGGCCGACTCCACTCAGAGGGGCCGCAGGCCCTGACGGACCCCCAGAGCTAATGAGCGGAGACACCTCCTCAAAGAGTAACGGCCGCGGCCAAGCACCCCCGCCCACCCGAGCCCGGATCGCCCCGCCTGCGGCCTTCCCCGGCCTGTCGCCCACCCCGCAGGCCAAGCCGGGCTGGTATTAGCCCCGACCCGGCTGCGGGGCCCCGACTCCTCCTGCAAGGCTCCAAGGCGGTGGGAGTGAGCAGGTGCTAGGAGAAGGGTCGACCCGGGGCCCGCGGCCCCTCAGCACTCACCATGGCGACTCCCCTAAGCCTGCAGCAAGCAGAACCCACCCCTCGCTGAGCCTCCCGCGGTCAGGTGATTCTGCGGCCCCTCCAAGCCCCGCCCCCTCTAGCTCCGCCTTCGGACCCCGTAGGCAGCTCCTCGATTGGCCCCCCAAGTCTCGCGTATTTATTGGTCCTTGTCACTTCACGCTGGACTGAAGAACCTAGGCGCCAGCCAATCTCTCCACAGTGTGTGGCGGGACAGTGTGGAGTAGGGGGAAATCTCTCGGCGGCAGGAAGGAGACAGCAGGAGCCTAAGGAGCATTTGAGTCTGCCTAGAAGGGAGGAATAAAAGGAGTGGGAGCTGCCGGCGCACATTCACTTTCTGCCTTGGCGCGTGTACTCGCAGCGCGCACGCTCAGAAGGAAGACCAGGATTGGTTTACGGGGCAGTCGCAACTTCTTGTCCCAACCAATCCAGATGCAGCGGGGGGTGGGTCCCGGCCCTCACTGGCGGGCGCGACGTCCGCCCGCGGGTTTCGTCGCGTTGCAGCTGTTTGCGGGTGTAGTCTTTGTCCGCGCCATGGAGCCTGGCCTGATCCGGCGTTTAGCCCCGCGCCTGGGCATCGCCGAGCCGGAGGTGCTGAGGTGAGTACGGTCGGGCGCACCCCAGCGGCCCTGCGCCCTCAGAAGGGATTTAGGCCCTACCTCAAGAAAAACCTCCCGACAGTGGGCTTAGTGAGCAGGCCGGAGGGGCGAGTGTAGACGCCCCTGGGAACAGCTAGCACTGTGGGATGCACGGTGGTGGGAAAGGGCGAGAGGCGGAGAGCTTGCGTCGTTTCTCTGAAACTTATTGACTGCGTTTACGGCGGAGGCAGATAGACGGGGAAGAGACCTCATGGAGGGCAGTGTCTGTGGTGGCAACGACTACGCAGGAAACGGAATGGGGCGGTGTGCGGAGCCGCTGGGGATGGGGCGGAGCGCAGACTGGCTGCAGCCTTTAATTAAAAAAAAAAACTTGCGAGAAAGCCTCGCAGCGGGGGTGCCATTGGCGCTGAGACCGGATTTATAGAAGGTGCCAGCCACGGGAAGATGTGCGAAGAGGGCCCAAGCAGGGACAGCAACCTGTGCAAAAGCCCGGAGATGGGAAGGACTTTTGCATGATCCAGGATTAGAAATAAAGTATTGGGGCTTCTCTGGTGGCGCAGTGGTGAAGAATCCGCCTGCCAATGCAGGCGACACAGGTCGAGCCCTGGTCCGGGAAGATCCCACATGCCGCGGAGCAACTAAGCCTGTGCACCGCAATTACTGAGCCTGCACTCTAGAGCCCATGAGCCACAACTACAGAGCCCGCGTGCCACAACTACTGAAGCCCGTGTGCCTAGAGCCTGTGCTCCGCAACAAAGAGAAGCCACCGCAATGAGAAGCCCGCGCACCGCAAAGAGTAGCCCCAGCTCGTCGCAACTAGAGAAAGCCCGCACGCAGCAACGAAGACCCAGCACAGCCGATAAATAAATAAATGTAAAAAAAAAAAAAAAAAGAAAGTATTGTAGTTAAACTCGGAGGGCAGGGCTAGCCTGGGTGCCTGGACTGTCAGTTAGGTGAGGGAAGGGAAGGAAAGGAACACCTCCTGGACTCGTAATCATTTAGAACAGTGGTTCTCAAAGTGTGGTGCCTGGACCAGCAGTATCAGTATCTTCTTGGAACTTGGTAGAAATGCACATTTTGGGGCCCCACTATAGGCCTACTGATCAGAAACTCGGGCTGGGACCAGCAATCTTTTCACAAGCCCCAAAGTGACTGTCATGTACACTAAAGTTTGAGAACCACAGATTTATTTTTATTTATGTATGTACGTATGTATATATGTACGTATGGCTGCGTTGGGTCTTCGTTGCTGTGCGCAGGCTTTCTCTAGTTTCGGCGATCGGGGGCTACTCTTAGTTGCAGTGCGCGGGCTTCTCATTGCAGTGGCTTCTCTTGTTGCAGAGCATGGCCTCTCGGCGCCTGGGCTCTAGACCGCAGGCTCAGTAGCTGTGACGCAGGGGCTTAGTCGCTCCACGGCATGTGGGATCTTCCTGGACCACATATCGGACCCGTGTACCCTGCATTGGCAGGCGGATTCTTAACCACTGCGCCACCAGGGAAGTCCCGAGAACCACAGATTTAGAGGAAGGAGGAACCCTCGTCTCATTTGCCTGCCTCTGTCACAGTTCATGCTTGTTCCAGTAATGGAAGGCTGAAAGAAGGGTTGGCCTTTTTGGGAGGATTTCAGGAATTTACCTTTGCTTGAAAGTACTTGAGCACAGTGATGTCTGGAGTCAGAGGGTTTGTTCTGTTTTGTAGAACCCTGTCCTCCCCCAAAAGATGTGAGTTTCATTCCCAGCCCCAAATAAACTTGCATAGGAGTTAGGGTCGGAGTGAAGTCCGCCAGGCTGAATTCATTGTTTACCAAAGTATTGGGCAAACTTCTGGAAAAGAGTTTTAGTGAATGTGTTGCTCAGGAAAGCAGAGGAGTACTTGCGACTGTCCCATGTGAAGTGTAGTGGCCTGTCTGCACGAACCACAGAAACCAGCAATGCAGTCATGTGCCTGGACCTTGCAGCTTCCTGCATGAAGTGCCCCTTGGACAGGGTAAGTAGGTCCCACTGAATGTCTGAATAATCCAGTGCAACACTGAAGTTTAATCATGTTTTCATCTCTGGTTGGACTAGCCCCCATCAAAACTCCGTGTTTTAGAATTTTCCTGGCTGTTCTCACGTGTTATTCTAGATGAACTTTAGAACCATTTTGTAGAGTTTGAGAAAAAATATTTTTTGCAACATTCTCTTTACTCTTTACTACCCAGTTTTCCTGAGCACCTCTTTCTTTACGCAAGGCTGTCTTCCACACTGCCACTAGCATCATTCTCCTAAATCACATACTTTAAAACCCATGTATTATTTTTCTTCCAATGTCACAGTGGTTGAGAGCCAAGCTATGGCAAGACTCACATGTTGAGACCAAATCTCAACACCACCGGTTACTAACTCTGTGGGTCTCTAGTTTCCTCATCCATCAAGTGGGGGTAAAGGTATCCATTTCACTGGATAATTGTAAGGAGAAAACAATGTACTATATGTAACACTCTTAACACAGTGCCTGTCACATAATGGTACACTGATAAAAATGGTGGCATTAAAAACACCATAGGCTTCCCATGGGTTGGCTCCCCATTACCATCAAACTCTCCAGCCCTTCTTGAACCCTACTAACCTCAAGCTACACTGTTCACTTAACAGACCATGCACCTTAATGACTGACTTTGTAAATGCAATGGTTTTTTTTTTTTAACCTGGAATGCTTTTCTAGCAAGCTCCTGTTTGTCTTAAAATGACCCTGCCTTGCTGTTACATCCTTTATTAAGCTTTCCTTTCCCAAGCAGAGTTGGTATCCCTCAGTTGCTGATCCTCCTGTTTCTCTCCCAGTTTCCCTCTTATCTCCCTTTCACACACACTCACCCTCCCCACCTCACTCCCACTACTTCCCTCCTTTGTTTTTCCAATGAATTGCACATTGGCACCTTTGTTAAAGTAAATAACCATATATGCCATCTCCTATGTTTTTTAATTCACAGCTTGGCTGTGGTAACACTATGTTGTATTTAAAATTATCTGCACACATGCATGACTGCCTTTCTATAGTATGAGCTTCTTTCCAGCGGTACTTAACTTGCCTGACATGAGTACTGATTTTTGACTAAACGAAGCTAAACCTTTAGGTAGAGTGACTTGCCACAGAATTAATTAATCTTGAAAAGTTGACTTATTAAACAAGTGTTAAAGGCACTAATATACAGCACTTATGATTTTCATGATTCATCTATTTTTCCTTTCAAAGGCTTATTTAATTAAACTTTCTGGTTTGAACAAGAAGATGTATCAGAGTTGTCTTAAATCTTTTGAGTGTTTACTGGGCCTGAACTCGAATATTGGAATAAGAGACCTAGCTGTACAGTTTAGCTGTACAGAAGCAGTGAACATGGCTTCAAAGATACTGCAAAGGTATGAGACATATAATTGAAAATCGATACTGATACATAAAGCAGAAGTATCCAATGTCCTGGTAATTTTCCGTCTTAAAAAATAACTAATATGCTGAAGTGACAGAATGCATATCTTATACATTTAAATAGTTGGTAAGTTCTGATTTGCATTTTCAGTTTCTTTGAAATAATATTTTCTAACAAATAACTCTGCAAACACTGCTTTCACTTAGCTATGAGTCCAGTCTTCCACAAACACAGCAAGTGGATCTTGACTTATCCAGGCCGCTTTTCACCACTGCTGCACTACTTTCAGCATGCAAGTAAGTGTTCCTCTTAACATTCAGAAAAGTCTACAATTTATAAGTAAATTTCTCGTTGCCAAAGAATACTTCTGATTTAGTTGATTTCAACTCAGAGCATATTTTCCTAAATGACCTTAATAGTGGCCAAGTGACCCGATTCTCAGTTTATCCCACAGTGGACCTGACAACTAGGAACTAGTGTTGCCCGAAGTCCACTTGCCAAGTGGCAGCCACATATATGTACATGTATGCTAAGTCATGAGATCTATCATTAAAACAGTGCTTAGTTGTGATTCTCCAGTCACGTTTTTTTTAAGTACTGATTGCAACTCTTTTTCGAGTCATTTATAAAACTTTTCAATGATAAATTCTTAATTTGAATCTTTGGGGTTATCTATGTGTATACTGAAATTTTACCCTGGAAATATTAGTAATTGTTATCTTTGTCTAAAGTTGTCTTGTTTTATCTTGCTGGAAAACTCCTTAGAAAACAAATTGTAGCTGGTGCTTGAAGAATAGGTTTCTTACTATTTAACCACTAATTTTGGTGTGTTTGGCTCCATTAGCTACTATTAGTGAATAGAAATAGTCCCTTTATTTCAATAAAGGTATATGTATGTGTGGAGGGAGTATGGCTGTTATGGTAGAAAACAACATTGGCAACCTCACTTTTGAAAGCACATTTCACTGAACAAAGAAAGGTTTGAATGGATCTGTTATTTTAAATAAGTTTGTTTTGTATTTTTCATTAGTGGTGGTTGTGAAGTGTTATTAGGGAGGGGGTTTTTGGAGGGGAGGGTGGTTTATATTCTTGTAGTCGTATAAATATGAGCATCATAAGTGTTTAAAGTGAGTTAAACACTTTTAAATGCTGTAATTGTCATTTAGCAAGTTAGTTAACATCTGAGATGTATAAGAAAGAGTTCTATAAAGCATGAAGTACCATAGCAGATGTCTTTTATGTGCCCCATTTGTTACGTAACAGACCCCGTGTGCATTTTAACTCTCACAGTACACTAAATAACTAAATAAATAGCTTTAAAAGGTAAGTTTGCATGGTTTTAGCTAATGATATATGTTTGAAATAAAGGGAAAATTAAACAGCTGGGGGCTCTTCATAAAGCCTGAGTGGAAAGGAAATAAGTTGATAACTGGTTGGCCAAAGAAAATAACAATACTGATCTTAAGAACAGCAATTTATCAAATTCTTTTCTAGGATTCTAAAGCTAAAGGTGGACAAAAATAAAATGGCAGCCACATCCGGTGTAAAAAAAGCCATGTTTGATCGACTCTGTAAACAGTTAGAGAAGATTGGGCAGCAGACTGACAGTGAGTGTTCATTCCATGTTTTGCAGGAACGTGTCATTTGAAAATGTAAACCTGCTGGTAAAAGTTAGGTGTTTTCAAACTTGCAAACTAGCTGCTTTCTGAATTACATATTCTTGTCTATCTGTAGACAAGATCGGTTTTTACTGAGAAAATTACTGTTCTTTTCTATTTTTCAAATAAAATAGCTTAATAACTAAAAAACAAAAACAAAAAAAACCAACCCTGTGATTCCGTAAATTCATGCCTAGAAAATAGATTCTCTGTTCTGAAGTCTGACAGGAAAAGCCAAAGAAAAGAGAAGGGCAAGATCATTTGCCTTCTCCTTATCCTAGTATTTGGTCAATCAAGGTATCCGGTTTTTATTTGTGATCCAAAATATGCTCCAAAACTAAAATTGAAAATAGGAGAAAAATTAACTGTGATAATACTTTTTTTTTCCCCCTAAAGGAGAGCCTGGAGATTCAGCTACTCCACCACGGAAGAAAAAGAAGACAGTAGTTGAACCTCCAGCAAAGGGTGAAGCATTATTAACACCGGATAAACATTGAAATTAGTACAATGGGATTAGTATACAGTGGGTTTAACGCAGTGAACGGCCCTTTGCTGCTTTAGCAGCTTGCCTTGACAAGAGTCAGATTTTATATTTGCAGCAACATGGATGGATCTAGAGATTATCATACTAAGTGAAATAAGTCAGAAAGAGAAAGGCAAATGCCATGTGATATCACTTGTATGTGGAATCTAAAATATGACACAAATGAACTTATCTACGAAACAGAAACAGACTCACAGACATAGAGAACAGACTTGTGGTTGCCAAGGAGGAGGGTTCGATTGGGAGTTTGGGACTATCAGACACAAACTATTATATATACGAAGGATAAACAACAAGGTCCTACTGTATAGCACAGGGAACTATTCAGTATCCTGTGATAAACCATAATGGAAAAGAATATGAAAAAGAATATATATATGTATAACTGAATCACTTTGCTGTACACCAGAAACTAACACGACATTGTAAATCAACTATACTTCAATTAAAAAAAAAAAAGTCAGATTTTAACTAAATCCTGGAAGTTAATCATTTGATAAGACCAGTTTTCCAAGCAGTAGTTTACAGAAGTATCATGTAATTAAGAATACGTCTGAAGGCAAACTGCTTAGGTTCAAATCCTGCTTTACCACCGCGTGGCTATGTGATTTTAGGAAAGTGACAATTTCTGTGAGCCTCCATTTCCTAATCTATAAAATGTGATTAATATTAGCACCCATTTCACATTATTGTGGTGAGGGTTGAATGAGATAATACAATTAAAAGTGCTGGGTTCAGGGCTTGATAAATGTTAGCTATCATCAAGATGTCTTGGAATGCTTGGAGTGTAAGGGAGAGTGAAAAACTGATGTGTTAACTACTGTTCCCACTTCTCATTTTGGTATCTTATTCCCTATTACCTTAATTAAGATAGATGTTTTAAAGTAAACAAGCTTACTTCTTTCTTACTCATTTGTAAACATAAGGATTTTGAAACATTAAAAATTTTTTTTCTCTCACAGAAATAGAGAATGTAGTAGAGATCCCACATACACCGCAAAAAGATGAAGATCTGACACAGGATTATGAACAGTGGAAAAGGAAAATTTTGGAAAATGCTGCCAAAGCACAAAAGGCTACAACAGAGTGATTTCAGCTTCCAGACTACCTGTACTGCAAACCAGCAGTGCATCTGCCACCTCAAGGAAGATGTGAGGGCTTTGGAAATTTGTTTGAACTTTTATAACAAGGATCCTATCCTTAATAGCAAAGAAACCAGCATTGGGGCTGAGCAGGGTGGCTCTCACATGGGCAGCAAATTCATTAGATTAGCCACAGTGCCTGGTTGGCTCAGTCTTGGCTCCCCACAGGTCTGCACTCTCCTACAAAATGTCATTGAAGCTATTTTGCTTTCTTGTTTTGTTTTAAGCAAAAGACAGTCTCCTGTCCTATCCAGAATATGAAATTCAAGCTGAATGGAGTCTAAAGATTTTACTTAAGTTTTTGTGTTAATCTCTTGGTTTGACTAAATCAATATATAGTACAACCTAAGTTAATAAATATTATTTTTATATGCATTCAAGGTGCAGTTGTTATCAGTTTGGGAGAATCTGTGGTATGCCAAAAGCCGTCTACTCTAGCAGGAAAAAAGCCCATGTTGCTGAACACTGAACCATACTGCTCCCCAGAGCACAAACTCTTGAATCAGACTTTCTGGGTTTAAAACACTGCTCAGCCGTTTACAACCTGTGAAACCTTGAGCAAATTAATTATCTTCTTTATGCCAAATCAATAAGTAGGAATAAAAATAATGTCTACCTCATAGAATAATTTGGAGGAGTATCTGAGCTAATACATGTAAAGCATTTAGTACAGCTCCTGGCATAAGTATTTAGTAAGTATTAAAATACAGAAAGAAACACATATAGAGGTCTCACATAATTAGTTATATTATTAGCATCATATTAAAAAATTAAACACTAAAGTGCGACAACATGGATAGACCTAGAGGGTATTATGCTAAGTGAAATAAGTCAGACAGAAATACAAATACTGTATGATCTCACATGTGGAATCTAAAAACAAAACATGAATAGACAAGACATACAGAGAACAAATTGGTGGTTGCCAGAGGGGAGGTGGGTAGAGGGGATGAGTGAAATAGGTGAGGGAAATTAAGGAGTACAAACTACCAGTTATAAAATAAATGTCATGGGGATGTAATGTACAGCATAGGGAATATGGTCAATAGTATGTAATCACTGTATGATGACATGATAACTGGTGATCATTTCATAATGTGAGAAATATCAAATCACTATATTGTACACCTGAAACTTATATAATAGTGTAAGTCAATTATACTTTAAAAAAGAGAGACCAAGGTTTATTTTCTTTGCTATCCACATACTGAAAAATGTAACCTTACTAAATACTTACTTTAAAACTGTGGAAAAGGGCCTGGAAAGATATGTTGCTAGGGGCTCTGAGGCATCATGCCAGCCATGATTTTAACCAAAATTAAGAATAGATGATCTACTATGAAGCAAACTTCAAAACTCCAATAAAATATCAACATATCTAAGGAGAATAAAATGCATGGAGAGATTGCACATTCATGGATAGAAAGGCTCAATATTGTCGAGATGTTAGTTCTTCCCAACTTGATCTATAGATTCAACACAATTCCAGTCAAAGTCCCAGCATTTTGTGGACATCAACAGACTAAAAGTTTATATGAAAATTAAAAGACCCAGACCAACAATTCAATATTGAAGAAGAACAATGCTGGCGAGGATGTGGAACAACAGGAACTCTCATTCATTGCTCGTGGGAAGGCATGATGTTACAGCTACTTGGAAGACGGTTTGGGAGCTTCTTACGAAACTAAACATACTCTTACCATGTAATCCAGTAATCATGCTCCTTGGTACTTGCTTAAATGAGTTGAAAACTTACATCTGCAAAAACCTACACATTGATATTTATTGCACCTTTATTCATAGTTGCCAAAATTTAGAAGCAACCAAGATGTCTTTCAGTAGGTGAATGCATAAACTGTAGTACATCCAGACCATGGAATATTATTCAGCACTAAAAGGAAATGAGCTATCATATCATGAAAAGACATGGAGGACATTTAAATGTGTACTTCTAAGGGAAAGAAGCCAATATGAAAAGGCCTTATGGCTCCAAGTATATGACACTGAAAAAGGAAAAAACTGTGGAGACAGTAAAAAGATCAGTGGTCACCAGGGATTGGGGTGGGGGCAGAGATGAATAGGCAGAGCATAAAGGATTTTTAGGGCAGTGAAACTATTCTGTATGACATTACAATGGTGGATATATATCATTATACATTCATCAAAACCCACAGAATGTGCAATACCAAGAGTGAACCCTAATGTTAGCAATGGACTTTGGGTGGTAACA
The DNA here is from genome assembly GCF_028564815.1 of Eubalaena glacialis. NCBI lineage: Eukaryota > Metazoa > Chordata > Mammalia > Artiodactyla > Balaenidae > Eubalaena > Eubalaena glacialis. The sequence continues at coordinate 37,466,367 of NC_083733.1, read as the reverse complement.
ATGTGTCATTGTAGGTTCATCAACTGGAGTAAATACACCCACTGTAGCGGGTGATGTCAATAGTGGAAGAGGTTGTGGATGGGGCAGTATGGGCAGGTACAGAGGGCATAGCGGAAATCTCTGTCCTTCCTGCTGAATTTTGCTATGAACCTAAAAACTGCTCTAAAAAATAAAGTTTATTAACTTTCAAAAAAAAAGAATACATGATCTAATTAAATATTTCCATGAAGAATGCAATAAAGTGATTGATTGCATCCAAATTTTTAAAGCCTAATCAGAATGGTATCAATAATGATAGTGGTTGCCTTCTATCTGCTGTAAATAAGGTATAATACCTGCTGCATAGAACAGGAATGACTAAGGGAGTGATTTTCTTTCCCTGCCCCTTTTAATTCTAGACACTTAGCAAGCTAAGGTTAGAGAAATGCTGTAATCAAATGATCCCACACAGGCATAATGTCCCACAGCCATGTGGTAGAGGGGAATGAACGTGAGATTTGAAACCACATGCACTTGCATTTAAATTCTGGCTCTGCCACTTATACCCTGAGAAAATATTACGACCTTAATGAGCTTCAGTTTCCTTGTTTATAAAATGGAAATATTATCTACCTTGTGAGAATTAAAGGTAATATTTGTAAAGTGTGTGACACTTAGAAGGCATTCACTAAATAGTGCTTCTATTATTACTTTGATCTAAAATGGATGTGAGTCTTTTCCTCATTTATTTTAAGAAGGTATATAATTTGATTTTGGTACCAAGATTTAGATTCTAGCTTTGGGTCAAAAGCAATCTATTCATCACCAGGTAAAATTAAAGCACATTCACTTTTTTTTTAAAATTGTGGTAAAATAAATATAAAATTTACTATCTTAACAATTTTTAAGAGTACAGTTCAGTAGTGTTAAGTACATCCACATTGTTATGTGATCTCCAGAACTCTTCATCTCGCAAAGCTGACTCTACCCATGAAACCCATTAAACAACTCCCATTCCTCCCTCCCCCAGCCTCTGGCAACCACCATTCTACCTCTGTCTGAATTTTAACTATTCTAGCTAGATACTTCATCTAAGTGGAATCATATGGTATTTTTTTTGACTTTTTTTCACTTAGCATAATGTCCTTGAGGTTCATCTATATTGTGGCATGTGTCAGAATTTCTTTCCTTTTTAAGTCTGAATAATTTTCCATTGTGTGGATATACCACACTTTATCCATTCATCTGTCAATGAACATTTAGGTTGCTTTTACCTCTTGGCTGTTGTGAATAGTGCTGCTATAGACGTGTATAGTTATGTGTCTCTTGGAGATCCTGCTTTCTATTCTTTAGGGCATTTACCTGGAAGTGACATTTGATAATTCTGTTTTTAAATTTTGAGGAACCACCATACTGTTTTCGATAATAACTGCATCATATTACATTCCCACCAACAGTGCACAAGGGTTCCAATTTCTCCACATCCTGGCCAACACTTATTTTATATTTTTTTTGTTAGTAGCCATCCTAAATGGGTGTGAGGTGGTAGCTCATTGTGGTTTTGATTTGCATTCATCTAATGATTAGTGAGCACTTTTTCATATGCTTGTTGGCTATTTGGGGAAATGTCTGTTCAAGTCCTTCACCCATTTTTGAATAGGTTTTTTGTTGTTAAGTTCTTTATATAGTGTAACTATTAACCCCCTATTAAAAAATGATTGCAAATATTTTCTCCCATTCCTAAGGTTGCCTTTTCACTGTTGATTTCATGAGAATAAATATAAGTACTGTTTGTGACTTCGTCTTCTATGCCCTGAAAGCAGGTGATGGTAATATATTTTGATTATCTGGAATGTAGTAGGTACTTCATTATTTTTTTAAACTAGTTGTGGGGTAGGGGAATTACCTTAAAGCAATCTTGTCCAAATGCCCTCCTAGGTCAGGAATCTTTCACAATTTTCCAACACATTCATACCCCAGCGATGGAAGCTTACTACTTACTGGGTCCATATATTTCAGTACTGTTGTAAGGACTTTTCGGAAGCTCATTTCTTTAACAGCTCCTCTTGGCTTATTTAACTGATTAAAAAATGTTTTATCATGAAAGTTTTCAAATGTATACAACAAATATATACCTCTTTACTAGAGGACAATATTATGATACCCCATACTGACTACCCAAGCCCAACAGTTAAGATTTTGCCACACGTGCTTAACTGTATCTCCCTTTTTCTTGAAGTCATTTAACCCACATTATAGCCACATTACCATTATCATACGTCACAATATTAATAGAAATTCTATCATCAAATATGCAATTTTTTAAAATTTTTATTTATTTATTTTTGGCTGCATCGGGTCTTTGTTGCTGCGCGCGGGCTTTCTCTAGTTGTGGCAAGCGGGGGCTGCTCGTCATTGCGGTGCGCGGGCTTCTCATTGCGGTGGCTTCTCTTGCTGCGGAGCACGGGCTCTAGGCACACGGGCTTCAGTAGTTGTGGCTCGCGGGCTCTAGAGCACAGGCTCAGTTAGTTGTGGTGCACGGGCTTAGTTGCTCCGCGGCATGTGGGATCTTCCCAGACCAGGGCTCGAACCCGTGTCCCCTGCATTGTCAGGCAGATTCTTAACCACTGCACCACCAAAGAAGCCCAAATATGCAATTTAGAATTAAATTTCCCTGGATGTCTCTGAAATATCTTTTTATTGTTTATTTGCTCAAATCAGGGTCAAGACAAGGTCCACACTTGACAGTGGGTTGCTAATTTTTAATTTTAAAAGCAATACATGCTCATTGTTAAAAAAAAAAAAGAATTCAAATGATTTAGAAAGTAATAAAGTGAAAAGTAGAATTCCCTCTCTCCCCATCACCCACTTTCTACACCGCACTGTTAACTTTCTTGCATAACCTAGAAAATTTTAATGCACATATAAGCATGTCTCTCCATAAATGGGATAATACTATATATATGTTCTATAATTTTTTTCATAATAAAAATCAGTACATCAAGATCTATCTTTACTGGCTACAAGGTAACCTCCCATATGTATGTGGCAAAATTTAAACCCTTGCTAATAGGCACATATAGGTTGTTTTCAACCTATATGGGCCATTTTGCTACAGTAAAGGTCATTTTGCATACACCTCTGCCCGCTTGTTCAAGTATTGCTGAGGGATAAATTTCTAGAAATGGAATTGCCGGGTGAAAGTATGGGCATGACTTTTATTTGGATACATATTCATCAAAAGTGAAAAATTCCATTTTCCCCACACCCTCACCAAATCTGATAGGTGAAAAAAGTGGGTCCTGACTACCTTTCAGAGTTCCTCTGCCCAGCAGTTTTCTTTCATTTTTTTAAATTTAATTTTTATTTTATATTGGAGTATCGTTGATTTCCCAGAAGTTTTCAATGACTGTTCATTCAAATTAAAAAGTCCCATTTGAAATAGTTAATACTAGCAAAGTTGCAATCTAAAAAATTTTCAAGTACACACCAGCAGAGAACTAAAAATATCCAGCAAATTAAAGTTTCATAAAAGCTCCCTCGCCTTTCAAATAAGGGAGGCTAACTTATGCAGTACCTCTCACTTGTGTGGGCCTGGCCTAAACAAATCCCTCAAAGGAACTTTGTTGAAAAGTTTCTCTAGGTAGAGAATAACAGCATATAGGGGGAAAAATTAAAATTTGATAGCTATCGGATTTTCTCTGGATCTGCCCTGTCTTATATAGAAGCCACTAACCATATGTGGCTATTAAGCACTTAAAATGTGGCTAATGCAACAGTAGAACTGTATTTCTAATTTTATTTCATTTTAATTAAACGTAAAAATACTAGAAAATATTTAAGATGCTTGAACAACTTGAATATGTGACTATATTTTTCCACAGTAAATTTTATGAAATCTAAATACAAATTGTATGTCTGATAAAAACCTAGAATCTGAACTGGCATGTATTTTAAGTGTAAAATACACACCAGATTTTGGAGACCTAGTATGAAAAAAAATCAATAATTTTTATATTGAAATAGGTTTTGATATGTTAAATAAATTATTAAAATTAATTTTACCGGGTTTTTTTAGAGAAGCTATCAGAAAATTTTAAACTGTATATGGCTCATATTATATTTCTATGAGGGAGTGGTGCTCTAGATCAGGATAATTAACTGTACATTTTTCTGGGGAGAGATTCATAGCATTCCCCCAAGAATGTGAAGTCCCATGGAAGGGAAGAATCACGATACTATAGATAGAACTATAGATATCCTCTGTAGCTCCTTCTGGAGGCTGCCTTCAAAACACCTTAAAAATAAAGCATTTTACCAAATCACTGTTACTGGCCCATGAAAGGGAGGTTTCCAGCAGCCATCTCTTCTGATATTCATCCACAAGCCGACAAGCTTGGAGCGGGCCTAGATGTGCTGATACTGAAAATCTTAGCTTCCCAACAGGGGTTAGTGTTCCAGAGAAAAGCTATAACCGAAGAAATGCAGCAGGAGGATTAATATCTCCCCATCTTCTGCCTCTCTCCCCACAATAAAAAAAGTCTATTATGGGACAAAAGTCCTGAAAGGCTGTGAAACTGTTGCATGGCTAATTAAAAATTAAAAGTAACTAAAAACTTCTGACCCAAGAAGGTCATGAGAACAGCACAAAAACTTCCTTACAGCTAAGGAAATTAAAAGGATTGTTTCCTTTTGAATAATAAAGTACTCCTTGTTAATCATTTCTTGAAGTTAGTTAAGTGATGGGTATATACCTGATAAAACAGTAGGAGAGCAGTTTTCATTTGTTTTCTCTTGATGCATCATTTCTGTGTTTCTCTCAGAAAGCTGAACATCATTACATTCTTATCTCTCTTTCACATATTACATATCAGTTCCCAGACTTACTAGACCATAGATTCATAACTGTGGAAGCGAGATCAGGAGGGAGACTGCCAATGTCAGGACAGGGCAGAATAAGAGAGGGTAGAGGTATGTACAGATTTTAAAAGCATATTCAAAACTATCATTGCTCTGATATAGCCATGACAGTCAGTACATTTTGAAATTTCAAAGAATATTAAAGGATGCATGTTTTGATTCTCAAAAGGGAGTACAAGTTAAAACAAGTTTGAGGATCTCTGCCCTAAATCCACATTGCTTCACACTAGAGCAACAAATGTAGTACAAAATGTCAGCTCACACTTGAGCAAGTCAAAATGCTGGGAATTCTTTGCACTGGAGGAGGTAACACTGACTAGCATGCCCTGTGTGATAGTCCGCTGGGTTCTTTCATCAGAGTAAGCTTAGACTTTAAATTTGACATATGCAAAGTAGAAGCTTTCCTACCTACCTAAAGCATGCCTACACTTATCACCAAAAGTAGGTACACTTGAAAAGTAATCACAGCATTTCAACTGATCTTATAAGGCAGAAAAAAGTTCTTAGGTCAGTCTCTTTACAGCCACTTTTTGTCCACAAGGAAGGCAACAGCCATAACCTTTTTTTACAAAATAAGTAGAAGGCCAGATTATTAAAAATCTTCAGTCATGACTTCACCACCAGTCTCAGTAATTTCTGGGCCCATGGGAGCAGCTGAGTTGAGGATTAGGGACAAGGTGGAAATTTCCTTAACCTGTTGGCAGCAGTCACCACGTAGAAGTGTTTCTTAAGGTAAGGAGAGAAAAAAGGGAGGGAAAAAGGCATATTTTTAGATCAATTACTTTAAGAAGAAACAATAAAAGGACTTGCTTAAGTTTAGCCACTTGGATTTGTTTAAAATTGATAACTAAAGGGGAAAAGAAGATTCTAGCAAAATTATAGTAAAACAGTCACATGACTTTCAGGGGCATGTTTAGAGCAAGTTTGAAGTGAGAAAATATGTTATCCTACCCTTTTCATGTGAAAAATGGAGCACCCTAGAATGTTATTTTTCCAAGTGTAACTCACAACCCACCAGTGGGTCATGAAATCAAATTGGTGGGGCATGACTAACAACTTTTTTTTAATGAAACTAAATATCATAGAATAGAAAATATCGGAGTGCATCACACTCTGTGGAGCAAATGTCACAGTATTTGGTTTCACGTGTGTGCGAGTACACGTGTACTTGTATACTGGCTCTCTGGGTAAAGCATTTTGGTTTTGTTTTTTATTGAAGATCTAAGCCAATATCAAAATGTTGGAAAGTCACTTCCCTGGAGGACAATTGTTTTTAAGATACATTCTGTGTCCATGGTTCCAAAGAGTTCTGTTGTAAACAAAATTATAAAGCTTTTAAAGCCTAAGAGGGCTTTCCTAGGCCCTTTTTCTAAAATGTGGAGGAATCGTCCTCAAGCTACAGGCAATTAGTTCTGAGCACTGCACTGCGATGTTCATTGAGAACACATGCTCAAATTTCATTCTGTCACTTCAAGTGTTCACGTAAGTATGAATTAAATGCTATTTTTATGCCAGTCACTTTTGGTCTGTGGCATTTTTTAATCAAGGTAACAGGTTTTTGACATGAGACTTTTTTCCCCCTAAATAATCTATTTAGAATCAAAACGTAAGTGAAAACTTAGTACACTTCTTTCAAAGGACATTTTAAGAAAACAAATGCTGCTTTTACTAAAAGAAAAACAGATACCTTCCATTTCCTCTGAGCCATGTATTTCTGCAGCAATAGTTGGGATTTGAGACGAACTTTCGATTTAGAAGCTTTGGCAGGCAAGTTATTCAACCACTCATGTTTCAGGCACTGTGTGGCACTCATTCTGCAGCTGTGAAATCAAACAGCAGGTGAGACTTTTAGTTGCGGTTGCACTTTTCTGGCTATCCAAAATCTGCTTAATTGGTAGGAAGCTGAGTCAGTGGAACAGATTAATCATATAGGCAGATTCATGCCACGTGCTAAAAAAAGACCTCCTGCTACCTAAAATTCCCATCTTTAAAAGTGCAAGAATGTCGTCAGCAAAATGTTCCCTACCCTCTATTGAGGGGATGTGCCCTAGTGATTAATCACCATCTCCCAGAGAGAGCTGGGGAATCAAGACAGCACAGTAGGAGGGCCAGCTGTGCCTGGAATTGCTCTTGAGAAGTAAAAGAACATGAGCCTTGAAAGAAGCTCATCTTTCTTCACAGAGAATAATGTCAACTTGTTCATCTGAATTAGAAATATATTTCCTCTCACATAACTTTTCACAATAAGGAAGAAACAAAACAGTCAAGGCCAGGGAACGCGAGCTGTCTCAAAGCCCAGATCTTGGGCCCTACCACTTGTAGTTATTCCCATATGTCTGAGTATCGGAAAACTCAGTGGCCCAACCCATAACCTTGATATAGCTACTGAAAACTAAGTAGGTCTTCATCACCAGGAAATAAGGTTTTCTGTCTTTTATTCTGGGGGATAACAACTGCATATCTCAACTTTTTTTCAACATTAGCCTATGAAAAGCAATAACTTGGAAATAGGCCTAATTTGTAAATATGGTCCTTCTAAAACTCTTGTCTAGATTTTATGCTCCTAGTTGCTTGTTTCTTAACTGACTTCCTTTGTCCCTTTCCCTGCTACCTTTTCTTTTTTTTCCCCAAAGAAGTAGCAGACTAAGAAATCCTGGACAGAATCGGTCTACAGGAAGAAAGGACCATTCGCTTCAGCAGCCCTGCCCAGCACCAGCCTGATTTCCACAGCACCCAGATGGATGGTCACCATCAGGATGGATCATGGGTGACAAGCAATAAAGGGTACCTCTTCTCTTTGACCAGCAACCGGGCGACAAAGTCCTTGGCCTCCTCTGACAGCCCTTCAAAGGTGTCAGCATCAAAATCCCAGCTACAGTTCACAATGAAATTCATGGTCTCTGCATCTGTTTCCCCTAGAAATGGGGACAAACCACTGAGCCTACAGAGGAGAGAAAGGACTGTCAGTATGTGGAAGCTATACCTGCCAACACACATCGACAAGATAGAGAAGACTCTTACAAGGTCAAGCAGAACTAACCAGAACCAAGAGGGTTCAAAAGAAAAGCACCCCCATTGCCTCTCCACAGGAGAAGTCCAGTGCGCTCGATAAAGGAAGTGGAAGCACTGAAAAATTGACGGCAGGAAGAGTGGCGGAATAAGTCCCCTATCATGCTCACCACATTCCCCCTTACCCTGAAGTAAAGAGTAAATTGGGGTCCAACCCAATACGCCCATTTATCAGGTACATTTGACTGAATATTGAGATGGCTTGACATGTCTCTGAGACTACCCAGGCCTCAGGGGCCAAAGGAAAACTGGCTTTATTAGGCTCCTCTAGAGGAGGGCAGAGAGATGAGACAACTTCACTGGCTGGCCTTGGGCCACAATATTCCCCAACCTGGTGTAGCACACACACAAAGTGTGGGGAAACAGTTAAACTGTAATAATAAGACTGGGAGCAAAGCTTGATTTTGTTGGGCCTCTGAGGAAATAGCTGAGGGATGTCCACAGTTGGAGAGAGAGGAGGACATTTAGTCTGTGCACAGATCTCCTCTCAGCCCATCCTAACTCTGCTTCCTCAGCCCACAGAAAACAGGGAGTGCAGAGCAGAGGGACAAAGTTAGAAGATGCAGGAGCTGTGCCCTGCCCTGCCCTCCCCTCTCCTTACCGCTTCAGTGCACTCCAGCCCCACTTGCACCACAGCACCTGCATTTCTTTGCCAGAGGGCTTTCTCTCCAGTGGAAGCTGATTTATCCACCCAGAAGTTTCAGGGAATTAATAACTCTGGGACCAGCCCACTAGCAACAACTGATTAGAGTCAGTGTATTAATACCCCAACTCCCTCCCCCACCAGCTGGCCTAGCTCTGAGTGGGTGTCCCACAGTGGGCCCCAGTTCCCTGCAGGATTAAACTCCAGGTGCCCACAGTGGTTACTGACTCCAATGGATTACTGACTTCCCCATTTCACTTCCCCACTTCTCTGTTGGCTTTTCTTGGGGATGCCTCCCCAATAAACTCCTTGCCCTCAAATTTTTGCTGCTTCTAAGGATACCCAAACTAAGACAAATGGCCCCCATTCCCAGTGGGGCGTCAGGCCCCTGGGCACTCACAGCATGTAGGTGATGACTCCCACACTCCACATGTCTGTTGGGAACGAGACAAACTCGTAATTGACGACTTCTGGGGCCAGGAACTCGGGAGTGCCAAAGTTCACCTTCAGCTTCTCCCGAGGCTTGTACCTGGGGAGGAGGGGTGCAGAGGAAAATGGGAGTGAGCCCCGAGAGAAGATGTGGATGCCCGGCTAATTCCTGGGGGGGCGCTAAACACTCCCCAACCCTTGCTGTCAGCCATGTTTTCTGGACATCACATCCCACCACACATGGTTTACTGGGAAATCATCACACACCCAGGCCCTAAATGCAGACTTTCCTAAGTCACTGCGGAGAATAAGAAAACCACAGTCCTCCTCCTCCTCCAGGTATTTACAATCTGAAAAAGAGGGAAGATCAATATATCTTAATGAAAAAGAGGGAAGATCAATATATCTTATGTGACTGGCCTGCAGTCACATGGATGAGCACAAACAACCTGCGTAGAAGCTGTGTGGGGAGGACTGCTCTATTGTGCATCGTGGTTAAAGGGAAGACGATAGGAGTTATAGAAAGAGGCAAAATGCTCAACATCACTGATCATCAGGGAAATGCAAATCAAAACCACAATGAGATATTACCTCACACCATCAGAAAAAAATAGAGAATTGCAACTGTTGGCTAGGATGTGAAGAAATTAGAACCTTGTCAGTAGGAATGTAAAAGGGAGCAGTTGCTATGGAAAACAGTATGGCAGTTCTTCAAAAAACTTTTTAAAGAACTACCATATGATCCAGGAATCCTACTTCTGGGTATATATCCAAAAGAATTAAAAGCAGAGTCTTGAAGAGATATTTATACACCTATGTTCATAGCAGCATTATTCAGAATAGCCAAAAGGTGGAAGCAACCCAAGTGTCCATCAGCAGATGAATAGATAAACAAAATGTGGTATATACATACAATATGATATTATTCAGCCTTAAAAAGAAAGGAAATTCTGACACATGCTGTAATATGAATGAACTTCGAAGACATTACAGTAAGTGAAATAAGCCAGTCACAAAAAGGCAAATACTGTATGATTCCACTTATATGAGGTTCCCAGTGTAGTCAATTCAGAGACAGAAAGTAGGATGCTGGTTTCCAGGGGCTGAAGGCAGGAGGAAAATGAGGGGTAGTTGTTTAATGGGTACAGAGTTTCAGTTTTGCAAGGTAAAAAAAGCTCTGGAGATTGGTTGCACAACAATATGAACATATTTAAAGACTACTGTAACTAATCTTGAAAATTGCTAACATGGCAAATTTTATGTTGTGTGTATTTTATACAATTACAAAAAGAAAAAGAACTAGAAAAAGTATTCTGGACATGAAGTTTAAGGAAGGTTAGGAAGAGAATTCATGGCTGTATGGGGAAGGGGTTGGAGAAAGTTGGTTTTTAGGATCAATCTTGAAAAAGAAGAAAACCTCTAGCTGAAATTTAATGGGCAGAAAAAAAGTCCTTCAGTTGGAGAATGGATAATATAAAGTATGGTACATATAGACAACGGAATAGTATTCAACACTTAAAAAAAATGAAAAAGAGATTCACAGAAAGATAGACAAGATGAAGAGGCAGAGGGCTATGTACCAGATGAAGGAACAAGATAAAACCCCAGAAAAACAACTAAATGAAGTGGAGATAGGAAATCTTCCAGAAAAAGAATTCAGAATAATGATAGTGAAGATGATCCAGGACCTCGGAAAAAGAATGGAGGCAAAGATCGAGAAGATGCAAGAAATGTTTAACAAAGATCTCAAAGAATTAAAGAACAAACAAACAGAGATGAACAATACAATAACTGAAATGAAAAATACACTAGAAGGAATCAATAGCAGAATAACTGAGGCAGAAGAATGGATAAGTGACCTAAAAGACAGAATGGTGGAATTCACTGCTGCGGAACAGAATAAAGAAAAAAGAATGAGAACAAATGAAGAGGGCCTAAGAGACCTCTGGGACAATATTAAATGCAACAAAAATCGAATTATAGGGGTCCCAGAAGGAGAAGAGAGAGAGAAAGGACCCGAGAAAATATTTGAAGAGATTATAGTCAAAAACTTCCCTAACATGGGAAAGGAAATAGCCACCCAAGTCCAGGAAGCTCAGAGAGTCCCATACAGGAGAAACCCAAGGAGAAACACGCCGAGACACATAGTAATCAAATTGGCAAAAGTTAAAGACAAAGAAAAATTATTGAAAGCAGCAAGGGAAAAATGACAAATAACATACAAGGGAACTCCCATAAGGTTAACAGGTGATTTCTCAGCAGAAACTCTACAAGCCAGAAGGGAGTGGCATGAAATACTTAAAGTGATGAAAGGGAAGAACCTACAACCAAGATTACTCTACCCGGCAAGGATCTCATTCAGATTTGATGGAGAAATCAAAAGCTTTACAGACAAGCAAAAGCTAAGAGAATTCAGCACCACCAAACCAGCTCTACAACAAATGCTAAAGGAGCTCCTCTAAGTGGGAAACACAAGAGAAGAAAAGAACCTACAAAAACAAACCCAAAACGATTAAGAAAATGGTAATAGGAACATACATATCGATAATTACCTTAAACGTGAATGGATTAAATGCTCCAACCAAAAGACACAGGCTCACTGAATGGATACAAAAACAAGACCCATATATATGCTGTCTACAAGAGACCCACTTCAGACCTAGGGACACATACAGACTGAAAGTGAGGGGATGGAAAAAGATATTCCATGCAAATGGAAATCAAAAGAAAGCTGGAGTAGCAATACTCATATCAGATAAAATAGACTTTAAAATAAAGACTGTTACAAGAGATAAAGAAGGACACTACATAATGATCAAGGGATCAATCCAAGAAGAAGATATAACAATTAAAAATATATATGCACCCAACATAGGAGCACCTCAATACATAAGGCAACTGCTAACAGCTATAAAAGAGGAAATCGACAGTAACACAATAATAGTGGGCAACTTTAATTCCGCATTTACACCAATGGACAGATCATCCGAACAGAAAATTAATAGGAAACACAAGCTTTAAATGCCATAATAGACCAGATAGATTTAATTGATATTTACAGGACATTCCATCCAAAAACAGCAGATTACACTTTCTTCTCAAGTGTGCATGGAACATTGACTAGGATATATCACATCTTGGGTCACAAATCAAGCCTCAGTAAATTTAAGAAAATTGAAATCATATCAAGCATCTTTTCTGACCACAACGCTATGAGATTAGAAATCAGTTACAGGGAAAAGAACGTGAAAAACACAAACACATGGAGGCTAAACAATACATTACTAAATAACCAAGAGATCACTGAAGAAATCAAAGAGGAAATCAAAAAATACCCAGACACAAATGACAATGAAAACACGATGATCCAAACCTATGGGATGCAGCAAAAGCAGTTCTAAGAGGGAAGTTTATAGCTATACAAGCCTACCTCAAGAAACAAGAAAAATCTCAAATAAACAATCTAATGTTACACCTAAAGGAACTAGAGAAATAACAAACAAAACCCAAAGTTAGCAGAAGGAAGGAAATCATAAAGATCAGAGCAGAAATAAATGAAATAGAAACAAAGAAAACAACAGCAAAGATCAATAAAACTAAAAGCTGGTTCTTTGAGAAGATAAACAAAATTGATAAACCATTAGCCAGACTCATCAAGAAAAAGAGGGAGGGGACTCAAATCAATAAAATTAGAAATGAAAAAGGGAAGTTACAACAGACACCGCCAAAATACAAAGCATCCTAAGAGACTACTACAAGCAACTCTATGCCAATAAAATGGATAACCTGGAAGAAATGGACAAATTCTTAGAAAGGTACAACCTTCCAAGACAGAACCAGGAAGCAATAGAAAATATGAACAGACCAATCACAAGTAATGAAATTGAAACTGTGATTAAAAATCTCCCAACAAACAAAAGTCCAGGACCAGATGGCTTCACAGGTGAATTCTATCAAACATTTAGAGAAGACCTAACACCCATCCTTCTCAAACTCTTCCAAAAAATTGCAGAGGAAGGAACACTCCCAAACTCATTCTATGAGGCCACCATCACCCTGATACCAAAACCAGAAAAAGATACTGCAAAAAAAGAAAATTACAGACCAGTATCACTGATGAATATAGATGCAAAAATCCTCAACAAAATACTAACAAACAGAATCCAACAACGCATTAAAAGGATCATACACCATGATTAAGTGGGATTTAACCCAGAGATACAAGGATTCTTCAATATACGCAAATCAATCAATGTGATACACCATATTAATAAATTGAAGAATAAAAACCATATGATCATCTCAATAGATGCAGAAATAGCTTTTGACAATATTCAACACCCATTTATGATAAAAACTCTCCAGAAAGTGGGCATAGAGGGAACCTACTTCAACATAATAAAGGCCATATATGACAAACCCACAGCAAACATCATTCTCAATGGTGAAAAACTGAAAGCATTTCCTCTAAGATCAGGAACAAGACAAGGGTGTCCACTCTCACCACTATTATTCAACATAGTTTTGGAAGTCCTGGGCACAGCAATCAGAGAAGAAAAAGAAATAAAAGGACTACAAATTGTAAAAAAAAGAAGTAAAACTGTCACTGTTTGCAGATGACATGATACTATACATAGAGAATCCTAAAGATACTACCAGGAAACTACTAGAGCTAATCAATGAGTTTGGTAAAGTTGCAGGATACAAAATTAATGCACAGATATCTCTTGCATTCCTATACACTAATGATGAAAAATCTGAAAGAGAAATTAAGGAAACACTCCCATTTACCATTGCAACAAAAAGAATAGAATACCTAGGAATAAACCTACCGAGGGAGACAAAAGACCTGTATGCAGAAAACTATAAGACACTGATGAAAGAAATTAAAGATGACACCAACAGATGGAGAGATATACCATGTTCTTGGATTAGAAGAATCAATATTATGAAAATGACTATACTACCCAAATCAATCTACAGATTCAATGCAATCCCTATGAAATTACCAATGGCATTTTTTACAGAACTAGAACAAAAACTCTTAAAATTTGTATGGAGACACAAAAGACCCCAAATAGCCAAAGCAGTCTTGAGGGAAAAAAACGGAGCTGGAGGAATCCGGCTCCCTGACTTCAGACTATACTACAAAGCTACAGTAATCAAGACAATATTCTGGCACAAAAACAGAAATATAGATCAATGGAACAAGATAGAAAGCCCAGAGATAAACCCATGCACCTATGGTCAACTAATCTATGACAAAGGAGGCAAGGCTATACAATGGAGAAAAGACAGTCTCTTCAATAAGTGGTGCTGGGAAAACTGGACAGCTACATGTAAAAGAATGAAATTAGAACACTCCCTAACACCATACACAAATATAAACTCAAAATGGATTAGAGACCTAAATGTAAGACAGGGCAGTATAAAACTCTTAGAGAAAAACATAGGAAGAACACTCTTTGACATCAATCACAGCAAGATCTTTTTTGATCCACCTCCTAGAGTAATGGAAATAAAAACAAAAATAAACAAATGGGACCTAATGAAACTTCAAAGCTTTTGCACAGCAAAGAAAACTATAAACAAGATGAAAAGGCAACCCTCAGAATGGGAGAAAATATTTGCAAATGAATCAAAGGACAAAGGATTAATCTCCAAAATATATAAACAGCTCATGCAGCTCAATATTAAAAAAAAAAACAACCCAATCCAAAAATGGGCAGAAGACCTAAATAGACATGTCTCCAAAGAAGACATACAGATGGCCAAGAAGCACATGAAAAGCTGCTCAACATCACTAATTATTAGAGAAATGCAAATTAAAACTACAATGAGGTATCACCTCACACCAGTTAGAATGGGCATCATCAGAAAATCTACAAACAACAAATGCTGGAGAGGGTGTGCAGAAAAGGGAACCCTCTTGCACTGTTGGTGGGAATGTAAATTGATACAGCCACTATGGAGAACAGTATGGAGCTTCCTTAAAGAACTAAAAATAGAATTACCATATGACCCAGTGATCCCACTGCTGGGCATATACCCAGAGAAAACCATAATTCAAAAAGACACATGCACCCCAATGTTCATTGCAGCGCTATTTACAATAGCCAAGTCATGGAAGCAATCTAAATGCCCATCGACAGACGAATGGATAAAGAAGTTGTGGTACATATATACAATGGAATATTACTCAGCCATAAAAAGTAATGAAATTGGGTCATTTGTAGAGATGTGGATGCATCTAGAGACTGTCATACAGAGTGAAGTTAAGTCAGAAAGAGAAAAACAAATATCGTATATTAACGCATATATGTGGAACCTAGAAAATGGTACAGATATATCGGTTTGCAGGGCAGAAATTGAGACACAGAAGTAGAGACAAATCGTATGGACACCAAGCGGGGAAAGCAGCGGGGTGTGTGGGTTGTGGTGTGATGAATTGGGAGATTGAGATTGACATGTATACACTGACGTGTATAAAATGGATGACTAATAAGAACTTGCTGTATAAAAAAATTAATTAAATAAAAATTTTTTTAAATAAATAAATAAATTTAGTGATTAAAAAAAAGAATCATCAATCCATGAAAATACATGGAAGAACTTTTAAAATCTACAAACAGTAAATGCTGGAGAGGGTGCAGAGAAAAGGGAACCCTCTTGCACTGTTGGTGGGAATGTAAATTGATACAGCCACTGTGGAGATCCGTATGGAGGTTCCTTAAAAAACTAAAACTAGGGGCTTCCCTGGTGGCGCAGTGGTTGAGAATCTGCCTGCCAATGCAGGGGACACGGGTTCGAGCCCTGGTTTGGGAAGATCCCACATGCCACGGAGCAACTGGGCCCGTGAGCCACAATTACTGAGCTTGCGCGTCTGGAGCCTGTGCTCCGCAACAAGAGAGGCCGCGATGGTGAGAGGCCCGCGCACCGCGATGAAGAGTGGTCCCCACTTGCCACAACTAGAGAAAGCCCTCGCACAGAAACGGAGACCCAACACAGTCATTAAAGAAAGAAAGAAAGAAAGAAAGAAAGAAAGAAAGAAAGAAAGAAAGAAAGAAAGAAAGAAAGAAAGAACGTGAATTTCTAAAAAAAAGCCCAACAAATCCTAGAAGATATATATTAAAAAAAAAAAAAAAAGCTAAAACTAGAACTACCATTCGACGCAGCAATCCCACTACTGGGCATATACCCTGAGAAAACCATAATTCAAAAAGACACAGGTATCCCAGTGTTCATTGCAGCATTATTTACAATAGCCAGGACATGGAAACAACCTAAATGTCCATCAACAGAAGAGTGGATAAAGAAGATGTGGAACATATATATAATGGAATATTACTCAGCCACAAAAAGAAATGAAATTGGGTCATTTGTAGAGATGTGGATGGACCTAAAGACTGTCATACAGAGTGAAGTAAGTCAGAAGGAGAAAAACAAATATTGTATATTAATGCATATATGTGGAATCTAGAAAAATGGTACAGATGAGCCTATTTGCAGGGCAGGAATAGAAAGGCAGACATAGAGAACAGATGTGTGGACACAGGGGGGAAGGGGAGGGTGGGATGAATTGGGAGATTAGGTTTGACATAAATACACTACCACGTGTAAAATAGATAGCTAGTGGGAACCTGCTGTATAGCATAGGGAGCTCAGCTTGGTGCTCTGTGATGATCTAGATGGGTGGGATGGGGTGGGGGGAGGGAGGTCCAAGAGGGAAGGCATATATGTATACATATAGCTGATTCACTGCACTGTACAGCAGAAACTAACACAACATTGTAAAGCAATTATACTCCAATAAAAATAAATAAATAAAATGGATAACCAACAAGGGCCTGCTGTATAGCACAGGGAACTCTGCTCAATATTATGTAACAACCTAAATGGGAAAAGAATTTGAAAAAGAATAGATACATGTATATGTATAACTGAATCAGTTTGCTGTACACCTAAAACTAACAAAACATTGTTAATCAACTATACTCCAATATAAAATAAAAAGTTTAAAAAAAAAGCATATTACTAAGTGAAAGAAGCCAGTCTGAAAAGGCTACATACTGTATGATTCCAAATATATGACATTCTGGAGAAGGCAAAACTGTGGAGACATTAAAAAAGATTGGTGGTTGCCAGGGATTAGGGAGGAGGGAGAGGTAAACAGGTGAAGCACAGAGGATTTTTAGGGCAGTGAAAATACTTTGTATGATACTATAATGATGAATACATGTCATCATACATTTGTCCAAACCCATAGAATGTACAACACCAAGAGTGAACCTAAATTTAAACTATGGACTTTGGGTGATTATGATGTGTCAATATAGGCTTATCAATGGTGATGATGGGGGAGGCTTTGCATGTGTGGGGACAGGGGATAAATGGGAAATCCCTGTTCCTTCCCCCCAATTTTGATGTGCACCTAAAACTCCTCTAAAAAATGAAGTGTTAATTTAAAAGAATTAATGGGCACTTCCTATTCGCCAGATACTATGCTAAAAGTTTTACTTATATAAACTTTTCATCCTCACAACAACCCTATGAAGTAGGTAAGTTTATTGTCCCCATTTTACAGATGAGGCAATTGAGAAATAGAGAAGAATAAAATAAATATCCTGCCAATGTGGCCTGATTCCCTTAAATCAGGGATGTGAGTTTTCAAAATACAGTCTCTTCTTTTCCAAATTTGCTGAGAGTCAGGCAAATGCAGACCCTGAGCCAACACAGACCATACTCACCCAGTGAAAGAGCAACAAAGATCACCTTGGTGGCTGAGTTGTGGCGGGAAGCCAGGGAGGGAAGGAGAGCTAGAGCCTTCCTCTGGCAGCCTGTTCCTCTCCTGCACTGGCACCTGACTGGAGCCTCAGGGCCAAGGAGCCAAACTGAGAGGAACAGGCTTCCCTTTGAGGAGAGAAGGTCCAGGCTCTCAGCCCCTGGACGTCCCTTTCCCAGGATGCATTCTTGTTTCCACTGCTTCATCTGCCCCACAGCCACATCCTGTATCATGTGACTTTTTAGCTCCTTCCACTAGAGATGGCATATATTGCCCCATCCCATTGATGGTGAGCTTGGCCACATGAGCTGCTTTGGCCAGTGGAATGTGGGTGGACATGACGGTGGGCCAATTCCAAGCTAGGCTGTAGGAGCGTGCCCTCTTGCTCCTCGGCCATCACCATGAGAAGAGAATGAGAGACACCTGGAACAGACCTGTCCTCACTGACCTGCATCCAAGCCCAGTTCAACTCAGCCTAGATCAGTGACTCCCAACCAGTGGTGTGTGGATAAAAGTTTAACAACCAGCTATCTGATTTTCCTTTAAGTTTTGATTTGTAGCATTTGCCAATCGTGTAAATACTGATTTCACCGTGTCTGATTTAAAAGTACCATCACCATGTCACTGAATGAAGAGTTGGGAAGAGATCGACAATAGCACACTATTCTATAGTCTTTCCACCATATAGATAACAATCGGTGTAAATAAACTCATGAGCATAAATAATTGTGAAATGTAGTGAAATAATTAGGAAGTGCTAACTTTTTAAAATGTAATATCTTTGTTTTTAAATAATTTCTTTAATTGTAAGCTTATACAATTTAATTTTTAATAATGGCCATGTTTAACAACTGGCTTACAAGATTCCTTATCATGAGCTAGTATAAGTTGGGTCCAGCATACTAACTCCCCAGCTGACTCAAAAATGTGTGGAGGAAAATAAACAATTGGTGTTTTAAGTCACTGCATTTGGGGGTGATTTGTTATACAACAGTACTGTAGCAATAGTTAACTGATCCATCCACCCCAAAGCTGTGTCAAAATATCTACTAAGACCCCCCTCTCCAGATTCCCAGCACAAGGCCCTCTGTGATCATAAGGTCACATATGAGGTTGCAGCCTCATAAGGTTTGAGATAGGCACCTCCTCGCCCTGCCAAAGGATCTGATGAAATGGGCTTAGATTCCAATCTGAGCACTGGACTGGGAGTCAGGAGGCTCATCCCTGCACCCAACATTCTGGAGACCAAGATAATTAAACAAGATACTTCCCATTCTGTCTCCATTCTCGACCCTTTGACATGTCCCTACTTAGACCCACTGACGACTCTCACCACCCAGCCTGGTGTAAAACTGGTCCCTCTTGCTGGATGTCAGAGTCTCTGAAGATTTGTATGGCCCCCCTCTACTGGGGGTCATACCTCCACTCACAATCTCAGCGCCTTCTCACAGCCCCACCCAGAAATACAACTGCACTTTCTATAGTTCGTGTTATGGGGAAAATTTGTCATTTCCTCCCTCTTTACAAACATTTAACCATTCTGGAGCATAAAGCATGCTCTCTCAACCTGCACATTCCCCCCACAGGTCCCTCCTTTTAGAAGGACACACTTCCCAGGAAGCAGGCCAATTTGTCAAAAACCAATTTGCCAAAGAATCTTTGTGCTGAATGACCAGTTTGCCAGACTATTGAGGATGCTTTTGATGTTTTCCTTTCATCTCACAGCCAGAACCTGTGAACCTGTCAGCCCATTTCCACTAAGTGCAAATTCCTGAGTACCACGTTTTCTGACACCTGCACTTCTCCAGTGCCCAGCAGTTTTTCGTGGGTGGCTTTCTCTTAACTACGGCTCCCTGGGAGTTCCCTGGTGGTCCAGTAGGTAAGACTCTGTGCTCCCAATGCAGGGGGTGCAGGTTCGATCCCTGGTCAGGGAACTAAGATCCCACATGCCGTGCGGCCAAAAAATTTAAAAAATTAAAATTAAAAATATGGCTCCCTGTGTTTATTTTCTTGAACTTGCCCTCTACCTCTGGTCCCACTGGCAAAATTATTGCCATTAATGCCCTTAACCAGATTAACAAATTTGACTGACAGTTTGGAATCGATTTTTTAAAAGTTTTATTGAAATATAGTAGATTTACAATGTTGTGTTCGTTTCAGGTGTAAAGCAAAGTGATTCAGTTTTATATATATATATATATTCCTTTTTAGCTTCTTTTCCATTATAGGTTATTACAAAATATTGACTATAGTTCCCTGTGCTATACAGTTGGCCCTTGTTGGTTACCTATTTTATATATAGTAGTGTGTATTGGGGATAGATTTTGACTAATCGATTTTCGGTAAATTGGCCTACAACCCTTTTCACCTCCCACCATCTGAGACTCAATGGCCTATTGGATACCATTCCAACCTCTGAGCCTCCCTACTCAGGATGCCCCGTTAGTGCCCTCATCTTCTACTGTCTCTTTCTCCCCCAGTCCCACCCACAGCTCCTGCCTTCCCCAGGCCAGCCTGCTCATGCGCAGTGCGCACCCTATTCTTGGTCCCACTGACACTATCCCTCCTGCCCCGCTCCATGCAGAGTCGTGCTGGAGCCGGTTCTCACGGGTGCACGAGAGCCAGTGGTGCACGTCTCCTCCCAACTCAGCACTCAGTGACGTCATGTTGGTAGCTTGAAATCAGCCAAAGCTAGCAAAGGTTACAAATCAACCCCACCTCCTCTCACGCCCCAGACGCAGCGGGTTGTTAAAAATTTACCAGAACACTACTGCCTGCAGGTAACAAAACCCTGTCCATTTGTCTCTTCTGGCTGCTCAGAGACTTCCCAGACTCCAGGAACCTCAGGTGGTTACTTCTTGCTCTGAATTCACAGTGTGTCACTGTAAATCCTCATTTGGCAATTGGTCACCCGGCATTTGGTAGGGTCCTGAATACATTAGTGTGTGAGGTCTGGATGAAGAACATATTGCCCCACAGTGAGGGAACAGTGGTTCTTGGGGGGAGGGCAAAAAAATCTTAGCTATTACAACGGTCTTCGGCTCTCCAAAGGGCCACAGTACATAAACAGATACACAATACACCTGTGGCATTACAGTTCATGAGGAGGGGACCGAGGGATTAGGAAAGAAATGGTTAAAAAGGCTCTTTGTGGGACAGGTGGGGACATGAAAAATAGGTTGAGAAACACGCCCTGGTGCATAAGGTGTGCAAGTGTATAGGATGCATCCCAATTTTACACAACATTATTTGGGAAAATATTAAGCAATTTTTTACATTATGGATTGAGTGTGATTTTTAGGCATCTGGGTTGGGGGATTTGGGACTGTTCATGAAATGCAGTACGCTGTGTAGTGCAGACCCTGAAGGTACAGCGAGGTGATAAGAACTTCCCTCTGCTGTTGCCCCAATACCACACTTGGCCTCCCATCCATCATGTGGGGCCCTGAAAATGCACCTTTCACACCTACAAAGAGGTGACATTTACCTCTCCAACCAGTGGGGAAGTGACCTAGGAAGACCACCATTGTGGGTTTGAACGCCCCCTCTGGGAGGCCGGTGCTGGACACCAGAGGCTGAGCTCAGGCACGGCTCTGCCTCCATGGGGATGAAGTGCTCCTTTTTCCCCTTGTAGATGGAGTGGTAGATGCTGCAAGGCTCAGAAAGTGACAAAAACAACTTCTGTGTGGAGAATGACCATTAGAGTAAGAGAAAATTTCAAGATTTGAAGCCATGGTGTGAAGACCTAGCTAGAAAGTATGTGATTCTCAGAGAAATGTCATTCTTGGTGGAAATAGAATTCTGGAGGAAGCCTGGAGGATGAACATACATTTATTGCCATCTTCACAGACTGTGGATGCCCTCCCCAGTGCCAAGGGTCTGCTACAGCCACACCACTGGGTGTGCACGCCATGGGCAAGAGCCCTGCAGAGACATGGTGTTCATCAAGCATGAGACTGGACAGGATCCAACAGTAAAACTATATGTCACCAGGCTTTAGGTGTTTTAAGGGACTGTAAGATGTTTTTTAAATTATATATGATGTTCACTTTATGCACTGAAACTTGAGAACCTAACCACTCTCATAGGATGGGTCTTCCTGTTGATGTATTATCTCATTTAAACTTCATAATTGCCCATATCAGCGGGCACTGCATTGTTTCACCATTTTACCAAGATCTAACCCAGTCCTGAGTGCCGAGAACCACTTACCCATGGCACCATCCTATTTAACCTAGTCATTTTCTGGAGGGCAGGGTTGGTGATGAATGCATCACACAGCCCAGTACATCTTGGCCCAGGAGGCCTGGGGAATGAATAGGAGGAGCTGCCCAGCACCCCCATTCAGTGACCCCCTTTAACTATCACTCCCCTCTCTGTTCACACAGGTGGTTTGAAATACTGTTAATCCCACAGCCTTTTAAGGAGAAGCAGAGCCCGCAGCACAAAGCCGCCCCCTGCAGTAGTAACGAGGCCTCTCTACGCAGTCCTTGTGAGGGCCACCAGCCTCAGTGAGAGAGCTTTCTCATATCAGTCCCAAAACTCAAAAATTGGCTGAGTTGTGGGTAACCATGTCCAAGAGAGCCACCAAGAGTTTCCAAGGAGTTCTGTCAAAGTACCGAAATAAAACTCCCTTACCTTCTGGCCAGCCCGAAGTCAATGATCTTAATTTGGTGTCCCGTCTGATTGACACACAGTATGTTCTCAGGCTGGGAAAGAAAGAGAAGTTTGCATAGCTTAATCAACAGCTAAGAAGGTCTGAGTTCCCACACTTATTTGTCAATAGGCCTCAGTTTCCCAGCCTGCAAGGGAAAGCCCTACAGGGCAGCCCTATAGGGATGGATAGATACTGAAAATAAATGATGTGGGCTAGTGTGAGACAATAAGGAGTGGTATGGATGGTGGGGAACTGGAGAACTCCTGCTCTGTGTAAAGGGGCAGCCACTGCTCAGCTCCAGCCACTGGCCACCATACAGGAATGCAGGCCCAGTCGCCAGAGTTCCTCAGTCCTCAAGGGAAGCCAGAAATCCAGGTTTAAGTAAAAATTCCATGCTTTTAAATGTTGACAACTTAATCCAATTTAAACATGCATTCATCACGTATAGGAATCAAACACGACATGTCTGGGATGCGGATTTGGCCCACAAGCTGATTGTTTGTGACCATTGGCTTGGGGTGGTGGTTCCAAACCCTGGCTGCATGCTAGAATCATCAGGGAAGTCCTCAAAAGTCCCAACACCCAGGCCCCAACCCTGACCTGATTACATCAGAATCTCCGGGGTGGGACCAAATCTGCAGTAGTTTGGTCAAGGAGATCAGAGCTGCAAAATGTCAACCTGCCATTTTGTGGTGACAGCTGCGACCCATGGGATGGAGGTGCTGGACTTGACATACTTCTCTTAAGTGTTTCAGATCAGCTTGGAGGCCCTGAGGGAGACTGGAATGATTCTCGTTGCTTGTGCCAGACAAATCTGGATAGGGGTAGGGGTGGAGGGCAGATGGAGGGCTTATGGTATAAAGGAGCTAGAGACCTAAGGCCAGTGCCTGAGGTCCAGGGGTCCATTACCAGGGTCCCTAGCCCTAGATGAGTACTTTCCCATTCCGGAAACTCAGTGTCTCCATCTGTAAAATGGGAATAATAACGTCTTCCTGCCTTCCTCCTGGGAGGGTGTGAAGATCAAATGACATAATATGCATTAAAAACTTTCCAGCTTATGAAGCAAATGTCAGGTACTAATTCCCCTAACAGAAGGTTTTATTGCTATTTATGTTACAAAGCAGTTGTGAAATTCCTCAGATTGGTTCAGGAAACTGATGATTAAAAATCTTCATGTCTTGGGACTTCCCTGGTGGCGCGGTGGTTAAGAATCCGCCTGCCAATGCAGGGGACACGGGTTCGAGCCCTGGTCAGGGAAGATCCCACATGCCGCAGAGCAACTGGGCCTGTGCGCCAGAACTACTGAGCCTGTGCTCTAGAGCCCGTGAGCCACAACTACTGAGACTGCCTGCCACAACTACTGAAGCCCGTGCACCTAGAGCCCATGCTCTGCAGCAAGAGAAGCCACTGCAATGAGAAGCCTGCACACCACAAGGAAGAGTAGCCCCCACTCGCCACAACCAGAGAAAGCCCGCACGCAGCAACGAAGACCCAACGCAGCCAAAAATAAATTAATTAATTTTAAAATTCTAATAAATAAATAAAACTAAAAAAAAATACTTCATGTCTTCTTTATAAGGTCTAGAACAACACTGTCCAATAGAAATATAATGTGAGCTACATATATAATTCAAAATTTTCTAATAGCCACATTAAATAAGTAAAAAGAAATAGGTGATCTTAATTTTCCTAAAAGCATTATTGAAATATAAATAATAAACATAAATAATAAATAAATAATAAAACATGAGATCATAAAAAATTACCATTTTAAAGTGTACAATTCAGTGGTTTTCAGTAGATAGTTCACCACTATCTAATTTTAGAACATTTTCATCACTTCAAAAAAAAAAACACCATATTCATCAGCAGTCACTCTCCATCCTCCTCACCCACAACTCCTGGCAACCACTAATGTATTTTCTATCGCTGTAGATTTGCCTATTCTGGTCATTTCATATAAATGTAATCATATGAATCATAAATATGTGACCTTTTGCATCTGATTTCTTTCAGTCAGCATAATATTTTCAAGGTTCATCCATGTACCAATACTTGATTCCTTTTCATGGCTGAATAATATTCATTGTAAGGACAGTACCTACCACATTTTGTTTATCTATTCATCAGTTAGTAAACATTGGGGTTGTTTCTACTTTTTGGCTATTATGCATAATGCTGCTAAGGACATTTGTGTACAAGTTTTTGTGTTGACTTGTGTTTTCAATTCTTGAGTATATGCCTAGAAGTGAAATTGCTGGGTCATATGATGATAACTCTTTGTTTAACATTATAGGAACTGCCAAATTGTTTTCTAAAGTGGATGCACAACTTTACAATCCCACCAGCAATGTATGAGAGTTCCAATTTCTCCAAATCTTAGCTAACGCTTCTTGTCTGCCATTTTTATTTTTTATTTTAGCTAATCCAGTGGGTGTGAAATAGTATCTCATTGTAGTTTTGATTTACATTTCTCTTTTGACTAATGATGTTAAAAATCTTTTCATGTGCTTATTGGCCATTTTTATATCCTCATGGGATAAATGTCTATTCAAATCCTTTGTCCATTTTCAAATTTGTCTTTCTCATTGAGTTGTAAGAGTTCTTTATATCTCCTAGATACAAGTCCTTTATCAGATATATGATTTGAAAATATTTTCTCCCATTCTGTGGGCTGTTATTTCATTTTCATTATGGTGTCCTTCGAAACATAAAGGTTTTTAATTTTGATGAAGTCTAATTTATCAACTTTGCTCTTCTAGCTTGAGCCTTTGACTCATATATAATATACTCCTATGCTTTCTTCTAAGAACTTTATAGTTTTAGCTCTTACATTTAGGTCTATATCCATTTTGAGTTAATTTTTGTATATATTATGAGGTAGGGGTTCAACTTTCATGTGGATATCAAGCATGGTGTCCCAGCACCATTTGTTGAAAAGACTATTCTTTGCCCATTGAATTGTCATGGCACTTTTTTCAAAAATCTATTGACCAAAAATATAAGGGTTTAATTCTGGACTCTCAACTGTATTCCATTGATCTGTCTGTCTGTCCTTACGTCATAACACAGTTTTGATTTCTGTAGCTTAGTAGTGAGTTTTGAAGTTGGGAAATGTGAGTCCTCCAACTTTGTCCTTCTTTTTCAAGATTGTTTTTGATATTCTGGGTCCCATAAATTTCCATCTGAATTTTAGGATTAGATCATTAATTTCTGCAAAGAAGCCAGCTATGATTTTGATAGGATTGCACTAAACATACAGATCATTTTGGAGAGTATTGCCATCTTAACAATATTAAGTTTTCTGATCTATGAATATAGGATGTCTTTCCATTTACTTATGCCATCTTTAATTTCTTTCAACAATGTTTCATAGTTTTCAGAATATAAGGCTTATACATCTTTGGTCAAATTCATTTCTAAGTATTTTATTCTTTCTGATGCTACTGTAAATGAAATAGTTTTCTTAATTTTATTTACAGAATGTCGACTGCTAATGTACGGAAATACAATTGATTTTTACATCTTACATCCTACAACATTGCTGAACTCATTTATTAGTTCTAATAGTTTCCCTCCACCCTCCTTAGGATTTTCTATATACAAAATCATGTCACCTGTGAATAGAATTTTACTTCTTCCTCTCCAATCTGGATGTCTTTTATTTATTCTCTTGCCTAATTGCCCTGGTTAGAACCACAAGTACAATGTTTAATAGAAATGGCAAGAATATACATCCATGTCTTGTTCCTGATGTTAAGAGGAAAACATTCAACATTTTACCATTAAGTTTAATATTAGCTGTGCGTTTTTCATAGATGGCCTTTATCAGGTTAAGGAGTTCTCTTCTATACCTAATTTGTTTAGTGTTTTCATAATGAAAAGTTGTTTGATTTTGTCAAGTGATTTTCCTGCAGCTACTAAAATGATCATGTGATGTCCTTTATTCTTTTAATATGGCATATTACATTGATTGATTTTTCATATATTAAACCAACCTTGCATTCTTGGGACAAATCCCACTTTGTGATGTGTATAATCCTTTTTATATGTTGCTGTATTCAGTTTACTAATATTTTATTGAGAATTTTTACATCTATATTCATAAGGGATATTTGTCTGTAGTTTCATCACAAGAAGTGATGTCTGCCTGGTTTTGGAATCAGGATAAGTCTGGTCTCATAAAATGAGTGAGGAAGTGCTTTATTCTCTTCTAACTTTTGGAACAGTTTGTGAAGGATTGGTATTAATTCTTTAAACATTTGGTAGAATTCACCAATGAAGCCATATGGGCCTAGGCTTTTCTTTGTGGGTAGTTTTTTACACCAATTTGATTGTTTTACTTGTTATAAGTCTATTCGGTTTTCTATTCCTTTTGAGTGAGTTTTCAGAAGTTTGTGTCTTTTTGGGGAATTCATCCATTTCATCTACATTATCTAATTTACTGGCATACAATTTTTCATAACATTCCCTTATAACCTTTTTTTATTTCTGTAAGGCTGGTAGTGATGTCCCCTCTTTCATTCCATTCATTTTAGTAATTTGAGTCTTCTCTCTAGTTCAATATAACTAAAGATTTGTCAATTTATTGATCTTTTCAAAGAACCAACTTTTGGTTTCATTGATTTTCTCTACTGTTTCTCTGTTCTCTGTTTCAATTATTTCTGCTCTGATCTTTCTTATTTGTATCCTCTGCTTGCTTTGAGTTTAGCTTGCTCTTCTTTTTCTAGTTTCTTAAGATGGAATGTTAGATTATTGGTTTGAGATCTTATTTTTAATATATAAGTGTTTGCAGCTACAAATTTCATTCCTAGTTTAGATGCACCCCCATAAGTCTTGGCATGTTGTGTTCTCATTTTCATTCATCTCAAAGTATTTTCTAAAACTTAAC
The DNA here is from genome assembly GCF_028564815.1 of Eubalaena glacialis. Classification (NCBI taxonomy): domain Eukaryota; kingdom Metazoa; phylum Chordata; class Mammalia; order Artiodactyla; family Balaenidae; genus Eubalaena; species Eubalaena glacialis. Next base: position 37,438,997 of record NC_083733.1, on the reverse strand, counting down.
TTTAATAATAATTTTATTTGGCCTGATATATCAAAAACACTATCATTTCAATAGGTTATCAAAATAAAAAATATTGATGAAACATTTTCCATTATTTTTATCATATTGCCTTTGAAGTCCAGTGTGCATTTTACATTTATAGCACATCTCAAATCAGACACTAAATTTTCATCAGAAATACTTTAGATGTATTTAGATCTCATGAATTATTTGTATTTAGATTTCATGAAATTTATAGCTTTTGAAAAGCAAATTAACATATTGAAATTGTTCCAAATATACTTAATGTCTTTCAATAATTTAATCGTGTCCATTTTTAGATTTAAATTACTAAAATTTAAAATTCAGTTCTTCACTCACACTAGTTATATTTCAAGGGCTTAATAGTCAAATGTGGGGCTTCCCTGGCAGTCCAGTGATTAAGACTCCACACTTCCACTTCAGGGGGCACGGGTTTGATCCCTGGTTGGGGAACGAAGATGCCACAAGGCACAGTCAAAAAAAAAAAGAAAAGAAAAGAAAAGAAAAAAGAAGAAAGAAAAAAAAAAGGCAAATGTGGCTAGTGTCTATTATATTGGACAGTGCAGCTCTGAGCTCTTTCTCCATATTTTAAATCAACCAGCATTCCTAGTAGGTAGGTATTATCATTCCCCACTTTTCAATTGATGAGCTTATGCAAAATCAATCAATAAGATCAAGAAACTTATGCAAGATTTCATGGCCAGGAAGAGGCTGAAGTAACACAAGCCCTGCTTCTGGATGGGAAGCAGACCTTGGCAATAATTGTCTCCTGCTGTAGTGTCACAGGCGTTGCCCCAAAGGCTGTTCATTGACCCTGAATCACAGAGCAGAATCCTAGCTTCTCCTAACTGCTCATCCCACAAGCAGCTGGTCCAAAGGCTCTGGAATTAGCTCTAGTAAGCAGGGAAGCTTGAGGCCAATTCCCCACCATCTCCACCATTTTTCACAGTACCACAACCTTGTCAGGAAAGATGGTCAGAAGGAGCAATGTGTACACATGTAGGTCCAGACAACATACTTCCCATCTTCTGTGGGGAGCCACTGAAATTCCTGGGGTAGTAGAGAAATATCTTCCTGTTGTGCCAATGGAGTAGAAAAACCACAGCAATGGCCACCATGCAAATCAAAACCACAATGAGATATCACTTTAAACATGTTAGAATGTATGTCATCAAAAAAACAAGAGATAACAAGTGTTGGTGAGGATGTAGAGAAAAGGGAAACCTTGTGCACTGTTGGTGGGAATGTATTAATAAATTGGTGCAGCCTTTATGGAAACAGTGTGGAGGTTCCTCAAAAAATTAAAAATATAACTACAATGTGATCTAGCAATTCCACTTCTGGGTATATATCCAAAGGAAACCAAATCACTATTTTGAAGAGATATTTGTACCCCCATATTCATTGTAGCATTATTTACAATAGTCAAGACATGGATACAACTTGTGTCCATCAACAGATGAATGGGTTTTTTAA